>NC_138770.1:261141403-261818903 GCF_965119305.1 Pelophylax lessonae | reverse complement strand
TGACCAGCCACCATGTTACCTGCAGTTTTTCTGTCTCTGTCTGTAAGTCTCTGTTTTCTTTTCAGTGGAGCCCATTTACAGCCGTGCACTGCACTGCAATAGTTTGAAAAGAACACTACAGGTGCATGAGCACGTGTTTTTGTCCCAAGGACATCAATGTAGTGCATGAAAAATGCATGTATCATACATTTTGTGTCCGCTTTAGTGCGTGACAGGAAGTCCCCAGCCCTACCCACCACTACTAACCTCTACTGACAAAGATGTGAACCTAGCTTTATATCAATTGTTTTTCTCGTTATTCCCTATCTTACCAATAGTGCAGTCTGGCTTATTTAACAAGACAGTGTAAAGAGTAATAGTGTGTAATAATTTACAGCAATCAATCGAGTTGTACCTTTTTTCATGTGTTTATAGCATTCTGAACAATGAAAAAGATTGCTGTATGTTACCACATTGTGGGCTTTGTTTTTTGCCTTTCACAAATCAGTGTGTTCCTGGAAAAGCTTTAGAACACTGACTGCTAATGATCATTGGAAATTAGCATCTCAGGAACATTTAACATTTGCTTACACCAAGACATTTATATATTTCCTTTGGGAATTTAGGATATTAAAGCAAAATAAGGCAAGCTTCACTAGTGCTGTAGTGGATTCTTCATCAGAGTATAAGGGCAATGTATGTGTACCCTGGCATTAATTGAACATTACATTTGAATGGGTACACATATTGTAAAATCAACCTCCATAGGATATCATTTGTTGATAAATAGCATATAACAAGTTTTTTGTTTATAAGTTGTGGGGAATAATGCGCAAACTGTTGGTGCTATATAAATCCTGTATAATAATAATAGCATAGTAGCGTAAAGTCTGCTGCTCTTTCCCTGAACCATGGTAAAACCAATATTTAGCTGATAGGTTAAGCTGGCCACGGAAACTATAATCTAGTTGTTCAATATATTTTATAATTAACAGCTGTATTGTATATAGACCTGTCTAAATAATGTTTAATTTGTATCAGTGTCATAGGTCTTCACTACTAGTACATAACTATATGCAAATTTTGCTGCTCTGATTTTAAAAGATCAAACTGAGCAAATTGTGGCTGTGTATAACCAGTCACATTTGCCCAACCTATTTTTTCACTTAGGGTTCTGTGCTTCTATACTTCTATGCAAAGGAGTGTGTCTGATGCATTAAATGGTAAAGGAAAGTAAGCAACCCAGTGTTAAGGAATAAAAAAAGGTTCAAATTATCGGAAAAAAAAAATGTTTTCATATATGTTACTGTATCAGAGTTATATTCTGTAGTCATTCTTTTGCCTTCCTTCAAATAAATCTGTATCTCTATTTTTTGTAAATAAAGTTTTTGCGATGTATTTTCTGTTAGATAATTGGGCTATACTTCTGATTATACACTCTGTTGGCATCCATTGACCTTTCTATCTTTTAGCATGAAGATATGCTTAAATTATTTTGTAATAGGATGACTTTTATCATACACTAACATACAGGTTCCTCACTGAGCATTTTTCTTACTTATTCCACAGTGCCTACCAGCCAATAGATTTTGTGTGGACTTGAAAAGGTGGATGGTGGAGAATTTAATCCAAATGTTCCTGTTAGAGGGCATTGAGTAGTAAAGTATGAGTTAAAAGTAGAACTAAACCCTCCTAATTGTTTTCAGCCAAGTAAGCTGCCATACGATCAGTTTTGGCATTAGCTATTTGTTACTTTGACGGCTTGGTTGAGAGCACAACCAATGTGGCCTTAACCTTCCTGGTGTGGGTCAGGAATGCAACTATTTTTTGAAACTCTTAAATCAATGGGTTTATTTCTGCTTTAAGGATAATAGAATAATTGATTACTTCACCACCCTATACAGAACTGATTGGCTGGAGCATTTTATTAAAGCACCTCTGTGGCACAGCACTGACAGTAGTGTTGCACAGACCCTTGTCAGAGAATAGCAAGGTAATGTCCTTGGGAGCAGGTATCCCCTTGGGTGGGCTGGCTCATTAGTACTATGATTTGTGAGATGCCTTCCATTCCTTGACCAGACTACAGTCTCGGTAGAACTACGTGTCAGGCCTTTGATTACAATGTGTCCAGTCGCAGCTGGAGTTAAAAAAAAATCCAAGAATTATTCTTAGGCCACTATATTAGTGGTCGATAAGTGGCCTTTTCAGTATTGATGCTTTTTTAAAAACGTTGTTTTAGCTAACTTTATAATTTTAACTGTAGTTTAAAATACAATCAAATTAGAAATAAATTCCAATGACAATGGTTATCTGATTCGTCCACTGGTTTCTGTTATCTCTCAGGAA
Organism: Pelophylax lessonae; assembly: GCF_965119305.1. NCBI lineage: Eukaryota > Metazoa > Chordata > Amphibia > Anura > Ranidae > Pelophylax > Pelophylax lessonae. The sequence goes on along the minus strand of NC_138770.1, from coordinate 261,816,578 downwards.
CTCCAGTTGCTAGCTCTGGGCTTGAAATGCTTCAACTGTGTTCTCTACATGACAATGTAATTGGCAAAACTAACAGGGAGATCAAAGTTCCTTTAAAAATAGCCAGAGCACATGGGTGGACCTGGGAAATTCACCACCAGTGTTCCCGACAGAAAAAAGAAGTCATGGTTGATTCAATCCACCAAAACCTGGCCAAAACTGAAATACAGGTTTTATGTGAAAACTCTTTGAATAGGAAACCTGGGAATCTGAGTTTGACATATAGACTTAGGTTGTGAATAGTACTGCTGTGCCCCAAAGTTCTGTTTAGCATTGCTGAGCAAGCTAGCTATGCATCTTTTACTGTTTTATGAATGTAAAAAGGTTCCTTATTGTTCAATCTTATTTTTAAAAAAGTTAAGTTGTATCTTCAGATACTGTTGTTAAAGATAGGACAGTCACTGCTGTTACATAAATCAAAATACACATTGCCAATACAGTGAACAATTGTATCTTCTAATGTATATTATGTATATACGTATTTCAGAATACAAAAATAATTTTGATGTGTTTGTATTTTTATTGACATTTTGGCGGTAAACTATTTTTGTGGTCCAACCTAAAATCAATTGCTGATGTGGAGCAATGAATTCATTTTCAACAATAAATATTTGCTGAGATACTATGGGACTAGTATGCCTGTCAGTTATTGTTTTCCATGTTTATTTACTTTAGCTTTACATTTGAATACATTGTGGATCATTTCATAAAGTAGAGTGTAGAAAAATGTTATGTCCTCATTAGCAACCAATACATTTTTAACCTTTATTTGTATAAAAGAGAAGAAAGATTAGAGAAAGATAACTTGAGGTAAAGATAACTAAAAGTTGGTTGCTTTTTTGCTCATTAAAAAAGCGTTTTTGCTTATTAACCACTTATGCCCCAGGCCTATTTCTGACACTTTTTGTTAAGTTAAAATCAGTATTTTTTTCCTAGAAAACTACTCAGAACCCCAAACATTATATATATATATATATATATATATATATATATATATATATATATATTTTTTTTTTTTTTTAGCAAAGACTCTGGAGAATAAAATAGATACCCAACATGTTACAGTTTAAAATTGCGCACACCCGTGGGATGGCTACAAACTACGGTCAATAGAAATCTCAATAGGCGACGCTTTAAATTTTTTTAGCGGTTACCAGTTTAGAGTTGGAGTGTAGCTCTTTTTTTAATTATTGCTCACGCTCTGGCGATCGCGGCGATACCTCACATGTGTGGTTTCAACAGTGATTTAATTTGTGGCTCGACTTCCATATGCGTTTCCTTTGTGCGCGAGCTGACAGGGGCGGCTAAATTTTTTTTTTTTCCTATTTATTTCATTTTTTTTTTTAACTTTATCACAGGTTTTAAATAAAAAAAAAAAAATCTGATCACTTTTATTGCTGTCACAAGCAATGTAAACATCCCTTGTGACAGTAATATGCAGTGACCCCAGACCCCTCCACTACACTTCCATGTATTCAAAACGCCGAAAACGGCATTTTTGAATACACTCGTTTTTGAATTTGCCGCCTTTAGCAGCAGAGTAACCAGGACGTGACGTCTTGGACGCCGCCTCCGGGTTACGTCATCGGAGACCCGATCTAAGCCACATCCGGCTTAGATCGGGTCTCCATCCAGCTGGCAGACATGCCGGCTGGGTGCTCGGGTCTCCCGCGGAAGGCGGCGGGAGGGGGGGGACGTCCCCTCCCGCTCGCCGGGGTAACGACCGAGCGGCTCCCGAGCCACATCGGTCATTACCGCCGGAAAACCGACGGCCGGCTCTAAGCAACGGTACCGGGGTGATGCCTCTAGCTAGAGGCATCACCCTGGTATAACACCGCAAAGTCTGCCGATGTACCCATACGTCACTTTGCGGTAAGTGGTTAATTAAGCTTGGTCTAAGGCTAGTTCTTTCCTTCATAGATGCACAGTGTGATTTAGTTCACAAACTTCCACTACAGACTAGAAGAACAACTACGAAATGTATGATAGGTCAATAATGTTATGATTCTGGCACTGCTGGAATAACATCTCAAATAGCAAAGTGCAGAAGCTCAAAGCAACCAATCAACAATTACCGGTCACCTCTGACAGCTGTAATTTGATGAAAACTGAAATCCTAATACGTGCTATAGGATAAAAATTCTGATGACATGCTATATGTTACTGGGTAATGCGGCTGTTTACACAGCCTCAGTTTAGAATGGCTGCGAGGACTGGTTCACACCCTATGCAGTCCAATGAGTTTTTAATCTGCATCAAAACTGCATGCACAGTGTTTTCCATGTATTCCAGTGGCCCTAACTTACACCAGTGTAGTCAACAAAAGTAGAACCTGCTGCATTTTTCTGTATAGAACGCAGCAAAACGCATGTAAACGCACCAGAACACTCAATATCCTTTAGATTTTTCAAGTGTCAAAATAATAGTTAAAAAAATGCACTGGGAGGCATTAGAAATGCATCAAAAACGAATATGTAATAACGCAGCTGGAACACAGAAATTGTGAAGGGAAACTGCCTTATTATGGTACTTCGAAAAAAGCAGATGGTTACCGTGCAGCATTGATATTTTTTTTTATAAAGGATCCTCTAACCTAGGTCTTATTTATCAAGATGTTAGAGATTAACTGTTTTAGACAATCTCTACTGCCCAATATCAAAAAGTCAGATATAAATTCCTATTATAAGCTGCCTCTTCCTTCCAGGGAAAGTAGAGGTTACTATAGGCAATGCTATGTTTTATAATTCACCCTTCCAACATCTCTGAATGAAATCTCATCAATTATACACTCATCAGCCACTTTGTTAGGTACACCTGTTCAATTGCTTTGTTACAAAAATTGTTAATCAGCCAATCGCATGGCAGCAACTTAATGTATTTAGGCATCTAGACGCAGTGAAAACACTTGCTGAAGTTCAAACAGAGCATCAGCATGGGGAAAAAATGGGATTTAAGTGACTTTGAATGTGGCTTGATTGTTGGTCTGAGTTTTTTAAAATATGCTGATCTACTGGGATAACCATCTCTGGGGTTTACAGAGAATGGTCAGAAAAGGATAAAATATCCAGTGAGCGGCAGTTGTGTGGGCGAAAATGCCTTGTTGATGTCGGGGGTCAGAGGAGAAGGGGCAGACTGGTTCCAGATGATAAAGGCAACAGTAACTCAAATAACCACTTGTTACAATCAAGGTATGCAGGATACCATCTCTGAACACGCAACACATCAAACCTTGAAGCAGAAGACCACACCGGGTGCAATTCCGGTCAGCTAAGAACAGCAAATTCGCACAGGCTCACTAAAATTGGACAATAGAAGATTGGAAAAACATTGCCCGGTCTGAGGAGTCTCGATTTCAGCTGCAACATTCAGATGGTAGGGTCAGAATTTGGCGTAAATAACATGAAAGCATGGATCCATCCTGCCTTGTATCAATGGTTCAGGCTGGTGGGGGTGTAATGGTGTGGGGATATTTGCTTGGCACACTTTGGGCCCCTAAGTACCAATTGAGCATCATTTCAATGCCACAGCCTACCTGAGCATTGTTGCTGACTATGTCCATCCCTTAATGACTACAGTGTACCCATCTTCTGATGACTACTTCCAGCAGGATAATGCACCATGTCACAAAGCTAAAATCATCTCACCACTTTTTTTTTGAGCATGACAATGAGTACATTGTACTCCAATGGCCTCCACAGTAACCAGGTCTCAATCCAATAGAGCACCCTTTCGGATGTGGTGGAATGGGAGAATCACATCATGGATGTGCAGCCGACAAATCTGCAGTAACTGCATGATGCTATCATGCCAATATGGACCAAAATCTGAGGAATGTTTCCAACACCTTGTTGAATCTATGCCACAAATAATTAAGGCAGTTCTGAAGGCAAAGGGGGGTTTGACCCGATACTAGCAAGGTGTACCTAATAAAGTGCCTGGTAAGTGTAGATCAATTTTCTTGGTCTTGTGTCCGTGTCCCATTAAAGATCTGGAAATATGGGACAGCAACCTCTTGTACCATGAATATGTGTTGTGCAGTCTTTCTCTCTGAAAACAGAGGGTGGTGTTTAGAACCAGATATTGATATACATTTTCTGTTTAGATAGTGGGGTAGCCAGAATGCTGGGATGAATATTCGAGCCCCATATTTGTGTCCTAAAAGTCAAAATATACACAAATTTGCCACCTCTGACTGTAATGTACATTTGACATTTACGTCCACAGCTAGATTTAGTTCTGTCTTTGTATTGAGCTATTTGTCCTGTGAAACTGCGTGCACATATATTCAGTGAGTTTGGGGACAAAATCCAATGCTAATAGACTATTTTCTCAGCAGGGCAATTGGTATTCATTCATTCTGCACTATTGGCACTATTTGGAGCTGATGATCATATGAAATAAATACTCCATATATTGGCCATACTATTTTCCTGACTCACTCTTTTCTTTATAAAGGAAAGAATAGCCTAACATTTAATTTTGCCCCCATTTGCACAGAATTATACATGCAGTTTCACGTGTTGAATAGCCCTTCAATTTTTTTTTTATTAAGTAGCCTAGGCACTTTTGTTCTTTATGTTTTGTAGGCACTGCTCCATGTAACTGTCTCGTGAGATTTTGTGATGTCATTATCTGTACTTGAGGACCTGCACTGCTTGCATCTCACTGCTTTTGCTTCGTTCATTCAGTGAGAGCAGCAGGAGCTTGTGTACAACCAGCCGAACTTGTGTACAACCAGCCTGTTGGATTTTTTCTGAACAATCAGTGCTGCCGGAAGCACTGATCATTGTATTCCAACAGCAGGGAAGTCTCCCCAATGTCAGAACACAATAACACAGCAGGAGGATTCCCCCTTCCACATTAAATGTGTGCATGGGGAAAAAGTAATTTTGAATTAACCTGATGCAGACTGCCCCACGTACAGTACATGTACTGCGGCATGGCGGCCGCCCTGTGCAGAGTCATGTACAGGTACCTGATTCTACACTTCTGGGTCTGGGGCACTCCTGGCGACCCGCTCCCACTGTGGTTGGACACAGTAGGAGTCAACCAGCAGGTACAGTGGACCTGCCGATCGTTCAAGGTACAGGTAGAACACTGATGTACGAGGCAGATTGTCATTCTGTGACAAGGGAAGGCAGTGATCTTGTGTTTCTGCTAAGCAGAAACATGGATCTTTGCCTTCCCATGCCCCCCCCCACGCAGATATCGAGTGACAAGATAAATACAAGCCAGATGCGCTGACAAAATAATGGCTACAATAACCATGGGTCAAACTTAGGAGTAGGTGGATAAGAAGCAAACAGGGGGGCTGTGCCCATGACTCTGCGACCGGCGTAGCCAACCCATAGGCACCCCATAAATGGAACACTCTGCACCCAGGTGGGGAGGCGTGGCCAAGCAGCAGGCGAAGCAAGGGTGAACAAAGCCCAGTAACTCAGTAGCATGTGAGAAGGGATAAATGGGTGCGATAATCCACATGGTAATGCAACTAGACGGGGGAAACAGAGGATACAATAAGTAAAATCAGGAAAAGCAGGCCAAACTAGGGAGCCTGCGGGGCACACTCTGTAGTTCTTGACAGGCTCAAACAGGTGTGTTGTTGGTGCCAGAACAAATCACGTAGGGAGGTGGAGTAGGAAAAAGGGGGGGGGAAGGAAGGTTCGCCGGGGGGGCAATGAACAGGAAGTAGTATCCAGTAAGCCTCAGGTTAATATCAGGGCAGTAGTAGGGAGGTATCGAAATTGGAGGGAAGAAAATGGTCAACCCAAGGTTGCCAAAGTCTACTGTACTTGTCTATTTTATCTATTCGAACCGCCTCTATTTTGGCGTGTATCATGGCGGTGGTGACCCGCTGCTTGACCTCAGGCAAGGAGAGGTGCAGGGACTTCCATGCTCTTGCAATGGTTTGTTTGGCTGCCGTGGTGACTTGGAGGAATAGTTTGTGCTTGGATTTAGATACAGGGTCCAGCTTCACATTGAGTAACGCAAAGAGGGGGTCAGGTGCGATTGATTCAGCCATCAAGGTAGAGAGGATTTGGAAGAAAGCTTGCCAGAAGGATTTTACTAGTGGGCAAGTCCACCAGATGTGCATGTGTGTGCCTGCCTCAAGGCAGCCTCGGAATCATGTGGAAGAGTGAGAGGGTAGGAATTTCGCAATACGTGAGGGTACTAAGTACCACTGCATCAGCACTTTGTAATTGGTTTCCAAGGCAACTATATTTTGGGAGGCTGCTTTTGTCACTTGCCAGATCTTAGCCCAGTCCTCAGAATCCAAGGAGGACCCCAGATCTTGTTCCCATTTAGCAGTATAAGTAAGTGGGAGGGGTGTTGTCAGGGGAGCCCATGAGTCTGGAGTACAACTGGGAAATGAGGCCCCGGGTGTGCGGGTCACGGTGGCAGGTATGTTCGAAAGCAGTCATGGTGGGCAGAGAAGAGTCAGTGCGGATGCAATTGGCGTAAAAGTGTTTTAGTTGGAAGTAGCGGAAAATCTCAGAGCTCCGTAGGTGGTGGGACTCGCAAAGCATAGAGAAAGGTTTAAAGGTGTCAGATGCTGTCAGAGTGTGTGCCCGAAGTAGACCAGCTGACGTCCAGTGTCGGAAGGACGAGGGGGATTCCCAGGCCAGGAGAAAGGATGGGTTGTATAGAAAGGAAAGCAGCGGGTTGTGTGGTGATTGTAGCTTGAATTTGAAATTTAGGGCGTCCCAGAGGCGTAGGGAGTGGCGCATGACGGGATTAGAGATGGACCTACGATCGGAGGGAGTAAGCCATAATAAGTTAGCTACCGAGAGGGGGTCACATTCAACCGTTTCCAGGGATACCCAAAGAGGGACTTCGCAGGTGGCATGCCACATGAGCAGCTGGGCTGCCTGGTAGTATTTGGTAAAGTGTGGGAGGCCTAGGCCGCCTCGGAGTTTGTGGAGAAAGATTGTTCTGCGGGGTATTCCAGGTCTAGACTTGCCCCAGACGTATGTGAAGGTGCGTCGCTGAAGCTGGCGAAGGTAGTAAGAGGGGACATTAATCGGGAGCACCCGGAAGAGATACAGAATCTTAGGCAGAATGGCCATCTTAGCAACAGTGATGTGCCCCATCCAGGCTAGGGGTGTGAAGGACCAAGATGCCATCAAGTTCGTGAGATGACGAAGCATGGGGGGGGGGGGGTAGTTAGCCAAAAACAGCTCCAGCGGGTCCGCCGTCAACTTAATCCCCAGGTAGGGTAGGGAGTGCTGCGCCCAGGAGAAGGGGAGCAACGCACGTAGTTGTGAAAGGAGAGAAGGGGGCAGAGAAACATTGAGAGCACGCGACTTACCGGGGTTAACAGTCAGGCCTGAAAGGTGTGCGAACTGGGACAGGGTAGCGAGGAGGTTGGGTACCGAAATGAGAGGGGACGTAAGGAACAAGAGGATGTCGTCCGCGAAGTGACAGAGTTTGTGGTGCAAGCCCCCAAATTCAAGTCCTTTTATGTCGGGATTGGCGCGGATTTTGTGTGCTAGGGGCTCTATTGCTAGTGCGAAGAGGAGGGGTGATAAAGGGCAGCCTTGCCTAGTGCCAGACCGAATAGGGAAGGGGGATGAGCGGAAGCCTGCGTAGTGGACAAATGCTGACGGGGAAGAATAGAGAGACGATATCCAAGAGAGAAAGTGAGGGCCAAAACCCCATCTGTGTAATACGGTATGTAAGTAGGACCAGGAGAGGGAGTCAAATGCTTTGCTAATGTCAAGGGAGACAAAGCAGGCAGGGATGTTACGACGACGTGCGAGATAGGTTAGGTGTATAGCCCTGCGAACGTGGTCTCCGGCTTGTCGGCAGGGAATGAAGCCGGTTTGGTCTTTATGGATTAGGAAGCCTATGATTGGGTTAAGGCGTGTAGACAGTATTTTGGCCATCACTTTGATGTCTATATTTAGAAGAGAGATTGGGCGATAATTGGACCAGGAGGAGTCGTCTGTGTGTGGTTTGGGAATCATAGAGATGGCCGCTTCCAAGGAGTCTCGGCCAAACGTATGGCCTTTGAGTATTGAGTTGAAAGCATCGGGGTCAAGAGTTCGGAGAAGCGTTTATAGTAGGAAGCGGTGAAACCGTCGGGACCTGGTCGTTTGTGGAGGTTAAGGGTTTTAACTGCCGCTTGAATTTCCAGTTCCGAAATAGGCTGTTCCAAGGTTTCCCGGTGGGTATCAGACAGGACAGGTAAGGCAATATCGGAGAAAAACTCAGAGAGTTGGGAGTCAGTCGTGGTTTGGGAGGAGGAGTAAAGCTTGGAGAGCTGGCGTCGGAATGTGTCCAGTATTTTGACGGGGTTGCTAGTGTGGGTCGTGGGGGAGGTTTTCAAACGAATCAGTTTGCGGGTAACGGCGACATTACGCAGGGAGAGGGCGAGAAAAGTGTCCGGTTTATTCGCTTTGGAATAAAATTTATGACGAGTACGTCTGAGCTGTTTTTCGGCTGCGTCCGTAAGGAAGAGATTCAATTCCAGTGTAGCCTTGTCAAAGATTCGCTTGTTTTCAGGGGTGGGTGGGCCTGGAAGCTGCGGTGGGCTTGAGTAAATGCAGAATCCAAGGCTTGATAGGTGAGGCGGCGTTCCTTCTTGCGCCTGGATGCTAGGCTAATGAGTACCCCTGAGCACGGTCTTGTGCGCTTCCCAGATCGTGAGTGGGGAGACGTCAGTGGTGGTGTTGTGAGCGATGTAGTCTTTGATCGCAGTTGCAATATCAGATCTGTGAGAGGGATGGGCTAGCAAGGTATCATTCAAGACCCAGGAGAATGTGTGTTGTTTAGGGATCAGAGAATCAAAAGAGGAGACCACAGCAGCGTGGTCAGACCAGGGAATAGGTGCGATTGTTGAGGCTAGGAGGGAGGGGGAGGTGGCCGCTGGGACAAGGATGTGGTCTATGCGTGCGAAGGTATTATGTGGGTGGGAGTAGAAAGTGTATTGCCTCTTAGAAGGGTTATATTCACGCCAAGTGTCAAGAGAAGGATTGTGGAGCAGTTGTTGGAAGGAGAGGCGGTGTGGGGATGGAGAAGCTGCGGCGGGGGACTTATCTAAGGACGGATATAAGACCAGGTTCGAGTCACCCCATAGAATGGTCGTACCTTTTTGTGTAGTTCCACAACTTGAAGAAAGTGTGTAAGGAAGGAGCTGGGATTGGTGTTGGGTGCGTAGTATGAGGCTAGGGTCACTTCCGTGTCCAGCAAGGTACCTACCTTCAGGGTCCGCTATAGACAAATGGAGCGCAAAAGGAGTAGTCCGGTGGAAGGCGATCATCACCCCTCTCTTCTTGACAGCAGCTGAGGCTGTGAAGAACTGAGGAAAGGAGGCAGTTAGGAAGTTAGGGGTATGTGAGGAGGAAAAATGAGTTTCCTGTAAGCAGGCGACATGCACATCCAGCGAAGCCAGCGAGCGAAAGGCCTTGCAGCGCTTTTGAGGAGAGTTAAGGCCTTGGACATTAAGTGATAGAATATTCAGGGTGGCCATGGGTTGTTTGGGAGAAAGCAGCAAAACGGAGGAGGCAAGAGCATGAGCAGTGGAGCCCCCCGGCGAACAGGGAAAAGGGAGGGGGAAGACAGGTAGCAGAGAGGAGGGAGTACACAAATGGGAGGGGGAGGAGGGAAACAGACACTATAACAAATAAAGATATTCGTAGAAGCAAGAAAATTAAAGAGAAAAAAAAAAACCTTCTGTTCGTGCAGGGGTTGACCCACTACACGGAGGGGAGGAAATCACCTCAGGAAGTCTCCAAAAGGAGGGTTATGGAGGAGATTGGAGGCGGCAGTGACAACTGACCAGCGACACGACCGCCCAAAAGAAATGGTAGGCAAGATGCAAGGTGGTGACCAGGGGAGGAAAAAGGTTCCATTGGCATGGAATAAATTAAAAAATAAAATGGGAACGTTCCAGATAGTCCAGAGTTCAACTAGGCGAGAGTTCACCTTTTAAAGGTATTTTATTATTAATACAAAGGTAGACATACAACAGCCCAAAAACATGGGCAACAAAGCAGTTTACAAAAGACAGTCAAATAATAGGAAATACGTATACAATGATCACACAATCATTAGCAAATCGAACATAGTAGACCATCTTGAAACCGAGTCGACTAGAAAACTCCTCCCACCCTCCCCTCCCAACCATCCGACCCATACATAAACAAAGTAGAATATGAGTACCAGTAGCGAGACAAGAATATAGAAATAGGGCTCACAGGATCACCCACAGTCATGATCAGGAGATCTCCCCTAGGACAAAATTTCTATTATACTTCTAGGGATCCCGAAACCGAGTCTACCCAAACCAACCATATTTTGTCAAATTTTTTGGGACAACCCCTAGCTAAGTAGGTAAGCTTGTAAAGAGGTAGTACAGTATTAACAAGAGAAACCCAAGCCCCCACAGATGGGGGATCAGGACTCTTCCACCGCAGCGCAATCATTTTTTTGGCATAAAAGAACAGAATACGAGATAAAACCTTCTGAGACTGCCGCAGGTCCTCTGACACATTTCCAAGGAGACACCTATCCGGAGAACAAACATCCATGAGTCGGCAAACCCCCCTCCGGAAGACCTGGATGCTGGGGCAAGCCCACACTATATGGAAAAAATCCCCCCTAGGAGCCTGACACCTAGAACATACGGCAGAGGGGAGCTTACCCATATGATGCAATCTATACGGAGTATAATATATCCTATGCAAATAATTAAGTTGTATCACTCTATCACCAGCCGCTATAATTCCTTCAAACTGGGATCCAAGTAGCTCATCCCAAACTTCCTCCTCCAACTGTGGCAAGTCTGAACACCAACAGTCTTTAAGTTTAGACAATTTATTTTCCTGATCCAGCCTGAGCAATGAGTAATATCTGGAAATAAGTTTCCCATGATCATCATCCATGAGTTCCCTCTCCAGGCGTGCCGTAGCCAGGTGTACCCCCGTGAGACCAAATTGTGCCGCCACTGCATGTCTAAGTTGCTGATACAAGAACCAGCTGGAAGAGGGCACACCTAGCTCTAGCCTAAGTATCAGGAAGGACTTGAACGCATGATCCTCAAACAGTTGATGTGCATATTTCAGATCAATGCTCACCCACCTCCGGGGATTCAACAGCTTATAGAGTTCAGGGAGCCCTGGATTATACCACAACGGAGCATTAGGAGAGTGATTAAAGGAGGATCCCCCATACGTTTATTACAGATATGCGTAATTTTATGTGAGAGCTTCAAAATCGCCGCCCCTCTGAAGGGTAAGGACCCCTCCTGTACAAAGAGTTCAGCAGGGCTTCATAGGAGCCCATCACTGCCGCTAAAGTAGTAACCGCCGCGTTTGGGAGGTCAGAGAAGAACCATGCCTGCACATGAGTCAATTGGGAGGTTAAATAATATGCCTGGAGGTCAGGGACCATCAGCCCCCCAGGAGTAGCAGGGAGTTGCAAAGTTTGGAGGGAGATCCTAGCCGGCTTCCCTCCCCAAATAAAGGATGTGAGGAGAGACTCTATAGCATTAAAAAGAGACTTAGGAAGATACACCGGGGGCTGCCAGAAGAGGTACAAAAAACGGGGTAAGTATATCATTTTAAAAATATTGATCCTCCCCATCAGGTTAAGGGGCAATTTAATCCAGGTTGACAGTGTCAACCGAAGTCTCTGAATCAGCGGAGTAATATTATTATCAATGTACCACTGGACCGGTTGTTGAATCGTCACCCCCAGATATTTAAATTTGGAAACCACTTGAAGAAGTGGGTGAGAAATAACCATAGTAGAGACCAAGGCAGGATCAAAAGGGAAGACCACCGACTTAGACCAATTGACTTTAAACCCGGAGTATCTTCCAAAGGCCTCGATTACCCCCAGTGCCACCGTCAATGACTCATCAGAATCTGCCAGATAGAGAAGCATGTCATCAGTCTATAAGGATGTTTTTTCAACCAGATCCCCCAGCCTACAGCCCCTTATCCGCCCATCCCTCCTAAGTAGAGCCTCCAAAGGTTCTGTGGCCATGGCAAACAGTAGGGGTGACAAAGGGCACCCCTGCCTGGTATCATGACTCACGAAGAAAGGTTCAGTGACAGTGTTATTAACCCGAATCCTAGCCACCGGGGAGTTATATAGTAGCCTAACCCAACCAATAAACGTAGGTCCAAAACCCAGCCATGCGAGAACCGCAAACAGATAAGGCCACTCCACAGAATCAAATGCCTTATGAGTATCCAAGGACACCAGCACCCTGGTGTCCGGAGCCTCTGAAGGCAGTTGAAGATTGGTGAAGAGTCTGCACAGGTTTATTGCCGTGGAGCGTCTGGGAATAAAACCGGTTTGATCCGGGTGGATAAGCTTGGAAATAACAGAGTTCACTCTACGGGATAAGACCTTAGCCAAAATCTTAACATCCACAATAATTAAGGAAATAGGACGATAAGATTCACAGTATTTGGGATCCTTGCCCGGCTTGGGGATGAGAACTATGAGAGCTTCCCCAAGAGAAGTCGGGAGCTCCCCAATGTCAAAGGCCTCCTTGTACATGGCCAACAGGTGCGGGGTGAGGAGTTCCGAATAAGCTCGATACCACTCAATCGGAAAGCCATCTAACCCTGGCGTTTTATTGGCAGCAAAAGAAGTCATGGCAGCCTCTATCTACTCAACGGTGACAGGCGAGTCTAAGGCCAACCTATCATCATCCTCTAGCTTATCTAGCGGGATTTGTTGCAAATATACATCCAGCTCAGCAGGGGTATAGGAAACCTGAGAGGTGTACAAGGATTTAAAGAAGGAGACAAAAGCTGCCGTGATATCCTGCCTAGCGGTACATAAATGAGAGCTCTCATCATAAATTGCCGAAATGGCCGTAACCGGGCGTTCATAACGAGAAAGAAAAGCCAAAATTTTACTATTTCTGTCCCCATATTTAAATAAGCGCTGTTTTTGATAAAGCAGTTTTTTCTGTGTTTTTTCCAAAAGTACCAAGTCCAACTAGCGGGCACTATCTCGCCACAGGGAATAGATGGAGAAGGAAGGGTTCTTAACATACTCTAGTTCTGTCGCAGTCGCTGTCGACTTTAGAGACTCCACCCTCCATGCCCTATCCTCCCGTAACTGGTGAATGACTCCCGCGACTGCACCCCTCATGGAGGCCTTAAAGGCGTCCCATACAATAGCCCCAGAAGCCGTCTCCGGATTAACCTGCCAAAAGTGGGCAACCTCCTTGGCCGTGATATTGGAAAAAATGTATTCAGACAGCCACAACGGGCTGAGCTGCCATGTTTTAAGTCCCTTTGCCAAGGAAACCTCATCAGCATAGGAGAATGATCCGAAATAGCCCTGGGCAAGTACGAGACAGCCAACATCCTGGGAAGCAAATCCGGAGACGCTAAACACATATCAATCCTAGACAAAGTTCTATGAGTAGCAGAGTAGAATGAATATTCCCTAATGTCCGGGTTCTTCCAGCGCCAGCAGTCCACCAGATTATATCTGGCAAGTGGGGCCGCCAGCGAGGAAGAAGGCCCATCCTCTCCCGGGCCTCTATCGGAGCCAGGGGATAATACTGAATTGAAGTCCCCGGCAATCAAAACCGGTCCCTCCACTACTTGGAGAACCTGGGACATTACAGTGTCCCAGAAAGCCAAGGTAAATGGAGGGGGGACATAGAGAGACACAAATGTATATACCACATTATTAATGAGCAGGAGCAAAATAACATATCTACCATACATATCAGTGATCACTTGTTTAACCGTACAGCCAAGAGAATGCGCAGAATTGAGACACCCCTAGCATGGCTAGAAAACGTGGCATGAAAATTATGCGCGATAAAGGCCCGTTTAAGAGCCATAGTCCTGGAACCAGTCAGATGAGTCTCTTGTAAGAAAATTACGTGGGGTTTATATTTCTGAATATAGTTGAACACGAGAGCCCTCTTAACTCTGTCATTTAGGCCCCTGACATTCCAAGACAAGAGCGTCAACATCTCAGCCATCACGATATAAGAGACAACTGCCCCTGCCAGGGAACGTAGCCCCCCCCCCCCCCCCAGCGAACACCAGGGAAAGAGCATGAGCCACAAGCCACATTGGCCTCAAAAAATTGAAAAAACAAATGAAAAAAATATGAAAATATATAGGTCGGATAACAGTCCCCAAAAAAGACCCCAAACCCCCCACCCTGCTCGCAACCCCAACTGCTACAAGCCTATGCCACAAACCAAACGAGGTGTAAAACAGTAGGGGAATGAATAAAGGAAAGGTTTGGGACTTTGAGTGAGGTGGAGACCAGAACGCTGGGAGCCATGGGTAATAAAAACATTTTATTACTGTACAACATCAATAGACAAAGTACAACATGTAAAAAGGCAATTCATGTATAAACAGCATATTACAAATATATTGATCAGTCTGATGCATTTGCAGGTACACAAAATATGCATAAAGAGTATAAGGACTATGGCACTTCGTATTAGCCACACAGTCCAAAATTGCTACATTATTGCCATACTGTAGGCGGTCTGCAGGGTGCACCATGGTAATGAATGTTGAATCAAAAACTTGCTGCAGCAGTCATGGACCTAATATATATCATGTGTTGAATCACACAGAATTGCAATAAACGTTCAATAGGTAAGTAACTGTTTAAATTGATTGAGTAGCAATTAATTTCTGTATAGTAGAAAAATTGATGACATCCTTGTAGCTCTACGCGTTTCATGGCTAAATACAACTCTTCAGGAGCGGATGCCAAAAACTCTGTAAAAAAGTATAAATGTAAAAAGTATAAATGTAACTATCTGTTGATCAACTAAAATCGCATATATGAAAATGAGGAGGGAGGAAAGGGTTATCCAATCCTATGGTTACTTACAAGATGGCTGTCATTAACAAAGTGCGGCTCTGTGGGCCCACACATATCACCATAAAAACGAAGTGCAGAGTAATGAAAAAATGTGGGTTGCGGCTGTGTTACTGTGAAGAAGCAAAAAAGAAAACTACTAAGAGTCTGAAATAACAAAATTATAGGAAAAATGGCATGTGTAGAAGCGGTGGACCAAAAAAGAACTCTCCACAGCCCAAAATAAATAAAAATAAATAAATATAAAAATAAATATATAAAAAATAAAATATAAGTAGCGATAGGAAATACTCCAAGAGAATCAGTCAAAATAACCAAGTAGTAAGTAGGTGCAGTATATCCAAAAAATAAAAAGTATACAGCAAAATATTAAAAATGTGGTTATCTTAAATGACTGCATCAAGTGTTAGAGTAATATACATGTGTTGTCTCTCAAATCCTGGGTCTGAATGACCTGTGGCAAACTAGGGGATATATATGTGCATCAGCACAACCACGGGTGCCTCCCAGCGTCACGTTAATTGCTAATTGGTAAAAGGTGTCTCCCAATTAAGGCAAACCTACTGCCAGAAGAGGGAGTGATACACCTCACACAAAGCAATTGTAGATGTAAACTAATGGTATATGATGCCAAGACGCCAAAAGACGCCCAGCAAAAGACACAAAAACGTGGTGCCGGCGCGCATCGAAAAGACCTGCCAAACCCCCCATGCCGGCGAAGCAGGAGGGGGGGGAGAGGCAGGGCACCGATACGCGTCGCAGCTCCCTGGTCTGGAAACCAAACACATGCCCAGCCCACAGGACCGCACAATGAAAAATAAATAAATGATTGTATATCATGAACAAGAGGAACCATGATTGCCATGCTGCAGATAGTGATGAAAACACATCCAACCATAATTAGATAATATAGGGTAATCTGTATATAAGGGTATGCCCCGCGGTCTGTGAAGCCACCTCCATCCCTATTAGTCAAACAAGAAAAAGGCAGAAGTTGGGACTTTAAATGGAGCACCGAATATAGTGCCCCCATACCTGGTTACATGAATAAAGGAAAGGTTTGGGACTTTGAGTGAGGTGGAGACCAGAACGCTGGGAGCCATGGGTAATAAAAACATTTTATTACTGTACAACATCAATAGACAAAGTACAACATGTAAAATAGCAATTCATGTATAAACAGCATATTACAAACATATTGATCAGTCTGATGCATTTGCAGGTACACAAAATATGCATAAAGAGTATAAGGACTTCGTATTGGCCACACATTCCTACTGTAGGCGGTCTGCAGGGTGCACCATGGTAATGAATGTTGAATCAAAAACTTGCTGCAGCAGTCATGGACCTAATATATATCATGTGTTGAATCACACAGAATTGCAATAAACGTTCAATAGGTAAGTAACTGTTTAAATTGATTGAGTAGCAATTAATTTCTGTATAGTAGAAAAATTGATGACATCCTTGTAGCTCTACGCGTTTCATGGCTAAATACCACTCTTCAGGAGCAGATGCCAAAAACTCTGTAAAAAAGTATAAATGTAAAAAGTATAAATGTAACTATCTGTTGATCAACTAAAATCGCATATATGAAAATGAAGAGGGTGGAAAGGGTTATCCAATCCTATGGTTACTTACAAGATGGCTGTCATTAACAAAGTGCGGCTCTGTGGGCGCAGGGCATCGCATGCACCTCCCCCGGGAGCTGTGGTGGTCATCCCCGCAGTCCCGCACAATGCACCACACATATCACCATAAAAACGAAGCAAAAAAAAAAAACTACTAAGAGTCTGTAATAACAAAAGTATGGGAAAAATGGCATGTGTAGAAGTGGTGGACCAAAAAAGAACTCTCCACAGCCCAAAAGAAATAAAAAATAAATAAATATAAAAATAAAAATAAATATATAAAAAATAAAAAACAGTAGGGGAAGTACAAAAAGGTTGCATTGTTCATGTGGACCTCCGGGGCCACAACAGGTACCATTGATGTGTATCATCCGAGCTGCAGGAGTAAAGGAACCACAGGTATACGAGTTCTCCAGGTCCACCGCTGAAAAGGATAACAGAAACCAACAGAGAGAAAAAAAAAAAAAGGGGGGATTGTGGACAGTGGGACGCCCATGGTGGGGAAAGGATATGGCGGCAGTCCATCCCTTAGGCAGTGGAGACAGGCCATTGTAGGGGCAACACTTTAGGAATCAGAAAATCAAGCTCTGCCCAACGAGTCCAGCCACTGGTCAGCATCAGCAGGATCCATAAAGAAATGCACTTTACTTTTATACACCACTCTGAGTTTTGCAGGATAGAGCATGCTATAAGGAAGATGTCGGTCCCTGAGCCTTTTTTCACATTCAAGAAAGCAGCTCTCTGTTTTTGCCTAGAAGCAGAGAAGTCAGGGAAAATGGTGATAATATTGTTATTGAACCTGAGGTCTGGTAACTCCCTGGCCTTCCTCAGTGCTGCGTCCCTGTCTTTAAAGTGCAATATGCGGGCAAGCAGAGGCCTGGGCCTAGCTCCAGGCACCGGGGCTCTGGAGGGGACTCGATGGGCCCTCTCAAAAGCAAACAGCGGAGAGAAGGTATCCGGGCCCTGCGCATCCAGTCCAGGAGGAAGTCCCCCACCTGTCCCCCCTCAGCACCCTCAAGAAACCCCAAAAAGCGGAGATTGTTGCGGCACAGGCGATCCTCCACATCGTCCAGCTTTGCAGCCTGCTCCCTCTGTTCAGCCTGTATGTCCCGGATGGCCGCTGGGAGAGGGAAGACATCATCCTCCACAGAACTCATCCACTGCTCCGCTGCCTAGACCCTCTGCCTGATCTTACTGACATTCTCCTTAAGGAGGGAGAAATACACCCGCAAGGCATCTATATGGGATGTTAGGGAGGCCTGGCACCCTTTCATGGCGTCCATTATCTGATGTAAGGTAGGCTCCTTCGTCCGCCCAAGGTTATTGTATGTCCCCTATGTGCCTGAGCCTCCTATAGGAGGACTGGTAGTCCCCCCCCCCCCCCCGCCATCAGCAGCCCTGCCTATCCATGGAGAGTAAGTACAGCAGGGACCAGGGGGGTGGGGAGGATGTATAGTGTTAGTTCACCTTTTCACTTTTTTAACAAAGATGAACTAATCCTTTTAACCACTTTAAGACCTGAAGTATTTGCCCCCTTAATGACCAGGCCCTATTTTGCGATTTGGCACTGCATTACTTTAACAGACAGTTACGTGGTCATGCGACGCTGTACCCAAACAAAATTTACGTCCTTTTTTTCCCACAAATAGAGCTTTCTTTTGGTGGTATTTGATCACCAGTGTGATTTTTATTTTTTGCGCTATAAACAAAAAAAAGAGCAACAATTTTGAAAAAAAAAAAACAATATTTTTCACATCCTGCTATATGACATTCTCAAAAAAAATTAAAAATCAAATTTTTTTTAACATTTTAGGCCAATTTGCTTTCTGCTACATATTTTTGGTAAAAAAAAATTGCAAAAAGCGGATTTTGATTGGTTTGTGCAAATGTTATCGCGTCTACTAACTACGGGAAAAATTTATGTCATTTTTTTTTCTACTAGTAATGGCAGCGATCTGCGATGTTTTGCGGGACATTGCGGCGGACAGATCGGACCCCTAACTGACATGTTTTACACTTTTGGGGGTACCAGTGACATTACTATATCAGTGCTAAAAATATGCACTGTTACTGTAATAATGCTATTGGCAGCGAAGGGGTTAACCCTATGGGTGATCAAGGGGTTAAATGTGAGCCTAGGGGAGTGATTCTAACTGTGGGGGGTGTGGCTTCTGAGATGACCATAGAGACATGTGATCCTATATAGCAGGATCACATGAGCTCTGTGATCATCCCAGGGAGAAGGACGGTCGGCTGTGTTTACATCAGCTCTCAGTGGGGAACGATCGCAATCGGAGCCACCTGACACCCGCATTGGCTTCCCCACTGACGATCGGGGGCAGGAGCGCACAGCCGCCGGTGCACGCTCGCCCCCTAGCTGCCCCCAGGTGAGCGACGTAGACCTATGTCGTTTTGCCTGTACGAGCCAGCCTGCCGCAGTAAATATAACGTAAGCGGCCCAGAAGTGGTTAGAGCAGTAGTAAACCGCACTTAAAAAAAAAAAAAAAGACTGCAAGACAATGGCATAAGGTGTATCGTGTACTAGCGCATTATAAAATACTTGCCTTAGAACGAAGCTCTCCAGCTGCTGACAGGGCTTCCATCTTCCAGACATGGGAGTAAGTCACACATGTGCAAGTCACAAGCAAGTCTCAAGTCTTAACCTTCAAGTCTCAAGCAAGTCCCAAGTTACTGTGGTGAAAAGCAGTCAAGTCGGGTCCTTGCTAGAAGTCAAGCAAGTCAAGTCAAGTCATTTATTTTGATCAAGTCACAAATCAAGTCAAAATACTGATCTACCCCAATTTTCACCTTTAAATCAGTTAAAAGTCAGTGGTCAGGAAAGGTTTTGTTTTATATTCAACATTAACAAAACTGCTTATTGCTTTTTTCTTGGCATATTAAAGAAACACTTTGAATGCCCAAACATCTCAAAATCCTTTGTCTGTTCATGTTTCAACACCACAGTCACTAAAAACATGTTAAGTATTTCCATTGTTAAACAGCCAGTGTCCTAAAAATCAGAACACACTGAGGTGTTTTAACCACTTGCCGACCGCCGCACGACTATCTACGTCGGCGGTCAGCCCCTCACAGGCAACCTAACGTAGGGCTACGTTGCTTGCTTGTGAGGGTCTAGGGAGCGAGCGCGCGCCGCCGGAGGCGCGCTCCCGCGTGGTCACGGACCCCCCCGCGCATATGACCAGCGGACCCGATGTCCGCCGGCCACTCGGCAACCGGCGGGGGAGAGGGAGAATGTCAGGCAGCTTGTGTAAACAAGCCACCTGTCATTCTCCTCGCTGTAAAGACACTGATCACATGGATCTACTATGTAGATCCGTTGATCAGTGTCCTTACAGCTCAAGCCACAGCCAATCACAGTAGAAAGCACGCCCCTAGGGACACACACAGCCCCTCCCTCCCAAATAAAGTTAACCCCTTCACTACCAGTGTATTTTTACAGTAACAGTGCATATGTATAGCACTGATTACTGTAGAAATGTCACTGGTAACCCCAAAAGTGTCAAAAATGTCAGTCAAGGGTCCGATCTGTCTGCCGCAATGTCGCAGTACCGCAAAAAAAATCGCAGATCGCCGCCATTACGCGTTTAAAAAAAAAACAACAAAAATGACAAAAATCTTTCCCTTTGTTAGTAAACGCGATAACTTTTGCGCAAACCAATCAAAATACGCTTTTTTTTACCAAACATAGGTAGCATAAAACAAATTGGCCGAAAATGTTAAAAAATTTTGATTTTTACATTTTTTTGGGGGGGAATTTCATATAAAAAAATGTGAAAAATATTGCTATTTTTGCAAAATTGACGCTCTTTTTTTGTTTATAGCGCGTGATCAAAAAATCACACAGGTGATCAAATACCACCAAAAGAAAGCTCTGTTTGTGGGAAAAAAAGGACGCCAAATTCGTTTAGGTACAGCGTTGCACGACCGCGCAATTGTCCGTTAAAGTCACGCAGTGCCGAATCGCAAAATACCCCCTGGTCGGAATGGGGGTAAAATCTTCCGGGGCTTAAGTGGTTAAAGCGGAGTTCCAGCCTCAAAACGAAAATTTGGCATCCGCTTGCTCTAGGTAACCTGAAAAAGAAATAGATAATGACGATTTTTTTTTTTTTGCTTTACTTACCTTGTTTTTGAAGAAAATATACTTACCTTCCTTCCACTTCCTCCCTCTGCGGCCGCGGCTCGCGCCGTCACTTCCTGCTGGCATTGTCTCCTGGGAGCTGAACGTCATTGTTCCCAGGAGTCAATGCGCCTGCACCGGCCCCACTCGTCACTTCCGGTGCAGGCACATCATTCCCTGGTAAACAGCTTGTGGGCATGCCCAGAAGCTGTGCAGGGATTACGCGCCTGCACCGGAAGTGACGAGCAGGGCCGGTGCAGGGCATTCTGGGACCGAAGAGGACGCTCTGGCTTCAGCTGCCCACACCTGAGATGGCAGCGCTGGACAAGACCTTTTCAAGGTAAGTATTTCTTCTAAAAGGTAAGTGCAACCTGGGACAGTTCAGAGGCTATCATTGCTGAAATGCACTAGCCCTGACTGTCCTGGGGGTATTTTTTATCAAAAAATGTTTTTTGAGGCCGGAACTCCACTTTAAGTGACTGTGGTGTCAGAAACATAACAGGCACATTAATTTTGCTTTAACACATCTTGAGAAAATGCAAATATTTAATAACTTAAAGAAGTAAAGTCATTTTGAGTCATATGTCTCAAGTCAAAGTAAAGTCTCAAGTCATGAATACCAAGTCAAAGTCAAGTCGAGTCTTTTATTAATTTTAGTCAAGCAAGTCTCAAGTCCTCAAACTGGTGACTTAAGTCAAGTCATGTGACTCAAGTCCCCCACCTCTGCCATCTTCACCCAGTCTTCCTTCTTGGTTTGAGTGCTCCGGCCATCTGATTGGCAGGGCCGCAATGACATCACTCCCACACGCATTCGGCTGCGGCACGGAGCTCTGAAGGGACAGCACAGGTATGCTGTCCCTTCAGAGTGCATGCGCTGGTGACATCACTGTTTGCATGCAGGGTGAATATCTCCTAAACAGTGCAAGTTTAGGAGATATTTACTGTACCTACAGGTAAGCCTTATTTACCTGTAGGTACAAGTAAAAAAAAAATACTTTCCTACCACTTTAAGTCCCCTTTCACACAGGGGTTAGTTTTTTAGGTGGACCTAAAAAACCTTCGGAAGGTCTATGCTATCTTTTGAACGAGCAGGTGTAAACTGACTTGTGTCCATTTATATCTGCCTACCACCAGGTCAGTTTCAGTCTGAAAAAAATAAATAAAAACAGAAGAGGACAGCGTCCTTTTTCCATTTTGGCAAGCCGAATCAGAGGTAGCCTGATGTAAACAGACAGCGGATTCTATTTGCACCCAGCCACCCACAGAACTCAGTGGGGTCTATCTGTGTCGGCTTTGCATAAACTGAGCGGGCACGGATGTAACATCACCCAGTTCTACTCTGATCAGCAGGGGATATGCTCACAGATCCTCTTCTGATTGGAGTGGACTCTGCTCTGTGTGGAAGAGGCCTAAGTTTTACTTCTTGCACTATGACCTGGCTTTTAATGTGATTTGAAAACATAGCATAAATTACATAAATGGTTTCCTTGTTTACACCACACTTACCAGGAAACGTTGATTGATGTGAAAACTGTAGAGGTGCCTTATTTCAGTGGCGCCACTAATATATACCAGTAGACTTTAATTATACACAATACATTGACTCGTGAAGGGGCATATACGCATAAATTATTTAAAAAGACAAGTACAATTCTACGCTTGTAAGAAAATCCTTTCATCCTTATCAGATTAAACATTCTACTAGACTGGAGAAAGAAAGTTACTTGCACTACCTAAATAACTAAGTTACACTGTTCTTTAGGTGTATTAAACAAAAGTTCTCTAATTATGAAAGTTAATGAAAACAAATATGGATGAATATGCAATAACTTCAAGACATCAGAACAAAATATATTTAGTATTAGGGTGGATCAATGGGTGTATTTTCAAATATACAATGTACTTCTTGGCCCAAAGTACTACCTGTCACTTTCTTGCCTACTTTGCCCTGCATAGCTGCAAACATAATGCAATAGGCGGCACAGCAGAGTTCACAAATATCATGTACCTAATTTCCTGTACAGATCCCAGCTTTTGTAGGTAATCTTGTAAAAGTAATTAGTAGCTTTCCCACACAGTGTAGTTTGCATTGTAGCCCTATAAGTTCTAAGAATATCTTTTAATTGCTTGATGCTGACATTGATGTCCAGTAGCTTAAAGCTAAAGTCCAGGCTTTAACTCATGTATCTTAGCAGCCCTATTTGTAAGTTTGGTTACAGTTCTGGAACCTATCATATGCTTAAATATACAGTACTGAATCTTTTCTAATAAGAGACAAAAATATAATTCTTTAAAAAGTGACGTTGAGCTATGCAGCTTGAGCTTTTTACAGAGCCCAGGCTGAACGTGTTCCACGTCCAATTTTTTAGGAACCACCACTGACCTCCCTAATTGGGCACTCCTCCAATCTCCTGATCTCTTAGAAGCCAAATGAATTACTCTGGCTATGATACTCCATTGTTCATAAAACTGGCCATACATGGATAAAATGTGTCCTTTTTTAACAGGAACAGGATGAATTTTGATTCCAATCTCCTGATCTAAGAGCATATTATCTGCTCTGGCTATGATACTCCATTGTTCATAAAACTGGCCATACATGGATACAATTTGGCTGGTTTAACAGGAACAGGTTGAATATTGATTCATGTTTCCATTCAAGAGGAGTTCATCTGGTAATCGGCTCCTCCCAAATGGAATTGTAGATTTATTATCACTTGATCTGTGCAGCAGCACTGATCAGTGTATTCTGGCATTTGAGGAGTCCCGATGCCAGAATACAATAGCGCAGTGGTAGGATTCCCCCATCCACCGTCAATGTGTTGATGGGGAATTAATTTGTTTTGTCTTGATCAGCTGGCTGTCTGTTTAAAATAAAACAAATGTAGCAAGGTTTCCAGGCCTATGGCCTGATGTGGGTCTGCCACTAGTACCAGAATCCTCTCCAGTCCATGTGAGCTGAGTCCCCAGGTGTGACAACTGAAGCAGCGACAACTCCGGCATCTTTGTTGTGGTTTTTATTATAAATTAAGGGAATGGGAGAAGGGAATGAGTGGGATACTCCTTTTTGGCTTGAACTAAATACAATTGGGACTTCGATCCTAAAAATGCCCGTTGGCGCTTCCCCAACACCAGCCAGCACCAGCCAACGTTCACTGACTCTGAGAACACTCTGTATAACAGAAGAAGTGTTGAATCCCCGACCTATAGTCCAGTAGATCCAAGACTGAGAACTGTAGAACTCCTGACACTGTTGACACTGTTTCACTGTCTCTGAATACTTTCCCCCCGCCTGGCACAGCTTGAGGTAGTATTTTGTAGAACTCCAAATATCACTGTAACTGGCACACGTAATACAGTTCAGGGCCCAGACTGCAGGTGCCTCCTTTACTCCTTGGACTCTTCAGGGTCCACTGACTATGTAACCCCTTTACAACTTCAGGTTCCTCAACCTAGGTACCCCCTTTACAGCTAGCTGACAGTGGATCCCAGAACCTCTTCCGGAGTGGTCCCCTCTGACTCTAGGCAGACCCCCTGGGGCAATCTACAGTACTCACGACCTGTGTAGGCTTTCCTGGGAGTGGATCCCTCTCTCTCCGCAGGCTCTCGGCACACCGGATCCCCTCAGCTCAACTCAGCACTCTCTGGATTATCAGGCGACACCCCGAGATATCCACCTTCCTCAGACAGAAGGAGAGACAGCCGCACTCTGCTTCCTGGGACTCTGCTCCTGCCAAAGACACCGTGCCACGTTGTCAGGGACATGGCCGTAGAAGTACTGGCATTACTGCCAGTACATGCGCGTGCGCTGAAGCGTGCATGCGCATACGCAATGGTGTACGCCATGTACGTCGCGGTGCACAGCGCAATATCGCGCAACATGCTAATTGAGATTATCTGCTGGCCTATATAAACCCCCCTCTGGCCCCATCACATTGCAGGATTATTGTCAGCTTCCCTGTGACCTGAACCCTGTGTACTCTCTTGGACTTCCTGTTGTGACCCTACTTGCTCCTGACCCGTCTGATCTCTCTCCTGGTGTTTGACCCTCAGCTTGCCTTACTGACCTTGCTATTGCTACCAACCTGCTCTGATCACCTGTGTATGGCCCCGGCTTGCCTAAAGGACTCTGCTTCTGCCTGCCTGCTCTCCTGTTGTGACCCCGGCTTGTCCCTGTTCTGCTACTTACCTTGCTCTCGGACTGATCACCTGTGTATGACCCCCGGCCTGGCTTTCACTACTGCACCAAAGTTGCCTGATATATCTGGAGTTCCTGGAAATCTTCTGGTGTTCACCGGTTCTGCTGCCCTGTTCTCCGCTGGTGACTTGTGCTTCTTGGGACGCTTCACACCCTGTACCACTTCCAGGGGTGACTCGCACTGAGCTGCAAGGGAAGCCCTCTCTGCACTTTGGCCTCCATCCTGAGTCGTGACACACGCACTTCCCCCCAAACTTATACCCACTCCCAGAATCCCTTGCAGTATAATCTGCCTTCTGGGGTAGTTACAAGCTGGGATGTGTCCCCTGATTGGGCTTCCCACACTGCCCTATGAGAAGCCTCTCACAGGAGCCGGTGGTGATACTTCTCCCTTCAGCAGGCACATCTGGAAGCCCTGATAACCTAACTAGATAAATCACAGCCCTGCTGTTAGGCAGACAAGGCCCACTATAGTTTTACCTAGCACCTACCTGTAGGGTGCTACACAAAAAAAACAAACAGTCCATCAATGGCCAGCTTAAAGTAGAAGTTCAGCCAAATGCAAACTAACTAAGCCACATTCTAAGAATAATCTATCTAACCCTGTAAAGGAAAAATCACTATCCATACCCTTTCAGCAGCTGACCTGGTCCAGTCCCATACTGAGCTGTCAGCAGCAGTTTCCCTGTGGAGGCGGATGCAGGAGAGGCAGCGACAATGGAAGCCCCATAGTAAGTGTATGGGTGATGTCACTTCCCGGGCCTTTAACAGCCGTTGTCAGCTGTCTCTGCCATACAGTATCATTCATAACAGTACCATAAGTAAAAAAGGTATGTTTAGCGATTTTTGCTTTACAGGGTTAGATAGAGAAGTCTTAGAATGTGGCAGCCAGTAGATTAAGAGTTAGTCTTTGGCTGAACTTCCACTTTAAGTCTTCAATTTTAGTTGGTGTGTGAGACAGTTGCATGATATTTGCTCTGAGACCTTGTTGGTGTTAAATAATACCTTTAGCCCCCATTCACACTAGGGCGACTCACGAGGCGACTTGTGTCGCCCCAAGTCGCCCCAGGTCGCTTGACATAACCAAACGAGTAAACATACGAGTAAAATTGAAAAACTTGTCCTCATGAGCACGCAAATTTGCATACATGGCCCAGAACTGCCCTCTGTTTTCCCGATTACGAATGATAGGATGGATCCAGTATCGCCTTCTTCTTCTTCTCAGCCTCATCCTGCGTTTCCTCTCTGCGACTTCCAATAATACTGCCATACCGGCTATTATAAAAGCTGAAATATGATATGGCAAGGCAAACATGTCTATCAGTTGAGCTATGTGAGACACAGACAACACTGCACACATGGGAAAAAGGAAATATGTAAAAAAAAAAACAGGAAAAGGAAATTAGGTCACAAAATATCATATTGTGATTGGCCAAATAAAAAGTCGCCTCGCGATGAGGTCGCGCCAAATTCGCGCTGGAAGCGACGCTACTTTAGTGGTCGCGGCAGTGTGAACCGTGCCTTACATCTCACTGTTTTGAAATGTATGTTACTTCAAGATGTTTTATTTTGATGTGACAAACATGGAGAATACTATTTATTGTCTATGTACAGAATTTATTCAAACCTCAGCAATCTGCAGCATCAAACTTGAACTGTTTTATTACTTATTGCTCTGAATACTCTAAAACAGGGCTTTATGGAGGCACATTTGTAAAGCAGGTTGTTGTGGTAATGGGGAGTCAGGAAGCTAGGAAGGAAGAAATCCCAGCAGTCATGTTACCTATTTCTAGGTTTGTAGTTCTGGCAGGCAGCATTTCTTGGTGTTCTGAATCCAGTGTTCTGTTTTGAGAAAACTCCAGAATCCTGAGTCCTGAGTCTTGACTGCTGGACTGGTTGCTAGAGGGAGAGCCTTAAGAGGAACCAAGAAAGACAATGTTCTTACTGGTGTCAGCGAGTGCAATTACACTGTGAATTATGGATATAGTATGTTATGAAAATCTGTGGTGTGCCAACACTATTGGTACTATTTTGGTGGATATCTTTAGGAGAGAAGGAATAGGGAGCCAAAGTTTTCAATACTGGACCCTAGAAGCGTGTGGAGGAGGAAAGCATCTGGTTCAGCCAATCCAAGCATTTACTGATCAACTTAGCAATACGTTTGCCTGAAAAACTGACAGAGCTCTTTCATATCTGCATTCCAATCAGGTCCTCCTAAGAATGAAAAGCTAAGCCTAAGGCTACTATACATGATTATAAGGTTCTAATTGTTGTAGTTGCCAGAAAACAGGAAAAAGACACAATTTTTCTATAAGGTGAAATGTTCGGAATTTAGCTGTTCCCAACCATAAACTATTTGACAAGATACCACTCTCATTCAGGTTAAGGAATGCATGCATGCTGGACATAGGAAAAAGACAACATATCCTAATTTTGACTCTCCTTTTGACTATTATTCACAAAACTATTGAAAAGTTGTTCTTCAAATCACGTAAGGCCCCTTTCACACTTGTATGAATCAGCACTGTCCACTGGGTCATGGGTCCTGCAGCCTCATAGGACAGTTAGAGGAGATTGAAAACTCCTCTTACAAGCTTTAACTAGACACTGATAAAAGTCACAAACCTGCTGATGAGAAAAGGTATTTAGCAGTTTATATTTACTAATATAATTACACTTCTGTGTACTGTGGGAGACCAGTTATAGTGAATGCAGGCTCCTGGATTTAGAAACACTTTAAGTGCCATAAACTTTGAGCTGAAGTCTTTGGAGAGTAGATTTGTTACAAAAATGTTGACAATATATATATATATATATATATACACAGTATATATAAAAAAAAAAAAAGCTTTTATAATTGTACCATTAATATAATGCATGGTGCCTATCAAAATTGAGTCTGTTTCCTCTTTAACTCTCTCTTTTTTTTTTACTAAAAACACATTTTTAGTTCTCCTTGTGACAGCAAACCCAATAGTATTGTTCTGCTGCTTTCCTGGAAGGCTGAAGCTTGCTTTTCCCCTCTCAGCATTTATTATTACAGTGATTTATGATAGCTGCTAACAACACAACAATAACATTATATTAACCAGCTTCCAGTGAGCGCTCCACATTGTTCCAGTTTATCCCAGTGCATTAGAGTGTCTAAAATGAGGTTTTATGGAACCTGTACTTTGCCTGGATAAGAAACTATCACAGCAGGGTCACCTGCATTTCAGCAACATATATTACATCGAAATGTCCTTCTGAGAGGCAGATAGGAAATGTGGACAAGTGGAATTCTTATATTACAAGCTTTTTATATAATCATTTTATATTGTATGCATAAAGCATCACAATGGTCACTTACAGGTAGAAAATAAAAATGAACTTTAATTTGTCTTATATAAAGATAAATCCATTTAGTCATAAAGCATATAACACTCTTTTCAGACAATGTCATGAAGACTGTATAATCACTTGCAACAGTTGTACAATGTGTGGAGCTTATATGACACACGTAAAAAAACAAGGTTTGTGTACAGTTTTAGCAGAAACCTTCAATTATACTGGAACATCTTGGCCATTTGAGCATTCACGTTATAGGAAAGATTCTTTTACTTGGAGTTAGGATGCTGTGATCACTAATCTGAACCTGTATGACTAGTATAAAGACTTCTAGTCACCTCACTAACTGCATATACTTTAAATAGTAGAGTTACTAAATACCTGGATTGCTGCAGGTCAGCCTGGGTCCATGAGATGACTTCCCTTGGTTTTAAGATATGCCTTCCCTCATTATACTAAATATGCTGCTTTTAATAATGCTTTTAATAATTGCACAGAGCAACCCTGATCCTCCTCTTCTCAGGTCCCCCACCAGCGCTCCAGGCTCCCCCCTCTACGCGAGCAGCGCTTCCTGGTTACTACATACAGGTGAATAGAAGTTAGTGCTACTGTAAGCACCATCTAATGTGAGTTTTACACACTTTATCTGTACTCTGAATCTATGTTTCAATAAATATGTCTGCACAAGGAAACTATTATTTGCTTAATATCCCTGAGTTCCTAGTACATCTGGGTCAAATCAATCTGAAGGGGCCTGATATATTCACCAATGGATCCAGATCCTAATAGGTTTAATTTCAGCTCTATAGGTCCTGGGGGCCTGAATAGCTCTGGTGAGTTGCTTGTACTTACTGAGGTGCAGTGGCGGCTGGTGCTCAAAATTTTTGGGGGGACGCAAACAGAAAAATTTAATAGGCATTGCTTTGCGGCAAAAAACGCTGTAAAAAATTGCGTGACTTTGAGGTCGCAAAAGTGTGAAAGGGGCCTTCAGTAATTAAGGTATAGTGTGCCCCCTTTCAATGCAGAGAGACCAGCGTGCCCCCTTTCAATGCAGTGACCAGCGTACATGCCCCCTTTCAATGCAGTGACCAGCATACATTCCCCCTTTTAATGCAGTGACCAGCGTACATGCCCCCTTTCAATGTAGTGACCAGCGCACATGCCCCTTTCAATGTAGTGACCAGCGCACATGCCCCTTTCAATGCAGTGACCAGCATACATGCCCCCTTCAATGTAGTGACCAGCGTACATGCCCCCTTAGAACGTAGTGACCAGCGTACATGCCCCCTTAGAATGTAGTGACCAGCATACATGCCCCCTTAGAATGTAGGGACCAGCGTACATGCCCCCTTAGAATGTAGTGACCAGCATACATGCCCCCTTAGAATGTAGTGACCAGCATACATGCCCCCTTAGAATGTAGTGACCAGCATACATGCCCCCTTAGAATGTAGTGACCAGCATACATGCCCCCTTAGAATGTAGTGACCAGCACATATGCCCCCTTAGAATGTTGTGACCAGCGTACATGCCCCCTTAGAATGCAGTGGCCATCGTACATGCCCCCTTAGAATGCAGTGACCAGCATACATGTCCCCTTAGAATGTAGTGACCAGCACACATGTCCCCTTACAATGTAGTGACCAGCACACATGTCCCCTTAGAATGTAGTGACCAGCGCACATGTCCCCTTAGAATGTAGTGACCAGCGCACATGTCCCCTTAGAATGTAGTGACCAGCGCACATGCCCCCTTAGAATGTAGTGACCAGCACACATGTCCCCTTAGAATGTAGTGACCAGCACACATGTCCCCTTAGAATGTAGTGACCAGCACACATGTCCCCTTAGAATGTAGTGACCAGCGCACATGTTCCCTTTCAATGCAGAGACCAGCATGCGTGTGTGCCCCCTTCAATGCCCCCCTCCCCCCCCCCCGAGACCAGTGAACTTACCTGGAGCCCTGGAGCAGCTGCGACGGCACCTTCTCTTCAGTGTCCCGGCGGCGGCGGCTTCAATCCCGATTCCCCCGGCGTCTCCACGAGTCCTCCCGCCTCCTCCTCCTCCTTGGCCAATGGCATTTGGTTTGCCTTGCGGCCAATCAGGAAGCGCGTATCGGACGCGCTCCCTGATTGGGCAGGAGGAGGATCCGTGTGACATTAGCGAATTTTCATTCGCTATTGTCACACAATGGGTGGGCTCGGGACGCACTGCTCTGCGCCCCGGGTCCACCCTTTGCATCGCCCTATTAGAGCCTGTGGCTCTAATCAGGTGATGAAAAAAAAAAATTGAGCTCCATGCGTCCCTTGCCCCTGCATGCAGATTAGGGGGCCGGACGCATGGACAGGGGGGGCGGCACCCCTGCGCCCCGAACGCAGCGGCCTCCACTGCTGAGGTGAATTATCCACCAAGAGCACAACAATTTCTGAAGCTACTTTGCTCGCCCAGGAGCCTGCAGGGGGCGAGTGCGCGCTGCCGGAGGAGCGCTCCTGCCCCTGCTCGTTCACGGGCATCCCCGCGTGAGTGACCGGTGGCTCCGATGTCCGCCGGCCACTCGCTATCTCCCGCTGGAGAGGGAGAAAGGCAGGCGGCTGATGTAAACAAAGCCGCCTGTCATTCTCCCTGATGTAAGAACAGAGATCATACGATACTGCTATGTAGGATCGTATGTCTCTGTGATTACATTACAAGCCACGCCTCTTTACAGTTAGAATCACGCCCCTAGGGACACACTTAACCCCTTGATCACTAATAAAGTTAACCCCTTCCCTGCCAGTGTCAATTTTACAGTAACAGTGCATATGTATAGCACTGATTACTGTAGTAATGTCACTGGTACCCCCTAAAGTGTCAAAAATGTTAGTCAGGGGTCCGATCTGTCCACTGCAATGTCGAAGTCCCGCAAAAAAATCGCAGATCGCCACCATTGCTGGTTAAAAAAAAAAACAATAAAAATGACATAAATCTTTCCTTTAGTTAGTAAACGCAATAACATTTGCGCAAACCAATCAAAATACGCTTATTGCGATTTTTTTTACCAAAAATATGTAGCAGAAAACAAATTGGCCTAAAATGATAAAAAATTTAGATTTTTACATTTTTTTAGGGGGAATTTCATATAAAAAAGTTTTAAAAATATTGTTATTTTTTCAAAATTGATGCTCTTTTTTTGTTCATAGCGCAAAAAATAAAAATCGCACAGGTAATCAAATACCACCAAAAGAAAGCTCTGTTTGTGGTAAAAAAAAGAACGTCAATTTCATTCGGGTACAGCGTTGCATGACCGCGCAATTGTCCATTAAAGTCACACAGTGCCGAATCGCAAAATAGGCCCTGGTCTTTGAGCAGGAAAATCCTCCGGGCTTAAAGGGGTAAAAGTCACATTATTTTACTGCACTTTTTATCATTTTCATTTGTTTTTTATATATTTGATTATTTATTTAAAACACACAAATCCATATTTTTTTAGCACTTTTGGAATATATTGCACTCTGCATTTTGAGCACCTTGGAATGTATTGACATTTGCAATTTTGCATTCACAATTGCACAATGCCATATTATTCATGAATTTATGCACATGTACATTTGCACTTTAAATATTTATTTAAATGTATGAGTAACTTATTATAGTATCATTTTCTGCACACTATATGCACTTTGGGATCCATGCTATTTTGCACATCCTGACTGCACTTTAGAAAGCACGATAGCACTTTTACACATTGAAGTTATTTTTTAATATAATATATGGTTTTAACTCATTACCTACCAATATTGTGCAATAAGGGTAATATCGCCTCACCCTACCACATCACTGAATTTAAGCATATACTTAAATTGACGGCGAAATTACCAAAGCTAACTATCCGAATCATGAAGGTAGTTGCTGTATTTCACATACATATTCCCCCCTCCATTGAATGCCCCCATAGCAAGCCATTGACACACAGGTCCTGGCTGTCTGCTCACTGGCTGTAATTGGCAGCAGCAGGAGCCAATGGCTCTGTCTGCTGCCCCTATGTCTAGTAAGGAGAAAGAGCCGAGAGAATCTCCGCTCTTGTGCACAGCTCTGGATCAAGATCGGGCTCAGGTGCGTATTAGTGGGGGCTCAGGGGAAGCTGCATACTGAAGGTTTTTACCTTAATGCAGACAATGCATAAAGGTAAAAAAAACCTTCTGCATTAAGAACCTTTTTAATCTCTCTATTAGATACGATGGAAATATTCATTCTATACAAGATATCTTAAATAGCTGATAACATTGTTAGGTTTAAAGCTGGCCATAGATGGGTAGTTTTCTTTTCAGCCTACCGTGTGAGAAAAATGAACAGATTCCTCTATCCACACAAACAAGGTGGATAGAGGACCCCCCCACCACCACCACCTTCCGGGAACATTGTATTCTGACAGAAGAACCCAATGCTGTCAGAATACTCTAATCAGCAACTGTAGCCAATGATTAGCAAAAGTTTTTCATCTTGTTTGTTCTTTTTTAAGCAGGGACAGCCACACACAAACCAAATTTAGCTGGTACCTGCTGAACCAGCTGAATTTTGTTAGTACATAGGACATTAAAGGGAAATGGAATTTCTATCAAGGTCAATATGTAGGAAATGGGGGTATTGGGTTTTCTATATAGAATTAAAGGGGTAAAAATTATGCTATGCCCCTGTTCACACTGGCGCGACCTGTCAGGCAACCTGGTCGCCTGACAGGTCGCCTTCCATAGAGAAGCTGCGGACCCGTTCTAATAGGAGCGACACAAGTCGCTCTGACTTAGAAAAAGGGTCCGGAGCTTCTTTGGGGCGACCCGGAGTGACCTGCATAGACTTCAATGTTATGAAGTCCGTGCTGGCCGCTCCGAGGTCGCGGGGCGAGCAGCGCGCCGCGACCTGTGAGGTCGCCCCGGGAAGTCGGATCGCCCCAATGTCTAAATGTATAAAAGTTAATTGTTTACTTTGCCACTATGTTCATTTATTTTTGTTTTATTTGTTTAATATCCTGTACCTGTGCTTACTAAAGAAAACCCTAGCTGATAATTCTTGAAGACAGGCATTTGACCCAGATATATTCTTTTGGTCAATTACTAGGATTTGAAGTGGCTGTAAATGCAACAAGGTTTTTTTTTATCTTAATGCATTGTCTCTCTTTCAATGGTAGCTTGACATTTTACATGGCCTGTATTGTAGATATAGGTTAAGTTTAAAAAATAGATCTTAAATTGACCTGTTAGTCAATTATGTCAGCAACAGAATGACTTTTCAAAAAGTTATTTTATAAAATGTAAAAGCTATCCTTGAGTTCCATTCAAGTGACCTTGTCTAGTTTGTGATATTGTCATCAATCTGCAGCAGGCAGGGGGAAGAATTTCCTTAGTATCCTCTTCCCATAGATCAGACTGCAGCATTGTTACTTTGTAGCAAATCACAGGGTGAAAGACTGCAAGACGTGGGGTGATTTGTGCCAGATATCCCTGAAATCAGTCAAAAACTGTTCAGGATTTACATGATAGGTCATTCTTGAGGCAACATCTCAGACCAAGCAGTAGATGCTGACCCTGGCTTAGTGCCTAGATATACAGTATCTCACAAACGTGAGTAAGCCCTTCACATTTTTTTTATATTTTTTTATACCTTTTCCTGTGACAACACTGAAGAAATTACACTTTGCTACAATGTAAAGTAGTGAGTGTACAGCTTGTATAACAGAGTAAATTTGCTGTCCCCTCAAAATAGCTCAATAAACAGTCATTAATGTCTTAACAGCTGGCAACAAAAGTGAGTATACCCCTGAGTGAAAATGTCTAAATTGGGCCCAAAGTGTCAATATTGTGTGTGGCAACCATTATTTTCCAGCACTGCCTTAACCCTCTTGGGCATGGAGTTCACCAGAGCTTTATAGGTTGCCACTGGAGTCCTCTTCCTCTCCTCCATGATGACATCACAGAGCTGGTGGATGTTAGAGACCTTGCGCTCCTCCACCGTCCGTTTGAGGATGCCCCACAGATGCTCAATAGGGTTTAGGTCCGGAAACATGTTTGGCCAGTCCATCACCTTTACCCTCAGCTCCTTTAGCAAGGCAAGTGTCATCTTGGAGGTGTGTTTGGGGTTGTTATCATGTTGGAATACAGCCCAGTCTCCGAAGGGAGGGGATCATGCTCTGCTTCAGTATGTCACAGTACATGTTGGCATTCATGGTTCCCTCAATGAACTGTAGCTCCCCAGTGCCAGCAGCACTCATGCAACCCCAGACCATGACACTCCCACCACAATGTTTGACTGTAGGCAAAACACACTTGTCTTTGTACTCCTTACCTGGTTGCACCAACACCTGCATGACACCATCTGAACCAAATAAGTTTATCTTGTTCTCATCAGACCACAGGGCATGGTTCCAGTAATCCATGTCCTTAGTCTGCTTGTCATCAGCAAACTGTTTGCAGGCTTTCTTGTGCATCATCTATAGAAGAGGCTTCCTTCTGGGACAACAGCCATGCAGACGAATTTGATGCAGTGTGCAGCGTATGGTCTTAGCACTGACAGGCTGACCCCCCACACCTTCAACCTCGACTGCAATGCTGGCAGCACTTATATGTCTATTTCCCAAAGAAAACCTCTGGATATGACACTGAGCACATGCACTCAACTTCTTTGGTCGACCATGGCGAGGCCTGTTCTGAGTGGAACCTGTCCTGCTAACCACTGTATGGTCTTGGCCACCGTGCTGCAGCTCTGTTTCAGGGTCTTGGCAATCTTCTTATAGTCTAGGCCATCTTTATTTAGAGCAACAATATTTTATTTCAGATCCTCAGAGAGTTCTTTGCCATGAGGTGCCATGTTAAACTTCCAGTGAGCAGTATGAGAGAGTGAGAGCGAGAACACCAAATTTACCACACCTGCTCCCCATTCACACATGAGACCTTGTAACACTAATGAGTCACATGACACCGGGGAGGGAAAATGGCTAATTTGGCCCAATTTGGACATTTCCACTTAGGGGTGTACTCACTTTTGTTGCCAGCGGTTTAGATATTAATGGCTGTGTGTTGTTATTTTCAGGGGACAGCAAATTTACACTCTTATACAAGCTGTACACTCACTACTTTGCATTGTAGCAAAGTGCCATTTCTTCAGTATTGTAACATGAAAAGATATAATAAAATATTTACAAAAATGTGAGGGGTGTACTCACTTTTGTGAGATACTGTAGATGGTGTCACCCTTCTGGAAAAAAAAAAAAAAAACAATGAAGTAATTTTCCAGATAAATACTGTGATCTCTGTGACGAGTAATGAATACTTGCAAATTATACACTTACACTTTACTTAGTATGCATGTATACATAAAATATTTCCACTGCTAGTGTCACATACCTGTATGCAGAGCCTGAGATGATGAGGGTGGCTTTTTAAACAGTTCCTGTCCAAGGTGTATACATTGTGAGCATCAATGGAGGAGCACTGATGTCTGACGAGTAGAGGTACAGCTGATGATGCACCATGAAGATACCAGGTCCAGTTGATGGTGGAGTC
This sequence comes from Pelophylax lessonae, assembly GCF_965119305.1. Taxonomy (NCBI): domain Eukaryota; kingdom Metazoa; phylum Chordata; class Amphibia; order Anura; family Ranidae; genus Pelophylax; species Pelophylax lessonae. The sequence continues at coordinate 261,780,882 of NC_138770.1, read as the reverse complement.
AGGTCCCACACCTGGTCAAGTGGCAGTCAAATGAAAGGAAACCAGGATGTACACAGAATCAGAGTCAGGAACAGGCAGAATTTGGCAACAAATGGGCAGAAAGGTACAGAGTCACTAGGCAGAAGTGTGGTCAGTAGTCCAGGCCAGAGTCAGTAGCAGAGGCAGACAGCGAATATGAGCAGACAAGGCTAATCCGAGAGCAAGGTCAGAGAGGAAGCCGGGTCAGTAACAGGATCAAGGATGTATATCAGGAACTAGATCACAGGAACAAGGCTGAAGACCATACATCAAAGAACTAGCTAAATAGGTTGCTTGGCACAGTGGAGTTGCGTATGCTTATTTGTGTGGGCATTGATGTATGTGCAGTCTGTCTTCTATGCTCATGCATACCTAGCCAGACAGCACATCTTAGCCTGACAGCTGGCACCATGTTCCTGACAGCTAGATTCTCTTTAGGCAAAGTTTGATGATGGTCATACATGGGGTAATTTTATAGCAATTTAATCTATTGAGTCAGTGTTCACAAACAAAACCAAACCGATCAAGGCTATCTAACTCCCTCCAAGAGTTAACATATTTTTATGTTTGAGATGTAGCTAGGTTGCCATGCAATCACTTTTGCAATTGAAGATTAATTAAAGTGTTTCAAAATTGCTCAAAATTTTCCCATGTGTATGACTGGCATTAAATTACCAGTTTTAACTTAACAGGTGTTTGGTATTTGCACTGATCTTCAATAGTTACACATGAATATTGAATTTCAGCTACATTGGCAATGTCCTAGGCAGTGCTGTATTTTGGCCTAGGCTAACAAGGCCCAGGCCTAGGGCGGCACCTTGCAGGGGGGCAGCAAAAAAGCCACCCCCTCCACCTGAGACTCTATTGGCCACTGGTTGCTAGAGCCGCCTCTCTCACCCCCCTCTCACTCACCCCCTCTCTCTAATCCCCCTCTCTCTCTCTCTCACTCCTCCTCTCTCTCCCACTCCCTCTCTCTTTCTCTCTCATCCCCCTCTCTCTCACCCCCCTGGCGCTGTCACCCCCCTCCCTCTCTCATCCCCCTCTCTCCACCCCCTCTCTCTCATCTCCCCTCTCTCATCTCCCCTCTATCACTATTTTATCCCCCCCTTCTATCTCTCACCCACCTCCTCTCACCCCCCCCCCTCTCGTGAGCTCTCAGGGGTTCATGCTGGGACTTGTAGTCCTTCAATTTTGGAGGGAGTCACATCCGTTAAAAAAGGAGTGGGGCAAATTTATATAGGTGTGGGTGGGGTGGGGGGCGCCCAATTTTAGTCTTGCCTAGGGCAGCACAAAACCAAAATACACCACTGGTCCTAGGTGTCCTTTTTAGGCAGTAAATTCATAGAAACATTGATCTTGGATGTAGTTCTTTTCTCTAGAAGTTAAGAATGATGGGTGCCAGTCACAGAAGTATAGTTCAAAACACATTTGTTGTATATGGCTATATGGTAATAAGTTTAAGGTCTGAATCAGGATATCTCCAAACTACACTGGATCTCAGATAACAGACTAGGACATATTCTCTTCTAGATCTCTTTCTCATGGCTCCCTTTATGGCCCTTTCACACTTTTGCGACTTGTCCTGCTACTTGGGACATGACCAGTTGCATGACAAGTGGCACTCCATGATTTCCAATGAGTACCGTTCATATCTGTGTGACTTCAAGTCACAGCGACTTCAAAGTAGCCCCTGCACTACTTTGGTCCAACTTTGATGCGACTTGAGGTCCATAGACATCAAGATTACACAGGCAATGCTTCAGGCCCCTTTCACAGTTGTGCGACTTGTCCTACAACTTGGTACTGCAATATCTGTGTGACTTAAACTCGCAGCGACTTCAAAGTAGTCCCTGCACTACTTTGGTCTGACTTTGATGCACTTTCAGGTTCATAGCCCTTAAGATTACACAGGCATTGCTTCAAGTCCAGTCAAAATCACAGCAAAATCATGCGACTTTTAGGTTGCACAAGTGTGAAGGGGGCCTCAAGTCCAGTGAAAGTCGTGGCAAAAAATTGCGGTAAAGTCGCATTACTGTTAGAGTTCTGGCTATTTGGTAACTGATGTGGCATCTAGTGACATCTGAATCTTTCACTTTCAAGGCAGGCTAACTTAGGAAGCTTTCTGTGTATAACTTCCCACTCAACCAGTCACTCACCACATTTCCATATGTGAGGACACTTGCAGCTTGTTTTATAAAGGACTTACACTCTTTTCTCCTTTAGGGGTACTGTAGTATGGTAAGCACCCGTGGAAGTGGGGCTTTTTGGAACAAGGTGCATTTGATGAACTTAAGAGACGGCTGACTTGCGCCACAACTTTGGCTTATTTCAATCCTACTGCACACACCCAAGTTATTGTCGATGCTAGCCCTGTGGGGTTAGGCGCCATCTTGGTTCAGAGACAATGCACAGGCGATTACAGGCCTATTCAGTATGCAAGCAGATCCCTCACTGATGTAGAGAGACGTTATTCTCAGACCGAGAAAGAAGCTTTGGCTGTTGTTTGGGGATGTGAAAGGTTTCACACCTATCTCTACGGCCTTGATTTTGAAATCATCACAGACCACAAGCCTCTGGAAGTGATATATTCGCCACGCTCAAAACCATCCGCCAGAATTGAGAGATGGGTTCTCAGATTGTTACCATATCGCTTTACAGTGCGGTACAGACCTGGACCGACTAATGCGGCAGATGCACTTTCCAGATTGCCTCAGTCTTCTGCACCTGGTCATAACCTGGCAGAAGAGTACATTTGTTTTGTGGCTACTAACGCCATGCCTCAGGCATTGACACCGCGGGAGGTTGAAGAATTGTCATCTGTGGATCCGGAAATTGCTCGGTTGAGAAAATGTGTAAGACAAGGGGTTTGGGTGGATTGTGACCCAAGCTATCACAGAATCAAACAAGAGCTGAGTATTGCAGGACAAATAGTTCTACGTGGCAATCGTATTGTGATGCCTAAAGATTTACGGAAACGTACATTACATTTAGCCCATGAGGGCCATCAAGGCATTGTACGCACCAAACAAAGATTACGTGAGAAAGTCTGGTGGCCAGCAATTGACAAGGATGTGGAACGTTTGGTTTCTTCATGTCGAGCATGTCAGTTGGTGGGCAGCAAACCTAAACCAGAACCAGTAACTCACACTGTTCTACCTGAGGGACCATGGGAAGATTTAGCCATTGATCTGTGCGACATTCCATCTGGACACCATCTTTTAGTTGTTGTGGACTATTATTCAAGGTGGCAAGAGGTGGTAGTTCTCACTAAAGCTACATCATCAACTGTAATTGAGGGGTTGGAGAGCATTTTTGCATCTCATGGGTTGCCTAAACGGATTGTGAGTGATAATGGTGCCCAATTTACTTCTCAGGAATTTCAGGATTATCTGAAATCAAATGCTATTGAACATCATCGTACAACTCCATACTGGCCACAGGCTAACGGGGAAGTGGAACGCCAGAATCGAACCTTGCTGAAAGCTTTGCGGATTGCTCATTTAGAGAGAAGAGACTGGAAAAAGGAACTGTGGCGTTTTCTTTTGGCTTATCGCACAACTCCGCATACTGTCACTGGCGTTAGTCCTGCGGAACTTCTTTGTGGTCGCAAATTCAGGACAAAATTGCCAGACATTGGGGGTCCTCCTACAAGTCAGAAACCTTTTCGGCATATTGATGAGGAAAGGAAGATCCGGGCTGAACAGTATGCAAACCACCGCCGCCATTGTCAACCTAGTGGCCTTCAACAGGGTGATAAGGTGTTGCTTCAAAGTGATCGGTTTAACAAACTGGCTCCGTCCTTTGAACCTGAGCCTTATGTTGTAAAGGAGAAAAGAGGTACTCAAGTGGTTTTAGAGGATTTAGATGGACACACAAAAGTGCGTAATTCCTCATTTGTGAAGAAATTTATTGAGTCAGAAGGTCAAGTATCGGAAGATGGCGAACAGGCAAAGAGTAGTGATGATACTGCCAGTGATCCAGACTTCAATCCACAACCATCCACATCGGAATGGCCAAGAGAAAAACGAGCAACAAATCCACCGGCCTACCTTAAGGACTATGTGTATAGTCAGGAGTTTATAGGTTAAATTTTTAGTTGTTCATCCATGCATTTTGTTAATCTTATTAATACGTTGTGCATGTTATGTTTTATTCAAAGAGAGGAGGGAATGTAGTATGGTAAGCAACGGGTTAAGTTGCTGTCTGCAAAATGTTACAATTATGTATATGTCTGGGAGCTGGGTGTGGCTGAAGTTAGTTGCATGCTGATGTGAAGTGAATAAAGAAGCAACCTGTACAGCTTGTCTGTGTTAATACACTACAGGTACCTCCCAGGAGACCCTGCATCCCTCCAAGGTCTAGTAGAGACTGAATTTATATAATGACATCCTCACAGGGCAAAAGCCCAGGAGTGAAGAGGCAAAACAAGAAGTGGCTCAGATATTTATTAGTTCTTCCAGCATGCATCAGCTGGTTCCCCAGGCCCACTGATTGCCCATGCTATAAAACACCTATAACACATAAGGATACCTCTCTGGCACACCCAGCTGGAACTAGCTCAAAAAACAAATGGCAGAGAAAATGTACTCTATGTTTAGTGAAACACTTGTATTGAGATACATTAAGGCGAAGTCCAGCCTAATACCTTAAATTCTCCCCTGCAATCATTAATGTGAGCGGAGTTCAGCCTTATGTGTCAAAATGAAAAAATCCCAGTTTTTCTCTCTTTATTTTGCAGTTTTCAATGCTGTCACATGACTTCAATTCTTCTTCCGACTGAGTCCAAGAGCAGCAAGTGGGTGTGGTTACTGAAATCTAGTGACATCACTTCCAGGGAGGGGCACTGTTCCTGTGTAGCCATTGGAAGTATACAGAATGGGAGGAGCTGATCATAGGTTCCCGCCCAGTGTCCTCTCGTTAAAAAGGATGCATTGTTCATCCTAATTCATGAACATATACAGTATAACTGTGCTGGACTTTGAATGAGGGGGGGGGGGGGGAACTGTCAGTGTAGCTGGGAGTGCTCTGGGGTCTCAGCCCACAGTCTACAATGATCATAGTACAGGCAACCACACTAAAGGCCCGTACACACGATAAGAAAATCTGAAGGGAAATTTCGTCCGACGACCGATCTGTCGATTTTCGGATTGTTAGTATAGAGCTTTCGACAGCCGACTCCAACTTTTCGGCCGACAAAATCCTGATGTGCAGGCTATAAAATTGATGTCGTCCGTCAACACAACGTCTGATTTTCGTCTCATTAGTACAGATTTTGACGGAAAAAAATCTTAAGAGCAAGACTAGGCATGCTCAGAGACGAAAGAACACATACAAAGCAATCCAACACATGACATCACACCTGAAGTAGAATTCTGTCGTACGGGAAAATTCGTATGAAAATAACCTCTTCACTTTCCACATCAGACTAGCATGCCACAAAAAATAGACGACAGATCGTTCGATAATCTGATCGTGTGTACGTGGCTTTAGTCTACCTTTCCACTAGTGTGACTAATCAATGCCACCCGTTCCCATCTATGCGACTTTGAAAATCAAAGACTTTGAAGAGGTACCTGCACTACTTTGATGCAAAATTTTGGTGCCACTTTAATCCAGAGAATGTAAAGTTAGATCAAAGTAGTATCAAAGTCACACTCTAAATCGCAATAGTAGGAACATAGGCTAAAGCTCCATTTCCACTAGTGCGACTTGTCATGCGACTTCGGACACACAAAGTCGCACGACAAGTCACAGCCCATTGATTTCAATTGCACCTGTTCCCATCTATTGGACTTTTAAAATCAGTGACTTTGAAAAGGTACCTGCACTACTTTGATGCAACTTTTGATGAGACATTCATCCAGAGAGTGTAAAGTTGGATCAAAGTCGCACTCCAAAGTCTCACTCCAAAGCCGCACTCTAGCCTAGTGGCTACATTTTCACTAGTGCAATTCTTAAGTTGGGCAATTTAGAGTGCGACTTTGAGTGCAGCTTTGATCCAACTTTACACTCTCTGGATCAAAGACACATCAAAATAGTGCAGGCACATCTTCAAAGTTGCTGATTTTCAAAGTGGCATAGATGGAAAGTTGCATGACAAGTCGCACTAGTGGAAATGGAGCCTAAAACTCATTACTCACATGTAATGAGCAATAGGAATTGATTTGTATCCTTCTAAACTTTGTCCCTTTGTACCTTATTTCTTTCATATATTGCGCCGGTCACCCCCCCCCCCCCCCCTTCTTGCTCTCTCTCTCTCAGGAAAAGCTGCTGGCCTAAACGAGGCTATGATGACAGGAGGAGATCATGGCGAAGGATAGGAGGGATGGGGGTGGGGCTGGGCAGGTCTAGGCATGTCTGTCTAAGAAAGATATGACAACCTTTTCAGGAAGTGAAAGACAGCAAAGCAAATTCAGATAAAGAGAGATAGCGTTTTCAGTGAAGAACAGGAAGAAGCTGTTTGTCTAGCTAAGATAAGACTTTCTAAGCTACACAAGCAGCTAGCCAGAAAATGAATAATATCAAAGATACAGATATTTAACATACTATTAATAGGAAAAATTACCTCTTCTCCAGGTTGCCCTCATATGTGTTAAGTAACGAAAGGGCAATTTAACGGCTAGAGAAAGATAGGAAAAATTAAAAAAATTTAAGGGGATCTATAAGAACAAATGTAGTTAACTACTGTCCTGAACAAACATCCCTCCATCTCCGTCTTCCTTGCTCTACTAGGGAGAGGTAATCTATTTTAGCGGAGGCAGTCAACTTGCATTCACAAGGGTGTATAGCGTCATTTCCAGTATATTTCCTCTTTTATATAGTTGCCGCTGTATAACACCAGCAAGAAGCAAGTAATTGGTTATAAGGTATGTTTGCAGGAATACCCCTGACATAGACCAGTGGACTACAGGAACATATAGTCATAACAGTAAAAGAGTGCCGCGAGGTTGATAAATAGATGGAGTTGGCAATAGTGCATCAGGACTGCAAAAAGTTACTCACTTATGGTAGGTGTTCCTCTCTCTTGTGAATCATTCAGATGGTGTACTTGAGCCTACAGACTATGCGAGGAAGATCTCCCAGCTGCTGGTGGCTGCGGACGAGTCGCTAAGCGTGGGGGAAGCTGGAGCCAATCCGGAATCTCAATTGGTGCGATGTCCAAAAATGTAAAGCATGCCTTCAGATCATGCCTGGAACGTAGAGTAAAAGAGGCAGCTGATTTCCGAAATGAAACGGAGAACGGATAGCCCCATCGGTAGGTGAACCCCCGTTGCTTCGCTAAGTCTAATAGGGGGCGTAGAAGAGCTCTTATGTTTCCCATGATAAAGCAAAGCACAGTGAAGTGGAGTGAGGAAATAAAAGATCCTAAAAAAAAAGAGAGGATTGTAAAAGCGACAGACAATCAGCTGTGAGATAACCCCGATGCCCCCCTTATTATCTTTCCTCAACCTACACAAGTTTTTCATCAGACTACTATATGTCAAACAATCATTGGTTGTCTTATTGGATGTCTCGTTGACTTATTGACTCTTTGCTGTAGATGCTACAGGGTGAGTGGGGTTAAGTTTCTGGTCTGTATTATTTTCACCTTTTTGCTGCATTACTTGCAGCCACCACTAAGTGGAATCTTATCGTCTTTCCCCAATACCTGTGTACCTCCCGGGTTGAAAGTAGGGGTTAGGAAATACCCACCATTGCTGCACAGCTGGATTAATATCGAAGAGCTGAAATAGAGGTGATTCGCCTACACCCGCTTAAACGCAATAACACACTGTCTATCTTATTTAATTATTTTTATCTTATTTAATTACCAACTCATCTATCTGCATTGTTGTAAGACCTCATAGAAGAATTATAAAGTATTATATACACAATGAGGGGTAAATCTACAAGAGGAGGAGCCATAGCTAAATCACCAAGGGTATCCTCAAGCCCCAATACAATCAGGAGATTTATGACACAAGAAAACTCTTTGGAAAAAAACTCTCAGAAAAAACAGGAAAAACAACAAGGAACAGGAGAAAAGTCAAAAAGCGGATGTAGATAGGTCACCTATTAACCACTTAAGCCCCGGAAGATTTTACCCCCTTCCTGACCAGGGTTTTTTTTGCGATTTTTTACTGTGTGACTTTAACGGACAATTGCTCGGTCGTGCGACGCTGTACCTAAATGAATTTCACGTCCTTTTTTTCCCACAAACAGAGCTTTCTTTTGGTGGTATTTGATCACCTGTGCGATTTTTTGATCATGTGCTATAAACAAAAAAAGAGCGTCATTTTTGCAAAAATAACAATAATTTTCACTTTTTTTTATATGAAATTCCCCCCAAAAAAAATGTGAAAATCAAAATTTTTTAACATTTTCGGCCAAATTGTTTTATGCTACATAGGTTTGGTAAGAAAAAATCGCAAAAAGCGTATTTTGATTGGTTTGCGCAAAAGTTATCGTGTTTACTAACAAAGGGAAAGATTTTTGTAATTTTTGGTGTTTTTTTTTTTAACGAGTAATGGCGGCGATCTGCGATTTTTTTGCGGTACTGCGACATTGCGGCGGACAGATTGGACCCTTGACTGACATTTTTGACACTTTTGGGGGTACCAGTGACATTACTGCAGTAATCAGTGCTATATATATGCACTGTTACTGCAAAAATGACACTGGCAGGGAAGGGGTAAACTGTATTGGACAGGGAGGGGTTAAGTGTGTCCTAGGGGCGTGATTCTAACTGTAGTGGGACATGGCTATTGGTGTAAAAACAAAGATCAACGGTTCTACATAGTAGAACCGTCTGATCTCCATTTTTACACAGGGGAGAATGACAGGCGGCTTGTTTATATAAGCCTCTCTGCCTTTCTCCCGCTGTACCGACGATCGGCGAGTGACCGGCAGACATCGGGTCCGCCGGTCACACGCCCGCACTCCTCCCTGAACAAGCCGAGGCGGGCGCGCGCTTGCCCGCTATTGGCTCCAATCCCAGTGACAGGCGAGCGTCACTCTGCCTGGCCGGGGCTGACTGCCGCAGTAAATATACTGTGCGCAGTCGGCAACCGGTTAATACAGAAAATTCTGAATTAAGTCTAAGGAACGAGAATGAAGAAGAGGAAGAACAGGGAGAAATAAAAGAACTTGCCCCTACAAAAGGCAATATGCGAGAAATGTTCGCAGAATTAGAAAAATCATTAAAAATAGAATTGATTAAGATGGACCTAGGACATGTCCAAACAGATTTGGGACATGCCCTGGGACGAGTAGAAGAACTAGAGAAAAAACAAGAGGACCAAACAAAAATAATACAGGGAATGAGAAAAGAAATAAATGAGACCAAGAAAAAAGCCAGAGATCTAGCTTATAAACTAGAGCATGGGTGCTCAACCTGTGGCTCTCCAGCTGTTGCAGAACTACATATCCCATGAGGCATTGCAAGGCTGACAGGTAGTAGCATGACTTCCAAAGGCAGAGGCATGATGGGACTTGTAGTTTCGCAACAGCTGGAGAGCCACAGGTTGAGCACCCATGAACTAGAGGATCAAGAGAACAGAGCAAGAGGAAAAAATTTGAGGATCCGAGGATTAAAGGATACATCTCAGGAAGAAAATCTAGGAGAAAAAATTAAAAACATTCTTAACCCAGTACTAGGTAGAGGGGAAGACGACCAATCATTGATTGAAAGAGTCCATCGCATAAGAAAACCAATAGGAATTCCAGCAGAATCACCCAGAGACGTGATAATTACCGTATTTATTCGAGTATAACGCGCAAAATTTTCTACCAAAAAAAGAAAACAAAGTTTGGGTGCGCGTTATAAACGAGGGCTGGGGTGGGGTGGCAGTGGCGGCCGGTCCATTGAGGGCGCAGGCGAATTGTGAGTTCGCACTGCGCCTTTTCCGGGCTGCAGCCGCTTACTGTACGCGAGGGCGAAGAAAAAAAAACGTCCCCTCGTCGCGTACAGTGGGCGGCCCGAACTGGGGGTGAGAATTCTTATTATCCGCTGTATGGTCGCCGCTTCATTTTCTCGCCTCGCCCACACGTTACGGTAAGCATTGCTTTTGTACAATTCAGTGTTTTGCGTACCGTAATTCAGTGTTCTTCATATTTTAAGCAAAGAAAATGGAGAAACAGATGTTCCTGCCAACTGGGACACTGATGAAAAATTAACTCGAGAAGAATGGGAACAACTCTTTAATGTATCTGATGATGAATCTGACTTTGAAGCATTTTAAATAAATATTGTTACCTGTAATTTTATTTCGGTATTGTGTTTATACCAGTTTACGTTGTCATTAAATGATTTTTATCATGGCCACACGTGTTCAACAACGTTTTTTTGTCAATTACAATGCTTGGTGTGAAACAAAATTTTATACCGATTTTTAATCGAAAATTAGGGGTGCGCGTTATACACGTGTGCGCGTTATACTCGAATAAATACGGTAGATTTCAAAATTACACAGACAAAGCACAAATATGGGAAAACTTAAAGAAAAACAAATCATTAATAAACACAGGAAATACAGAAAACGATAAGATACAGATTTTTGCAGATTTGGCTCCGGAAACATTGAGGAGGAGAAGAATCCTAAAACCCCTGAGAGAAGAGATGCAAAAACAAGGAATCAGATACAATTGGGGGTTCCCGGCTAGCCTAATAGGGAAAAAAGACGGACGATCGGCAAAACTTACTTTCCCAGAGGAAACTCAGGAATTTTGTAAAAAACTAGATATACAAGAGCCAAATTTGCTTGGATGGTACGAAGATGACAATAAAGAAGAAGAACCAGGAAGAAACCCACGGATGGAAAAGCAACAATGGACACTAGCCGGGAAAAACAAAAGATAAAAGATGCGAAAATATCTTTTAAGATGATGAAAGCTGAAAGATCTAGGAGAACTTCACAAAGCCCCCCTTTTCCCCCTTTTTTTTTTGCTCTGTGAGGTGCTCTACCATCTGCATATGTTTTGTGCGGGGGATTTGAGGGAGGGGAGGTGAGGGGAGGGGAGATGGGGGAAGGGGGGCGAGGGAAGTGAAAATAAGTTACATAAAGGAAGCGGGACAGCCCCCCCCCCCCAGACGGCCAGAATGTCCTCCCAATCGAGGGAGGAGATATAACGTGCTAGTCCAATAGAGCACCACCCCAAAAAGAAATGGGTATTAGGGCAAAGGACCCAAAGAAACAACTAGATACCCTAAGATCAAAAGTTGATCCAAAGAATACAAACATGAGACGGAGAGGGAGGGAGGAGAGGGAAGGTCCAAGGGGGGGAGGGGAAGGATGGGGGGTGGGGAAAGGGGAAAGAAGGGGAAGGGATAGGAAAACTCCCCAATGCCAAAAGGAATAGAAATTTTTATGGACGATCATTTCTCCAATATAGGTAAAATGGTTTTGGTTGAAACTCAATCGATCCTGCTCTTCCTGGTATAAATTCCCAAATAAAAAGGCATAAGATTGTGGAAGAATTAAGAAGAGAAGCTGTAAACATAGCTTTCCTCCAGGAAACACATATTTCTCTCCACTCAAATATAAAATTATACTCCAAATACTTCCCTAAATGGTATTACGAAGACACACCGATAGAGCGCGTGAGAGGGGTAGCAATAGGATTTGCAGGAAATACAGAATTCTCCCTGGAAGAAATTAAAACAGACCCGAAGGGCCGATATATTTTTCTTAAGGGTCAAATAAGGGGGATGGATTTAACGTTAGTGAACATCTATAATCCAAATAAAAACCCGAGTGAACATCTAGGGAGAGTTCTGTATGACTTGGAAATTTTTAAGAAAGGCTATTTGATAGTGGCGGGCGATATAAATTTGTTGACAAAACATCGAGTTTAAGGACGCTGGGAGAACAAAAACTTAGAAAAATAAGGAAAAAACTATACCAGAGCCAATTAGTAGATATATGGAGGATTCAACATCCAAAAAAAAGAGACTATACTTATTATTCCTCAGTACACTCGATGTACTCAAGATTGGATTATTTCTTTATAGATCACCGCTTATTAGAATATATAGAAGGTACAGAGATAGGAATGATCACGCTGTCTGATCACGCCCCTCTGACCTTAAAAATCAAAACACCAACCTATCATAAAAACTTAGGAATATGGAGACTTAATGAAGAATTAATTCAAGACGAAGAAATAGGAAATAAATTGGAAAAAGAATTAGAGCTATATTTCCTCAAAAACGATCTACCAGAAACATCATCCACTACACTTTGGGAGGCACATAAGGCGTATGTTAGAGGTATATTGATATCTATGGCCTCAAAAAAAAAAAGAAGGAGAGGAATAATAAAATCAATAAATATATAATAGAAATACACAAATTAGAACAAAAACACAAACAAGAACTTAAAAAAGAAATAGAAAAAGACCTCATTTCAAAAAGAGAAGAATTAAAAGATCTGTTAGAAGAAGAAACTAGAAGCTATTTTAATAAAATAGCTAGATACAGATATAAATTCGGAAATAAACCGGGAAGATCCCTAGCGAGACTTCTGACGAAGAAAAAATCAAAAAATTACCGTATTTATCGGCGTATAACATGCACTTTTTCCTCCTAAAAATGGAGGAAAAGGCAGCAGTGCGTGTTATACACCGATCTTAAAAAAAAAAAACGGCCAGGAAGCATTGCCGAGAGCAGAAGGGGCGAGCCAGGCCGAGGAGAAGGAAGGACGAACTGTCATAAGAGCAGAAGGGGGAGGGCGGGGCTGAGGAGAAGAGAGAACGAGGGAGCGCAGTCATCGGAAGTCCCGCCTATGACTGACGTCACACGTCTCGGCAGAGGAGGCGGGACTTCTGATGACTGCACTCGCTCGTTCTTCCTTCTCCTCGTCCCGGCCCGCCCCTTCTGCTCTCGGCGCTCCTTCCCTGCCTTTTTTAAAACAAATATGGTCAGTTCCAATGGCGCTTGCGAGGCTGCATATTTGGACATTGCGCTTGCGAGGCTGCATGGACACTGCTGGTGGGCTGCATACATGGACACTGCTGGTGGGCTGCATTATGGACACTGCTGGTGGGCTGCATTATGGACACTGCTGGTGGGCTGCATACATGGACACTGCTGGTGGGCTGCATACATGGACACTGCTGGTGGGCTGCATTATGGACACTGCTGGTGGGCTGCATTATGGACACTGCTGGTGGGCTGCATACATGGACACTGCTGGTGGGCTGCATACATGGATACTGCTGGTGGGTTGCATACATGGACACTGCTGGTGGGCTGCATACATGGACACTGCTGATGAGGATGCATTGTTGGACTGCTGATGAGGCTGCATTCATGGGCACTGGTGAGATATCCTTTGATTTAAAAAAAAAAAAAAATTCTGAGTTCAAAGCTGTTTGTTTTAAATTTAAGCTTTTTTCCTGAAATTTTTCTCCAAATATTGGGGTGCGTGTTATACGCCGGCGCGTGTTATACGCCGATAAATACAGTATATAGAAAAAATAAAAAATAGTAAAAATGAAACAATTAATTCAACCACAGGAATAGCCAAAGCTTTCCATGCCTTTTATAACGCCCTATATAATGTGCGAGAGAAAGAAACTCCAAAAACCAAACAGGAAAGAATAATAAATATCCAAAAATATATCAAGGAAGCCAATCTACCCAGAATCTCAGAAGATAAACTAGAACTCCTAGAAGCCCCAATTGCCGAAAATGAAATAAGAGAAGTACTAAAAACTATTCAGAATGGAAAAAGTCCAGGTCCGGATGGATATACAATAAAGTATTATAAAAGATTTAAAGAAATATTAATACCAAAAATGCAAACATATATGAATAAAATAGGGAAGGAAGATCTAAGGGAAGAATCTCTGATGGCACATATTACGGTAATACCGAAAGAAGGGAAAGACCAAACCCTCTGTTCTAGTTATAGGCCAATTGCGTTGTTAAACGCAGATACAAAAATATTTGCAAAAATATTGGCAAGAAGATTAAAAGACTTATTAAAAGTATGGATACATCCAGATCAAACCGGATTTGTGCCAGGCAGAGAAGGGAAAGACAATGCAATCCGTACCCTGTTACTCATGAAGAAAACTAAAAATCATGAAGTCCCCTCCATCCTATTGTCGATAGATGCCGAAAAGGCCTTCATAGGGTGGACTGGGACTTCATGAGAGAAACAATAAAAAAACCTAGGGATCGTACTAAGAATGAGGCAATGGATAGAGGCATTATATAAAAAAACCAACGGCAAAAATTAAAATAAATGGAGGCTTATCGGAAAAATTTGGGATGAGCAATGGGACGAGACAGGGGTGCCCCCTGTCCCCCCTATTGTTAGTGCTGACTCTAGAACCTTTGTTAGCAAAAATTAGATAAAATATAAGATATTAGATAAGATATAAAAGGAGTGAAGGTAAACCAAGAACATAAAGTAGCCGCATACGCGGACGATTTATTATTTTTTGTTACAAACCCAAGGATAACACTACCAAACATACAAAAGGAGTTGGAAAGTTATCAAACTTTAAAATAAATCCAATAAAATCAGAGATTCTTAACATCAGACTAAACATCCAGGAAGAACAAACAATAAAAACATACTTCCCATACACCTGGACAAAAGAAAAATTAAAATATTAAAGGATATATTTAACACCACAAACCAAAAAATTATACCAAGCTAATTACCGTATTTATCGGCGTATAACACGCGCCGGCGTATAACAAGCACCTAAATTTTAGGGCAGAAATTTCAGGAAAAAAGCTGAAATTTAAAATAAACAGCTTTAAACTCAGAACATTTTTTTAAATTAAATGTAGTCTTACCAGTGCCCACAAATGCAGCCTCATCAGCGCAGTGTCCTTAAATGCAGCCTCGCCAGTGCAGTGCCCATACATGCAGCCTTGCCAGTGCCCATACATGCAGCCTCGCCAGCGCCCATACATCCAGCCTCGCCAGTGCAGTGCCCATACATGCAGCCTCGCCAGTGCAGCGCCCATACATGCAGCCTCGCCATCGCCAGTGCCCATACATGTAGCCTTCGCCAGTGCCCATACATGCAGCCTCGCCAGTGCAGTGCCCATACATGCAGCCTCGCCAGTGCAGCGCCCATACATGCAGCCTCGCCATCGCCAGTGCCCATACATGTAGCCTTCGCCAGTGCCCATACATGCAGCCTTCGCCAGTGCCCATACATGCAGCCTTTGCCAGTGCCCATACATGCAGCCTTTGCCAGTGCCCATACATGCAGCCTTTGCCAGTGCCCATACTTGCAGCCTCGCCAGCGCCCATAATTGCAGCCTCGCCAGCGCCACTATACACATCACTAAAGATCTCCAGAAAGCAGTGCCGAGAGGTAGAAGGGGGCGGGCGGCGCCGAGGAGAAGGAAGGATGCGCTCTCTCAGCGGAAGTCCCGGTGCCTATGATTGACGTCAGCATAGGAGGCGGGACTTCCGATGACAGCGCGGACTTCCTTCTCCTTGGCGCCGCCCGCCCCTTCTAACTCTCAGCGCCGCCCGCCCCCTTCTACCTCTCGGTGCTGCTTTCTTGACATTTTTTTTTTATATCGGCATATAACATGCACAGCTACTTTTTCCTCCAGCCGCATACGCGGACGATTTATTATTTTTTGTTACAAACCCAAGGATAACACTACCAAACATACAAAAGGAGTTGGAAAGTTATCAAACTTTAAAATAAATCCAATAAAATCAGAGATTCTTAACATCAGACTAAACATCCAGGAAGAACAAACAATAAAAACATACTTCCCATACACCTGGACAAAAGAAAAATTAAAATATTAAAGGATATATTTAACACCACAAACCAAAAAATTATACCAAGCTAATTACCGTATTTATCGGCGTATAACACGCGCCGGCGTATAACAAGCACCTAAATTTTAGGGCAGAAATTTCAGGAAAAAAGCTGAAATTTAAAATAAACAGCTTTAAACTCAGAACATTTTTTTTAAATTAAATGTAGTCTTACCAGTGCCCACAAATGCAGCCTCATCAGCGCAGTGTCCTTAAATGCAGCCTCGCCAGTGCAGTGCCCATACATGCAGCCTTGCCAGTGCCCATACATGCAGCCTCGCCAGCGCCCATACATGCAGCCTCGCCAGTGCAGTGCCCATACATGCAGCCTCGCCAGTGCAGCGCCCATACATGCAGCCTCGCCATCGCCTGCATGTATGGGCACTGCACTGGCGAGGCTGCATTTAAGGACACTGCGCTGATGAGGCTGCATTTGTGGGCACTGGTAAGACGAATGGTGGGGGGGGGGATGGGATGGTGGGAGGGATAGGATCATGGGCAGAGGGATGGTGGGAGGGATGACAAGGGGGATGGGATGGAGGGATGGGATCAGTGGCAGAGGGACGGTGGGGGGGGATGGTGGGAGGATGGGATCAGTGGCGGAGGGATGGGACCAGGTGCAGAGGAATGGTGGGGGGTGAGGGGTGTGATGGTGGGAGGGGTGGTATCAGTGGCAGAGGGATGGTGGGTGGATATGATGGTGGGAGGGATATGATCAGGGGCAGAGGGATGGTGGGAAGGATGGGATGGTGGGATCAGTGGCAGAGGGATGGTGGGGGGGATGGGATAGTGGGAGGAATGGGATTAGGGTTGCCACCTCATCCCTTTAAACCAGGATACATATTAATTATACAGGTTCTGAGCCTAATATAATGCAGATAAGGCACTAAGTGAGTTTAATTACCACCTTAAGCAGCCACAGAACCTGTGTAATTAATGTGTGTCCTGGTTTAAAGGGCTGAGATGACAACCCTATACACAAGCAGGAAATTATGTTTCTGGGGGGTGGTCAGTGCACTCAGTGGCGGAACTCAAAGGCCCCAGTTGCAAGTGCGACTGCTGAAACCCTGGTAATTCTGCCACTGCATAATTATCAATCAGCTGCTGCCCCTCCAGGGCCCTAATGAGGAAAGCTGCTGGGCCTGCATCCCTTTAGATGTGTTCCTCTTGGGAGTATCTCACCAAAAATGACATTTTTGTTGCAGGGAATGCCTGAAATCTGACTTGTATTTTAGGCAGACTTCTGGGAACATTGGTGAGCCAATCACACAAGCAGGAAATGATGTTTCTGGTGTGTGGTCAGTACACATTCTGTGTACAGAACAGCTCCAGGTAGCCATATTGCATTGCATTTTCAGAAAAAGTTAGGTGCAGCTTTTAAAACTAGAAAAATACAGCAAGGAGTGCCTGATCACATCGACATGCCAATGGTCACCTAAACCAGTGTTTCCCAACCTCTTTTAAATCAAGGCACCCTTTGAAATGTTTCGCAATCTCGAGGCAACCCATTCTAAGATGTAAAAGACATTTTATGAAGCAATATCCAGGTACGAAATCTAACGTTCGAGATAATTTATTCTTCCAAGTACACCTTCGCACATTGATACAGACTAGTATTGCAATTTTTCTCTCTTTCACACAGCTAATGTGACCTCATTGCTGATGGAGAAGGACAGGGGAGGTTCAAACAAGGATGCTGTGCAGGCGACCGACATCCACCTTATCAACTGATGACATCATTGGTTGTTAGGGGATCCAGCGGCTAGAACAGGGATACTCAAACTACAGACCTCCAGCTGCTGCGGAACTACACATCCCATGAGGCATTGTAAAACTCTGACATTCATAGACATGACTAGGCATGATGGGAAGTGTAGTTCCTGAACAACTGGAGGGCCATAGTTTGAAGACCCCTGGGCTAGAAGGTTGTAATGGTGCACAAAGAAAACCTATGGCCTGGTGTAACTAAAAGGCAGGCTTGATCCATTAGCTGGCTTGTATACAATTTTTAGGAATTTTGCCAAGGCACCCCTGATAAATCTAAGGGCACCCCAGGGTGCCTGGGCACCCTGGTTGAAAAAGGATGACCTAATCCACCAAAAGCTGCTAGGAGTGGGTATTGATCATTTCAAATTGTTTTGTATATTTGCACTTTGAGTGCCGGTTCACACTCTTGCGGCTGCGGCGATCGCATGTAATATCGGAGCGCACTGCTCCTTCATTACATGCGATCGGCTGTGCGGTGCGAATTCAGCCATACACTTTGTATGGCTAAATTCGCACTGCAACCGCACCAAAGTCGCACATGACCCTTTTTTCAGCCGCATCAGGATCGGATTGCACAGTGGTTCACACTTGTGCTATCCGATCCTGTGCGAACTGTAAAGATCGCACTGCGATATGCGATCAAACTGGGGGTGTCGTTAACATTTCATTGACACCCCCAGCATATCGCATATGGCAGTGTGAACTGCCAAGGGTGCGTTTGCGATGCGGGAACAGGCTGCGAATTCGCAGCCTTCCCGCATCGCATAAGTGTGAACCGGCACTAAATAGTAAAGGCTGGCAAAGGGTGTATTATGATGTTAGCAGGGAAAGACAAAACAAACAGCCATGTAACTGCTAGTTATAAAATAATTAAGATACACACAAAATACTTAATTTTGATCTCAATGTAAAAACTGTGTCTAAAAAGGCAAGCAGAGAACAAAGGATTAGTCACCAGTACTGCCTGTAATCTCTCTGCAACTAATTGTTTGTCCATTACTGACTAACCATGCCTTATTTTACACTGTGTCTCCGCATGGAGGCCATTATCTTGGTAAGGGAGCAGGGTTTTCCTTCCTCAAGTCAGAGCTGCTCCCACATGATGACTGGTGATCTTATGAATGGTGGGGTAGTAATAAAAACAGCAGCAGTAGAGGGGAAGAAAACAAGAGTTTTATAACACTGCAGGTCCTACTGACGAAGTCACATGGTGTGGTGACGTAATGCATAGGGGAGGAGCCAATGACGTCATGCCGCAACCAGAAGTGTGCAGAACGCCATTTCGCAGAGCCTGCATTTTTAAAGACACATACAGGCAATATTGCTCTGTATAAAATGGGAGTGGCAATTTGTTGTTTTTAACTAAACAATAGCTTAATACACAGCGGGCACTATTAGTACTATTCTCTTATGGGTAAAAAATGTGAATTTAGAGGATGAGCCAGGATGGCATCGGATTGACTTTCCATGGTTCATAATGGTAGTAAAAGAGGCATCCTATTTAAAGGGGAAAAGTGCAGTTGACCTAATAGATATTGGGTCCAAGTTAGAAGGTGAGAGTGGTATTGCACTGGTGGTGGGACACTGATCACGCAGTGGATATAAATGCAGTGCATTATAAGGTGGTTCTACACTATTGTAAAAAAATGTTCACAGTATAAGGGGAAAAGGAGCATATGTGACATACCACAAAGGCAGCAGATGGATGCTTAGTACAAGCTATATTGTTTAAAATAATTTTTTTGCATGCGTTTGCGCATTATTTGATAAAAATGTAATAATGAACAGTTAGGACCAGTTCTCACCATAGAAATGCAGTCCGGATGTGTTCTAGAGGCTTTTCTGCATGCATGTTTTTGACGCATTTTTGATGCATTTCAGTGCAATTTTGATGCGTTTTTGAGGCAGTCCAGTGCATTTTTTCGCCCTCTTTTTTCTTAACCTTAAAGAAGGACATGTGTGTTCCAGTGCATTTTTAGTGCATTTAGGTGCGTCCCGGTGCGTTCCAGCGCGCTTTTGATGCCTTTTACAGCATTCCAGTACAGTCCAGTGCAGAAAAAGTGCAGCATTTTCTACTTTTTTTTTCAGGAACTGGAATGCACTGGAACTGCAAGCACATTTGAAACCATATAACCTTCTTTCCATGCGTTTTTGATGTAGAAAAAAAAAAAAAAACCCGAATGAATTGCATGTCGTGTGAACTGGCCCTAAATCTATTGGTGTATGAGAAATTGTGACACTATTTCACTATTGATGGTATTGATGAGCAAATGATGCATTGATTTCACTATTGTTGATATTATTATAAATGGTGGATATTTGTGGGTACACGGTAAGAGCCGGTTCACACTGAGGCGATCCGACTTCGGGGGGGGCGACCTGTGAAGTTGCGTGTACCGCTGTGCACCGCGACTTCGGCGCGACTTGCAGGGACTTCACATAATGGAAGTCTATGCAAGTCGCTCCGAGGTCGCCCCAAAGTAGTACAGGACCCTTTTTCTAAGTCGGAGCGACTTGTGTCGCTCCTATTAGAACGGGTCCTGTACTACTCAATGGACCGCGACATACCGCGACTTGTCAGGCTGACAAGTCGCCTGACAAGTCGCGCTAGTGTGAATGGGCTCTAATACAAAAGTGCAGCGCTGTGTTTAAACATACATTGATACATAAACACCAATGTATTCAAAGAACTTTGTGCAAATATTCTCCTATGTTGATGAAAATTGTGAAAAAGTCCATACAAAAGAAAAAGTGAAATAAAGCAAAAAGATAAATATCATAAATAGTCCAATAGAAGAACTGTAAATCCTCCAAAGTGGTGCAAAGCTTCTTATAGGAACCCAGTGAGGAGCCAACCCCCACAGGAAAGGGACATAGATGTGTGCTCACCGAATTCCGTGGACCCAGTTGCCTTAAAGCAAAAGGGTCAAACATGACATGTTGTCAGCGGTTTAGACATTAATGGCTGTGTATTGAGTTATTTTGAGGGGACAGCAAATTTATACTGTTATACAAGCTTTACACTCACTACTTTACATTGTTTCAAAGTGTCATTTCTTCAGTGTTGTCACATGAAAAGATATAATAAAATATTTACAAAAATGTGAGGGGTGTACTCACTTTTGTTAGATACTGTAGGTCCTCAGGTCCAGTTTACTCCCAGCAAGAAGAGCAATTAGCAGAACAAAAACAACATCCACAAATCTCACTTAAAATCTTGAGTTCCGGCCTCAAATACCTTTTTTAACTAAAAATACCCCTATAAAACTAATCCATCGCCCTTTACAGAACCGCTATTCTCATAGTTAAAAGGTGTACAGTATTGGATTTTAGTCAAAATCTTACTTTTAAAAACGCTGTCTGGGCGTGGCCATCTTGGATGTGGGCATCTGAAGCCGCAGTGTAATCTGCTGTGTCCTTCTTCCTGATTCCAGGAAGTGTTCTGGGAGTGATGACAAACAGCTCCCAGGATGCAATGCAACGGCGGAAGTGATGTCGGTGGCCGCGGCCACAGAGGGGGGAGGAGGAGGAAGTACAATAAAAAATGCCCTGAAAATAAGGTAGGGGACCCCCGAAAAAAATTGAAAATACCCAATTGTTGATCAGCATAGCAAGCACTCCAGGAATCACTAAAGTTGCAAAATAGGCCGGAACTCCACTTTAAGTGATCTTACACTGCAGGTGTACAGCTATTAGGCTACAGGAGTGCCAAAGACCAAGAAGTGATTTTAAAGGACTACTTAAGCACAAATAATATTCCAGATGGTCTTTATAAATTAGAAAATCCTCACTTTTTGAGTGCAGGTCCTCTTTAAAGGATAATTTCACTTTTGTGGGGGGAAATAGCATATACAATTGTATAGTCTTATTGTAATTGAATGTTATTAAAAATTACCTTTCCTTTTCAATCTGCAGCAACTGTTATTTTCTGAAAATGCAATGCAATATGGCTACCTGGATTTGTTCTGTACACAGAATGTATACTGACCACACCCCAAGAAACATTATTTCCAATGTCATTTTTGGTAAGATACTCCCAATAGGAACATGTCTAAAGGGATGCAGGCCCAGCAGATTTCCCTATTAGTGCTCTGCAGCTGTACAGCTGATTGCATTTTTTTTAAACCACTCCCATTAGAACCACTCACCACAGAGGAACAAATAGTGATTTCTTCAGAATACCAAAAGTAGGAATCTGCAATAAAGTTTGTTATAATCCTTGCAATGTACAGAGATCACCCAGAGGGGAATGTTTTTTCTCAACAAAAGTAGAGTTACGCTTTCAGTAAACAACCTGGCAGCTAAATCTTTTCCTTTAATTGGTTTACTAAAAGAATATAATGTGCGATACGAATTATAGCTATGATACCGCAGATATAATATGATTATATTATAGAATAATATAGTTTATCAATATATGTATTATAATTATATATTATAAATAATATATTATAATATATTATAATTATATATATTATAAATATTATATTATAATTATAGGAATAATACCTCAGCATGCTTAGCACAGAGTATCATAGCAGAGTTATTCGTAACTTTTCTGCAGCAGAAAAACAATCGAGAAAGCTGAAAATAGACATATGTGGACTGTTTGATCTTTGCTACTCTTACAGGAAACTTGATTCACTTATGGTTCCAAGTTCTGTTTGAAATGTTATCTGTGGAATTGCAGAGTCACAGGGAGTTTTGTAGTAAATGATCACAGCTTGTGCTTTAGGCCACACCAGCTAGAAGATGACAATTCCTGTGTGATGTAGCTCGTCATCATAAAACCCCTGTTTTATAGTTTTACTTTCCTAATGTTATTGTGATATCATACTATTATATTTTTAGGGGGGGATAAAGTATCTTGTTTCCAGCTGCTGAATCCAGTAACTGATTAAAGTGTTACTAAACCCACAACAGTAAAATCGGTCTGTATATACAGTAAAGCATGCTGGTTATACTCACTGCTGGAATCTAGGGGGTTAATTCTCTGCATTGTGTAAAAAGGCTGTTTAAACCTATCTTCTCTGATCCTACCCTTCTTCCACAATCCCCAAACAAATTTCTGATAGAACAGTGCCTTGGGGGCAAGCCGCACATGCTCAGTTTGGTGTGTATTGCTAGAGAGGTTTTTTATTTTCTTGGGAGAGTGCATGTAATCAGCATAGAGCCAATCAGCACTGTCCAGACAGAGGGTCAGTGGTCCTGCAACCTCATATTACAGCCAAAGGAGAACGAAAGCTCCTCCTACATGTTTTACCAGACACTGATAGAAGTCACAAGACTGCTGTAACTGCTGATGAAAAAAAAATATTTAGCAGTTTATATTTACTAAAACTATTGCATTTTCATGTTCTGTGTACTGTGGATGACCATATATAGTGAATGCAGGTTCTGGGTTTAGTAACACTTTAACTATGATGATACTCCTGCAAAGGGATAATATTATTCCTGCTGTAAGAGATTATGTAAAATTTTGTAAGGTAGATAGAAGATATGTACTGTCTATCTACCACAATAAGGTATCTCCACATTGTTATAAATATATAGCAGTTTGAGTTTGCTTTTAAAGCAAGTCTGTAATCGAAATAATAAATAAAAACATGAAGCTCCTGCTAAAGAGAACACTTCATACTTCCCCATCCTAGCTCCTGTTTTTAGGCTTTTCTTTTTGCTTCTAAACAAAGCTGCCAACCTCGCCCCGACCACACTTTGTGGTTGCTTGTCCAAGCCTCTCCATGCCTACTGTGTCCTGTAAAGATGTGTGCCAGTGGAAGAAACCACAGAACGCAGTAGGGGCAACAGCCATCAAACATGTTTAAAAGTGGGTTGCATGTGAAGATTCTTTGGGTGGCTTTGCTTAGCAATTGAGTAAGGACTGTAAAAATGGGTGACAGGTAAGTATAAGGTTTTGTTGTGTATTTCATATTTAAATTATCTAATCACTTTTTTATGGGTAGGTGCACTTTGGGAAAGTTATTCTTCAGCCTATTCTCCCCCCCCCCGAGGTTGGAGAATTTTTAAGCTGGCTATGCACATTTGCTTAGTGGGTGGTTCTGTCCAGTTTGACAAAACGTGATGGTTCCATCAATTTTTGTTGTAGGAGCCTGCTAGAAATTGTTCAACCACACGATGGCTGAATTCAACCAAATGGTGACACTTCTCAGGCAAACTGACCACAGCTGCCAGCTCTATATAGAGTGGATGTAGTAATCTGTTAGATGCAGGCTGAAAGAAAGAAATCTAACAGAGTATGAGTAGCTTTATACTCCTCCACCATTTCTCCTTTCATATATTCACTGCGTGTTCCACTAAGAGACAGCTCTGCCAGTTTTCACTTTTTCCATCATATGCTCAGTTTCAATTGTGTAGTTTTGAGACATGACAAAAATGCAACAAAGAGACCCAAGGTGTTCAACCATAGAATGGGCTAGTAGTTATATATGGTGGTAACTATGCTGCATGCAATCCACCAGAGGAATGGAAATATCCAAAACAGAAACACAAAGGCTATATGCTGCGCACTGGTAAAGTCAGGATATCAGGAAGTAGATAAATTTGAGGATGATAAATACATGAAAAAACTTGCTTCCATATAAACCATGAAGTAACATTTATTATGTGGCCATAGATGAAGCACACAGTCTTGATAAAAACACAGTCATGTGTAAACGACACAGTCTAACCTAAAAGGTAAAAGCCCAAGTCTCATCCAGCCTCAAACCCCAAATGGAGGGCCTAGCACTTGTGATGAAAACATCAATGTTTACATACCAACGAGAAAGCACATGGAGGCTCGCTGGGACCAGCTGTTGGTGTCCGGCGGGAAGACACAGTTCAGTGTGGTGTGTAGTAAGGCTGGAGCCCACCAGAAAGATGGCTGTTCACGGGATGGAAACAATAATACGGCAGGCCAAGGGAGATGACTCGGCTACTCCAGTGGCCCATGTCAGAGAACGAGTGGCCATCTTCCTAGTGGGCTCCAGCCTTACTACACACCACACTGAGGTGTGCCATCCCACGGGACACCAACAGCTGGTCCCAGCGAGCCTTCATGTGCTTTCTGGCTGGTATGTGAACCTTATACCTGTTTCCATCACAAGTGCTGGGCCCTCCATTTAGTGTTTGAGGCTGGATGAGACTTGGGCTTTTACCCTTTAAATTAGATTGTGTCGTTCCCAGGTGACTGTGTTTTTATCTGGATTGTGTGCTTCATTTATGACCACATAATAAATGTTACTTCATAGTTTTTATGGAAGCAAGTTTTATTCATTTATTTATCATCCTCCAATTTATCCTCTTGTTTCTCACTGATACCCTGACTTTACCATCGCGCAGCATATAGCTTTTGAAACATGTTTATTTTAAGGCAACAAAGTCAAAAAAAGTTAAAACTCTTCCTTGTAATGATGGAGTCTTGGAATTATTTCCATCAGTAATACTCTCTTTGTGGCCTTGGTAAATTTTTCTCATGTTTACCTGGGTGCATTGAATCAACTGAATAGTTTGCGTGATTTGTTTGCACTTTATTAATGGATAAAATAAGCCCCAAATTACCTTATAAAGCCTAAGGCTCCTTTCACACTATCTGTCCGTCGGACGGATTCCGTTTTTCTCAGCGGAGGATCGAGCCTCCGATCCCCCGCTGAGCAGCAGGAGGACAGCTGTGTCTCCGCGCTGTGTGCGGAGACACAGCTGTCAGTTCCCCATACATCTCTATGGGGGAAATCGGATGGAAACGGACCGTCTGTCCGTTCTCATCCGATCCGATCCGCTGGACGGATGGAAAAGAGGGTTTCCATCCATCCAGATTTGACAGATAGGATCGGGTCGGATGTCAGCGGACATGTCTCCGCTGCCATTTGATGCCCCATAGTAATGCATGGGGGGACCGTTCAGATCTGCCAAAAAAACGAACAGGCGGATCTGAACGGTCCGCCTGTGTGAAAGGGGCCTAAGCTAGAACAGATATCTGAAGACTTGCAAACACAAGTGAACTCGTTTACTAAAGTCAGGTAAATGAAAGATGTATTTTGATCAGTTGCTATGGATTACTGAACTTTATACTTGGTTCTTTGCCTTGTTAAATAATCGTTCATGAGTTTTAATGTCAGTTTCTATGGCCATGGGTGCCATTGAGCTCCTGCTGATTTCTAATGTGATTAGAGAATGAATGCAAACATCTGATTAGGGATGAGCAAATGTTTGAAAACACATTTCAGCCCACTTACTGGTTGTTAATACTTTCTGTACATCATTGCTTTCTGCACATCTTATTAAGCCTGTTTGAGTTTCATAACCCTTGTGAGCATTCCAAAAATACTGTGGATTATTATAAATTCCCATCCCATCAAATCTATGCATTTAATGAGCTGAATCACTGTGATCTATTTCTTCTTTAAAAGATTTAATGGATTTTAAATACATAAAATTGCTGTTTATATCTAAAGCTAATTCCTGTTTGGCCAAATGGAATGTTCCATAATTAGATCCTTAACTGATGCCAAAACATTTTATTCACTTTTATATTGCCCGGATCGTGAACTGTAACTTCAGCCTTCTGTGATGTAAAGCAATTTATTACTTAAATGATGTGCTAAAGTTTTTGAAGCATTACATTATGATTTATTTTAAAATAATTAAAGTAGGCTTAGGCAGTAGAACTAAATCTTTATCTTCTACATGGTATACATGGCTGGATTAATTTCTGCGTTATCACAGTCTGTCTGAAAATGAAGAAAAACACAGGGTGTCTGCTCAAGGAAAAGTACAAAATTTAGGACAAATCAGCAAATAAAGTATTACATTTAATGAGTCCTCAGTATTGATGAGCTGAATGTACCCGAGTTTGTTTAAGCAAATGTTCTTGAAATTCAGATCTGAAATGTGAACCCTATTAAATACAATGGGAGCCAAACGGTCATTTTCAGTAATGGCTATCTTCTAAGCTAAAACTCGAAAGATTGACAAAGAAAGGGCCATTGTGGAGGGGGGGGGGGGGGGGGTGCTGATCTGGGGGACATGCACCAATAAGAAAAAAAGTAAGGTTAACTGGTTAAAAGAAGAGTCAATTTTGGAGTTGCTCAAAGGGCAACATAGAAATATGCAATTTCTTTAAATAACGTGCTTAGGGTAGTAAACCACCCACTTTTTTTTTTTTAAACCTGCAAGATTAAGTTATAATGTGCTAGTATGCATATATGAAGCTTACTTTAAAATTAAGCCCTCCAGTGGTGTGCTGTCACCGCTGACAGGGCTTCCATCTTCACCTGGTCTTCCTTCCGGGTTGGTGGGCTCTGGTCCTTTGATTGGATGAGCCGCAATGATATCGCTCTCGCTCTCATGTGCGTGGGAGCTGCTGTTCAGGACACAGGACTCTGAAGCAACGGCATGGGTATGCCGTTCCCTTACAGCGCATGCACTGATGACATCACCGGCAGCTTAGCAAGTAAATATATCCTAAACGGTGCACGTTATTATATATTATTATAGGCGTATTATAGGCTTACCTATAGCTACAAATCTACCAAGGGAGTTTACGCCCACTTTAACGTTGTGTGTGAAATTACAGAACAATAAGACTTTTGGGGAGAGTGTCAGTGACACCATATTCTGGCACCAGATAAAGTGCATGTCTATTTTTTTACTTTACTATCACATGATTGCTTGGCCTACATACAGCAGCAGCAACCCAATACGATTGATTTCCACCCCAAAAGTAATTTGTAATAGTTAGGTTTTGCCAAAAGTTTTTTTGTGTAGAAGGTAAAATTAAGTGTTGAAAGGAGAAAAGGCAATAAATACCCCCAGAGCCCAAGATGGGCGTTGTTTTACCAAATAATTAAGTATGTTTAATTGGGTTTTAGGTATTGATGGAGAGGCCCCTGACCACTGAACTAGAGGTGGAAGTCTCTCTATGGAGGAGGCCCTGGACTGGAGGTAGCAGTCTCTGTATGGAGTCTCTGTATGGAGTCTCTCTATGGAGTCCAGAGGCCCATTCATAGAGAGATTGCCACCCCCAGTCCAGGGGCTCTTCCATAGGGAGCACAAGAAAATGGGACTATTGGAGCCTTATAAATAGATCCTGGAGGCGGGCTCTGAATATCGTGGCACTACAGCGCCAAACATTCTCAGTTCAAATACATTCAAAATTCATATATTTATAAAAGATGATTTATAAATAAATATCTAGAAATATAAATATATGAATTTTTAATGTATTTGAACATGCTCAGAAGTTTTTTTTCTTTGGGGGGATTGGGGAGGGGGGGGTTGCAAGTAGCTGGTCTTGCCTAGGGAGCAAAATAGTCTAGCACCGTCTCTGCATTGGAGGCATTGCTGATGACGAGCATTCTGGTGCTATTTTTAACTGAGCTGCATGGTGAGATGCCTTGTGCATTGGGACACTTGCTTGCTTACTTACGAGTACAAAGTGGAACTTTCATCATCAAGTGAACAACGCACTTAACACAACTACCGGTAGCTTTATTGAGAAAATGATTGATCCAAGATTTTTACAAATGTATATATTTCTTTATTTTCATGAATAATTGTATGTATGTACCGTATCTATATATTTATGTATGTATGTATGTATGTATGTATGTATGTATGATAGATAGATAGATAGATAGATAGATAGATAGATAGATAGATAGATAGATAGATAGATAGATAGATAGATAGATAGATAGATAGATAGATAGATAGATAGATAGATAGGATGGACAGATGGAGACACTATGTATGTTTTTTTTATCACCTGGCTGCACCTTGTGTGAAGAATGAATAAAGCAGAGCTTAATCTCTAGCTTTCGATACCTCCACAAAGGTGCCTAGCAACCAAAAAGCATTGTCATTATGCCGTCTAGTCAGTGTCACCCATTCTTTGTAGACACAATGGGTCTATAGACAGTCTTATGAGGTTAGGATATTATGTACTTCAGCACTGACTGGTGTTAAACATGTTAGAGCAATGAGTTTATTGCAATCATAGGGCTGACTTCTTCCTGCAGATCCTAGCAAATGTGTATGCTTGAATAATTGGTGTTGTATTAATGAATTTGAATTCTCAGCTGTTTTTGTGCTAGTTCATTTCTGTCTTCTTATCAAACATAAAGCAAACCAGCAGTCAATGACCGTTAGTTAGAGACCAAAATATCTCTTTTTTACAGTCACTACACATTTCTATCAGGTTAAAAGATAATAAACCACATTCTTTTAAAGATTGCTTTCTTGCTGCATGTTTTTTTATAAATATTCATTAACATATGTGTAGATAATTTGAGTCAAATATATTACTAATTGCAATTTTTAAGGGAGAAATGAATCTTGGTAAAGTGCTATATTGGTTTGCTTTTAATTGGCTGCTAGAACAGTTCTATTGACTCAGAAAATCATTCAACAATTGCTTTGTTCCTGGTATTCTCTGTCCCAACTCTATTGATTAACTTTGCCGTAGTGTATGCTTTCTTTGTGCTAATGCTGCTGCTGCTGCTACTACTATTTCTAATAATAAGTAGGAATGAGATTTGGGTTAGCATTTGGACTGCACAATATTTTCATATATCAATGCAGTTAGGATTCAGTAATTTGACATTTTTGTATGGCTGTCTATCATCACAGATATAGAGTGGAGCAGAATAATTATAGCAGGGGGTCATACATAAAATATGTCTGTTGGATCTTCTGGATAATACTACATGCATACAGTATCTCACAAAAGTGGGTACACCCCTCACATTTTTATAAATATTTTGTTATATCTTTTCACGTGACAACACTGAAGAAATGACACATTGCACACTTTAATGACACTTTAATCCTCTTATCTTATTTTATCTTATCTTATCTTGGTACTCTGAGAGAGGGAAGCCTATGTACTGTCATATTAAATGGTCAGAAGAAAGTCATGAAGGCTATATTAGACTGTGTTCCTTAATTAATCAATGAACCATTGAACAATAGGATTGCAGAGGTATGTATTGCAGTTTAAAATCTTTGGCCCCTGTACAATGCAAAATACAGACAAAACACCTCTACATGTTTCTTCTACCACTCCCCCCCCCCCCCCCATCTCAATAAACAGAGACCCCAATTGTTAAATGTAAATGAAACGCAGGGTGGTGGCTAATGTGGCAAGCATTTGGTTTGTTGTGGGTATGGGTCAAGTTATCATTGGGCCTCCTACAACTCTGTTTCTACGCCACCCCTTTTCACAAACAGATAATGGACCTGTGTGCAATTTTACACATCAGAACTGCTTCTCTGCAATTACAAGTCAATAGAATTGCAAAATCATCTTGCTACAGCATAGAAGAACAAAAGCACCTATGAAGGAACCTTAAATCATCTCAAATTCATCTCTAATGAAAACTAAATGCACCTGAATGTATGCTGCATTTAACCAACTAAAAAAGCCCTATATCAAGCAGGATTGTTTAAAAACGGTGCTTATTAACCTTTGACTAAGCAACGTACAATATAAAATACCCTGATATCTGGATAATGTCGATAGTGCTGGGCAACAAGGAGGGCGTTTTTTTTTTTTTTTGTTCGTTGTTTTCGTGTAACACTCAGTATAAATGGGCTTTCCGTTGTGATTAGAAAATGGAAGCCCTCCTTTGATAGGAAAGTAATATCCAGGGCAATCGACTCCCCTTTCTAATTTATTGTCGAATATTTGACTGAACATGTTCATCCCACAGTACAGTGATTGGAACACATCTTTTCTATCTCTGTACAAAAATAAAAATGAAATTGAATCTGAATTATTGTTCTAGGCAAGCTCTTAATGCCCTTGGCTTAAAGTGGGAGTGGGAACAGCTAAATTAATAATTAATTTTTATATTCTGTATGTTAATAGTTTTACCTAGTGAAGGATGTGAAATAATGTAGTCTTTGCACACTCACAGTACATTGCACTGCTGAGCAAGTCGAGTGACATACATTTTTCTGCAACAGCAATTCTACTTCCTATGTCAACTTTCCACCTCAGGCTTTTGATTGGACAATGAAACATCATCAACCTGGTCCAATTAGCAAGGAGATGAGCTAGGAGGGAGTAAAATGGAACTTAAAAGTAAAGATAAACCAAGAAGTCGAAGAGCGATCTTCCTGGTTGTACAGAAAAAAATCTGTTCAAATCACAAGCTGGCTGAACTATAGATCTTTTGGCAAGTACAAAGGTAAGTATTGAGGCTAGGGAGTCAGCACATTTTCGAAGGGGGTCATCTAAATTAGCAAAACACAGTGGTGAACTATTATAATATTAGTAGTGACTGCAAAATAATTGAAAGTAGTGCCGGAACAATGTTAAAGAGGTTTTATGGATAAAATATTGTATAGTAAAACTCCCAGGGGAAAATAGGTAACAGATTCAGTCCCCTTACTGTAGGTAACAGTGTGGCCAAAAAGTAAGTACATCCCATGGAAATTGTTGGTTTTGTCAACATATTTCAAAAGGAAACATAAAATTGTGATTCAATGCTGCCATTTCCAGCAATGTCTCCTCTCTACTTGCTCCCGGTGTAGGTTTTATATCATTTTCACGTGGTCCTAAATGGACTGCTGACCTATTGTATTGGATGTAATCAATGGTGTATACTGAAATGCCTATTTCACTTTATGGTGCATACTTTATGCCTTATGTATATATGTTACTGCTGCCAAATGTTTTGCTACCTTCCTTAAAAAGGTCCCTAAACCACCCCTCCCTTCCTGCTGCAATATGGAATCCAAGATGGCACCTTCGGAGAGGACTACACACAAGACAGAGGTGGTCACATCCTGGAAGAAAATCATAGTCACAAAGATACATCCAATCATGAGCTTATATGTTCTCTATTGCCTTTTATCCGTGTGACGTATATACAAGTATTTCCTGAAATATCTGTTTGATGCAATATAAGCTTAAAAGAGGAACAAAAATAAACAGAAGTACTCTATGTCTGACAGTGTGTCGGCATATGATTTCTTTCTTGTGTGCACACACCGAATTAGAAATTAGACCAGGGACAGATATAATCTCGGACTGTTTTGGTCCTAATTCAAAACACTATCACAGTTTAATACAGATTTTTCTTCATCCTGTTTTTTTTTGTGTCACGTTTCATATGCTAGCCTGTCACAATTATTTTATTGTATTTTGAATTTTAATGATTATTGTGTAATATTTTTGTGAGTGCAGCACAATTTTAGCAAACGAATACAGTTTCAATGCAGAAGGTCCAAAACATAAAACAGTTGGCCTTTTCACCCAGCATCAGGCTCTCACACCAGAGAAAGGCGGGATAAACCTAGGTGACACATACGCCATCCACAATCCTGCCAATCAGTGCATCACAACTTACACTTTTATATGAAAAATACTGGAAATTCTGATTTCTTTAATCATTTAATGACCAGAAGGTTTTACTCCCTTAATGACCAGGCCATTTTTTGTGATATGGAACTGCTTTATTTTAACTGACAATTGCGTGGTCATGCGACACTGTCCTCAAAGAAAATTGAGGTACTTTTTTTCCCAGAAGTAGAGCTTTCTTTTGGTGGTATTTGATCATCTCTGCGATTTTATTTTTTGCACAAAAAATAAGAGACAATTCTGAAAAAAAAAAAAACAATATTTTTTACTTTCTGCTATATAACATTCCCAATAAAATAAAAAAAAAAATATATTTTTTTTTATCAATTTAGGCCAATATGTATTTTGCTACATATTTTTGGTAAAAAAAATTCCCAAAAAGTTTATATATATTGGTTTGCATGAAAGTTATCGTGTCCACAAACTAGTAAAAGCTTTGTATCATTTTAATTTTTACTAATAATGGCGCCGATCAGTGATTTTTGCAGTAGTAATAAATGATGTAGCGCTATAGAGACACAATGAATATAGACAGATTGTCTGTCAGTCCCTAAGTTATTCAAGTCCAAAAAGTTTTGTACATAATCATAATGCTGAGAAGATTCCACAAAGCGTGCAGTCCCAATAGTGATCATATAAGTGATCCACCACTCAGAGCAAAATGTGAGGATAGCCACCACCATAAAGATAAGATGAGCCTCTTACCAGAGCACCACGATCCCCATCACAGGGATCATGAAAAGCGGGGAAAACAAATCCTGGAGACAGCGAAATACACCAGCTCCTTCAGCCACCGCATCCGCTCCTCTCATAACAAATGTATATGTGGAGAGAAAACGGCTTCCATGGTGTAATAACGTCAAAACAGGACCAGACGTCCCCAGCCGGCTGTCACTACGGAACTTCCAGTCACAAGGTGCACTTCCCTCCTCACTTCCGCACACCCGGAATTGAGGAGGGAAGCGCACGTTGTGACTGGAAGTTCCGTAGTGACAGCCGGCTGGGGACGTCCAGTCCTGTTTTGACGTTATTACACCATGGAAGCCGTTTTCTCTCCACATATACATTTGTTATGAGAGGAGCAGGTGCGATGACTGAAGGAGCTGGTGTATTTCGCTGTCTCCAGGATTTGTTTTCCCCGCTTTTCATGATCCCTGTGATGGGGATCGTGGTGCTCTGGTAAGAGGCTCATCTTATCTTCATGGTGGTGGCTATCCTCACATTTTGCACACCCGGAAGTGAGGAGGGAAGCGCACGTTGTGACTGGAAGTTCCGTAGTGACAGCCGGCTGGGGACGTCCGGTCCTGTTTTGACGCTATTACACCATGGAAGCCGTTTTCTCTTCACATATACATTTGTTATGAGAGGAGCGGGTGTGATGGCTGAAGGAGCTGGTGTATTTCGCTGTCTCCAGGATTTGTTTTCCCCGCTTTTCATGATCCCTGTGATGGGGATCGTGGTGCTCTGGTAAGAGGCTCATCTTATCTTCATGTTGGTGGCTATCCTCACATTTTGCACACCCGGAAGTGAGGAGGGAAGCGCACGTTGTGACTGGAAGTTCCGTATTGACAGCCGGCTGGGGACGTCCGGTCCTGTTTTGATGTTATTACACCATGGATGCCGTTTTCTCTCCACATATACATTTGTTTTGAGAGGAGCAGGTGCGATGGCTGAAGGAGCTGGTGTATTTCGCTGTCTCCAGGATTTGTTTTCCCCGCTTTTCATGATCCCTGTGATGGGGATCGTGGTGCTCTGGTAAGAGGCTCATCTTATCTTCATGGTGGTGGCTATCCTCACATTTTGCACACCCAGAAGTGAGGAGGGAAGCGCACGTTGTGACTGGAAGTTCCGTAGTGACAGCCGGCTGGGGACGTCCAGTCCTGTTTTGACGTTATTACACAATGGAAGCCGTTTTCTCTCCACATATACATTTGTTATGAGAGGAGCAGGTGCGATGGCTGAAGGAGCTGGTGTATTTCGCTGTCTCCAGGATTTGTTTTCCCCGCTTTTCATGATCCCTGTGATGGGGATCGTGGTGCTCTGGTAAGAGGCTCATCTTATCTTCATGGTGGTGGCTATCCTCACATTTTGCACACCCGGAAGTGAGGAGGGAAGCGCACGTTGTGACTGGAAGTTCCGTAGTGACAGCCGGCTGGGGACGTCCAGTCCTGTTTTGACGTTATTACACCATGGAAGCCGTTTTCTCTCCACATATACATTTGTTATGAGAGGAGCAGGTGCGATGGCTGAAGGAGCTGGTGTATTTCGCTGTCTCCAGGATTTGTTTTCCCCGCTTTTCATGATCCCTGTGATGGGGATCGTGGTGCTCTGGTAAGAGGCTCATCTTATCTTCATGGTGGTGGCTATCCTCACATTTTGCACACCCGGAAGTGAGGAGGGAAGCGCACGTTGTGACTGGAAGTTCCGTAGTGACAGCCGGCTGGGGACGTCCGGTCCTGTTTTGACGCTATTACACCATGGAAGCCGTTTTCTCTTCACATATACATTTGTTATGAGAGGAGCGGGTGTGATGGCTGAAGGAGCTGGTGTATTTCGCTGTCTCCAGGATTTGTTTTCCCCGCTTTTCATGATCCCTGTGATGGGGATCGTGGTGCTCTGGTAAGAGGCTCATCTTATCTTCATGTTGGTGGCTATCCTCACATTTTGCACACCCGGAAGTGAGGAGGGAAGCGCACGTTGTCACTGGAAGTTCCGTATTGACAGCCAGCTGGGGACGTCCGGTCCTGTTTTGACGTTATTACACCATGGAAGCCGTTTTCTCTCCACATATACATTTGTTATGAGAGGAGCAGGTGCGATGACTGAAGGAGCTGGTGTATTTCGCTGTCTCCAGGATTTGTTTTCCCCGCTTTTCATGATCCCTGTGATGGGGATCGTGGTGCTCTGGTAAGAGGCTCATCTTATCTTCATGGTGGTGGCTATCCTCACATTTTGCACACCCGGAAGTGAGGAGGGAAGCGCACGTTGTGACTGGAAGTTCCGTAGTGACAGCCGGCTGGGGACGTCCGGTCCTGTTTTGACGCTATTACACCATGGAAGCCGTTTTCTCTTCACATATACATTTGTTATGAGAGGAGCGGGTGTGATGGCTGAAGGAGCTGGTGTATTTCGCTGTCTCCAGGATTTGTTTTCCCCGCTTTTCATGATCCCTGTGATGGGGATCGTGGTGCTCTGGTAAGAGGCTCATCTTATCTTCATGTTGGTGGCTATCCTCACATTTTGCACACCCGGAAGTGAGGAGGGAAGCGCACGTTGTGACTGGAAGTTCCGTATTGACAGCCGGCTGGGGACGTCCGGTCCTGTTTTGATGTTATTACACCATGGATGCCGTTTTCTCTCCACATATACATTTGTTTTGAGAGGAGCAGGTGCGATGGCTGAAGGAGCTGGTGTATTTCGCTGTCTCCAGGATTTGTTTTCCCCGCTTTTCATGATCCCTGTGATGGGGATCGTGGTGCTCTGGTAAGAGGCTCATCTTATCTTCATGGTGGTGGCTATCCTCACATTTTGCACACCCAGAAGTGAGGAGGGAAGCGCACGTTGTGACTGGAAGTTCCGTAGTGACAGCCGGCTGGGGACGTCCAGTCCTGTTTTGACGTTATTACACCATGGAAGCCGTTTTCTCTCCACATATACATTTGTTATGAGAGGAGCAGGTGCGATGGCTGAAGGAGCTGGTGTATTTCGCTGTCTCCAGGATTTGTTTTCCCCGCTTTTCATGACCCCTGTGATGGGGATCGTGGTGCTCTGGTAAGAGGCTCATCTTATCTTCATGGTGGTGGCTATCCTCACATTTTGCACACCCGGAAGTGAGGAGGGAAGCGCACGTTGTGACTGGAAGTTCCGTAGTGACAGCCGGCTGGGGACGTCCAGTCCTGTTTTGACGTTATTACACCATGGAAGCCGTTTTCTCTCCACATATACATTTGTTATGAGAGGAGCAGGTGCGATGGCTGAAGGAGCTGGTGTATTTCGCTGTCTCCAGGATTTGTTTTCCCCGCTTTTCATGATCCCTGTGATGGGGATCGTGGTGCTCTGGTAAGAGGCTCATCTTATCTTCATGGTGGTGGCTATCCTCACATTTTGCACACCCGGAAGTGAGGAGGGAAGCGCACGTTGTGACTGGAAGTTCCGTAGTGACAGCCGGCTGGGGACGTCCGGTCCTGTTTTGACGCTATTACACCATGGAAGCCGTTTTCTCTTCACATATACATTTGTTATGAGAGGAGCGGGTGTGATGGCTGAAGGAGCTGGTGTATTTCGCTGTCTCCAGGATTTGTTTTCCCCGCTTTTCATGATCCCTGTGATGGGGATCGTGGTGCTCTGGTAAGAGGCTCATCTTATCTTCATGTTGGTGGCTATCCTCACATTTTGCACACCCGGAAGTGAGGAGGGAAGCGCACGTTGTGACTGGAAGTTCCGTATTGACAGCCAGCTGGGGACGTCCGGTCCTGTTTTGACGCTATTACACCATGGAAGCCGTTTTCTCTCCACATATACATTTGTTATGAGAGGAGCAGGTGCGATGGCTGAAGGAGCTGGTGTATTTCGCTGTCTCCAGGATTTGTTTTCCCCGCTTTTCATGATCCCTGTGATGGGGATCGTGGTGCTCTGGTAAGAGGCTCATCTTATCTTCATGGTGGTGGCTATCCTCACATTTTGCACACCCGGAAGTGAGGAGGGAAGCGCACGTTGTGACTGGAAGTTCCGTAGTGACAGCCGGCTGGGGACGTCCGGTCCTGTTTTGACGCTATTACACC
The DNA here is from genome assembly GCF_965119305.1 of Pelophylax lessonae. NCBI lineage: Eukaryota > Metazoa > Chordata > Amphibia > Anura > Ranidae > Pelophylax > Pelophylax lessonae. The sequence continues at coordinate 261,744,166 of NC_138770.1, read as the reverse complement.
ATGGAAGCCGTTTTCTCTCCACATATACATTTGTTATGAGAGGAGCGGGTGCGATGGCTGAAGGAGCTGGTGTATTTGGCTGTCTCCAGGATTTGTTTTCCCCGCTTTTCATGATCCCTGTGATGGGGATCGTGGTGCTCTGGTAAGAGGCTCATCTTATCTTCATGTTGGTGGCTATCCTCACATTTTGCACACCTGGAAGTGAGGAGGGAAGCGCACGTTGTGACTGGAAGTTCCGTAGTGACAGCCGGCTGGGGACGTCCGGTCCTGTTTTGACGTTATTACACCATGGAAGCCGTTTTCTCTCCACATATACATTTGTTATGAGAGGAGCGGTTGCGATGGCTGAAGGAGCTGGTGTATTTTGCTGTCTCCAGGATTTGTTTTCCCCGCTTTTCATGATCCCTGTGATGGGGATCGTGGTGCTCTGGTAAGAGGCTCATCTTATCTTCATGTTGGTGGCTATCCTCACATTTTGCACACCCGGAAGTGAGGAGGGAAGCGCACGTTGTGACTGGAAGTTCCGTAGTGACAGCCGGCTGGGGACGTCCGGTCCTGTTTTGACGTTATTACACCATGGAAGCCGTTTTCTCTCCACATATACATTTGTTATGAGAGGAGCGGGTGTGATGGCTGAAGGAGCTGGTGTATTTCGCTGTCTCCAGGATTTGTTTTCCCCGCTTTTCTTGATCCCCGTGATGGGGATCGTGGTGCTCTGGTAAAAGACTCATCTTATCTCCATGGTGGTGGCTATCCTCACATTTTGCACACCCGGAAGTGAGGAGGGAAGTGCACGTTGTGACTGGAAGTTCTGTAGTGACAGCCGGCTGGGGACGTCCGGTCCTGTTTTGACGTTATTACACCATGGAAGCCGTTTTCTCTCCACATATACATTTGTTATGAGAGGAGCGGGTGCGATGGCTGAAGGAGCTGGTGTATTTCGCTGTCTCCAGGATTTGTTTTCCCCGCTTTTCATGATCCCTGTGATGGGGATCGTGGTGCTCTGGTAAGAGACTCATCTTATCTCCATGATGGTGGCTATCCTCACATTTTGCACACCCGGAAGTGAGGAGGGAAGTGCACGTTGTGACTGGAAGTTCTGTAGTGACAGCCGGCTGGGGACGTCCGGTCCTGTTTTGACGTTATTACACCATGGAAGCCGTTTTCTCTCCACATATACATTTGTTATGAGAGGAGCGGGTGCGATGGCTGAAGGAGCTGGTGTATTTCGCTGTCTCCAGGATTTGTTTTCCCCGCTTTTCATGATCCCTGTGATGGGGATTGTGGTGCTCTGGTAAGAGGCTCATCTTATCTTCATGGTGGTGGCTATCCTCACATGATTTTGCACACCCGGAAGTGAGGAGGGAAGTGCACGTTGTGACTGGAAGTTCCGTAGTGACAGCCAGCTGGGGACGTCCGGTCCTGTTTTGACGTTATTACACCTTGGAAGCCGTTTTCTCTCCACATATACATTTGTTATGAGAGGAGCGGGTGCGATGGCTGAAGGAGCTGGTGTATTTCGCTGTCTCCAGGATTTGTTTTCCCCGCTTTTCTTTTTTTCTCAAATATTGTGTTTTTAAGCGGCTATCTTTTATTGTTTCCCTTTTATTCTTACTCCTTCTATGTCTGGGTTTAACCCGGATTGTACAGAGGAATGGTTCCAATGTCAATGCAAAAAGGAGGGGTGATAGCGGGCACCCCTGCCTTGTGCCATTTTTTATCGGGAATGCCTCTGACAGTATCCCATTAGCTTTCACTTGCGCTATTGGGTTTGAATAGACTCTGGTTATCTTATCTACCATCCTTTTTCCTAGCTCTATATATTTGAGCACAGCAAACAGAAAAGGCCACCTAACCCGGTCAAACGCCTTCTCTGCCTCTGCGCTCAACACCACGCAGGGCGTCTTCTCCTCATTTACTATTTGTATCAAGTTGAGTATTCTTGTGGTGTTATCTTTTGCCTCTCTTGATGTCATAAAGCCCACCTGATCTAAGTGTATCAATTTTGGTAATATTTTTGCCAGTCTGTCTGCCAGGACTTTGGTAAATATCTTTAAGTCTACATTTAGTAGAGATATTGGTCTATAGCTGCCACAGGCAGCTGGATCTTTGCCTTCCTTTAAAATTAATGAGATGTGTGCCGCTAATGTGTCTCTGTTTAACTCCCCATCTAGCTCTGTTGCATTGTACAACTTTACCAGGTATGGGCCCAAAGTTGGGAACAATAGCTGGTAATATTGCGTTGTTAGGCCATCTGGACCTAGTGCCTTCCCTGGTTTCATTGCCTTTATTGCCTGCTGTACCTCCTCTACAGTTATTTCTGCTTCTAGAGAATCCCGTTCTTCCTCTGACAGTTTGGGTAATTGTGACTGGTCTAAATATTTTCCAATTTCCCGTTGTGTAGGTGGATCTCCTTTTAAGTCATATAAGGTGGCATAATATTTCTTAAATACTTCCGTTATTTGGTTTGGTAAGGTTTTCTTAATCCCTCCTGCTGTTACAATATGGGGTATATATGATCTCAACTTCTGCTCTTGGACAGTCCTAGCCAACAACTTTCCGCATTTATTTCCTGCCTCATGGTTCAACCTACGACACCTCTGTATATCTGCCTTAGCTTTATATTGTAGCAAGTCTGTAATCTGCTTTCTAGTAGTCATTAGCTCTACCAATATATTACTTGATAGTAAGTGTTTATGTTTTGTTTCTAATAATCTAACTCTGTCTAGCAGCTGTGTCATTTGTTCATTTCTTTCCCTTTTAATGCGGGCTCCATGCTTAATAAGAATCCCTCTCATTACCGTCTTGTGAGCCTCCCAGAGGATCCCAGTTCGGCACTCAGCTTGATCATTGGTCTCAAAAAAAGCTTTCAACTCTTGAGTTACTTCTCTTAGGATTTCCTCTCTTTGTAACAAACTCTCGTTCAGCCTCCAGCACTGCCTTTTCTGTAGGACATTCGTTGTCAGGTTGTATATTATTGTTATAGGTGCATGATCTGACCAGGTGATACTATTGATATCCGATTTTTTTACTGCCTGTAGCTGTGCGTGAGGTATCACAAAGTAATCAATTCTGGAGTAGTTCTTATGTGGAATCAAATAAAACGTATATTCCTTTTCGGCGGGGTGTTGTAACCGCCAAACGTCAATCAGCTGAGATTTGTAGAGTACCTTTAATATTCGTCTACTTGTTCTAATCGAAAGGGTCCCAGAGGAGGTATCTGACGCTGGAATCAGTGGGGCATTAAAGTCTCCTCCCAAAATCAACTGGCCTTCTGAGAAGCTCACAAGACTGGCCAGTGTTCTCGATAAGAACACATCCTGCTTGTTATTAGGGGCATAGAGTGTTGTTACTGTTACCTGTATTTCGCCTATTAGTCCTTTCACAAATAGGAATTTTCCCTCTAGATCTTGTCTACTATCCTGTAGAGTCCACGGGACATCTTTTGCTATCAAGATCGAGACCCCTCTTGATTTTGCTTGCATATTTGTAGAATGATATGTATATGGGAATAACCTATTTTTGAGATAAGGTATTTTATCTGTCCTAAAATGCGTCTCTTGTATTAATGCTATACTGACGTTATGCTGTTTTAGTTCATTCATTAGTATCCGTCTTTTTTCTAGAACATTTAGTCCTTTGACATTATAAGAAGTAATTTTTAGATCTTCCATCTCCAGTTACTCTTACACCACCAAAAATGAGAGATAAGAGAGGAGGGGAAAAAAAAAAAAAATTCCCCTTCCCACTAATCGGCAGAGGAAGGATCCGGTCCCGTGAGGTTCCGAATCCGTCCTTCGTCGACTCGGATAGCGATCCTATCCTTTTTCTCACACCGCACTACTAAGTGCGCCTTGTGTGGATTTCTTAAAAAAAAGGGGCTTACCCTGGCGTGACTCTCCGCCACTTTCCAACACCTCCCTTCCTTTTTTCTTTATAATACAAAACACCCGGAGAAAAGAAAAAAAAAAAACAGTTCAATACTTCAATAGCGGGTTCGTCCCCCCCTCCTCCTTTTAAGATGGGCTGAGTCGAGGAAGAAGCAGAGGGCAAGGAAAAGGGGGGGGAGGAAGAAAACAGAAAGAGGGAAAATTACCATTGTCCCACCTCCCCCTCCCCTCCCCACCCTGACTCCCATATCTCAGTATATCAATATATCAATATATCAAACAGATAGCCCCCTCATGCTTCCTTTATCTTATGTAGTTCTTGTCTTAGTACAGTTTTTATATTATCTCAATCTTTCCCTAAAAAAAAAAAAAAAAAAAAATCCAACTTGTTCGTGAATGTGTGTAATAAGGGGGGGGGGGGGAAATATCCTCCCAGTGATTTCATCAGAGTGATTACCCAGTAATAGGTCAGTGTCATAGTGTAAAAAAAAAAAAAAAAATGCGAAAGAGAAAAATTTTTCCGGTTTAATCGTGGATATGTGTAATAAAAAAGTGAACAAAGTGTTTGCCCCATAGTTATAAAATAGTGTGGAAAAAAAAAAAAAAACCCCGAGAAAGAGGAAAATTTTCCCGGCTTAATCGTGGATATGTGTAATAAAAAAGTGAAAAAAATATTTTTCCAATAATTTTATCAAAGTGTTTACCCCATAATTATAAAATAGTGTGAAAAAAAAAAAAGATATATAAAAATTATATCTCTTGTGCTTAAATTATAAGGGGTGTTGATTCCAACAAAACCCACACCCTTATTTCACCTGTGCCTATAAGGAAAAAAAAAAAAAAGGGGGGAAAAGAATAAAGGGAACAGGAAAATGTCCCGTCCCTCACTGAACTCTATATGGAGCATACTATAAATTACAAGAGGCCCAGTCCTGTCATAGTTTTTCAAAAATTATTCATCTTTGGCTTAGATCTTCTTCTCCTCTCACAACTATCCCTTTCTCCTGTTGTTGAGGGTACTGGAGCGGTCCTTCTCTAGATAGGCAACTCAGCCAATTACTGATCTGTATGGGTTCTGTCTCTATGAACCGAAAAAATGCCATTCGGTCTTGATATGTCCTCAGTTTGAAATGTCTATCATTTCTACGGAACGTTATGGAGAAGGGGAAGCCCCATCTATATGTGCAGCCCGCTCTCTTGGCTAATTCCAGTAATGGTCTTAGGAGCGCCCTTCTCCTCAATGTTCCTCTAGAGAGGTCTGCATATATTTTTACTGGTTCTCCTTCCACTGCTATGTCTTGGGCTTCCCAGGCTGTTTTCAGGATCATTTCTTTATGCGTAAAATTATGTATTTTACAGATCACAGGTCTCCTTTCCTCCTTACTTCTAGGGCCAAGAGTTCTATGAATCCTCTCTATTTCCAAATTTTCTGGATATCTGTCCTTCAAGATCTGTTTAAAGATCTCCTTCGCCGCCTCCGCTAATTTTTCATTGCTGATGGTTTCAGTCAGGCCGCGTAGTCGAAGGTTACTACGACGACTCCTATTTTCCATATCCTCCAACTGTAGTTGCATTGCATCCTCTGTTTCCCTCTGTACTTCACATTTTAACTCTAAAGCTGACAATCTCTCTTTTATCGAGCTAATTGAAGCCTCCTCTTTTTCTAAGCGAGTTGTGATGTTCTGTATATCTTTTTTTACTTCTTGAATCTCTTGCTGATGTTTCTCCTCTATCCTATTGATCATTAATTCTATGTCCGCTTTTGTCGGTAGTGCTTGTAGTAGGCTTATCAATTCCGAGTTTTGTGTAACGGTCTGTGTAAGTGAGCAGGGTATTGGAGTCTCTCTTTGGCTACTCATTGAGCTATTAGGCTCCCCTGCGGCCGAGAGGGAGGTCTCTAGTGAGTTTGTCGCTAGCCTCTGGGCTTGTGGGTGCCATTTTTTTACCTTTGGAGGATTTCTGATTGTTGGAGAAAAAACGCTAAATTTCTCCCTCTGTTTTACTTGTTTGTGTCTTTCCTGTACTCTTTCTTCCTCTGCGCCTTTTAGTGAGTGTCATCCTCCTCTTTTATCCTCTCAATGGTCAGGCCCCTTACTTTACAAGTATATTTTAAAGAGTTAGGCTCCCTTATCCCTGAACACTTGTATAGATTTGGGGATATTGAAAATAGGATTCTACCCCCCCTGACATCCAGACTTTTTTGTATCTTTCTAATTCAACTCTTTTCCTAGGACCCCTTCTCTATTTCCAATCAGATTTCAACAGTCTATTACTTTCTCCTCCACATTCAGGACATCAAATAGCATATATTACTTCATGCTTAACATCACTCCATATACTCCATGGTACTCACGGTTCCTGGCGTAGTTTTCACCCACCTCTGAACCCCTTATTCCGGCTATGTAGTGCTCGGTGCCTTCAATCCTCTTTGATAAGAGCGGAGAACAGAAGTATCCCTTTGGGGGGGGGGGGGTAGCAAGCTTCCCGAGCTCTACATGCTGTAATGAGTGGGGGCTATAGACTCCCTTCGGGTCACAGCCCTCTCTGCTCAGCCAGCACGAAGTTGGTCCGTGTATGTCCACTCCTCCCGATGTAAACGCCCAGTGCCCCAGGCCGCTCACCTCCGCTCCCACATCCAATCTCCTCCAGGTGTCTGTTTCACTCTCTAGGGTAAGCTGGCACTGGCGTTAAGGGGGCTGTCCCAGCCCACCCCACCGGGGCTACCTCTCCTTGACTTGCGGCACCTGCGCCCCCGCCTCTCTGCTCACTCCTGCTCTTTTCCAGGATTCGGTGCGGCTATCTCCGTTGCCCAGGCTCTCCTCCGCTCGGTTCCCGGCTTCCTTGCAGGCCGCGGGCTCGGTCAGTAGAGGAGGAAAAGATAGACTCGCTCTCCTAGAGCGCGATCCTCCAGCTCCGGCCGATGCCGGTATCTCGCGGCAGCCGCTCAGCCGCCATTTGTTATGAGAGGAGCGGGTGCGGTGGCTGAAGGAGCTGGTGTATTTCGCTGTCACCAGGATTTGTTTTCCCCGCTTTTCATGATCCATGTGATGGGGATCGTGGTTCTCTGGTAAGAGGCTCATCTTATCTTCATGGTGGTGGCTATCCTCACATTTTGCTCTGAGTGGTGGATCGCTCATATGATCACTAGTGGGACTGCACGCTTTGTGGAATCTTCTCAGCATTATGATTATGTACAAAACTTTTTGGACTTGAATAACTTAGGGACTGACGGACAATCTGTCTATATTCATTGTGTCTCTATAGCGCCACGTCATTTATTACTATTGTCTTTTTGATCTGATTTTCTAATTCAGGGTCAGATGTCAGCTGCTGTACAAATTTATCTTACTTAGCCAAGTGTATGATATATGCAATGCGCAGCAAGTCTCTATATATAGTGATTTTTGCAGGACTACGACATTGTGGCGGACAGATCGGACACCTAACTGACACTTTTGACACTTTTGGGGGGACCAGTGACATTACTACAGTAATCAGTGCTAAAAATATGCACTGTTACTGTAATAATAACACTGGCAGGGAAGGGGTTAACACCAGGGGCAATCAAAGGCTTAAATGTGTGCCTAGGGGAAGCTTTCTAACTGTGTGGGGGATGAGCTCACTGGATGAACACAGAGACGTGTGTTCCTTAATTGGAGGAACACAGGATCCCTGTGTTCCTCACTGACAGAACAGTGGGGATCGATCGTGGGTGCCCAGCGGACATTGCGGCCCTCCGGACCCACTGATTGGCTCCCCTTTAGCTAATTGGTGCGCGCCCATACTAACTGCTACACAAAACGATGTACACGTACGTCGATTCGCATAACAGAGCCGACCTGCTGACGTATAAGTACAGCGGCTAGTTGGCAAGTGGTTAAGGGCAACATATTGAGGTTGACTTACTAAAGTAAAGTTTTACTCACTTTGAATATCCAGTCATTTCTTTATTAAATTATAAAAGCAAAATAGATTTTTGCCTTGCACATAATTATATGATTGGAGAAAATACAGCTTTATTTTACTCTGCTAAATGAACATTCACTACTCCTTTAAGTAAATTAATCCCATTGTCTCAAGAAGTGAAAATGTATTTCTCATTTGCTTCATACACATACGGTCGTTGTAAAGTACAGTACTCATGAATTAGCTAGTCATATGCAGCCAGAAGAGTGATGCAGTTTAGTTCTATAAATGCACTCGAGAACTACCATATACAGAGCACAATAATCACTGCCTATAAACTCTTCAATGTCTTTTCAGTACTTGCCACTAATGACTTTAGTAATCATGTCTCATTTTCCCGCCACCATAAATATTCATACCAATGTGCCTTCTGTCTCTTCTGTATTGGTGCCAAATTCATGAGTTGCTTTTAGTGGAATGAGAGTGTATAAATTTTTTTGCTATTCAGATCACAGCTCCATAGGTACTCAGCAATCAGCTGGCACGTTACTTGTCCAAATGATTGTTCATTAGTGTGTAGAATGTACTCCATCATTGTAGCATTTACCAGTGCAAAAGCTGTGCTATATTTAAACTCTAGGTATATTTTCTGTTATAGAAGGATGGCCTCAGATATATCTGCAATTGGCTGGGTGTCAAGAATAATTTTATGATTATCTGTTTTCAAACTGAGCTAATTTTGAAAAAGGCATGGTTAAATTCGTCAAATAAAATGGGGATTTATTCAATGTGATACTGCCATATCACCATACTTGCACTCAGTCCACTTTTCTCCATGAGCCACTAGCTGGGTAGAGATGAGCGTCGGGTTCCGCTTTATTATGGGTTTGACCCAAACCCAAGTCACTTGCAGTTTGAGAAATGGCAAACTAATGTGGCTATAGACACCAAATGCTAACAATGCAATTCCTAGCCTATAAACTGTGGTCATGCATACCTCCCAACCTTTTGAGATGGGAACGAGGAACCCCTATTACCAACGTATGTAGGCATAGGACACACCCTCTTAAAGGAGAATTACACAAAAAATAAAAATTAGTTAAACCCCCAAAGTGCTTTTTTTACCACTACTATTCCTTTATACTGGCTTTTGAAATGTACAAATTCAGCAATTTAGAAATTGGATGAAAGGTTTAGCACTGGGAAACACTTTTTGAAAGAAAAAAAAAGTGCATTTTATATACAACTTTATAGATCAGACCAAAATGAGGGACAAATGAGGAGGAAAGAGGGACAGAGGGACTTTGTTCCAAATCAGGGACAGTCCCTCAAAATCAGGGACAGTTGGGAGCTATGGTCACGTGGCTTAGAAGGGCTATTCATGGAGGCTTTTTATGTGCAAGCCCCCTCCCTATAAAAGTCAGGGTTCCCAGCAGTTTTTTGTAAATGTGTGTTGGAGGATACATGAAGTAGTTAGGGACAGATCCCAGTGTTTGCAGGGAAAGCTAATTGTTACTTCTGCTAATTCCTGAATATTGCTATAGTTACACTGACTCACAGACACTCATTGTTTATTGGACAGTCCTGAAGTGTATAGAGATAGACAAAGTCCATGCAGGGAGAGATAGTTGTTGCCACCCTATACAGTACCGTTAAACATTCCTATATTTGCAGTTGGTGTGTGCTGCGTTCAATAAGGATAATGAGATTACATAACGTCTTTAGGGAGTGATAGTTTCTGCTACCCTATACTTTGCCACAGGAAAATCTTATATTTATTGTCAGTGTTCGTTGGGAACACGGAGTAGATAGGGAGAGATCACACAGTGTGTGCAGGGAGATATTGTATGTGCCAGCAACAGTTTCAGTAATTATTTAGTTGATGACCACTTTTTTTTATTGATTTTGATTTCTTGATAACAAGCTGCATGGTGTGTCTTTTCAAATTTTGGCTTTGCAAAAGTGTCTAAATACTCCTAAATACTGTTTATAGAATTAATGTGTTTTTTCCTGAGAAATAAAACACACTAATGTTGATTTGCTGTCTCCCCTAGAAATTGTGGCCTAGCTGCTAATATACTATGTCTCTGAAACAATACAATGTCATTTTTTTGTTTGATTCTAAAAAGTGCTTGGTCTCTCCTTGTTAAATTGCAGCCTAAAAAATTGCTAATGTACTGTTCACTGACTGCACAATATTTCTAGCTTAGTGCTTTTAGCTTAAACATAGGCGGTTGAACGATGGTGTTACTGCTGTCAAACTGCCCCCTTAACTTCCAACTATGGGCACATAGGGCTGTTCACATGCCACAGCCAAAAATTGCACAACGTGTCATGATCTGCAAGTGCTATACTCATGGTTTTGGCACAGTACTTCCATTCAAAATCTACATTTGGCTGCCCAAAAAAAAAAAAAAAAAAAACACAAAAAACCATAAGATTTAGGAGATGGCAGTATTGCCTTCTGAATGCATGCCAGATGCTCTTCAAAGGGGCATCAAGGGATGCTGTTCATGTGCATTATCTCTTAAAGTGGTTATAAATTTAAGACATTTTTAACCTTGCCTTACCTGCATTCAAAAATGTCCCAGTAGCAGTGTCGCTCCCCTCACCCCTAAATACTTACCTGAGCCTTCAATTGATCCAACGCTATGTCCATATGCAGCAGCTCTCTCCTCAGTCACTGCATTCACAGGACAGAGAGACTGCATAGGAACCATTGGCTCCTGCTTCTGTCAATAAAATCTTGTGAGGATGAGCCATGCTGTGTGTATCTATGGAGACACACAGCCCAGCTTGGGAGCAAGCAAGCACTTGTGCCCCCATTTGGAAGTGGCTTGCTTTGGTGGTGCATGGAGAAGAGGAGGAGTTGAGAGCACCAGCGGGGGAATACCGAAATAGCAGGTTCGGGGCACCAGGTAACTATAAAATATTTGTTACTTAAAAATGTTTCCATTTGCAACCTCTTTAATAAAATATTATACTGTAATATTTATTTCATAATAAAACCTTCCTAGCCTTTTTCTTTTAAATTGAGAGCTACTAAAGCTGCTTAGATAGTGTGTGTTGTTTCTGTACAATATCTCTGGCTCTTTTCTCTGAAATAATACATTCACATTTTTAATTCGAAATACAGTACTAAAAAATATTTTATTTTCTAATCAGGTAAATATACAGTATTTCATACTTACAGTTACAGCAGGCAGATGGATTGCCAGATCCCTTTCTACATGTTAACCTGTCATCTGCTCTGTTGAAAGAAATCCTGTAGTTTACAGATGCGAGTAGCACAATCGCAAATGAGCAATTTTCATACGTTAAAAAAATAAATAAATAAAAAACATTTTGTGGTGTATGGGCCTATGTTAACACTTTTTTTTAAAATTGTGTTAAAGCATAAGCTTTCTGTCATATAAAAAAGGAGATGCCAGTCACTGTGTAGACAGGGGAAGAACATATGCACATTGGATGATTGCAGAAACTGTTCTAGTTTATTCCGTATCTTACAACAGTTTCTGTATTGTTAAGAGATAAGGTTAGATCAGGTTTCAGTTGGCTGAGATAGAATACAAGTCTATGCCTAGCAACCAAGGCTAGAGTTGGCTATGTGCCTCGTAATCCTGAATATTACCCCTATGTTCCTATGTTCCTGTTGAAGCAAAGGCAATAAAATTAAATCTCTAAAGCATAACTCTGTCAGTGTGCCAGAAAACCAGACCACATGGGAATGCAGGTAAAATAAAGCAGTTTATTGAAGCAAACAACAATAAAAGCACAGCAGGACCGAGGAAGCGAGATCAGGAACAAGCCAGGGTCAAGTCCAGAAGCGGGTAGTCATCCAAGCTGGGGTCAAGTCCAGAAGCAGGTAGTCTGCCATTGTCGGGTCATCTTCCGATGCGGGGTCGAGAGCCAAGAGAGTCGTCAGCCAAGCCAGGTCATACACAGAGGAACATGGAGAACAGAAGACTGCTATTAGAGATGCACTTTGGAGCACAAATGGAAGGGCAAGGACTGCAATTTATTAGGTGATAGATATAGTCAGGTGTGCAGCATCATCACTGTGCGACACCCAGGCAGCAGGCAAACAGAGTTTATAGGAGGCTGTATTCTGCACATAGAACAGTATAAAACAGCTGCGCTATGCACCACTAAACGAACAATCAAATGTTACAGATAATTGAATATATTACATAAAATACATAAAAAGCAGCTACACAAAAAGATCCTGAAATAATCATATAGCATAAAAAGTATAAAATTGTAGCGCTTAAAAATGGTAAAAAAGTCCATATAATTAAAACGAAAAGTCCTTTAAAATCAATAAGACAGTAGATAACCACATGTGGATTAAAAATGGCGTTCACCAGCTCTCCCTCGGAAGACCACGTGACATGAAACCACCACCAAGAGAGGTATCCTAAATACCCTTACCAGATCTCCCAATCTTATAGGCGGTGTACATAAACAGATATCCACAGGCATAAGACTTGCTCCCAGCAGGTATCCGTGGTCGACCGTATCTCATATGCTGAAATTCCCCTGTAAATCTTATCTCAAAAAGATATAAGAGGAGCCTCTCATAGCGTAATACGTCCTGAATATTCTTTTATTTAACATAAATCATCATAAATTACACTCACATTTGTGTAGAGTGGCAACAGCATTGAGTATATCCACATGTAGTTGTTTCAAACCGAAAAGATGGCCGCCGTCATCCTCCACTGCGCATGCACATGTCCAAGATGGCTGCCAACAGGAGGGCAAGGAAAGACCTTGACAGTACCCTTCCCTCTACGGCCCCTCATCCGCGTAGCAAAAAACGGTTTCTGAGGAAAGCAAACATAGAAAGCGTGGAGAAGGGCGGGAGCATAAACATCATCCGAGGGAACCCAGGAGCGCTCCTCAGGACCATAACCCTTCCAGTGCACCAGGTATTGAACCTGACCTCGGAACAAACGAGAATCCAAGATGCTGCAAACCTCATACTCATCATGATTGCCCACAGAAATGGGACAAGGGCGAGGAAGTGAAGAAGTATAGCGATTGCAAACCATTGGCTTCAAAAGTGACACATGAAAGACATTGGAAATACGTATGGCGGGGGAAGACCAAGGGCATAGGCCACCGGATTCACCTTACGGAGGATGCGAAAAGGACCAACAAAATGGGATGCCAGTTTTGGAGTGGACACCCTGAGGTTGATATTAAGGGTCGACAACCACACCCCGACTAGCAGAGGTTGTCTGATCTTACACGGACAGGACATAGGATATTGTCCATGTCCTGAAATTACTACTCCTACTTACTCCACTTACCTCTAGCCATGAGCAACATTTATCCACAAGAGTGATTACTTAGACACCATACTGTCTTAATTGCCTACGGGGGTCGTCTGGCCGACTGACCGACCGACCAGCCGTGGATCATTGTGACGCCCACTTTTCTTGCTAACTGCCAGCCATTTCTTTTTTTTTTTTTTTTTTTGTATTTATAACTTTATTTGGAATTTTCAGAGAAAAAAAGAAAAACATTACAGAATATATAACTCCATAATAAGTAGATAGCTTACAAAGACATTATCCACATCATTTTTCTCATCTCCTAGGTCTAATAGAGACCTCTGGAGATTTCCAACTCATTAATATATAGTCATTTGTCAAATATTCAACTAAGGCAAGATATTGTTAAGTCAGCAAGTCTCTATCTCTATTCCCGCTCATTTAATCCTTGCCTCTCTTTACTTCCTTGTACTTTAATTTGAATAGCCTAACCTTTGATCTTGTCTTTGTTTCCCCTTCTTCTTTCTATCTGTTCATTCCTTTCCTTTTCCCACATCTTTTCTATATTACCCCCCCCCCTCTCTCTCTCCTCATTCATACCCACTATCAAACACCACACACAAAAAAAAAAAAAGTCCCAGAAAATTCTCCTTCCCTCTCCCATCTCTCCCCCCCCTCAAGGAGTGGTAAAGAACCCCTCCCCTCTCATGCAACTCCCACACTCTGAGATGAGGGCACCAGCAATTGTTTGCCTGCATCTGAGGATATGAATAAGTTCCATGTTCTCCATGTTTTTTTGTATTGTTCCTGTTTGTGTTGTGAGGAAAGCACAAGATCCTCCATTTTATTAATGTGTTCTAGTTTTCTTGCCCATTCGAACACCATTGGCGCTTGTCTATTTCTCCAATGTTGGGGTATACATGCTCTTGCGGCATTCATCATGTGTGGCAGTACTGATCTTGCATATTTCCTCTCTGACTGATCTGATATCTGTAAGAGGCAGAAGACAGCTTCTTCCTTGATTTTATAGTCTGTTACTTTTTGGACTATATCACCAATCTCTGACCAAAATTTCTTTATCTCTGGGCAGCTCCAGAAAATGTGATATATTGTGCCTTCCCCTTCTCCACATCTCCAGCACCCATCTGATTCTTGAATGTACCACTTATGCAATTTGTCTGGTGTGTTATACCACCTAGTCAGGATTTTATAGTTTATTTCCTGCATTTTCGTGCATTTAGTTGGTCTAAATATTGCCCTAAACATCCTCTGCTTCTGTGTGTCCGTTATGTCTATATTTAGATCCACTTTCCATTTTACCATTTCAGATTCGGTTGGTCTAATGGAGTGTTCAACATTCTATATAGAATAGATAATGGGCGATCTATACCTCCTGTTTTCTCACATAGTTTTTCAAAATGTGTCAGTGGTTTCTTAAATTTTTCCGGCTCCGGCAGCGACTCTAAAAAGTGTCGCAGTTGGAGTGCCTCCCATAAGAGTAGCCTATATGGACCCTCCTCATCTATTAGTCTACCGATTGAAGGCCACATCTGCTGGCTCGTAAAATTTTTGATGTCAACTTGTCCTGTTTCCCACAGTTTTTTAAAATGCTGTCTCTCTAAGCCTGGGATAAATTTAGGGTTTCCCAAGATCGGATATAATGGGGATTCCATTGAAGTTAAATTTTGTCTCAGGGTCTGTTGAAACCCTATTCTTATTGTATTTCCCAGCAAGGGATGTAACTTCAAGGGTTTAGGGAGTGTCTTATAGCACCAGATTGCTCTCTTTAATGAGACCGTCGTTTGTGCTTGTTCCATTTGGACCCATCTTTTCGATTCCCAATGGTGCCACCAATCCAGTATTCTATTTAAATGGATGGCGTGGTAATATCTACGCAGGTCGGGTATAGCTAACCCACCCATGTTTTTGGGGAGTGTTAGTGTATTGCGCGCTATACATGGTTTTTTACCCGCCCAGATGTATCCACCAAACACACCCTGAATAATTTTGAAGAAACTATTAGGAATTTTGACTGGGAGCGCTCTCATGATATATAAGTATTTTGGCAGGATGTTCATTTTGATTAAATTTCCTCTTCCAAACCATGACTGGAGGCCTCCCCTCCATTGTTCCAGAGTTTTCTTTGTCTCTCCAATCAAAGGGGTGAAGTTTAGTTCATAGATCTGGGCTAAATTTGCGGATATATAAGTCCCTAGATATTTCACTGCTTTCTCTACCCATGAGAATCCGAAGTTGCTCTTTATTCTGTCTTTATTTGTTTGTGATATTCCCACTCCCATTGCTTCAGATTTCCTATAGTTTATTTTGAAATTTGATAACTCTCCATATTGTTTAATTTCCTCTAGGAGTACTGGTAGCGATATTTCTGGTTCTGTCAGTGTGAACAATAAGTCGTCTGCATATGCTGCAGTCTTGTATTGTTCCTTGCCTACTGTGACTCCTTTTATGTCCTGATTCAATCGGACTTTATTCAAGAAGGGCTCTAATGTCAGCACAAATAACAGGGTAGATAATGGGCAACCCTGTCTTGTACCATTTTTTATACTTAGAGGTTCCGACAGCACACCTTTGCCATCCTTGCCGCTAAGATTTTTGTGAAAATTTTTAAGTCCGTATTTAGAAGCGAAATGGGCCTATAACTTCCGCAATTTGAGGGGTCTTTACCCTCTTTTAAAATTAGCGTTATATACGCCATTAATGTATCCCTAGGTAGCGTCCCCTCTGTTCCTCTCTCATTAAACAGTCTCTCCATGTATGGTCCCAAGATGGGGGCCAATACATGGAAATACTGTGTTGTCAAGCCATCTGGGCCTGGCGCTTTGCCACTCTTCATACTTTTTATGGTCTGTTCTATTTCCGTCTGTGAGATATACCTTTCCAAGTCGTCTTTATCTTCCTCAGAAAGTTTCGATAGTCCTGATTGTGCCATATAATCGTCCATTTCCTTTTGCGATTTTCCTATTTCCGGTAAGTTATATAGCAATGAGTAGAAATTCCTGAATTCTTCCGTTATTTGATCAGGCAATATTTTTTTAACTCCTTCTGGGGATCGAATTTGTGGGATATAGGATCTTACTTTTTGATTGTGGACAGATCTTGCTAAGACTTTGCCGCATTTATTCCCTGATTCGTATGTGATTTTCTTTGATACTTGTATCGCGACTTTCGCTTTATAGTGCATTAAATCAAGTATCTGCTTTCTTACTAGAGTCAGTTCCCCTACTGCTATATTTGCCTTTTTTTTTTTGTGTTCTGTTTCCATTATTTTGAGCTTATCTAGTAATGCTAGCAATTGTTTATTTCTTTCCCTTTTTATTCTTGCACCATGCTTAATTAGAATTCCCCTTATCACTGACTTATGTGCCTCCCATAACGTGCCTATCGCACAGCCAGGTAGATCGTTAAAATCAAAGTAATCCTTAAGTTCTTTTTGTACCTCTGACCTTACTTCCTCTATCTGTAACAGACTTTCATTTAATTTCCAAAATCTTTGTTTAGTTGATTTAACTGTGGAAATATTGTAAACCATCGACACCATTGCATGGTCTGACCATGAAATGTTGTCGATGTCGGTGTGTATCACCGCCCGGAGATGAGCATGTGGCACCAAAAAAAAGTCTATTCTCGAGTAGGTCTCATGCGGATGTGAAAAAAATGTGAACTCTTTTTCAGTTGGGTGCTGGAGACGCCATACATCTATCAGTTGTTCCTTTTAAATATTCTTCCTCATCCGCCGACACATCGCTTCTGAGGAAGTAGATTTAGTTTTAGAGGTATCAGCCACGGGAGACAGCGGTGTATTGAAATCTCCTCCCACTATCAATTGACCTTGAGTAAATTCTCTGAGTATATTCAATGTTTTGGCGACAAATCTATCCTGTTGCTTGTTAGGAGAGTATAAGGTTGCCAGTGTCATCTGTGTTTCTCCTATTTTCCCTTTTAGGAAGAGATATCTACCGCTGTCATCACATAGCTTCTCCTCCATCTGCCATGGTGTCTTACTATCAATTAATATTGATACCCCTCTTGATTTTGATTGTGTGTAAGTTGAATGATATATGTATGGAAATGCATTATTTTTTAGGTATGGTAAATTCCCTGATCTAAAATGCATCTCTTGTATAAACGCTATATTCGCCTTAACTCTTTTGAGTTCTGATAATAATATTCGCCTTTTTTCTGGCGTATTTAGGCCCTTTGCATTAATTGAAACAATCTTTATATTCTCCATTTTAAACTATCAAATTGTGTTACGTAAGTGGAAACTGAGGATCGGAGGAGAAGGAGAGGAAGAGAAAAAAAAAAAAAAAGAAAAAAAAAAATAAAAAAAAATCTCACAACCTACTATCAGCAATCACTCACTCAATCTTTTGTCCACACACCTCACACTAATCCAATCACTCCTGTGCCCTTCCCTGTGGATCCTACCCTGCCGGTTGGAGCAAAATGCTCTTCCCGGTCGGATCCCCAGGTCGGATTTTTAAATCCTTCCAACACACAGCATTTTACTGCCACCTGTGTGTTCTAAACTTTTTACAGGGAATTACCTGAGGCCATCCCCTCTGGCCCCGCATTCTCCCTCCCTATTCTTGCTTATATGCTTTATTTCCCTATCTCCACTACCCATCCCTTTCTTCCTCTACAGCCCTAGCCCCTGGTTTTCTGTGGCCCTGAGATACTCCCCTCCTGAAACTCTATGAGTATTTTTAGAGCCTTGATGTCTAACAATAGCTTCCCCTCTACAACACAACAATAATAAAAAAAAAAAAGAAACCTCAGCTCGCCCCAATAATGTGTAGGATTCCCATTCCCCTTAAAGCTTAATTAACTCTATTTAATAGGGGCTATTGTGCCCCACATTAACACTGTGCCATATATAAAAAAAAAAAAAATACAGTATTACTCCCACCATTCCAGTGTCTTAATTTAATCGGGGGTATAGTATTCCTATACTTCCCAGTGCCAAACAAAAAAAAAAAAAAAAAATACAGTATTACTCCCACCATTCCAGTGTCTTAATTTAATCGGGGGTATAGTATTCCTATACTTCCCAGTGCCAAACAAAAAAAAAAAAGAAAAAAGGAGGGGATAAAATATTGAACGCTAGGGGGATAGGGAGGCAATGAGAAGTGTGGCATACCCCATGATCGGTTTTCACATTTAACCTTACTAACCCGCCCTTGCTTTCTGAAACTCTACGTCCCCCCTCTTCTGCTAGACTTCAGAGGTCTATTAATACGGAAAGGGGGTTTGGGGGGTCAGATCACCAAAGTTTCCCACAATCCCTATTGGCTTGTTCTATGTTCGGTTCTATGCTCCAAAAAAAAAAAAAAAAAAAAAAGGGATTCAATAGTGAAAGTTATAATTTACATTATACTCTTAGTGCAAAAAAAAATACAGTATTACTCCCACCATTCCAGTGTCTTAACTTAATCGGGGGTATAGTATTCCTATACTTCCCAGTGCCAATCAAAAAAAAAAAAAAACAGAAACCCAAAAAGTTGCTGCAACCCTTCTATTAAAACTTAATTCAATGGTGAACATTGTACCCCTACATTTTGTTATACTCTTAGTGCGGAAAAAAAAAAAAAAATTACAACACCACTTCTGAAAACTCTTGTGACTTAATTCAGTAGGGGAAATTATACCCCTAAATTTCACTGTTTTCTTAGTGCACACAAAAAAAAAAAAAAACCCTCCCCAAAAACTGTACAAAGAGGGGCCTAGATGGAGGGGCACTCCCTCTTCATTCACAGCCCCTCCCTTCCATCTGCCAATAGGACTGCGTCCTTCTCCATCTTTTACTAACCTCCGGGTTCCCCCAGAGGTCTAAACACCCCCACCCTCAATATAGTACCCCTAAGCTCTAATCCCTACCCTCCCTCCTCCCCTCTATCTCTCGGGGTTGTGTGGGCCTCTGGACGAGTTTCCATTAATTTTCCCCATCCAGTTTGGGGTCTCTATTGCCGAAACCCCCAGGAAGTCAAAGAGAGCTGTCCTATCTTGAAAGTTACGCAACGTGAAGAAGCGACCATCTCTATTAAATGTTGCTGTAAATGGGAAGCCCCATCTATAAGAAAATCCCTCTCGTCTGGCCAATTCCAAAAAGGGTTTCAGTATCGCTCTTCTCTTTAGAGTCCCTTTGGAGATATCTGAAAAAACCTGTATGGTCATTCCTTCCATTTTCCACTCTCTGGTGTCTCGGGCCAATCTCAGTATCAGTTCTTTCTGGGCATAGTAGTGCAGTTTGCATATTACGTCTCTTGGTCTTTCCTGATCTCTCTTAATTGGGCCGGGAACCCTGTGTATTCTGTCAAACTCTATTTTGCCCGGGTAGCTTGCCCCCATGATATCCTTAAGTAGGTTGTTTACTGATTCTTCCAGTTGTGTGCTTTTTAGTGATTCTGTTAGGCCTCGGATTCTTAAATTATTACGGCGGCTTCGATTTTCCATATCTTCAATCTGAAGCTGTAGCCTAGCCTCATTTTCCCCCTGGTGTTCTACCTTCCTCTCCAGCACTGTTAACCGTTCCTTTATTGCAATAATTTCTGCATCCTCCTTTCTTTGATTAGTGGCCAGTGCTTGAATCTCATTTTTAATAAGCTGAATTTCCTTTTTATGGGTCTCCTCTACCCGATTCACTAGCTGTTCCATGTCCTTTTTGGTTGGGAGCGAACTGATCATGGCTCTGAATTCCGCCATTTGCGCTGCCCATTGAGCGATCGGGGAGGATGCAAGCTGTTCTTCCTGGAGTTTAGAGTTAGAACTCGTGGCTGTATCCCCTATGGGTGACGTAGCCCTAGAGTCTGTGATGTCACTAGTATCCCAGTCTGTCTGTGTGTCCGCTAGCTCCGCCATGGTGTTTGCTGTCACAGTTTTTAGGCCAGTGGAGAGGAACTTCCTTATCTCTCCCTCTGGTTTCCCTTGGGTCTTCCCCGTATTCTTTTTAACTTTCCGTTTTTTTGTGAGGTTCATACTAGCTCTTTGTCCTATGGAAGTCAATGGTATGGCGCTAGCTGGCCCTCCCGGTCTCCTTCAATTTACTAGGGTATTCTATCCAGCCGTGTGCGCCACCAAGAGTTATGACCCCCACTCCGCTCTGCCGCTTTTCCACTTTTATTATAGCCTTCCTCCTTTGCTTTCCCAGAGTCCTCCGCTGGTGGCTGAAACTAGTTTTATTTTCAATATCGCCAACCGCGACCTCTTCTATCCCTTCCCGACTTTATCATCAATTTGTCCTTATGCCTATACAACACTGGATATATCTATATCAGTCAGTTGTTGCTAGCACATGCAGTCTTAGTAGGCAATAGGCAATAGGGGTTTGCACTCACGATTTTGAGCAGACCATCTCCTCTCCAAAGTTGCTCTTCTGGTGATCTTATATTCCTTGTGTGTGTGTCCACGCCAGTTTCCTTTTACAGACCGCACTGTGGGGGTATTTAGGAAGCGTCAGAGAGATGATGCAGCTACTCTCCTCCTTTACAGTCACCCGCCTGCAGGTAGCCTTCCTCCTGGGTTCCGTTCTAAGCACCCTTTTTATGCTTATAGTTCCTGCTGGCAGTCGCTACATAGCTTACATGCTGCCCTTAATAACAGCAAAGCCAGTGCGGGACCTGAGGGAATATTAGCTCCGTAGTTCTGGCGTCCTTTTAGCCGATCATCGGGAGAGCTGCCTCATGTGTGTCAGCAGGGGTCGCCGCTCTCTCTGGGTTTACCAAGTGCCGGCTTTCACCACTCTCCTCTCCCCGGACTTCATGGGGGGGCCAACTGACGACACTCGCCCTATAGCCCCGTTCTCACTCCTTTCACTGGCGGGAGGTCTAGAGCGGAAGCGAACCTCCTTCCGAGCCACGGTACTACTCGGTCACTCGCACCGGCTGGCAGGGATATCCAGGAGCGGGTCCGCAGCGTTCGCCACTCTATACCGTCATTGCATGCCGATCTCCCGCTCAGCTCTCAGATAGGGTCCTTGATAGGGAGGGAGATTCCCGCGAGGCTCACAGAGTACAGCCTCACATGTCCACTTCCGGGCACGCCCCCCACTGCCAGCCATTTCTATATTACTACTCTTCCTCTCAGCGAACCGTGTCTTCTATGAGATCAGACATCTTCTTTTTGGTTGATACCGATTTTAATTGACAGCCCAGTTATCCTTACAAAGAGTACTCCTTTGGGTATACATTGAGTATTGAACTCTGGTTGACCCCTGAAGAAGGGTTTCCACGGTTCGAGACAATATCCTTAGGCAACCTGTGTAAACAGAAACCTCCCTGGCAAACACAGAGGCAAGCTCCTGAGCAGTAGGCAGCCTCTTAAATGGAACACAGTGGCACATTTTGGAGAACTGATCGACAACCATGAGGATAAACATTTAACCTCGAAATGTGGGAAGTTCCGCAATAAAATCCATGGCCAGGTGACCAGAGAGGCTCCTCATTGGGAATTGTATGCAGTAGGCCCAAGGAAAGGTGCCGAGATTTGTTCTGGGCACAGACCGAACAAGCAGCCACATACGCAGCAACATCAGTGCGGAAAGATGGCCACCAGAACTGACAGGAAATAGCCCAGGACATCTGGTTCTTACCAGGGTGACCAGCAGTCTTGGAATTGTGGTACATGCACAACAGTCTGATGCGCAACCCCTCAGGCACAAAACATTTGCCAGCAGGTCTCTCTGTGGGAGCATCAGGTTGGACAGCCAACATCTGTTCCCAAAGAGGAGAGGTTAAGTTGGTGCGGATGGCAGCCAGAATATGATCTGAAGGTATGGCCGGTGTCAGCACAGAGTCCTCTCTGGACAACTCAGAATACTGGCGAGACAAGGCATCAGCCTTAACATTCTTGGAGCCAGGCAAATAGGAGACCACATAGTTAAAATGAGACAAGAATAAGGCCCATCTGGCCTGACGGGGTGTGAGCTTCTTTGCCTCTGAGAGATACGTCAGATTCTTATGATCGAAGAGAATGAGAACAGGAACCACAGAACCTTTGAGCAAGTGTCTCCACTCTTTGAGAGTCAGGATAATGGCCAAGAGCTCTCTGTCTCCAATTTCATAATTGCATTCAGCTGGAGACAGCTTCTTTGAGTAGAACCCACAAGGAAGTAAGGGTCCATCAGGTGTCAGACGCTGAGACAGGAGGGCGCCTACTCCCGTTTCAGACGCGTCCACCTCTAGGACAAAGGGCAAACCAGGATTGGGATGAGACAGAATAGGTGCCAAACTGAAAACAGACTTGAGGGCCTTGAAAGCTTGGATGGCAGCAGGAGTCCAATTGTGGGAATTGCTGCCCCTCTCGGTCAGATCTGAGATGGGTTTGGCCAAAGAGGAAAAGTTCCTGATAAATTTCTGATAGTAGTTGGCAAACCCAAGGAAACACTGAATGGAATGGAGACCACTGAGGCGAGGCCATTGTAGAACAGCCAAAACCTTCTGTGGGTCCATGGAGAACCCTTCAGCAGAAACGATGTAGCCCAAGAAGGCAACCTGAGACAGGTGAAATTCACATTTCTCAAGCTTACAGAAAAGCCCATTCTCATGTAACCGTTGCAGCACCCATCTGACATCCAGATAGTGTTAGGGTTCGGGTTCGTGTGATTCAATGGAGTACGCGTAAATCAAGATGTCGTCCAAATAGACTACCATGCATTGCTGAAACATATCATGAAAGACATCATTGATGAACTCCTGGAAGACAGCAAGTGCATTGCACAAACCAAAAGGCATAACCAGAGATTCGTAATGATGGGTTCTGGTATTAAATGCGGTCTTCCACTCATCACCCTCCTTGATTCTTACAAGGTTATATGCGGCCCTTAGGTCAAGCTTGGTAAAGACCATTGCTCCCTTGAAGCGGTCGAACAATTCAGTAATCAACAGATTAGGGTATGCATTCTTGACCATGGTGCAATTGAGGCCCCTATAATCAATGCAAGGTCTCAACTCACCCCCCTTTTTCTTTACGAAGAAAAAACCGGCACCCGCTGGAGAAGTGGACTTGTTAATGTGCCCCTGGGCAAGCACATCTGCAACGTACTCCTCCATAGCCTTATTCTCCACAAACGAAAGAGGATAAACCCTGCCACAAGGGGGAATGGCACCAGGTAGCAAGTCTATAGCACAATCGTACAAACGATGAGAAGGAAGAGCACCAGCGCGCACCTTGTCAAATACATCTTGATACTAACAATATTCACTAGGCAATGTGACGATGGCGGGTATCAGATCCCTGCCCTTCTCACTAACTCGTGACCAAGGACCAGGCAATCTCATACCCTGCCGTCACTTGCGTAACAATATCATTACAGGCAACACTGAATCCAAGGAGGTACAAAGTACCTTAACAGGCCCATGGATACAAACAGCGCCACACTGTGGAGACCAAGAGAGGATCTTGACTGACTGACAATCAAAGGTCAGATTGTGTTTCTTAAGCCAAGGGTACCCCAAAACAATGGACTAGTGCGGAGACTAAATAACCTGGAAACGGGTCGACTCCCTGTGAACAGTTTCCCGGAACGGTCGGACAAGATGTCAGGAAATGCTAACCAAAACTGCAATGCAGGCACCAGCCCTCCCTCCTAAAGGCCCGCTCAGCCTCGGAAAGGCGAGTGAATCCCATCTGCATGGGTTCACAGCCAGACACACCATCCCCAGGAGGCATGGGAGGTGAGGGGGGAATGATTGGGGAAGAAAACGTAAGAGCCAATCTGGTAGGAGGCCTCCGCAGGCGCTCCTTAAACAATGGTTTCTCCCTGAGCCTGGTATCAATCAAAATCAGGAGGGAAATGAGAGCCTCAAGCTCATCAGGGAGACGTGCAAGCAACGTCTGCAACCCCTGAGCAAACTGACCCAAAAGGTGATCTTGTTGATCGAGCCTGGTAACCAGCATGGGGAGTGTAGGAATACCTGCATTGTCAGGATTCATGGCCCTTGCGTACTGCAAACAACAATAAACACACAGCAAGAGTGAGGAAGTGATATCAGGAACAAGTGTAATGTTCTGGTACCTCTGGTACCCTTATTTCCACATTTCTCTCTTAATATTGCGTCCCATCTTGCTATCCAAATGGAACGCATACACCTTTAAGGGCAATGACGTCATCGCCGGGCGCCGCTATGAGCGGCTATTTCAATCGCCGGCTTTCTCTCACTCATTGCTCATTCAAACCGCATGTTGCCTTGTCTTGTCCAATGCTGCCGGAGCTTCAAGCTATTCCCCTTGCCTGAACAAGACCGGAACCTCGCTACCGATCCCGTATCTCGCTACCGGATTACTCCATTACTCTTGGACCTTGCTACTACTAACCCATCTAGTGATAAGTACCCCGCAGGGGATTCCTTCCTAAACCTAACTTTCACTATCTACTACTGCATACTAAAGGGACTATTACTATCTAAGCTATTTCTATCATCTGCATAGATTGCCAGCTCTTGGGACTACCATCATCTATCATTGCACTAGGTTACTCTGTCTTGCATACTTCATCTGCTGTCCCCTACCACCTGTTACTATACATGATTGCTAAAACCTATCTGCATACTATAATCACCTACCACTCTCCTGAATACTACTACTAAGTGCTCACCATTCTATTGCCTGTCTCTCACCTCTATACTATCATATACATTCTATCACTCCAGGAACATCATATTGAGTGTATGTATATTTGCATAACAGGCTGTACACAGTGATGAAGTTCTGAGAGTTGGATATGTTGTTCAACACATTCTCTACATGACTACTGAGTGTAATAATTCTGCAGCTGCAAATCCATTCACTAACAAAAAACGCAGGAGCGTTACAGATTGAACGAGCCAGAAAAAATATGGATTCAGCAGAATTACCCACTCAAGTAATGCAATTAAAACAACAAGTAGATGCATTGATACTTGCTCTTACAGAGGTAAAAAACGAAAATCAGGCTTTAAGACAGCAGGTTGGCCGTCTTGCGCATCTCTCTGCTGCTCAGCCCCGTGAGCCTAAGATAAACCCTCCTCTAGTGTTTACTGGTGATCGGAGTAAATTTTGTGAATTTAAAAACGCATGTCGATTGCTATTCTTGTTGAAACCTCATACCTACCCCACTGACCAAATCAAAGTCTGTACCACTATTTCCTATCTGACGGGTGATCCCCGGGCCTGGGCAGACTCTCTCTTTGAGAAATATGACCCACTTCTTAACTCCTATCCTTTATTCCTAGCGCAACTCGCTAGTTTATATGAAGACCCCAATAGGCAGAGTACTGCTGATACCCAATTGAGGGCTTTAAAACAAGGAAGGAGACCTGTTGAGGACTTTGTGGCAGATTTCAAAAGATGGTCCCTTGATTCAGGGTGGAATGACACATCCTTGCGAACGCAGTTCAGACTCGGCCTATCAGAAGCCGTTAAAGACGAGCTCGCCCGAGCGGATTTACCTGACACCTTGGATGGCCTGATACAGACCAGTATCAATATTGACAGACGACTGCGAGAAAGAAAGGCTGAGAAGATGGGATTGCCATTGTCCAGTCCTTCTCGGATGTCGCCTGTTGACCCTACTCCTATGGAGGTAGGAATGATACGCCCACCTTTGACCTTTTCCGAACGTGCCAGGAGAAAAACCGAACATCTCTGCATGTACTGCGCATCCCCGGATCATTTGATAAACGGCTGTCCCCTTGTCCGCAAAAAAGAGGGTGAGTGTTCAAATGTCTTGCTAGGGGGACTAACAACTTCATTTTCTAATCCTTATCTTTTTATTCATTTGACATTACAGTGGGACCAAACTAGGATCACCACCAAGGCTATGGTCGACACAGGATCTTGTGGGAACTACATTGATACTTGTTTTGTTACCTTAAATAAAATACCTATTATTTCAAAACTTAAACCTGTCTCTGTTAGTTTCATTAACGGTATTCCGTTATCCTCTGGTCCCATCACTAATCAGACACAGGCACTCCTTGTCACTGCTGACGGGTCTCATGTGGAGACCACCACTTTTGATGTACTGACCTCACCTAATTTTCCCATTATTTTGGGACTTCCCTGGTTACACATACATCAACCAATCATCGATTGGAAAACAAGAACTCTAACCTTCTCTTCTCACTACTGCGAAACCACGTGTAATCTCTCATCACATGGAAGGATCCTGTCTGTGGTGTCGGATGAGATTATACCAATATGTTATCAGGATTTGTCGGAAGTCTTCCTTGAGAAAAACGCTCAAGTGTTGCCTCCCCATAGGGACTATGATTGTTGTATCGATCTACTCCCTAATAGCAAATTGCCTTTCGGTCACGTTTATCCTCTTTCACAGGATGAACTCTCTCATCTCAAGGAATACTTGGATGAAAATTTGGCGAAAGGATTCATCAGACCTTCTACTTCCTCCACTGCTGCAGGACTCTTCTTTGTCCGCAATAAAGATTCAAGTCTCAGGCCTATTATTGATTTCAGACAATTAAATACCATTACAATAAAGGATCGTTATCCTTTACCTCTTATTCCTGAACTTATAGAACAGGTGCGCGGAGCTTCCTACTTTTTGAAATTGGACCTAAAAGGGGCATACAACTTAATTCGAATCCGTGACGGGGATGAATGGAAGACAGCATTCAGAACCAGATACGGACTGTTTGAGTACCTCGTGATGCCATTTGGGTTGTGTAATGCTCCCGCAGCCTTCCAACGATTTATAAATGACATATTCAGAGACTTGCTTGATGTTTGTGTTGTAGTATATCTGGACGATATACTTATTTATTCTCATTCCTTATCTGAACACATAAAACATGTAAGACTTGTGTTGTCAAGACTACTTGCACATAATTTATATGTTAAATCAAAAAAATGTTTATTTCATAAAGAGGAAGTACTATTCCTAGCATACATTATATCCAAAAATGGAATCAAAATGGACATGAGCAAAATATCCTGTATTCTAGATTGGCCTGTGCCAACAACTCGCAAAGCATTACAAAGATTCCTCGGATTCTCTAACTACTATAGAAAGTTCATCAAGAACTTCTCTGCTATTGTGAGACCTCTCACACAACTCACAAGTACAAAAAACAATTCAAATGGTCAGAAGAAGCAAATGGAGCTTTCTGCTTGTTGAAATCAAGCTTTACTTCTGCTCCCATACTACGCCATCCAGACCCATCCCTTCAATATATTTTGGAGGTAGATGCGTCAAATATGGCAGTAGGAGCAGTTCTCTCACAACGACCAACAAACACTTCACCACTTCACCACTTCACCCAGTTGCTTTCTTCTCAAGGTCACTAAGCAGCCCCGAGGTGAATTACCCAGTGGGTGAAAAAGAGTTACTAGCCATAAAACTGGCATTAGAGAATTGGCGACACCTACTTGAGGGTACTCGATTGCCAATCCTTATATACACAGATCACAAAAACCTTCAATACCTTCAGACTAATAGAACTCTTTCCCACCGGCAGGTACGATGGTCATTATTCTTTTTGAGATTTAATTTTCTAGTGACCTATACACCTGCAGACAAAAATAAAAAAGCGGATGCGCTTTCACGATTAACCGAAGATAGCTACGCCGAGGTTCCCTCAGTTCCTATAATACCCTATGAACGTATTGTCGGTGTTGTCCATTCCCTGAAGGAAGAGATTTTGCACAGCATAGGACTGGATTCACCTCCACCACAACTAAATGCTGATGCAGAAGGCTTCCTCTATTACAACGATAAACTATACATACCCCCTACTATGCGAACCAAGATCTTGGAATTGTCGCATGATGTACCTATGGCAGGACATATGGGTATGACTAAAACTTTCAATTTACTTACTAGGCAATTTTGGTGGCCTGACATGAAGACGACCGTACAAAAGTTCGTTTCATCTTGTGACATCTGTGCAAGGTCCAAAATTGACACTACAAAACCATCGGGTCTACTTTGTAGTTTACCAATACCCCAGGTTCCATGGGAAGTGGTGTCCTTAGACTTTATAGTAGAACTACCACCTTCCAAAGGATTCAACACCATTTTAGTGTCAGTGGACCATCTGACCAAGATGGCACATTTCATTCCTATCCGAAGACTACCTTCATCCAAGCAAACAGCGGAATTACTTGTGAAACATGTCTTTAAGTTACATGGTATTCCAAAAACACTTCTGTCTGACCGTGGTTCACAGTTTATCTCAAAGTTTTGGCAAGCTCTATGTCAGATTCTACGAATAGAGCGAAAACTTACTTCTCCTTACCACCCTCAGACCAACGGACAGACAGAAAGAGTCAACCAGTGCATTGAGCAATATCTACGTTGCTATACTTCATATCTACAGGACGATTGGGTGGACCTCCTCCCGCTGGTGGAATTCGCCTATAACAACGCGACCCACAGCACTACTAAACAAAGTCCATTCTACTTAAACTATGGGTTTCATCCCACACTTCTTCCACCACGTATCTTGCCATCAAGTAATCCAGTGGCCTCTGATTATCTTACCCAAATAAAGGATTCCCTGGGTTTACTCAACACCACCATCTCACATGCCCATAGCCAACAAAAGAGGTACTACGACCTTCGTAGAAAACCCTCTCCCCAATATGCCATTGGGGATCTTGTTTGGCTTTCTACAAAAAATTTGAGATTAAAGATCCCTAGTAAAAAACTTGGACCTTTATTCCTGGGACCTTTCCCAATAAAGAAGCTTATTGGAAAAGCTGCAATACAACTTACATTACCAACAGACCTCAAGATACATCCCATCTTCCATGTGTCTCTACTAAAGCCCCATGTTCCTAACCAAGGAATAAGGCCTACCATCTCACCTCCACCTCCTGTACAAGTTGAAGGCGGAGAAGAATTTGAGATAAAGGAGATTCTGGATTCTCGTATCCATAGAAGTAGACTCCAATATCTAGTACGATGGAAGAACTATGGGCCCCAAGACGACACCTGGCTGGATACCTCCGATATACATGCCCCTAGACTGATTCGCAATTTCCACTCGAAATACCCGGAAAAAACAGTTCTAGAGGCCTTCCGGAGCCGGCCTTAAGGAGGGGGGTACTGTAATGTTCTGGTACCTCTGGTACCCTTATTTCCACATTTCTCTCTTAATATTGCGTCCCATCTTGCTATCCAAATGGAACGCATACACCTTTAAGGGCAATGACGTCATCGCCGGGCGCCGCTATGAGCGGCTATTTCAATCGCCGGCTTTCTCTCACTCATTGCTCGTTCAAACCGCATGTTGCCTTGTCTTGTCCAATGCTGCCGGAGCTTCAAGCTATTCCCCTTGCCTGAACAAGACCGGAACCTCGCTACCGATCCCGTATCTCGCTACCGGATTACTCCATTACTCTTGGACCTTGCTACTACTAACCCATCTAGTGATAAGTACCCCGCAGGGGATTCCTTCCTAAACCTAACTTTCACTATCTACTACTGCATACTAAAGGGACTATTACTATCTAAGCTATTTCTATCATCTGCATAGATTGCCAGCTCTTGGGACTACCATCATCTATCATTGCACTAGGTTACTCTGTCTTGCATACTTCATCTGCTGTCCCCTACCACCTGTTACTATACATGATTGCTAAAACCTATCTGCATACTATCATCACCTACCACTCTCCTGAATACTACTACTAAGTGCTCACCATTCTATTGCCTGTCTCTCACCTCTATACTATCATATACATTCTATCACTCCTATTGAGTGTATGTATATTTGCATAACAGGCTGTACACAGTGATGAAGTCCTGAGAGTTGGATATGTTGTTCAACACATTCTCTACATGACTACTGAGTGTAATAATTCTGCAGCTGCAAATCCATTCACTAACAAAAAACGCAGGAGCGTTACAACAAGACGGGGTCAAGTCAAGAAGAAGGTACTAATCCAAGCCAGAGTTGAGTCCAGAAGCGGGTAGTCTGCCAATGCCGGGTCGTCTGCCGATGCGGGGTCGTCTGCCAATGTGGGGTCAAGAGCCAATAGAGTCATCAACCAAGCCAGGTCATACATGTAGGAACACAGAGAACAGAAGACTGCTAGCAGAGATGCATCTTGGAGCACAAACGCAAGGGCAAGGACTGCAACTCATCAGGTGATAGATATAGTCAGATGTGCAGCATCATCACTGTGCGACACCCAGACAGCAGGCAAGTGATGATGCAATCAGAGTTTATAGAAGGTAGCAGTCTGCACATGTCCAATTTGGCTGTCAACAGGAGGGCAAGGTAAGACCTTGACAAACTCTTGGTAAGGCCCACTTGCTCAATTGTAACAAATTAGACAAGCCCTTGATCTTCATAGCTGTCAGCAAATTCTGAGTGTCTGTAGTCAGCTTTAGGGCTTGTGTTGATGGTATCAGTTTAACACCATGTTGGGATGCTTCTGAAATGATATAGCATAGATTGACAGCATTTGACCTGACTTTCTTCTGACTTGAATTTGACCTCCTAAGTAGCATCAAGCTGCTTTTTCACTCCCATAGACTTTCAAGGGAATTCAAAATACGTTTGAAGTGAACAAAAGCTTGTTGGCAAAGGTAATGGTGGGTCCTTTAACTGGTAATTGGTGGAACAAATCATAATCAGGGCATTAGTCGCAAATAATAAGAGAGACACTTTTGTTCATTGGTAAGGATTATTGTTGAGTAATAGGACACAAGTAAACCTCTGCTTTCAGTGTTACCCAAAACCTATGGTAGTTAATCCTTTAATGACAGATCAGATGTGCTGCCATTACTAAGATTAAATGTGAAGGTTAAAAAATTGGAGGAGGGAGCAGTATGTTTTAAAGAAGAACAACCCAGTCATACGTGCATCCAATACACCTTCTGTTCCTGGTTCATTGCTTTAAAGTGCATGTACAGCCAAAATATTTATTTTTAGTTTTAAATAGAGTGGGGAATAGTTAAACCCCTATCAGGCAACTTTTTTGCTGCCTGGGCTTCTGTATGGAGATTAACTTTCCTGTAGTGGAGAAAGAACAAAAAATAAGAGAAAAACTTTCCAAAGGCAACAAATTTCCCATCTTAGAGAGTTGTCACAAGAACAGGCGTCCTCATTGGAGGATTTTCCCTCACCTCTTGTCCTGGTGATAACACAAACTATGTGGATTTGCCCTCCCTTTCTGCCCTGGTGAGATGCTCACCAGGAAAAATACCCAGATAGCAAGGATAACTTACCACAAATTTGTGGCAGTGTTGAATTGTAAGTCTGGTAACTTGCAGCACATTTAGAGACATAACCCACACATTGTCCTGCTGCAGGAAACGCACCTCCAGGGGTCCAGGGTGATGGCCCTGAAAAGGGCGCATGTGGCGTACGCGCTACACTCCACGTACTCCTCCTATGCCCATGGTACCTCGATTCTGATTGCGAAATCGGCCCCTATCACCATTAAACATTTGAAAACAGACCATTCTGGGTGTTTTATTATCCTTGTTTTTGAACTTCTGGGTAAACCTTATACGCTGGTTAATGTTTATGTCCCTCCACCATTTACTCGATTGTTCTTTGACCGTGTTTTGGGTCTGACCTTGGAAATGGCTGAGGGCCCCCTTATTATGGCGGGTGACTTTAATACGGTCCTCGACGCTACCCTTGATCGGTCTGGCACTGCCTCCTCCCCACATACTCCTTTATGTTCCTATTTGGACAAATTAGATCTCCTGGACGCCTGGAGGTGGAAACATGGGGGGATAACTGAATATTCTTGTTACTCTAGTTCTCATAATACGCTGTCCCGGGTTGATCTCTGCCTGTTACCTTGGGAACTGCTGGGTCTTCTCTCGGGCATCAGATATCTTTCTCATGCTGTGTCTGATCACTCCCCCTTGTTGGTGGATCTCGCTTTGGGGTCCCCCCTAATTATAAGCTTTGAAAGCTCAGCCCCTTGTGGCTGGCGGACCCTGCGGTGACTGATCAGGGACTGGCAGAGATTAACTCCTATTGGGCACTTAATGGGCAATCTGGCTCTGAATTGTTGACTTGGGATGCCTTTAAGGCAACCATGAGAGGTACTTTTTCATCTGCCATAGGCAATGCCAGGAAGGCTCGCCAGACTAAGCTGGTTGACGCCAAACTGGCGTTGCATGAGGCTGAACGTCAATACACTGATGACCCTACCCCTCAGAACCACGCCTCTTGGCGGTCCAGGGCCCGAGACTTGGATCTGGTTGTTGTTGAACGTACGCAGAAAAAGCTCTTATATCAAAACCAACGTATTTTTGAACTGGGCGATAAAAACAGTTGTCTTCTGGCCTATTTAGCCAGGCCGGAATTTCAGCCTTGTGTTATTCCCCGGATTACCAACCACGTCGGTGTCATTGTGAAACAAACTCCTGAAGTTTTGTTGCTTTCTACTCCTCATTGTACCAAACCAAAGCTCATTATACCATCGTTGAATTTGACAATTTCTTATATGATATTTCTTTGCCTTCATTGTCGGTCGACCAATTTCGATTTTTGGACTTGCCCTTGACTGAGGATGAGATAGACAAGGCCTTGGCCACATTTGCGCACAATAAGACACCTGGCCTGGATGGTTTTCCTATAGAATGGTACCTGCATTATAGGGAATTGTTGGTCCCCCATTTACTGACTGTGTTTACTTGTGCCCTGAAGGAAGGACGTCTGCCACCCTCTATGACAGAGGCTCTGATTGTGCTCATCCCCAAGCCGCGCAAAGACCCCCTTCTCTGTGAGTCATACCGCCCGATCTCACTTATCAATACTGATGTGAAGATCCTAGCCAAAGTCCTTGCGAGGCATCTGAATACGGTTGTCACGGATTTGGTAGGGGCGGACCAGTCGGGCTTTATTCCTGGTCGTTCCACTTCAATCAACTTGCGTAGACTCTTTACTAACCTTTAGACTACTCATGCCTCTGTGGGGTCCAGGGTCGTTGTGGCCCTGGACACTCACAAGGCTTTTGATTCTGTGGAGTGGCCTTATTTGTTGGAAGTATTGGCAAAATTTAGTTTTGGGCCGGGGTTCATAGATTGGGTCCGACTTCTATATTACTTACCCCGTGCCCGTATCAGAGTGAATACTTTTGTGTCGGACTCCTTTCCCATTTTTCGGGGTACTAGGCAAGGCTGCCTGCTATCCCCGTTATTGTTCGCCCTGGCCATTGAGCCCTTGGCCACACAGATCCGCCTTTGTGAGGGTATTGCGGGCTTTGTGATCAATGGCTTGGAAGAAAAGGTGTCACTATACGTGGATGATATGCTGATATATCTAGCGGATCCCTATCAATCTCTCCCCACTCTGCTGGCAGTTATTGAACGCTTTGGTCACTTTTCTGGTTTCAGGTCGAACTGGAGTAAATCTACTCTGTTCCCCCTGGATCCCCAGGCCTTGCCCCCGTCCCTCGCCTCTTGTCCTCTTCAGGTAGTGGATCGGTTTCGATACTTGGGGATTGAGATTCAGCTCCCCTTGTCTCGCTGCTTTCTGAACAATCTAGATCCACTAGTTGCCCGTCTTAGTACCTCTTTATGACTTTGGTCCAGGCTCCCCCTTACGGTGTTAGGCAGGATTAATATTTTTAAAATGATGTTCCTCCCCTGTTTTTTGTATGTGTTGAGTCATTCTCCGATTTATGTCCCTAAACGCCGCTTTCAGGCCATTGACTCGCTCCTGACTTCCTTTATTTGGGGGGGTCGGGCGGCGTGTATAGCCAGGGATGCTCTGCAGCTGCCGATTGCCGCTGGTGGGCTAGCGGGACCTAACTTGCGCTATATTATTTTGCCTCCCAGTTAGCCCATGCACACTGGTGGTTCTATCTGGAGGATGTCAATGCTGCGGCAGCTTTAGAGGCAGACATTTTCACCTCCTTTGAATTGCTACAAAACCTCATACATCGTAGATCTACTATGGGCAGGCCGAACACTGCTCTTGTTTCTGTCACCCTGCAAATTTTCGCGGCTGCGACCCTGGATGGCTCCGACCCTCCAGAGCTGCACTCCCCCAATGCCCCTCTTTGGCACAACCCGCGGCTGAAGGAATTTTTAGGATGAGACGACGCTCTTTTCTGGTCCCGTCTCGGTGTGAAATCTATTTCCCATTTGTATGTCCGGGGAACCTTCCGGTCCTTTGCGGACATGCAATCTTCTTTTGGTCTACCCTCTACAGCTTATTTCCGCTACTTAGAATTGAGACACACGGCGGCCGCGCAGTTTGGCCTTCGTGATGTCTCACTAGAACCGACCCCCTTGGAAAACCTCCTTTCTGACTCCTCACACGAGAAGCTGGTCTCTACCTACTATACTCGGCTTTTACATTCTCATTCCAAACGATTGGCGGTGGTTGAGTCTCAGTGGCGGGAGGAGATCCCGGAATTGTTGGAGAAGGTGTGGCAAGACGTCCTTCCTGAACAAATACCTGTTGTTATTTCCCCCAGGGATAGGGTTATTCTACTGAAGTTTCTTTATAGAGCGTACTATACCCTTGTCTTTTTGCACAAAATAGGTAAATTGCCTTCTCCAATCTGTTCCAAGTATACTACTATCAATGGCTCCTTCTTCCATATGTTCTGGGAGTGTCCCCCTATCCGTGCCTTCTGGTCGGAGGTCACGGCCTTTATTGGCGATATTTCTCAGTTGTCCAATATTTGTAGCCCCCTTCGTTGTCTGTTGGGATATGTGGAGGACGAGGACGCTCCTGCTCGTACTAAACTGTTTTTACGCTTGGCCTTCTTCTATGCTAGGAAGGCTATAGCTACTCATTGGAAATCTTCTGCTCCCCCTGACATTCCATTCTGGATTGCGATTATTAATCAAGCATTGCCTTTGTATAAAATGACGTATGAGGCCAGAGGCTGTCCCAAGAAGTTCCGGAAAATTTGTTTTTTTTGGGTGGACTCTGACCGCACTACCTCTTCAGTTTCTGATTCTACATAGACAATGTCCATTGCAGCCTAAGTTGTTTGGTGTGTGGTAATATGCTATCCCTGCTGGGCTCCTTACTGATCTTACAGCTGGAAGTTATGTATATTGCTTATATCATGGCATTTGATGACTGGTGAAGCCTTGTATGTCTTTTTGGCTCTTCCATTGGTATGTTACACTTTATTTTTTCGTTATGTACTGTTCTGTTTGTTCAATAAAGCACCTTAAAAAAAAAAAACGTGCGGCACATTTTCACGGGCAAGTTGTACACTTGCAGAGCACTTTTAGTTGTAGATGACACTTTCTAATTTGTAGCAAATTTGCGGGGCAAGTCTCTAGCAAGAGCAAAGTTGCAGTGCTGAGTCTACAGCAAGAGCTCTGCAAGCACGACAAATCAGTCACAGGCAGTAACCCTTGTGGTGGAATGACTATTGCACAACATAACTGAACCAGAACTTGAAGCAGACTTGCAGAATGTTTGCAAATAAACTTGATCTGGAATCATGCAATGTGAACGTGCTGCAATTGAGAAACAAACTTGTGAAGCCTGGCAAGTCCAGCAATAGCTTAGCAAGTCATTTTCAAACTTGCAGCTCTATTGCTTGCTATTTGGGTAGAAGGGTAAACCTTCCAAGCGGAGATGCAGACAGCAATAGAAACTTTTTGGATTTCCTGACAATGGTCACCAGGACAAATAGAGGGGTAAATCTCAGTAGTGGAGATAGACAGCAATAAAAACATTCATGTCTTTTTCTGCTTGATCCACTGACATCAGCCTATTATATTAGAAATGATGCACACATGCATGTCTGGGTTTAATTTCTGCCAATACAATCTTGTATAACTTAAATTACAAATAAAGTATGACAATGAAAAATGCTATGCAATAGTGAAGTAAATGCATTGTTCAGTTTAAACTCGCTTGTTTTCGGAAACACTGTGGTCCTGGAGCAGAAACATCCTGTTCCTGCAGCAGAATAAAGAAATGGCCTGTCACATGCACAACTTGATCTTAGACCTTGTGCCACTCACAGATTCTCAATGTGCCAAATATCTAGAAAATAATGACGGCTTTACTCTATTAAAGTTGGCAGCCAATGAGGGAAACATCGGAATAAGTCACTACAGTCTTCAATTATTCATCTTATTCTCAGTTCAAACTCTAAGTATTGGCTGTCTTCCTACTTTGTTAAGTTTCAGAAATCCAATTTTCTTGTGAAACCATAAATAATGCAGTGTGCCACCACATGTGAGCGATGTGTGCAAGATGTTTGGAAAGAAAATTATTATGACACAGGAGATCATTTTAAAATTATTTATTTTTGTTCCAGAAATTGTATTTCTTCATTTTTCTGTATTGGAAACATGTAACATAAGTAAACCAAAATACATTTTCAGTGTCACATAAAAAAATAATGTACAATTTACCAACTGCTGTATTGTAATGCTGTTTAGAACTAAACCTGCAATTGCAGAATTAGGGACACATACTGATAAGAGTGTTAGCTGCGTGCAACGACAAAGTCTAAAGGAATTTATAAAATAGTTTGAAGGTTCATTGTTTGTAATCTTTCAGTGTATTAGTACAAAGAGACCCTCCTACATCAGGTTTTAACTAAACATAAAGCTTTAGGGTTCAGACTCCAGCTGCAGTGTCATATGTTCATGTAATCTGGTAAGGCAATACAGTCACAAAATACAAAGATTTATCCTGGAAACCACTATTATTTTTTTGGTTTGAATTTAGTTCCCAATTCTTGTAAATGATTCTGAAGTGGATGAAGCCTGAAAGGTTAACTCAGTTGAATGAACTCACAAAGTTGTCATTCAGGCAGAGTGGGTCTGTGGGATTTAGGTCCAAGCAACACACATAAAACACCGTGGCAATTTAGGAAAGTGGCCTTTCTTAAGAGCATGTTTTGATAAGGATAAAGTTGTAGTTATGTGATACTCAAAACAACCAGCTCTGACTAAGGTCTGCCATTAATTATACAATTTTCTTATTCAATTTCCTTTAGATATTCCTTCACTTATGTAGTGCAAGGGGCTGTATGATTGCATAGTTTCATAGTTGATAAGGTTGAATAAAGACATTAGTCCATCCAGTTCAATCTGTGTAGGTGTATGCGTGTTCATATCGATACTCATTTCCCATATCCATGTTGGGTTTACTAAGATGCAAGTCCAAGATTCTTTTAACACTATTAATACTCCCCGCTGACACCACCAATTGTGGAAGAGAGTTCCACATCCTTATTGTCTTGACAGTAAAAAAACCCCTATGCATCTTAAGCCTAAACTGCTTCTCTTCCAGTCTCATTGTGTGGCCCCGTGTCTTCTTACACTTTCTGAGACTGAATAGTTTTCTTCCTACACTGGGATCCCCATTGAGGTGTTTGTATACAGCTATCATATCTCCTCTTAAGCGTCTCTTCTCCAGGGAGAATACGTTTATTGCTTGTAGCCATTCCTCGTAGTTAAGGTCCTCCAGTCCCCTTATTAATTTTGTTGCCCTTCTCTGAACTTTTTCTAGTTCCAGCACATCCTTCCTGAGGATTGGTGACCAGAACGGGGCGAATACTCCAGATGTGGCCAAAACAGAGTTTTATAAAGTGGCAGGATTATCATTTTATCTCTGGAGTAAAACCACAGCCTGAATTATCCTATTGATTAACTAAAATGTTGAGTGAGGGCTGCTTACAGAAGGAGAGAAGTGAGAATTGCC
Source organism: Pelophylax lessonae (assembly GCF_965119305.1). NCBI lineage: Eukaryota > Metazoa > Chordata > Amphibia > Anura > Ranidae > Pelophylax > Pelophylax lessonae. The sequence goes on along the minus strand of NC_138770.1, from coordinate 261,706,468 downwards.
AGTCCTGGCAAAGGGAGGTTGGAGCAAAAGGTACGTACTTGCCTTTGCTGTTGGAGTAGAGTAATGCAAAGAAGCACACAAAGTTGTCTAATGACATTTGATATATATCTGTGTGTTGGAGTATACACACAGGAAGCAATTGCATGTTAATGAATACCCACAGAACTCAAAGAATATTCAGATGGGATAACAGTTTGAATAAGTTACCCATACAGTATGATAGTAAATATTAAAAAACATTTTACATGGGTGGGGGGGGGGGGGGCAAGAGCGACATGTGAGAGGATGTCTTCTCACACAGCTCCCACACTGATCCGTCCAGCGATTCTCCCCTGGCTGACCATCCCCTGCTACAACGGGTCCCACAGCTGGCTCCAGCTACGGTGCATCTCCCAACACATCTACTGGCCCTCTGCACTAGAGGGATGACAAGTATAAGCAGGTAAGGAGCGGCGGCCTCGGAAGGTCACGCCATGAGCTTCTGATAAAATGAAGTTGGAAGGCAGCAAAACAGGGAAGCCCGCTAAAGCTCCAGGTAAGGACCCCCATTGAGGGACATGTTTTACTACGCTCAAATGCTATCGGGCCATTGGAGGCAGATTCGGAGGAGGGATCAGGGACACTCAATACTGCTGGGCATGGAGAGTTGGGACAGCAGGAGGAAGATAGGCCACACAGCCCTTCTCAGCTGGATATTGATGATGACCAGCTCTCTCCTGCTCTAGGGCCTGCTTATGAGCCTGTACAGCCCACATTGGTAGAAATACTCAAAGAAGTTAATATTTGCACTGCCTCTGTTAATAATCTGAAAGATCAATTTGGGGGCTTGCGGTAAGAGGTCTCCCTAATGCGCAAATATATTCAGGAGATATGCAAGTGGACAACTGCTATGGAGAGTAAGGTGACTGATATCGAAGACAAAATCACCCCACTAGCCCATGAAGCTCTCTCATCATACCAACTGGCAAAAGAGACCAACAATTGGGCCGATGACATGGAGAATCCTCTATGCCGTAATAATGTCCTCATTGTAGGCCTACCTGAAAAGACGGAGGGCAGAGATGTAATGACCTTTGTGGAGAAATGGCTTATTAATCTGTTTGGCAAAAAAGCGATTTCGCCGGTCTTTACAGTGGAGAGGGTTCACTGCACACCAGTCCACCCACTAACCCCTGGGAATCCTCCCAGACCAATCTTGGCCTGTCTCTTGCATCAAGCTCAAAAATGAGCAAATGTGCATTTTTTTGTTCCCCCTGGGTGTCATTCTACCCTGACTTCTCTGCGGAAATACAAAAAAGCAGAGCCAAATTCTCAGAGGTGAAGCAGTGACTGCGGAGTATTCAGTTACCCTACGCTCCTAATGTTGTACCCGGCAAAGCTGCGTGTAATGGCTGGAGGCCAGGTACACTTTTTTGAACTTGCAAAGGAGGCCGCAACCTGTCTAGATAGCAATGAACACGCTTTATGCCACCGACTAGAAGAGGATGATGGAGATTGAATATATTTCTGCAGTTAAAGTCACAGTTGTTCCATTCAGTTGTCGATGGCTCCCACACTTTTGTTCAGCTGGGGGATTTGATAGTGTTAACAGAGTTATGAGCTACAAAGAGAACTGATTGCTTTCTTACATTTCTACAAGTTTGCAGGTTGCTTGCTCAATCTGGAGTCTGACTTCCTATGATGGTGGGGTCTGCCCTGTTGGCAGATTGAACACCTGTTGGCTGTTTTTTTTCCTTTCTTTCTTTCCTACTATTTGAATTGAAACATGACTTTATGACCCAGAATATCCATACCTATCACTGGACACTAGTTGGCACTGTTGTGCCTGCATACTCCTGGTCACAGCCAGTAGTTCTAACAAGAGCACAAGTCTGTCAGATGGACACGGTCGGGCTGCCGGGACTGACCTGTCCAGGGTCACATACCTCTAGTTCCTTTAAAAGGCTGATTATTCTCCAAGGTCAGGGCAGCTATATGAGATATGTGCTTATTATGCCTATAGACTCGCTATTATGTCTGGGACTCTTGTGATTTCCAGGAATGTCAGGGGTATACATTTATCTCTTAAGCGTACAATGGTTTTTGCTTGCCTTAAAAAATACTATCCAGCCGTATTGTGTCTTCAGGAAACACATCTCATTGCAGACACACAGGACTGCTTGAAATATTACTGGGTGGAGTGGGTGTACCACTCCATTCACTATGTTCTGGTGCATGCTCCCTGGATTATCAGGAATATAATGCTAAGGTAGATCTTGAGGGACAATATGTATTTTTACATTGCCAGATTTGTTCTTTGCTCTGTATTCTAGCATGTGTGCATATTACCCCACCGTTTACGGCGGCTGTGCTGCGGAGATGGCTGTCATTCATGGCAGGGAAGCCGGAGTTGACGCTATTGATTGTCGGGGACTTTAATTGTTGGCTAAACCCACTTTTAGATAAACACCCAGTCTCGCAGGCGTCCGTCTCTTCGCAGGGTATTCTTCTGAAGAGGCTGATGCAAGAAGTGGAATGGATAGACATATGGAGGATTAGGAACCATCTGGACTGGCAGTTCTCCTGCTTTTCCAAGGTACATGTCTCTCTCTGTCCAGAATTGATCTGGCCATTGGTAATTTGGGGATGCTGCCATCTGTCTCTGAAGTTGCGTATAAGCTGAGATGTGTCTCTGATCACTCTCATATCGTGGTTCAACTTGTAACCTCTCCACCCTCCAAATTAATTAAGGCACCCTGGAAATTGAACGCCTTCTGGTTGCGGTTATTTCCGTCACATACTGAAACGGAGCAGATTATAGCTGAATTTTTGGTTCCTATCGACTCCCCCCTCATTCAATGGAATGTATTCAAGGCATTTCTGAGAGGTGTTCTTATCTCTGAGATTATCAAAATTAAGCGAACCTCATCTGGAACAAAGGAGGAGTTGGAATCCCAAGTGTAAATTTTGGAGTTAAAATATATACAGGACCTCACAGAATCTACACGGGAGAGCTGGCAGTCTGCCCAATCCGCGCATGATCATTTATTACCCTCCACAGTGGAGAAAAAAAGGTTCTTTCTGAGACAAGCATATTTTGAGAAAGGGGAATGCAGGGGCCACCTGCTGGTAGAAATTGCCAATTCTCGAAATCGTGCATCTGCTATAGGACCGCTTAAGTCACGGTCTGGCCTCCTAATACAGTTCCCTGATTTGGTGCTGCAGGAATTTGCGTTATACTACGAGCAATTATATATGACCACTGTTGGATACTCCTCATCTGAGCTGGAGGAATATCTAAATGGGATACCTTTTCCTACACTTACCTCAAAAGCGCGAGGTGAGCTAGATTCACCAATTACTATAGAGAAAGTGCAGGCGGCTGTCACTTTGTTTCCCAATTTCAAAGCTCCAGGGGAAGACGGCCTTCCAGTTGAAATTTACACACAATATGCGGAGATAAAATTACCAAAACTGCTAAGGGTATTTAATGCTGCTAGGGAACAGGAGCTGTTGCCCCCTTCTATGTCTAAAGCCATATAGTTTTAATATTGAAACTGGGTAAAGATCCACTGGACCCAAGCTCATATAGGCCTATATCGTTGCTCCAGAGTGATATCAAACTATTAGCAAAAGTATTGGCGATTAGACTGAATGGTGTAATCACTTCCATTATACATGCAGATCAAGCAGGCTTTATGCCTAATAAGTCCACTGCAATCAATTTGAGGCGTCTGTTCCTAAACATGCAGTCTCGGGCAGACAATGTGGGCCACAGGGCTTTGCTATCACTAGACCCAATGAAAGCCTTCGATAGTGTAGAGTGGCCAATCTTGTGTCGGGTTTTTGAGAGATTTGGCTTTGGAGAGGTATACATTTCCTGGGTGAAGATGCTGTATAGTCACCTGCAGGCAGCCATTAGGGCGTCGGGTAGGCTGTCCTGTACCTTTTCCTTGAGAAGAGGCACAAGGCAGGAGTGTCCGTTATCGCCCCTGCTTTTTGCCCTAAGCTTTTTGCCTGAGACAGCAAAGACATCAATGATTTCTGCTATGGTGATAGACAGGAAAAGGTGATGTTATACGCTGATGACACAATGATCCTGTTAGGCGACACAGATAGGTCTCTGAGGGAGACAATGGCCATAATTACGGAGTTTGGGAACTACTCGGGACTTAAAATCAATTGGTCTAAATCAGCCTAGATGCAGATTGATGACAATGTTTCAGGTTGAGATGATTTGGATAGCCTTATCCCAATTGCCTCCTCCTTTAAATATCTAGGGGTACAAATAACACCCAACATTCTGGATTATAGTCGAAATTAATATATCCCCGCTTCTCCAACAATTTAGAGACCGTATTGAAACATGGAACTCCCTTCGTATGTCTGTCACGGGGAAGGTAAATTTAATCAAAATGATACTCATGCCCCAATTACTCTACTTCCTTCATAACTCCCCATAGGTGACCCCTTTTAAAACATTTAGAATTGTGAACTCAATATTTCATACTCTAATATGGGACAATCGGACCCCTATAATAAAGCTTGAACATTTACAGCGCTCAAAGGATGCGGGTGGACTGGCCTTGTCTAATCCCCGGCTTTACTATATTTCTGCCCAATTGCAGCACCTTGTTGGAACACTGCAGGGGGAAGACGGACAGGTTCCATGTCCCTGTGAATCATCGCACTATGTGATGCTACATACGGTGCAGTCAAGGTCTCCCCCTTTGGCTCTGGAAGCTCAGGCCCTGGATAAAACACATAAATTATACCCGACGTACAATCTTATTCAAAAGGTGTGGAATAAGGCAAAATATCTTCAGGGGGTCACGGGATACCTAGAATATAGCCCTATCTGGTCAAATGGGAACTACCTGGAGCTAGCTAAGCTTCAACACAGTGCTAAATGATGAGGGTATTGCGTGCTTTACCAAATATTTGGCAATGGCTCACTACTTCCCTTCGCAGAGCTGAAGGTCAAATTTAATCTACCAGACTCCATTATCTTTTACTACATGCAGCTGAGACACACAGTGATGGTGCAGGGTAGCTCTTTGGAGTGGACCCTGTCTCCGACACCCATATTTACTTGAATTAGAGAGGCAGAGACTTCCAAGGGGTTTATATCCCAATGCTATGTTAGGCTGTTACACTCAATACTAAAAAAAACATCCTTTGACAGTTAGGGAGAAGTGGCAGAGAGACACTGGGGAGATTACAGAACACCAATGGGAAGAGGCCTTGCAATCGGTGCCAACGTGCTCGTTAAATGTAATGCAGAGATCTACCCAACTATATACTGTTCTGAGGGTATACCTCACACCCCAGAGAATGCATGTTATGCCTTGGCTTATTGCCAACTCCCATCTGTACAATGAAAAAAAGGACCGAGCACTAAGATGGACTTAAAACTCAATCACCCAGCGCTATCAACTCATGCAACAGTTTGCACCTATGCACAAATATGTATCTAAAAAGAGCAGCCGCTTAAATCACAATCAATCTATACAAGGTGCATATCAACAAGTCAATAAGCACAAGCAGCGCTGTAAGTTAAAACACTAAAATCCCCATAGAGTAGTGGGTAATAATGTCCGACAGGATTGGGGATGCCACTCAGTGCACTTCTTGCGGCATGTATGCGTTCCTTGATGAAACAATCGAGGACGAATACTGCTGTGCAAGATGTGAGCGACTTGTTGCTCTGGAAGCCCACATCGTGGATCTAGAGAACACAGTGACAAGACTGCGTGGCATCTACAACCTGAAAAGGAGCTTGGACATTACCCAGCAGGCGCTGGCAGGGGTCAGCATAGAGGAGGGAGGAATAGAGGAGACGCAAGCAGCAGAGGTACGCAGCTGGGTGACTGTTAGGAATGTTAGGGGGAGGAGAGTCAGGGAGGCCAGTCCTGAGTTGGTAGACCCTAACATGTTTGCTGAGTTGCAGGTTGAGGGGGATATCAACTCAGGGGTGGCAGAGCTGGAGCATGCGCCCTCCCCCAGCTGCCAGGGGAGGGACGGCTCCAGGAAGAAGGGGGGCCGTAACGCAGGAAAGGTTAGACAGGTTGTGGTAGTTGGGGACTCAATTATCAAGAGGACAGAGAGGGAAATCTGTAAAAAAGATCTCGTGAACCGAACAGTTTGTTGTTTACCGGGCGCCCGAGTTCGGCACATCGCAGATCTGGCAGACAGATTGTTGGGCGGGGCTGGGGATGACCCAGCGGTCATGGTGCATGTGGGCACTAATGACAAAGTTAAAGGTAGGTGGAGGATCCTTAAGAACGATTTCAGGGACTTAGGTAATAGATTGAGGAAAAGGACCTCCAAGGTGGTTTTCTCTGAAATACTGCCGGTACCTCGAGCCACACAGGAGAGGCAGAAGGAGCTTAGGGAAGTTAACAAGTGGCTGAGGAATTGGTGTAGGAAGGAGGGGTTTGGGTTCCTGGAGAACTGGGCTGACTTCTCAGTCGGCTACCGGCTCTTTAGTAAGGATGGGCTGCACCTTAATGGGGACGGTACAGCTCTTTTGGGGAGAAAGATGGCCACCGAGTTGGAGGGGCTTTTAAACTAGGAGACGGGGGGGAGGGCTCAGAAGTAGAATCAGTCAGGAGGGAGCAGAGGACTGAAGGCAGTTGTAGGGTCAACAGCGACAGTAGGTCAACAACATCAATTGGCGGGTCTGTGCGGGAGAACAGCAGACCAAACAGAAATAAACAAAACCGCCAATCACGTTTAACTTCCGTAAAACTAAGAGGGGTATATGCTAATGCCAGGAGCCTAGCTAATAAGATGGATGAGTTGGAAATGTTAGTACATGAGGAAGACATAGACCTTGTGGGAATAGCGGAGACTTGGTTCGACCCCTCACATGACTGGCTGGCCAATATCCAAGGGTATTCGGTGTACCGGAAGGACAGGGTTGGTAAAAGAGGGGGAGGGGTATGTCTCTATGTCAAGAACAATATAAAGGTGCTAGAAAGGAGTGACATTACGGATGGGATGAGCATGGATTTAGAATCTGTGTGGGTTGAACTCGATAGGGAAGAAGATAAGGGAAAAGTAGTTGTGGGGGTTTGCTATAGGCCACCTAACCAAGGGGAGGAGGTAGAGCTGGAATTTTTAGCACTAATAGGTAAAGCGGCAAAACTAGGATCAGTCATCATATTGGGGGACTTCAATTATCCCGACATTGACTGGGAAGAGGGGACTGCACACTCGCATAAGGCCCGGCTATTCACGGAAACCTTACAGGATAACTACATGTCGCAGTTGGTGGATTCCCCTACTAGAGAGAATGCTATCCTGGATCTATTGATCACTAATGACCCAGACATAATCTCGGAGGTAGGAGTCCAGGACAACCTGGGCTCTAGCGATCACAGGATGATCACATTTAGTATAAATAACAATATAAAAAGGCAAGTGGGGAACATAAGAACCCTAAACTTCAGAAGGGCAGACTTTCCAAAATTGTACTCATTGATGGAAAGGGTAAACTGGGACCAAACCCTGGGATCACTGACCACAGAGGAAAAATGGGAATGCTTTAGAACAATATTAAGCAAAGGCATCTTGCAGTGCATTCCTATGGGGAATAAATTTAGAAGAGACAAAGCCAAACCTGGCTGGCTAAACCGTAGCGTTAAAAAACTTATTAGGGGAAAAAAATTGGCCTTCAAGAAATATAAATCAGAGGGCACAGTATCGGCCTTCCAGCAATACAAGGAGGAAAATAAGAAGTGTAAACACGAAATCAAGATGGCTAAAATCAACTTTGAGAGACAAATAGCGGAGGATAGTAAAAAAAACCCAAAGAAATTCTTTAAATATATCAACAGCAAAAAAACTAGGGCAGTGCATATTGCACACATAATTAACGATGATGGGAGGATGGTTACAGAGGACACTGAAAAAGCAACCGTGCTGAATTCTTTTTTCTCGTCAGTTTTTACGCAGGAAAAGGAAGGGTACACTGACCATGACTGTATGGTTAGTAGTAATACACAGGACTTGCCACTATGGCTAACAGAGGGGGAAATCAGGGAAAGACTGGATAAACTTAACACAAACAAATCACCAGGCCCGGATGGCGTACATCCGAGAGTGCTCAAGGAACTCAGTATGGTTATATCTAGACCACTGTTCCTGATCTTTGCTGACAGTATTAGGACAGGAGATGTACCAGGGGATTGGAGGAAGGCTAACGTGATTCCGATATTCAAAAAGGGCCAGAGACATATCCCGGGAAATTATAGGCCTGTCAGTCTGACATCAATAATATGTAAACTTTTGGAGGGGATGATAAGGGACTATATCGTAGAGTATGCTAAAGACAACAACATCATCAGTAGTAACCAGCACGGGTTTACAAATGGGCGTTCTTGTCAAACCAATCTCTTAGCATTCTACGAGGAAGTGAGCTGTGAGCTAGATAGGGGGAGACCAGTGGATGTGGTGTACTTGGATTTCGCTAAGGCGTTTGATACAGTTCCCCACAAGCGCTTAATTTATAAAATAAGGTCTGCAGGTATCGACAGCAGGGTTTGCTCTTGGATACGGAATTGGCTAAAAGGCCGTGTCCAAAGGGTAGTAATAAACAGCGCATACTCAGACTGGTCTGAGGTAGTAAGCGGGGTGCCCCAGGGCTCAGTCCTGGGACCAACCTTGTTCAATTTATTCATAAACAGCATTGAGGAAGGGATCAGTAGTTCGTTATCAGTTTTTGCAGATGACACAAAATTGGCCAGGGCAATAACTGCACAGCATGAAGCAGATATCCTACAGAATGACCTGGACAAAATTACGGAGTGGGCAACGACATGGCAAATGAGGTTTAATGTGGAGAAGTGTAAGGTTTTGCACTTGGGGACCAAAAACATAAAAACACAATACACGTTAGGAGGGGAACCCTTGGGGGAATCAAAAATGGAGAAAGATTTGGGAGTCTTAGTTGATGATAGATTAGGCAACAGCATGCAATGCCAAGCGGCAGCTTCCAAAGCCAACAGAATATTAGCATGCATAAAGAAAGGGATGTATTCCAGAGATAAGACTATAATCCTTCCACTTTATAAAACTCTGGTCCGACCGCATCTGGAGTATTCTGTCCAGTTCTGGTCGCCAGTCCTCAGGAGGGATGTGTTGGAGCTGGAGAAAGTCCAGAGAAGGGCAACTAAACTGATTAGGGGGTTGGAGGACCTTACCTATGAAGAGCGGCTGCAATCGCTCGATTTATTTTCCCTGGAGAAAAGACGTCTGAGAGGGGACATGATAGCAATTTATAAATATCTTAATGGGGATCTCAGCTTAGAAGAAAAGCTGTTCATTCGAAGGAATTGCATGAGGACTCGAGGACATACAATGCGATTAGAGGAGAAGCGTTTTAACCTCAGGCAACGTGGGGGGTTCTTTACTGTTAGGGCTACAAGATTGTGGAATTGTCTACCACAAGAGGTGGTTTCTGCGGGTAGTATGGTGACTTTCAAAAGACTCTTAGACTTACATCTCAAGGATCAGGAGATTGAGGGCTATGTTAGATGATTACAGTCACACACACCTACACAGGTTGAACTGGATGGACTATTGTCTTTATTCAACCTCGCCTACTATGTAACTATGTAACTATGTAAAATAGCAAATGACTTAAAATCATATAGCTCTCAGGTGCATCAGTCAATAAACAGAAGAAATATTTGAGAGAATCAGAGTCCAAAGTAAATGAGTCCGTCACCAACAAGGCTTCATGTGGGGTCGTGGGAAGGCATAAATCCTAATGTGAAACACAGCTGCTAGATGTATACCTCCACCTCACCGCGTGCACACACCCCAAAAATATACTCTTACCAGATGTCTCTGTTAGTACCGCCTGTAGTGAATGCCTTTCTCATCCGGACTCTCCTAAAACTCCAAACTCAGTAGAATCTGCTCACGGCTGCAATATCCTCAAAGTTGTAGTGCATAGGAGGGAGTATAAATATGATAGAATAAATTACATCTGCTTGTGGTCCTTTACCGGCACCAGGGCATTCAAAGGTGACGAATTCATGGCATCTTTTATGAACAAAGCTGCAAAAATGTTCGCATGGTAACAGGCAATAAAACATGTAGATAGAAGTTGTTATGGTGAGCTCCTGACGCGTATCGTCCGCATAGACATCATCAGAGGATATTGCTCCTTCTGTACAAAATGTAAAAGAGATCATGGAGAACTAATACACCTATTATGGAGGTGCCCCAAGCTGCATGTGTATTGGACAGGGGTGGTGGACACTCTAAACAAAGTATATCGGGTATCTTTACCTATGGATCCCAAGCACTGTCTACTCAATATACTAAATGAACTGGATTGGGAGAAATACACTAAAGAGGCAATTGTGAGAACCCTGTTCTTGGCATGCTAGCTTATAATGGTGCATTGGAAATCTGATAGTCCCCCTACTATTTGGGAGTAGATTACGGCAGTGGGTAATACCATACGAATGGAAAAGCTTGTCTACCAACACAGAGGATGCTCTGTAAAGTATGTAAAGCTATGGGCTTTGTGGTTGAATGTCACTGGACTAGTACCAGTGGATTTGGTCATGGATCAGCTGCTGGGGCTGAATGCGGTTTAATGTACTATTTTTGTTGATGGATATATACAATGGTGCCAGAAATGGGGGTATGGTTACTAATTCAATACACAGATCTCATGTGTACGTGTATATACATGGTAACATGGTGTTGCTGAAGTTGTGTCTGTATATATATTTTATATGCATCTAATCTAATGGCTGTATTGTACTGCCTCATTGTTAATAAGGTATTTTTCTGGATAAAAAAACAAACGTTTTACATAAATCCCACAGAAATTCGGATCCTTTCCATTTAGGCTTTGTTATGTTTAAGAAATAATATATTAACATTACTAAATACTCCATAAGTCTTACCATTGTAAAATATTAGATTTTACTAGCCCAGAGTCTTTAGCTCATCAACTTCTAGTACAACATTTATCAACCCCTCTACCTCCTGGACGCCATGAGTGTCACAGCTAATTATATATCAGGCTAGAAAGGCTTTGAATAAGTCACTGTGATTTTTTTATCCTATCACTGCATGTGACTGTTATGTGTTTATTAAGAAAAATCACCTTGCAGGTCTAATTTTTTTAAACCATCTCGTCTGTAATAATTTATCTGCAGGATCACTTAGCTGGGAAGTTAGTGTATAATTAATGCATAATATACTGGCACAGGCAGAAGTCAGGACTCCCTCTAACCTTTATTCCATTATTAAATCACAGATGTTCAGCTATCTCGTTAGGAGGCAAAATAAAATATATTGGACGATAGGGACTATCTTCTACAGCATTTATGACTTGACAAATATTGATACATGGATGGCTCGGAACTTAGTTCTGGATATTATAACTTCCAGCCAAAAGCCAAAAGTAAATGTACAACTTGTGATTGTTTAGTAACTTTAAAAATAATGTTGATATTTCTATCAGTGTACTATTAACATTTGCACAGCCCTTCCGAATCAGAGTTCCTCCTGAGGTTCCTGGCAGCCCTTGAGCATTTAGCAATGGCAAATTGATCTTCTTTCTACACTGACTGCCAATGCAAGGGGGCACGTCTACCATGACCAATACAGGTGGGGGACACCACAATTTTAGGTTCAATATTTCTTTATTGAGTTTATAACAAAGTTATCAGCATCCACAAAAAGAGTATCAGCAAACTTCTGGTAGTTCAGTTATATAGAAAATCAAAAATCAACTTTGTACTGTATAGGAGCCTCAGAGCAGTAGCTCATAGATTTGTCAGTATAAACAATATATTATAGATTATGCAGTCGTTAGATTTTGAACACAGGAAAGTATGGAAGAAAGATTCCGTAAGATTATCTCACGCCTAGAGAAAATGCTACAACTTAACCAGCAAGTCTTCTATCTTGAATTTGATACCAGCTTGTCTATGGTTGCCACAAAGCAGATTCAGTATGTGTGAGTATGTTCTATTCGGGGACAGCCCAGTTTTGACTGTCTGTGTTTCTTTTCTGTTGTTAATATTCATTTGATTTATAAAATGTGGGGGGGTATGCGGTGTAAAAGTATAAAAAAAAAAAAAAGAAATTGGTTGTTTATGGATCTTAGATATGCTAAGTATATTATTAGAATTTATTCATATATTTGAAACATTCTACAATTTAGTGATTAAGCTAATATACCACAAACAGTATGTATATTCAATTTAAAAAAGGGTTCACCAAGACCTAAAAAAAAAATTTCAAAGGTTCCTCTGGCATAGATACCCTAACATATTAAAAAAGGGAAAAATGAAGAGCTGTCACAAATAAAGAAAAAAAAAAAAAAAACTTAGGGCCGTGTTTTCTCTATGCTACTAATATATTTTAAGGATGAACACCTATTTAACCACTTCTGGACTGGAAGGATTTGCCCCCTTAATGACCAGGCTATTTTTTGCGATTCGGCACTGCGTTACTATAACGGACAATATCGCGGTCATGCGACACTGTACCAAAACCCTGTATGGGGGGCAGGGCTTTTGAAATGACCATAGAGACCTGTGGTCCTATATAGAAGGATCACAGGCACTCTATTATCATTCCAGAGAGAAGAACGGTCAGCTGTGTCCTTCTCTCTCAGCGGGGAACGATCGCTGGTGCCTGGCGGCAATCAGTGCCACGGGCCCCGCGCATTAGAGTCCTCGCTGCCGAGTGGGGGCAGGAGTGGCCAGCGGCGCACGCTCTCCGACTAGCTGCAGGTGCGCGACTGACATATAGCTATATTCATTATATCTTCGGCGGGCAGTCCTTAAGTGGTTAGTTAGTTATTTTATTTGCTATAGGTGTTTATGTAGCACCAACAATTTACACTATGCTCACATTCATATCATTCTCTGCACTCAAGGAGCTTACACGCTAAGGTCCTTACCTCATATGCACACATACACATATTAGGGACAATTCAGACAAGAGCCAATTAACCACTTCTGGACCGGAAGTATTTGCCCCCCTAATGACCAGGCCATTTTTTGCGATTCAGTTACTTTAACTGACAATTGTGAGGTCATGCCACGCTCTATCCAAATAAAATAGATGTATTTTTTCCCCACAAATAGAGCTTTCTTTTGGTGGTATTTGATCACCTGTGCGATTTTTATTTTTTGCGCTATAAGCAAAAAAAGAGCGACAATTCTGAAAAAAAAACAATATTTTTCACATTCTGCTACAGTGTTGATCGAAAGTTTTAGCACCCCAGGTAAAAAATTGTATTAATGTGCATAAAGAAGCCAAGAAAAGATGGAAAAATCTCCAAAAGGCATCAAATTACAGATTAGACATTCTTATAATATCAAATCAACAAAAGTTAGATTTTATTTCCATCATTGACACTTTCAAAATGACAGAAAACAAAAAAATGGCATCTGCAAAAGTTTGGGCACCCTGCAGAATTTACAGCATGCACTGCCCCTTTGGAAGGCTGAGTCCTGCCAGTGTCATGGATTGTTCTCAATCATCGTCTGGGAAGACCAGGTGATGTCAATCTCAAAGGTTTTAAATGCCCAGACTCATCTGATCTTGCCCCAACAATCAGCACCATGGGATCTTCTAAGCAGTTGTCTACAAAACTGAAACTGAAAATAGTTGACGCTCACAAAGCTGGAGAAGGCTATAAGAAGATAGCAAAGCGTTTTCAGATGTCAATATCCTCTGTTCGGAATGTAATTAAGAAATGACAGTCATCAGGAACAGTGGAAGTTAAAGCAAGATCTGGAAGACCAGGAAAAATATCAGACAGAACAGCTTACAGGATTGTGAGAAAAACAATTCAAAACCCACGTTTGACTGCACGATCCCTCCAGAAAGATCTAGCAGACACTGGAGTTGTGGTACACTATTCCACTATAAAGAGATACTTGTACAAATATGGTCTTCATGGAAGAGTCATCAGAAGAAAACCTCTTCTACGTCCTCACCACAAACAGCATTTGAACTTTGCAACTGAACATATAGACAAGCCTGATGCATTTTGGAAACAAGTTCTGTAGACCGATGAGGTTAAAATTGATCTTTTTGGCCGGAATGAGCAAAAATACGTTTGGAGAAGAAGGGGCACAGAATTTAATGAAAAGAACCTCTGTCCAACTGTTAAGCATGGGGGTGGATCAATCATGCTTTGGGGTTGTATTGCAGCCAGTGGCACAGGGAACATCTCACGAGTAGAAGGAAAAATGGACTCAATAAAATTTCAGCAAATTTTGGATGGTAACTTGATGCCATCTGTGAAAAAGCTGAAGTTAAAGAGAGGATGCCTTCTATAAATGGATAATGATCCTAAACACACCTCGAAAGCCACGGGGGATTACATCAAGAGGTGTAAACTGAAGGTTTTGCCATGGCCTTCACAATCTCCTGACCTCAACATAATTGAAAATCTATGGATAGACCTTAAAAGAGCAGTGCGTGACAGACAGCCCAGAAATCTCAAAGAACTGGAAGACCTTTGTAAGGAAGAATGGGCAAAGATACCTCAAACAAGAATTGAAAGACTCTTGGCTGGCTACAAAAAGCGTTTACGAGCTGTGATACTTGCCAAAGGGGGCAGTACAAGATATTAACTCTGCAGGGTGCCCAAACTTTTGCAGACGCCATTTTTTTGTTTTCTGTTATTTTGAAAGTGTAAATGATGGAAATAAAATCGAACTTTTGTTGACATATTATAAGAATGTCTAATCTGTAATTTGATGCCTTTTGGAGATTTTTCCATCTTTCCTTGGCTTCTTTATGCACATTAACCACTTTACCACTAGAGGATTTTGCTGTCTTACGTCTGGGCCACTTTTTGCGATTCGGCACTGTGCAACTTTAACTGACAATTGCGCGGTAATGCAACGCTATACCCAAACGAAATTGACTTCCTTTTTTTCCCACAAACAGAGCTTTCTTTTAGTGGTATTTGATCATCTGTGCGATTTTGACTTTTTGCGCTATAAACAAAAAAAGAGCGTAAATTTTGAAAAAATAACAATATTTTTCACATTTTATATGAAATTCCCCCCCAAAAAAATGTAAAAATCTAAATTTTTTTAAATTTTTGGCCAATTTGTTTTCTGCTACCTATGTTTGGTAAAAAAAAATCACAATAAGCGTATTTTGATTGGTTTGCGCAAATGTTATTGCGTTTACTAACTAATGGAAAGATTTCTGTCATTTTTGGTGTTTTTTTTTTTTAACGAGTAATGGCGGCGATCTGTGATTTTTTTTGCAGGACTGCGACATTGTGGCGGACAGATCGGACCCTTGACTGACATTTTTGACACTTTTGGGGGTACCAGTGACATTACTACAGTAATCAGTGCTATATATATGCACTGTTACTGTAAAAATGACACTGGCAGGGAAGGGGTTAATTTTATTGGAGAGGGAGGGGTTAATGTATGCCTGGTGCTTACTAACGTGTGTGGGGGGAGGTGACTGAGTGACACAAGGACAGATCGCATGTTCAGCTACGCTGAACCCTGCAATCTGACCCTGCCTGTCACTTAGGAGATCCGCCCGCTTGTGTTTACACAAGCAGGCGGATCTCCACACTCGATTCCCTGACGATCGGGGAAGAGCAGCGGCTATAGCCGCTGCTCCTCCCCTGGCCCGACTCCCGCTGTGACTGAATACAGCGGGAGCGAGCCTCCGGCTGCACGCGCGCCCCGCCGAGAAAGGGGAGTGTCTGGCGACGTAGGTCTACGTCGCCAGACGATAACAAACCACTTTGCCGCAGTAGTGCTCGAGTGATCAGACGGCAAGTGGTTAATACAAATTTTTACCTGGGGTGCCCAAACTTTCGATCACCACTGTATATAACATTCCCAAAAAAAGAAAATTTGAAAATCTAATTTTTTCATCCTCTTAGGCCAATTTGTATTCTGCTACAATTTTTTGGTAAAAAAAAACCCCGCAATAAGCGTATTTTGATTGGTTTGCGCAAAGGTTAGCGCGTCTACAAACTAGGGGAAAGATTTATGTTTTTATTTATTTTTACTAGTAATGGCAGTGATCTGCAGTTTGTAGCGGGACTCCGACATTGCGGCGGACAGATCGGACCCCTAACTGACATTTTTTACACTTTTGGGGGATCAGTGTTTTCTAACTGTATGGGGGAGGGACTTGTGAAATGACCACAGAGAAGACCTGTGATCCTATATAGAAGGATCACAGGCGCTCTGTGATCAATTCAGAGAGAACAACGGTTGGCAATCACGGCCCAGCACCGCTCCCGCGAACCGACGTACCCATACGTAGATTCCCGCAGCCGAGCCAGCCTACCGCAGTATATGTGCGGTGGACTGTCGGCAAGACTGAGGGTTACATAGTTAGTGAGGCTGAAAAAAAGACACCAGTCCATCCAGTTCAACTTGTGTTGCCACCCTGTATCTGATGGTTAATAGAGCCAGAGCATCCTCTTCCAGTCCAAGCTGTTAGAAGAGGAACTAAGTATCTTTTCTCACATGACGTCTTGTATGCCTTTCACAGTTATGACAGAAGTGTCACTTACCTTGACCTGCACATGTGTGACCATTTTTCAGTATTTTCTACTGTCCCCCTTCCCCCATTTTGCTGCTTATACCTCCACGCAATCCATTTCTAGGACTAGAAGTTTTTTTCTCATAGAAACATGGAAGAGTGACGTCAGTAAAAAATAAAATGGTCTATCGAGTATGCTCCTTTTTAACTTTTATATTTTTAACCTTTTTGGTACTAGCTTGTAAGCAAATGCAAACAGGTCACTCCCTAAGTCTGCCTTGAAAGTATTACAAGCCATGTCACTCACTATGATCTCACTTCAGTATGGGTTTGTGCCACCTTCATGCCATGGGCCATACTGTACTCAAGGACTGCACACACACTTACAGAAGGACACAGTCTTCTCTTTAGGCGATGGCATGGTCTGTTCTTACCTGCTCCAACATACAACTACAAAATCATTTCATGACGTACAGGCTTGGGACATAGGGGTGCTCTGTACCGCAGCCTGCTCCAACATGGAGACCCTGCTACTAAGTGGGCAACATATAGTACTAAACTGTCCCCTTACTACCAGAGGTGCTGTCCGTTTTCTCTGTCAGCTGGCTGCTTCTCCTTCTTTTACACTCTTTACACCATTAGGAGTTAACTTGCTTATTAGATAAAGAACTTGTTAACTGAAATACACTGGAGATAGTAGATCACTTCCCATTTAATGTCTTTACAGGCACTACATTACATTTGGCTGAGCATGATTTGTTTGTGCTGTCCCTAGTGGTGCTGCCCATGCTTTAAAGTTAACCACTTTACCACCGCCCACAGTAATATTACTGCGGCAGAGTGGCTCGTTATCGTCTGACGACATAGTACTACGTCGTCAGACACTCCCCCTTCTGGGCGGCGCTTGCGCGCCGCCGGAGGCTCGCTCCCGCTGTTTTCAGTCACAGCGGGAGTCGGGCCAGGGGAAGAGCGGCGGCGATCGCCGCCGCTCTTCCCCCGATCGTCGGGGATCTAGTGTGGAGATCCGCCCGCCTGTGTAAACACAAGCGGGCAGATCTCCATAGTGACAGGGAGAGACAGATCGGACTGTTCAGCATAGCTGGACATCCGATCTGTCCATGACTCACTCAGTCCCCTCCCCCCCCACACGTCAGTAAGCACCAGGCATACATTAACCCCTCCCTCTCCAATAAAATTAACCCCTTCCCTGCCAGTGTCATTTTTACAGTAACAGTGCATATATATAGCACTGATTACTGCAGTAATGTCACTGGTACCCCCAAAAGTGTAAAAAATGTCAGTCAAGGGTCCGATCTGTCCGCCGCAATGTCGCAGTCCCGCAAAAAAAATCGCAGATCGCCGCCATTACGCGTTAAAAAAAAAAACACCAAAAATGACAGAAATCTTTCCCTTTGTTAGTAAACGCAATAACTTTTGCGCAAACCAATCAAAATACGCTTATTGTGATTTTATTTACCAAACATAGGTAGCAGAAAACAAATTGGCCAAAATTTTCTAAAAAAATTGGTTTTTACATTTTTTTTGGGGGGAATTTCATATAAAAAAATGTTAAAAATATTGTTATTTTTTCAAAATAAAAGCTCTTTTTTTGTTTATAGCGCAAAAAGTAAAAATCGCACAGGTGATCAAATACCACCAAAAGAAAGCTCTGTTTGTGGGAAAAAAAGGACGTAAATTTCGTTTGGGTACGGCGTCGCATGACCGCGCAATTGTCAGTTAAAGTCGCACAGCGCCGAATCGCAAAAAGTGGCCTGAACGGAAGACAGCAAAATCCTCCGGTGGTAAAGTGGTTAAGGAAGTCCATAATAGTAGAGTCCATTCACATGGATGGTCTAGCAAATTGGTCTCATTTGAGGGGTGCACTGCCGGAAAGTGAAACACATTGCACAACAGATCCTCACTATACTGCTCCCACACTGGACTGCCTGACAAGGCCAGCTTCCCCTGCTTATGTAGGCCCCTTGAAAAGGATTTCATTAACCTTGTATGCATCAGCCCAATATTTAAAGGTACACATCACAGTAATAGAAATTATTAGCAAATATAATAAAGTAGGCACCTGCCTACAAACTTAAAACACAATATAGAGAAGGCAACTGTCTACAAGGTTCAACTAGGAGGCAAACACAAATGCAGAATAGCAAAGCACTGCAGTGAATTGGTCCTGTATTATTCGTTTTGTCATGTATGACGTTTTGTATAAGCATTTCTAGTCTGTACATTTGGTATCTATTGTTGTGTTGTACACTAGTTCTAAAGTTCACCTTTAGCTATATGGAACAGTATATTAATGTATCCAGCCCTAAGGAAAACTAAGCAAGAAACACTTACTCCTTCCACCAATAACACAATCTCATTAGTTCTCCCTGCTAGACTTTAATTTTGCTCTTTTTATTTCCTATTGCCTAATACTTTCAGCTGATACCAGGAGAAATTAATGTGTGCCCTTTCTAAGCAATATCATTCTATTCTTCCCGTAGAATGCCCTTTATTGGACATTTTTCACTTGCTATATGTTGACTTCAATGCTCACTGCCTGTAATTCACTGCAGTACTATTTCTTTTCACAGCTAATTGATGTTTTCCTTTTTCAAGTACCTGCAATGTGTGAACAGTTTAGGATTAAATGCTCTCCTATAAGAGGATTAGCTACAGCAGGACTTTTGATAGAGATATACTTTCTGCATATTTTTATTTACTGGTTCCTAGGACACCATTAACGATCAAAACCCCACAGAAGGGAGCCTGATATCAGTGTGCATTATAAATATTTTTTTCCTGAAGAAAATAAACTAGTTTGTTACATAAGCTTTTTTATTCCCAAAAGCTTTTATATATAACAGTTTTAACATATTAAATATCGCACATACAAATATGAGTTTAACCAATTGCCAACCGTCCGCCGCAAATTTACTGCAGCAGGCTAGCTCGGCTGCGTAAAACAACGTAGCCCTACGTCGGTTGCGTGCGAAGTGCTGGGGGGCAAACGCGCTCCTGTCCCCACTAGGCAGCGGAGATGCCGATCAACGGGACCAGCGGCCGCAATTGCCGCCGTGTACCTGCGATCACTCCCCGCTGAGAGAGAAGGACGGTCAGCTGTTGTAAACACAACTGACCGTTTTTCTGTCTGAAATGATCACAGAGCACCTTTGATCCTTCCATATAGGATCACAGGTCTCTATGATCATTTCACAAGCCCATCCCTCCGACAGTTATAAAACACTCCCCTAGGCTCACACTTAACCCTTTGATCACCCCTAGGTTAACCCCTTCCCTGCCAGTGTCATTATTACAGTAGTAGTGCATATTTTTAGCACTGATTACTGTGGTAATGTCACTGGTCCCCCCAAAAGTGTAAAAAATGTCAGTTAGGGGTCCGATCTGTCCACCACAATGTCGCAGTCCTGCTAAAAATCGCAGATTTCCGCCATTACTAGTAAAAAAATAAAAATTACATAAATCTTTCCCCTAGCTTGTAGACGCGATGACTTTTGCAATATATATCCTCTTTGCAATTTTTTTTTTACCAAAAATATGTAGCAGAATACAAATTGGCCAAATTGGGGGGGAATGTTATATAGCAGAATGTGAAAAATATTGTTTTCTTTTCAGAATTGTCATTCTTTTTTTGTTTAATAGCGCAAAAAAAAAAAAAAAATTGCAGAGGTGATCAAATATCACCAAAAGAAAGCTCTATTTGTGGGAAAAAAAGGACATCAATTGTATTTCGGTACAGTGTCGCACGACAAATTTCCGTTAAAGTAACGCAATGCCGAATCTCAAAAAATGACCTGGTCATTAAGAGGGAAAATCCTTCCGATCCAGAACTGGTTAAAACCCAATTCCAGTTGTGACTACCTTAAAGCGGTAGTAAAGTGTCATGGACAATATAAATGAATGTGCCCCCCTGAAGTTTTAAGCCATAATGTACTAGTATATGTAACAACTCACCCTAGCTCCACCGCACTGTCAAGGAATGGAGAGCTGAGTGTCGGTGCTCAGGCTGAAATGTCCAAACCATTAAATGTTTAAAGAAAGCCGGCACACAGAAGCTTCTTCTTTGCAAGTATTTAATCCAGGACTGACAGCAGTATCAACATGACAGATTCTAACGTGTTTCGGCTTAAAGCCTTCCTCAGAGCGACCCCAAACTAGTACATTATGTCAAACTTACCTACAAATGGAGCCCTCCAGTGATGCGATGTCAGGGCACTTCGCGATCCCCGGTTCTTCCACCTTCACCCAGTGCTCCTTTCGGGATTCGCATCTCCGGGGCACTTGATTGGCTGGACCAATGTGATGTTACTACTGCGCATGTGTGTGGGGGTCACATCAAAACGGCACACAGAGAGGGCTGTAAATGTGGTCTGAGCTTCGCATGTGTGGCTCAGATCACATTACCTACTGACAGGCAGGGGGGACATGTACGACAAAAGGGTCTCTCCTGTTAGAAAAAGACTGCCTGTCAGTGGATTTGGATAATTCTGAGTTTACTATCACTTTAACTTCTTGTCAAGAATACATCACATGGCGTGATGGGGAATCTCTCCAGAGGGGGCACAAACTGCAATATTTGGCAAATTGTGCCATTTTCAGGACAGTACTAGACTGTTGTGCTGTCAAGCTCCATTGCAAACATATTATGTTATATGACTATAGGCACAGCAAAGAATATATATTTCTGCTGGCATCTTCCTAATTGACTGTCCTAGTGAGACAAAATCACACAAGATAATTAATTCTGCTCGTATTCACTTTAAAATAAAACTATCATGAATGCTAAACAAATTTTATTTTATTTATATTTTACTTTTTTTTTTTTAACTGATGTTGAATATTAAGTTTTTAGAGAATTTATACAGTATAATATATTTACATACATACTGCATATACCCAACAGGGGTTAGAATAATTTTAATCTTAAAACACAATGCTTAAGAAGTTTTTACTTAATGGTCAGTATGTACAGGAAAGGGATATAGTTAGTATGAGAAAGTGCATTATAAGCAGGAGGGGAGTACGATGGGTATGAAAATGGAGACAATATGAGCAGGAGAGGAATATAGAGTGAGAACATGTGTGGAGGACATGACAGTGGGCAGTATTGGCAGGAAAGAAGTGCAGGAAAAGTGTACAAGAAGGGGCAATATGTGCAGGAGAAGAATACAGAGTGTATGATGGAAGCCTGAGGAAAGAAGTAAGCAAGGTACGAGAGGGGGTGGTATGTGCAGAAGAGGAGTTTGGTGGGTATGAGATGGGGCCGTATGTGCGGGAGAGTAGAGTGTATAGAAGGGAGGCAGTAGGTGCAGAAGAGATATGAGGTGGGTAGTGCAAGAAACAGTTAAGCCCCCCTAATTAAGTGACAGTATGCTACCACATCAAAAAATAGTTTTTTTGTTGGCAAATACTAAAATGAAATAAACATTTTTAAATAAACTTCCAGATGAAAAACATATTCCTATAGGTTCAAAACACGAAATCAAATAAAATTAGATTTTATTCTAAATGATCTAGATGTCCAGAGCACCCCACCATCAGAAGTCAAGAGTCCTCCACCCTTCCTTTTAGCACAGTGCACCCTCCTACCTTGTTGTGCTTCCAGAAAGATGCCGGGGATGGAGCTGTGAAGCAGAAAGTGCAGGGTCTGGAGGAGAAGCAGAGGAGGGCTGGTGTGCGCTGCCAGAGTCTGCTAAATGCTGAGACCAACGCAGAGAGGGGTGCTACAGCAGCACACAGAGGTGCCAAATCTGTAGGAGTTTGTTCCTCCTCTCTTTTGCCAACTGCTGAGACAAGGTGGGGGCAGAGATGAGACGGGTGCCATAGCTGCAGGACAGGTGTGAGGGCCACGTGAAATGGCCTGATGGGCCTGATTCAGCCCCTGGGCCTTGTGTTTGACACATGTGCTATAGAGGCTTGCACATGTCTCCCTTTTCAGTAGCTATCCCTCAGATGGCCATTTTGGGATAGTCTGAATTCCACTAAACTACATTACTGGCAATCTAGATGATGATATAGTAAAATTGGCCAGCTAGAAAGAGAATAAAACAGCATGTGTAAAATGATAAACAATGCTGCCACACAACAGATGAATATCTCTGCTTTGCAATCAGTATATACTGTATATACACAGTAATCAGTATAGCAAAGGTCTCTTAGGAGGCTACATAGACTTGACCACAAAAAGTAAACAAAAAAATGACGTACAAAATTACACTACATTGCATTTGAATATACCCCCATTTAAAATGCTGCTCTGTATTAATGAGCTTCATATTTGCAGTGCATTGTGAGTGGAAGTTGTTTAGACAAATGACTAACACTAAAGACTCATCTGACTTGGTGACTTTTGCATCGAACAGAAGTACTAACCATTATGCTGTAAACTCATGTGGAAATTGCAGAGACCTATTGAGCCATTTACTACCTCTTTCATATAGGTTTTTGGTTCTGGATGATTTAAAAAAAATTTTAACATTATTTATTATATTCCATTGAAGGGAATATGAAGCACAAGAATCAGACCTTGCAGCGTTGTTGAACTATGATTGCTAGCCTATTTTTCATGATTTTCTTATTACATATTAACATCTTGATTCCCTCTAGGTATGTAAACGTGTCGACGTTACACCATTAAAGAGCAGTCAGAAATGGAAGTCTTTTGGGTACAAGATTTTTCTTGTTGAATGTTCTTCTATCTTGCTTAAACAGTTATATTTACAACTGTCAGCCTCTGCTGTCCTTTGAAACCCTTGGAACTTGGTGAATATGACAACATAACTGTGATAAAACAAAAAAAATTCTGTATGTTGATTCCATTTTGAAGAAAATGTATTAACAAATGTTCTTACATCTACAATGCATTGGTTTTTAAAGTTTGAATGCATTTCCAATTTTAGGCTTGCAGGTGAGCTAACTACACTGAAGCAATCATCATACTTTTACCTAGGTATATTTGCAACTGATTTGTTCTGCCGCACCCGAAAAATAGAAAGAAAAAAAAAGACGCTCCCGCCTCTTCACACACCTTTTATAACTCTTTTAAAGGGATCCGACTTCACGAGCACCCCATAATGCACTGCGTTGGTGCAGTGAATAAATTACTGATGTCACGTCAGAAGGGGCGGTGCTACTGGGTGATTTAACCGGGTGTCCCCACCCCTTTCCTATAAAAGAGTTGTCATAGCTCAAACAGCTCATTACGTGGGAGGCGTGTGAAGAGGCAGGAGCGTCTTTTTGTTTTTTTTTTCTATTTTTTAGGTGCGGCGGGCGACGTGATTGATGATGGATTTACATCGGGAGACACTATATATATATTTTTTTTTAATAAAGGACTTGTCAAAAACTGGCTTTTGTCTTTTTTTTGTACACGTTTTTGGTAAATGGGTAGGGGTATGATGTACCCGATATCCATTCACATGGGGGGGGGGGGGTGGGGTGGGATCTGAGGGCCCCCTTGGGGGCATCCAATTTCCAAAAAGCCTCCCACCCACAGACCCCGACAACCACAGCCCAGGGTTGTCCGGAAGAGGCTCTTGTTCCTATCAACATGGGGACAAGGTGCTTTGGGGGGCACCCCAAAGCTCCCTCTCTATGTTGAGGGCAAGCGGCCTGGTATGGTTCAGGTGGCTGCCCCCACCCCCCTCATCCTGTTTAGCCAGGTTGCTTGCTCGGATAAGGGTCTGGTATAGATTTTGGAGGGGACCTCACACCATTTTTTTTTTAATTTTGGCGTGGAAAATGGGCCTGGTATGGACTGGGGTGGGAGACCCCACACCGTTTTTTTTTTTTTTTTCATTTTTTTTTATCTATGTTGTCGGGACCCGACAATTCATTACAGCCGCGAGCAAGTTTAAATGACATTTTTTCCTTTAGAAATGTCAGTATTGCTGCAGCAGGCTACATACATTGCACAAATGCGCCCCTTTACAGGCACATTAAGGGGACCCCCAGGCACGGTATTTAAAGGAATTTTTTATTTTTATTGTTTCACTTTGAGCATCATTAAAATCACTGCTCCTGTAAAAACGATCGTTTTTAAAAAAACATTTTTGCATTCGTACATGTCCCCCAGGGCAGTACCCGGACCCCAATACACTTTTTTTGGGCAATAATTTGCATTTAAAAATATAAATTATTTAAATGCTTACCTATTTCTTAAAAAAAAAAAAAATTAAGTTTAAGTTTTGAATAGAATAGGGGCAACTTTTAGGTTTTCATCACTGTTTATGTTCCACTGGGGAGATATTCCCTCACTCGACATCTCACATAAAAAACAAGTTTAAGGAAATCCCCAAAATATATTGAATCACACACCAATGGCCCAGGTTAAAATGAACGCAGCTGGGGCATGTGTACCGTCCTGTTAGGCTATAATTTCAGAAGTCAGACAGCGGAAAACTGTGGCTCGGCTGCTAGCTTTAAATGTCCCCTAGATGCTGTTGTGAAAGATCTCTGTTTTTTCTGCCTCCTTGTAACATCCTTCATGGGCTCCTGAGCTACTAACCCCCCCCAGCAAAGAAAAAAATAAAGAAAAAACATTTGGATAATTTGATTAGACTGACAGCAATAAACGACAGGCTGGTCCTTTTGCAGGTATATATTGTAAATCAATAAAAAATAAGTGTATATACTGTTTAAAATCCAGTAATACAATGTCTAACCCTGCACTGCACATGCTCAGTTGCTCTCAATTTTTAGACATGTTTAGGCACTGCTGAATTTGTAGAGGTCGATCTGCTGACATGAAACCCTCCTATCCTTTACAGCCAAGGAAACTGTTTCAATTGGACCTGCAACTGCCATGGTCCTGCCAACACACTTGTATAAAGTACTCAAAATACTCAAAACCCATACTTGAGTAAAAGTGCTTGATCAAAAAGTTACTTGAGTAGAAGTGGAAGTGCTCTATCAAAAAGTGACTTGAGTAGAAGTACTAAAGTATTCAACATTTTTTGTACTTAAGTATTGCAAGTAGTTTTTTTTTTTAAATTTTGCTACTCAAGTACTGAAAGTAAAAGTAAAAGTACTGTGTTATGTAGTTATTAAAGAAAGAAGTCAAAAGTTTGAGCATCATATTGTTTTTTATTATTTCAAATGATTAACCTAAGGCCTCTTTCACACGGGCGTTCTGCATGTCCATATATCACCCCATCTGTTTGCGGGTGATATACGGACATAATGCATGTCAATGGGATTGCAGATGTCAGCCAATGACCATCCGCTGACATCCGATTTGTGTCCTTTCAGTTCTGTTCCGTTTTTTGGAACGGAACAGAACCCTATTTTTCTTCAGTTTAAAAATCGGAAAGGACGCAAAATAGGATGTCAGCGGTGTCATCCGCTGACATCTGCAATCACATAGACATACATTATGTCCATATATCATCTGCAAACGGATGGGATGATATGCGGACATACGGACCGGATGACACAAGTGTCATCCGTGTCCATAAAAAAAAAAGTGCCGGAGCGGATCGCAATACGGTCCGCTCCGTGTGAAAGAGGCCATAAGGACAATCACAATTCCTTTGGCTGTATCTTTTTGTAAACAAAAACAGATAAAGTATGTCCCTCCCTTTCCCCTTTAAAGCATCCCTCCTTCTCTTCCCTGCATGCTTTTTTTTCTCCACAGCTTATTGGTGTGCAAAATCATATATAAACCAATGTGATATACAACAATATATTCCAATAATGAAATAAAGGAAGAGTGTATGAAATCAAAGTCAATAAAAAGTCCATATATATATAATGCCATAATACCATATATATGTGACAAATCAAGATGAATGTTGGGAAAAGGGGAATGGGTTTCAAGGACCCCCCTTTTCCTCATGGGATTACCGCAGCGGGAGGTTTCTAGGTTCCCCCTGCAGGTGAGGGAGTGGTTACATAAAGGTGGTACCTGATAGGTGGGAACTTTGGAGGCTACTAGAAGCTTCTGGAAGCCCACTGGGGTCTATAAATATTAGGTGCTGACTGAAAACTGGCACCAGACGTCGCAGGATATGAGAAGCTGCAGAGCTCAGACAAGAGTTATTTGCTGTGGCGGTCGGCGGTTTACCTCAGGATGAAGACTCTGCTCAGACAGCTGATAGAAAGGGCTGAAGCTGAAGGTGGAGAGGCGTGGATTCGGCATTGTTTGAGCCTGCCTGCGCGGCATGAGGAGACTGGTGAGATAGCTGGAGTGAGCGGTATGTCACCTCAAGCGGTGGAAGGCTGTATTGAAGAAGCAGGCAGCGGTGCAGAGTCTGTGAGGGAAGATATTGAGGCGGTGACTAAGGAGCAGCAAGGTGGAGGGAGAAGTGGAGCTGGGCGAAACAGAAGGGCGGAGCGCAGAGGAAGAGGAATGAAGAAGCCATATAGCCCACGGCCAGTGCGCAGAAAAGCGGAAGAAAGGAGGGAGGAGTTGGAAGACAAGAAGAAAAGAGGCTGTGAGAAGAGTAAAGGGGCAGAGCAGAAGACATATAGGTCCCGCTGGGAGGCGGGGACAGAAGTAAACCTGCCTGAACACCAAAGGAGAAGAGAAGAGCTAGATTATGCAAGGCGGGACGCTGTGGGTATTAACACAGGTCCTGGCAGAAGAGGTGTGGCTTCAGTTAATGAGGCTGATGTAATTGAAGACCAAGACAGGCTAAGTAGTGGTGAGTGTGGGCAGCTAAGTGTGTTGTCCTTATTGTCAGCAACTTTGTTGCAACTTGTGAATAAATTGTCAGCAGCCCCCACAACTGATAGGAATGATGATTTTGCATCAGTTTGGGGGGGTGAGAATAGGGCAACACATACGAATGGTAATGAATTAAAGCTGACAATGGAAGCACCAGCGAATTGGTGTGTGATTAAAGAGGCGGGTAGAGACCCTTCACCAGAGATTGAAAAATCATATAGAGAGGTGATGCCTTGTATACTGTCGCCGCTTGGTTTTCATGTGCCCATGGGCATAAAGGAGAAGATCTGGCGGAGAGAGTATATTGAATTATTTTCCTTACTCCCTAGTCAAAAAGAATATTATTTAAAGGAAAAAAACGAGGAGGATAAAAAGAAGCCGGTACCTAGATCCTTCAACAATTGGCTTCAAGCCTTTGTAACATTGTCCAGCATTCTATGTGAAAAGTTTCCTGAGCTTAGTACAGGTTTATTCCAGCACATAGAGATAATACTGGAAGCCTATAGAAATTTTGGTGGACTAGGTTGGTTTTTCTATGATGAGGCGTTCAGACAAAAAATGGCAGTACATGCAAGTATGGCTTGGGGTAGTAAGGATGTGGGTCTCTGGCTGAACCTATTTGTTCCCCAGAGACCTAATTTGCCCCGCTTGAACAGTACAGTGGTGAGTAACCAGGCCAGGGGTTACAAGAAAGGTATTTGCTTTGCATTTAATGACACGCAATGCAGGTGGCCGAATTCTTGTAAATTTCGGCATGAGTGTGATTTTTGCACCGGACCTCACCCAATAAGCAAATGTTTCAAAAAATTGTCTCAGCAATCTGGAAGGGATAATTTTCAAAAAAGCCAAAACGCCAGTGAAATTGGAAAACATGGAGCCATGGCTGTGCAGTTACCCAGACCAAGTGACAGCACAGCTAATTAGACAAGGCTTTATGTCTGGTTTTAACTTGCCAGTTTTTGAAGGTTTAGGCTGTAGTTGGGTGCAGAATTTAAAATCGGTAAATGAATTTTCGGATATTGTTAGAAACAAATTAATTAAAGAGTTACAAAAAGAAGAATAGCAGGTCCATTCAGTTTTCCTCCTTTTCCAAATTTTCGCTTGTCACCACTTGGAATCATACCTAAGAAGGAGTTAGGCAGTTATAGATTAATACATCATCTATCCTACCCAAAAAAATGTTCCCTGAATGATCAATTTAGTGAAGACCTGTGTTCTGTCACATATACTTCTTTTGAGGAAGCGATTGGTAAATTGCAAAAAATAGGTCAGGCGGCTTTGATGGAAAAGGCCGACATAAAATCAGCATTTAGATTGCTGCCAATCAATCCAGAGAGTTTTAACTCATTGGGTTTCCAATTTGAAGGTATGTACTTTTTTGACAAATGTTTTCCAATGGGTTGCTCTATTTCGTGCGCATACTTTGAGAGTTTTTCGTCATTTTTGGAGTGGGTAGTGGCAAAAGAAGCAAGATCAAGTAATCTAGTGCATTATTTGGACGATTAACTATTTATAGGAAGACCAGACTCTCAAGAGTGTGTAGTTTTGCTTGAGAAGTTCTTTTAAGTATGCAGGAAATTTGGCATCCCATTGGCAGAGGATAAAACAGTGTATCCTACCACTTGCATTGAATTCCTAGGGATAACAATAGATTCAGTAAATATGGAGTATAGATTACCTCAAGGAAAAATTGAAAGCATTTGCAGTACAATTGCAAAGGTAATTGGGCTTAAAAAGGTTACTGTAAAGAACATGCAGCAGCTGTTGGGTTTGTTGGCATTTGCAACGAGGGTACTCCCAATGGGGCGTATTTTCTCTCGCAGGATGTACTTAGGGATTGCAGGTCTTACAAACCCATACGCGCATATTAGGGTTACAGCAGAATTGAAAGAGGACCTCTTAGTTTGGCAAAAATTTTTGAGAGAGTTCAATGGGAGATCAGCGTGGCAGGAAGAATTTATCATCGATCAGGATTTTAGTTTATATTCTGATGCTGCAGGATCTGTTGGTTTTGGTACAATATGGAGAACGCATTGGTGCGCAGCAAGATGGCCATTAGAATGGTTTAAGAATGGTTTAGTTAAGAATATAGTTTTATTGGAACTATTTCCTATAATTGTTGCTATAGAGCTTTGGGGTCCTTATTTTAAGAACAAGAGGATTCTATGCTCTACTGACAACCAGGGAGTGGTATATGCAGTAAATTGTCTAACATCCAGGTCCAAACCGGTGATTCGTCTGTTAAGATATTTGGTTTATAAATGCTTGTGCCTTAATTTGTGGGTAAAAGCGAAGTATGTAAGAGGAAAAAGTAATGTGGTAGCTGATGCTTTATCGAGATTTCACATGAATCATTTCTTCCAGCTTTTTCCAGAAGCAGACGCGGAAGGATCTATTTGCCCCCTGCAGCTATGGGATATAGTGTGATCGCGGATAACGTTATAAAGTCGCTGGCTCCTTCGACCTGGTCGGGTTACAGGGCAGCGTGGTTATTATGGCTGTCTTTTTTTAATTCGATTGGCATAAGAAAGTTTGAAGTGTCCGAAAGTTTAGCTTTGTTATTTGTGAACAATTTAATGGAAAAGAGGTACTCCTGGTCCCATATTAATAAGGTTGTATCAGGAGTATCTTTTTCTTGCAGCTGCACTCATTTCCTTCATTAGCGAAGTTTTTCTCTATAAGACAAGCGTTGAAAGGGTATAAAAAGAATAACCTAGCAGTAGATAAAAGAAAGCCTATTACAGTTCAGATGCTAAGCGAGTATGTGTAGGCTTGGACAAAATTTGTTATTCACCGTTTGAGGCTGATATGTTTAGGGCAGCGTTTTCAATTTGCTTTTTCGCGGCCCTGAGGATATCAGAATTAGTTCCAAAAAATAGAAAAGGTAAGGATGGTTTAAGGATTGATAATGTTCGGGCTGCTTCAGAGGGCATTAAGTTATTCTTGCAGTGGTCAAAGACGGATCAGGAAGGTAAGGGTTGTTGGATTACTTTAGCAAGGTGTGCTAAAAGGTGGGTATGCCCAGTGAGTTTGCTAAACAAATATTTACTTGATAGACCAAAGCAGGAAGGTTTTTTATTTATCTATCAGGTTGGTTCGCCCATGACTAGATTTCAATTCCAGTCAGTATTGAAAAAAGTGGTAAGATATTGTAAGTTAAATGATGTAGTAATATCGTCACATTCATTCCGAATAGGAGCAGCCACTGAGGCTGCAAGGTTAGGTTTAAAAACTGAGAAAATTAAGCAAATTGGAAGATGGAAGTCAAATGCATTTAAGTTGTATGTGAGACCTAACTATATTTTTTGAATTACCTAGGTATTCACCGGATAGTGTGGATAGTCGGACATTCATATATCTTTTGGGCGAAAAGAAGAGCAGCTACTAGAAGCTAT
Organism: Pelophylax lessonae; assembly: GCF_965119305.1. Classification (NCBI taxonomy): domain Eukaryota; kingdom Metazoa; phylum Chordata; class Amphibia; order Anura; family Ranidae; genus Pelophylax; species Pelophylax lessonae. Next base: position 261,675,880 of record NC_138770.1, on the reverse strand, counting down.
GCTGAATCCCTTGGTTTGGATACAAGTTTATATACCGTTTGCTGGTATGGAATTAGGGGTATGGTGTGGGCGGATCTTCTGACAGAATTAGGAATTATGGCAGGTATGTATTCCCACCCCGATGTATTGATAATGCATTTGGGTGGGAATGACATAGGGCATAAGAGAACGTTGGATCTGGTTTTTCAGATGAAACACTATGTCCGAACGATAAAAGCTATATACCCTAGCTCGGTGGTGTTTTTTTCCGAAATCATTCCCAGGTTGCAGTTGACAAGTTTAAGTGTTGGCTGGTATGGGGATAAGATTCGTAAAAGAATCAATAGAATAATGGAGAAGTTCATGTCTTTGGGTTATGGGTTTTCCTTTCGCCATTTAGAATTAGAAGGCAACATTAAAGGGTTGTATAGGGGCGATGGGATTCATTTGTCCGAAATAGGGATGGATATATTCAATAACAATCTCCAGGCATGCATTGAGAAGGCCGCGGTTTGGGGGTAGACAGAGGAGGTGCTAGGTGCACGTCCTCTGTCTGTTTGGGGACAGTGTAAGAATATGGTGATATGGTTATTCAGCTCGAGCTTTAATAGCTGAGTTGAAATTTGGTTTGGAAGTTAAAAGTTATAAGTCATGTCGTTATTCATGTGAAGTTGAAGTTTAATAAAAGTGTAATATTTTGAAAACCAATTAATAAAGGCCGTGGCCAAAAGTTTTGCCAGTAAGAAGTCTAATTGTGTTATTTGCATGTCTGGAGATTGTTGGAGAATAAATAATGCTGCGTGTTATCCCATGTTGGGAAAAGGGGAATGGGTTTCAAGGACCCCCCTTTTCCTCATGGGATTACCGCAGCGGGAGGTTTCTAGGTTCCCCCTGCAGGTGAGGGCGTGGTTACATAAAGGTGGTACCTGATAGGTGGGAACTTTGGAGGCTACTAGAAGCTTCTGGAAGCCCACTGGGGTCTATAAATATTAGGTGCTGACTGAAAACTGGCGCCAGACGTCGCAGGATATGAGAAGCTGCAGAGCTCACCCACCCCCCCTCCCCTTGTCGCGGCCTTGTTAATGTGGTGGGTCACCTTTTCGTAAGAAAAGGGGGACAGTGTAAGAATATGGTGATATGGTTATTCAGCTCGAGCTTTAATAGCTGAGTTGAAATTTGGTTTGGAAGTTAAAAGTTATAAGTCATGTCGTTATTCATGTGAAGTTGAAGTTTAATAAAAGTGTAATATTTTGAAAACCAATTAATAAAGGCCGTGGCCAAAAGTTTTGCCAGTAAGAAGTCTAATTGTGTTATTTGCATGTCTGGAGATTGTTGGAGAATAAATAATGCTGCGTGTTATCCCATATATTTTCAAAGTTGCAGGAATCAAACAGGTGCTATTCCAAATAATAGGTGCAGACTACGAGTCGTTCCACCACCTTGTGGATTTCCACTTACCCTGGGGGATGAAGGTAAGTGCAAAATAATATTCAAATAGACTCTTCCAGTGAAACAAAACTGCAAAACCTGTGCTCTCAACTTCCAGTGAAAAAAGCAAAATCAGCCTCTTACCAGAAAAAAGGTCTATGTACGCTTGTGACTCTCCTTGGTTGGGGGAGGTTCTCTTCCCCCTTAACAGCAGATATGTAGACCATTTTATTTATACATACAGTACCATTTATTTTCGTATGCGCTGATAATACACATGACATTATACACATTTTTTTGAACTTCATGAAACCTGCCGTCTACTGTTCTGGCAGTGGTAATTTTTATAATTGTAAGGAGTAACTATGCAGCCAAAAAAAAAAATATCGGAGTAGAAGTATTGAAATCATCGAAAAAATGTAGTGAAGTAAAAGTGGAAGTAGGAGAAAAAAATTCTACTCTAGGAAAGTACAGATACCGCCTTTCGGTACTTAAGTACAGTAGTGAAGTAGTTCTACTTAGTTACTATACATCTCTGCCTGCCAATGTGATCAATTATGACACCAGACATTTGATGGTTTGGTTGAGGACACAAGCAAATGTAACAGTTAGCAATTCAGGAATGTAAATGTTTTTTGAAACCATTAAATAAGTGGGTTTAGTTCCCCTTTACGATTTACTGCTATTCAGGGGCTCTGGGCTTTAGCAAAAGGGTAGCCTCCTGCAAGAACAAACAGTAACAATGCTGGAGGCAATTTACAGCACACATTAATTTTGTTAGCATAGTTATTGATGTGGAATACTGACAGAGGCAGAAGTCACACAGTAGGAAATTCCCACAAATTCACTGCACACTTCTAGTGCACATGAAACCTGATTCGCGGCTTTAGAGTTGCTCAGTGTATGCAGGGGGGGCAGTGTATTTTTTGGGGGGGGGGGGGCGCAAACAGAAAAATGTAATAGGCATTGCTTTGCGGCAAAAAACGCTGTAAAAAATTGCGGGACTTTGAGGTTGCAAAAGTGTGAAAGGGGCCTTCAGTAATTAAGGTATAGTGTGCCCCCTTTCAATGCAGAGAGACCAGCGTGCCCCCTTTCAATGCAGAGAGACCAGCGTTCCCCCTTTCAATGCAGAGAGACCAGCGTGCCCCCTTTCAATGCAGAGAGACCAGCGTGCCCCCTTTCAAAGCAGAGAGACCAGCGTGCCCCCTTTCAATGCACAGTGACCCCCCTTTCAATGCACAGTGACCAGCGTGCCCCCTTTCAATGCACAGTGACCAGTGTGCCCCCTTCAAAACAGTGACCAGCGTGCCCCCTTCAAAACAGTGACCAGCGTACATGCCCCCTTTCAATGCAGTGACCAGCGTACATGCCCCTTTCAATGCAGTGACCAGCGTACATGCCCCTTTCAATGCAGTGACCAGCATACATGCCCCCTTTCAATGTAGTGACCAGCATACATGCCCCTTTCAATGCAGTGACCAGTGTACATGCCCCCTTTCAATGTAGTGACCAGCATACATGCCCCCTTTCAATGTAGTGACCAGCATACATGCCCCTTTCAATGCAGTGACCAGCATACATGCCCCTTTCAATGTAGGGACCAGCATACATGCCCCTTTCAATGTAGTGACCAGCATACATGCCCCTTTCAATGTAGTGACCAGCGTGCATGCCCCCTTTTAATGTAGTTAGTGACCAGCGTGCATGCCCCCTTTCAATGTAGTTAGTGACCATCATACATGCCCCTTTCAATGTAGTGACCAGCGTGCATGCCCCCTTTCAATGCAGTGACCAGCATACATGCCCCTTTCAATGCAGTGACCAGCGTACATGCCCCTTTCAATGCAGTGACCAGCGTACATGCCCCCTTTCAATGTAGTGACCAGCATACATGCCCCCTTTCAATGTAGTGACCAGCATACATGCCCCTTTCAATGCAGTGACCAGCGTACATGCCCCTTTCAATGTAGTGACCAGCGTGCATGCCCCCTTTCAATGTAGTTAGTAACTAGCGTGCATGCCCCCTTTCAATGTAGTTAGTGACCAGCATACATGCCCCTTTCAATGTAGTGACCAGTGGGCATGCCCCCTTTCAATGTAGTTAGTGACCAGCGTACATGCCCCTTTCAATGCAGAGACCAGCGTGCGTGCGTGCCCCCTTCAATGCAGTGTGCCCCCCCCCCGACCAGTGCACTTACCTGGAGCCCTGGAGCAGTCCTGGCAGCGGTTTCTCTTCAGTCCCCCGGCGGCGCGTCTCCACGCGTCCTCTCGCTCCCGCCTCCTCCTCGGCCAATGGCATGGGGTTTGCCTTGCGGCCAATCAGGAAGCGCGTATCGGACGCGCTCCCTGATTAGCCAGGAGGAGGATCCGTGTGACAATAGCACATTTTCATTCGCTATTGTCACACAATGGGTGGGCTCGGGACGCACTATTCTGCGCCCCGGGTCCACCCTTTGCATCGCCCTATTAGAGCCTCTGGCTCTAATCAGGTGATGCCAAAAAAAAAAGCCCCATTGAACTCCATGCGTCCGGCGCCCCTGCATGTAGATTAGGGGGCCGGACACATAGGGGGGGGGCGGCGCCCCTGCGCCCCCAACGAACCGGCCACCACTGAGTGTATGGCAAAGCAGACAGAAATCACACTAGGTGCTTTTTTCATTTTTTATTTCAGAGGTTTACAACCACTTTAATTAAGGGCTACTTACTGCATGCAGTATCACAGCAAGATCTTTTTTTTCTTTAAAGTGGAGGTTCAGCACACCCCAAGAAAAAATGAAAAGTCAGCAGCTACAAACACTGTAGCTGCTGACTTTTAATATTAGGACACTTACCTGTCCTGAAATCCAGCGATGTTGGCACTCCAGCCAATGTTTTTATCGATTCTCGAGTGCTGCGCTGCCATTGCCTGTAAGCCGGTTCCCGACTGCACATGCGTGAAGAGCACTGCACTTTGTGAAACTCGCTGCAGCCCAGTCTCCCGAAAGTGGGGACGGGTACCTGTTCCCTCCGAAAGGTGCCAAACGTCGCACTGGTAGGGGGGGGGTAGCATATAAGCGGAGCTTCCACTTTTGGTGGGACCCCGCTTTAAGCATCCATAAATATAGATACACTTTTAAGGGATCTTTCCAAGTGATAATGCAGATAATATCGGCATGCAATATTTAAATTAAGCAATAGGAACTAGTCAAAAACTATCTCTTAAAAGCCAACTCTGGGCAATTGTTAAAATAAAAAAAGAAAATGAGACCATTGTACTGCCATGCAGAAGTAATACCTAATTATTGTGGCATAACTGTCTGCATACAACATGCTAATAGCACTATAAGCATCTCCGTGATCAGCAATTGGCTGGATCTATGTGAGCTTGTGAAATAACATGAACACCTACTACATCATTCACGTAGTCACCAGACTGCCATAAGACAGCATGTCTTCCCAGACTAACCTCCAGTATATTTTTTTTTGCAGAAGCATGCAGTATATAAAGTCTCTGTGCTTGCTGTAGCTTTAGCTGGATCCCAGAGGTATACAGCGTACTCCACTTGTGTAGAGGAAGATAAATGTGGTCACATTAGTTATATGCTGCTCTGTTTCCATTAAGCACATTCAGGCATCTTACCTTCTGAATCATTATTGAAAATTGGCCTAGCATTTTAAATCCTCTGGCAAAGTAGATTGAATTGCACCATCCAATTATTAAAGGCAGAGAAAGTGGAATTGCTTCTGCCTCATGCCCAAGAACTCTGAGTACCGCAGCGGAGAAAATTAACAGCGAATATCCCACCCTACGGAAAACACCACCTCGTTAGCGGGCATGTAAATCATTTTCCAGAAATAAGTCAGCACAGCACAAAGACGGTGAAGACTCACGTAGTTGATTTGTTTTTGATATGCTTTCTACTTCTTTTGTATATACTGAGATATCAGGAATGCTGAGAAAATTAAGCAGAACTGATAGGGAAAACTTAATTTAATAGGCCACAGTCAAAAGACCTTTGAGTTACCGAGGCAACCTCGGTACTGCTGATTCAAAACAGAGTCAGTCAATTTGTAGTCTATTAAAATCCACTGACAGCAACTTTCACCAGGAAGAAGTGCCAGGCAGCTTGTCATATGATATTTAGAAACAAAGTAGAGGAGTTACTGTGAATTAACATGGTAATAAAATGGAATGAGGCATCTGGCAGGCGGTGGGCACTTTATTAGGGTTAATAGCTTTGAAGCTACAGGAAGACAAAGAAGTCGGCAGGATTTAGTTGCTAGGAAAGTGCAGTAACAGGAAGGGTAATCCTACACGTGTGGGAGATGATAAACATTGCTCATTTTGCTTGAAAAACATAATGCGTCTTGATAGTCAGAATGAAACATGGTTCTTTTATGTGGAAAACTGACATAGGCGCCAACAAATTAGCAAACACATGGGATAGCTGGCACTACACTTGCACATTGCGTTGGTGTAGGGAAATTACATTCTCCTAGCCCCCACTGTCCTTCTGTCACAGGATGCTTTTTTATAATAGTAACACTGAATGCATGCAACCAATCACTGGCGAAGCTTAAAGCAGAACTTTACCCGTAACAACTTGATAAAAAATAATAATAAAAAAAATAAGTGAGTGCTGATAGAATATTTAACAAGCAGCCAACACTTCTAAAGATGAATATGCAACCTTCAGTAAACACTAGAATAACAAAATAAGTGCAGCGCTACACAAAATATAGTGACTATAGGATGGATAGACAGATCTCTTGAGAACGTGCATGCGCACAAAACGCGCCGAGAGGGGCCTACACACTGGAGCCTTTTGTAAATCTCTTGTTTTTTGGCCATTGTTGACATACATGCTGCAAGTATTCCAATTTTAATAAATACTATACTACGTGAGCATCATTTTGGCACCCGCATGTGAGCTTTGTTTTGCACAGTGCCAGTCTCCCATGAGGTTCACCCTGCTTATTACAACTCTGAATGGGATGTCACCAGGCTCCAGGATAATAAAACAAGGCTCATAGCAATTTGATTTCTGGTGAGTGCATAGAATGTTGAAGGGATACCACGGTTAAGAAGCACTGAGCAATGCTCAGATCTTCAAGTTTATGATTATATGCTGTTTCTCATTTTCTCTTTGGTGAGTGTTTTGGCACACCACATGGACTTTATTGATCTTTGGAGCCTATTAAGGACTTTCTACCTAATAGGATTGATTGCACATGAGGCTATATCTATTTAATATAAGGACATTCACTATATTTTTTTTGTAGCGCTGCACTTTTTTTTTTATTCTGAAAAAAATAACGCTCTTTAGCAAGGAAAATACATTCTTGCACCAGGCAGAGGCAAAATAAAAGGCAGGATGCGCGAGTCATAAGAAGGGGGCTCATCTCTCTCTTGTCCACAAACAGATAACTCCTCCTCCAAGTGTTGACTTGGGTCTCAGCTTAAGAACAGATTTGAGAGTTTTTTCATCTCGCCACCCCCTTCCACATGCAAATAATGCTTCCTGGGAAGCGACCAACACCCCCTGTGTTGGCCTTGTCCACCAACAGCTAACTCCTCACCCAAGTGTTGACTTGGGTGTCAAATTTAGAACAGAGTTGAGATTTTTTTCATCTCGCTACCCCCTTCCACATGAAAATACCTCTTCCTAGGAAGCAACCAACACCCCCTGTGTTGGCCTTGTCCACAAACAGCTAACTCCTTACTCAAGTGTTCTCTTGGGTGTCAGAGTTAGGGCAGATTGGAGTTTTTGGCAGGCTTTATACCTATGTATGGGTTAGAGGGTCAGTTTTTACAGTAATTTCTCTGCAAGTGTAGCTGGAGGTATGTATGTAGAGGTTTTGTCTTGTTATCTTTACTAGACAACTGGGACTTGGCCTATTTAGAAGCTTTTGAAGGGCTATTGTATATTGTTAACTTGAATATGATTTGTTTGCTTATCATTTGCGTATCATATACCACTGCATTGTCCTTCACAGGGCTGCTACTCACTAATAAGTATCATTTAGAAAAAGCACGGATCATACAGTCACCGGTTACTAAGAGGTCCTACAGCGTAACTAATTTGGAGTTTGTCTGTTTCTAAAGTCTTAACATACATAATTAAATATGAGATTGTAGGTATAGAAATATGCTTTGCATTATCAAAAGCAGAATACAGACACCGTTAGCTGCAAAACTGATCCTTATCAGTTATAGAGTAAAAAAAAACTCATTACTAATGTGAATTTGGATATTTTGTTTTCCAGCTGTGGAATAAACCACTGGCACTTCTAATTTTCAGGGAATCTTCTTTAAATCCTTCTACTGCTGAGACTAGCTTCTGTAGTTGCCTCATAACTGGAGAGACATACACTCATATCCTCTGACACAGAGTGAACTTCTAATAGCCACATAGAAATGTGTAATAGAAAAGTTTGCATCTGAATTACTTTTAATGAAATGTGGTTCTGGCAGTCATTCGAATAATTAGAGATAAGTGAAACATTAAAGATCCACCTAGTTCTTGACTTTTGATATGCAAATCAGAAAGCTACAAGGTGAATGATGAGTCCAGTGGATCTACTCAATTATTTCTAGCCATCTTGAGAGTATGTGGTTTATCCGTTTCTCAATTTACCCATTAAAGACCAGTAAGAGGGAGGCAATCCAAGCCAACTCGGAATTCATAATTATTAGTTCACTCATGTTTACTAATAATGTTTCTTTCACAGTTCACTAACGCATGTTAACATTTCCTCTTCCACTCCTCTTCCTGCAGATAATATTTGCTGATTTTTTATGTTGGTCTTGCTTAGTGCTCATAATAATAATTGGCTTTAGTTTTTTTTACAGACAAGTGATTTAGCATGCTACATCATAGTCAAATGAAAAAAAGCAGTTTAAGAATAATTATTTATATATATATATATATATATATACTGCACATTTTCAAAAAATATATATATATATATATATATATATATTTATTGCTTTTTTAATAATATATTATAATATATAATGTTTCTCTAGGTTTCACATTAGTAATTGTAAGAGTGTATTCGTGTGCATTACCAGGGGTGGGGGCTTTGTTAAACACCAACCCCTGTATTTGTGAGTGAAAATGTAAAAGTTATAATGATAACCACACTGAAGTGTTTGCTAGCATTAAAAAACAATAACACACATATCTCAGCTACACATATTAAAGATATCAGTCTTGAGCATTATCCTGTGCCTTTGGGATCTCCTTTGTACTCACTGTTACACTGTTCATATCATAACATTAACCACATAAACTCCACTCCAGCCTGCTGTTCTCAGCTATGACTTGTGCACTCTTCCACATAGGAACATATTAAAACACACTAGCCTTTACAAGTCGTTAAGCCCTATTCTGGGAAACCTAAAAGTTATTCTTTGCAGTGGGGCTGCACCCATGTTGCAGGGGTTAACTGCTCGTTTTGATGTAGGTCACTCACAAGTTTGTCTTCGTCTTCAAACCCGATCACAGTGTGGAGGTGGAGGGCTTCATTCTGAAGGACTGCAAAAGGTTTGCTATAAACTTTGGAAAAGATTAAATACATTTAGTATTTTAGTTTTTAGCTCGATTTGAAATCCTTGGAGACAAATACACGATCATCTTAAACAGGAGGGTGGACAGTGTCTGGGAAGCGGAGCAGAGGGAAAGCTTCTTCCCCTTCCAGGAGGGGTCAGACACCATGGTTTGCTTCCAGTTTGTGCAAGACAAGATCACCATACAATTACCTCATCTACAGCCTCTCTCATTTTCAGCCCGCTCTCCCAATTCTATGGCATTGTGCAATGTTGGTTTCTATACAATCTGTACTTGGGGACTACATATCAGCTCACATATTATATTTCATATTTTGTAACATTTTATGTTTTTCACATGTATTTCCATGCAACCATAAATGTGATACTGCGTATTAATTTTACCAGCTGTGTCATACGCCTCATTCAAAGTCCCAACCTTCTCCTATTTAGATTTCAACAGGGATGGAGACGCATGGTTTATATGATGCTATGCTTCATTCAAAGTCCCACATTCCTCTTTCTTTGTTTTGATCTAGGGGACATAGAAGACGCTCAGTGGGAGAGGCGAAACACGTAAAGTAGGGGAAAGACGAGTGACGTTATATCTGGTGGCTACCACCATGAATGATACTGCCTAAATAAACTTTTATCTTGTAAGTGTATTCACTTATGTTTTTTTAATAGGATGTAAAAGTTTTACGATATGAGCACTCTCCTTTCATTTATACAACATATGTTGTTGGAAGCCTGGTAACGGACAACAGCAGGAAGGGTTATCTCACTGCATGCTGTACCACTACACAGACTCCAGTCTCCAATCACACTGCTGAATCTGGGGAAGAGAGGTGAAGGAGGACATCCATAGCCATTTGTTGTGCTGATAGGAGCACTAAAAGCTATTGTACGTCATATGTTCGGTGAGTAGGGACCCAGGAGGGGAGCACTGAGTGGCACTGTTAGAAACCATTTGTTAGAAACTGCTAATTGGCTAATACGCATGCACGAATTAGCTCCCATTAGCAACCGCTAATTGGCTAACGCTCATGCGCATATTAGCCAATGCGCACCTCATGCGTTCTCACGTTTGCACGCACTGACCCAGACGTTTTGGCGCAAAAGAAGGCCTATTTAAAGGCAGCTGATGCACTGGCACTTTGCTGTCTTGTCTTCAGCTCTTGCCATTGTTCCTGAACCTGTGACCTGTTTCCCGCTGATTTCCTGTTGACCCTTTGGCTTGTTCCTGACTCCGCTCGTCTGCTGCCTGTCCTGACCCCGGCTTGTTTGACCATTCTCTGGGATCTCCCTCATCTGTTTACCTGCCTTCAGACCTTGACCGGTTCTCCCTTGGTGGGGCGACCCTGAGGACCGCGACCTGGTATCCACACGCAGCAAAGTCCAACCGCACCACCAGAGTCTCTGGCGAAAACCGGTGGATACTTAGATTCCGCACCTCAGGCTAGCCTGTGTCGCTTACCTTGGGGGTTCCCGTCCAAGCTCCGCAATCTAGCGAACATCGGGGCCTATCTCTGCCGTCAGGTTACCATCAGCACTCTAACAGGCACCATATTTATTCACTATATGCATCAAGCACAAACACAGAAACTGTATTGCATCGTATTTAATATAGAGGAGATATTGTTTAATATAGAAAAGGTTTAGAGAAGGCAGTGCTGGTCAAACTATTCCTATACCGATTGTGAAGTTAACACATTTATAACTAGCAGCAGCCTGTCACATTGACAAGTTTTTTAACTATATATATATATATATATATACACTGTATACATATTTATATCTGAGCACGGGTATCTACACATTTTTTCATTTTTTACACATTATACTTACCTGCTTTGGGCAATGTTTTTGCACAGAAATGTAATATATTACCCAATGTTTGCTACATTATATAAGATGAGATTGTGCTGAATAAATAGACATGTCAAGCCCATGAAATGGCAAAAAACTTTGGTACCCAACATTTTACATAGATAACACTTAAAAAGCCCCTGTAGGTCATAAGTTTGACTTAAAATGATATTAAAGGCTTTATTTTTTTGGTTACCATGCCAGATTTCGTGTGCACCTGTTTTAGTAAATCTCCCCATTATGTTCAAATTATAACCAAACGAAACAGCCCCTTTAGAAAATCTCTACACATAATAAGTCCCTGCTTATTTTTCATTCAAGTGGAGAGTAAGAACACAGGAAACAGGAAGAGGAGAGGAAATTTGGACACATGGAAGGGGAAAAGGGAATAATAGAAGACGGGGAGAGGGGAGGTATAGATAGGGGATGGAGATAAATGGGGGGGGGGGATTGACAAAGGACAATAAGAAAACCCTGGTTCCACTGCCATGGGAACATCCGCTTCAGGCAGTTTTTTATATTTATCAGAGAATTTATATTGGGTCCTGTAGAACCAGGTCTTGAGGAATCAGTTCTCTTGCAGTTTTACGGGCAAGGTAAGCTCTTCCATGGTCATAATTTAATTTACTGCCCCAATCTACTGACCAATTGGGGGAGTCAGGGAGGATTTCCAATTGGCCAGAATGCAGGAACTTGGTCACATTGAGGAGGTGGACTGTAAAGGATTGTCGGTATCTCCGCCTGGATAGTGGGCCTGAATAGTGGACAGAGATGCAACAAACACGTAGCTGGGTCTTCTACAAGAGAAAGATTTGTTAGATCAGCAATCAGTTCACATATCACTTGCCAAAAGGGACATATTAGCATTATCCATTAGCAAGCCTAAAAAACAAAAAAGAGTAATGTGCCCCTAGTATCACCACTCCTTCAGTAATGGGGATCGGCATTCAGAAAAATGTTGTGCAGTTTTACCCTAACTCTGTACATTCTGTTCAGTAACTTATATCTGGATTCTTGAAACCTAGAAGAGACTGAGGATTTGTGAAGAAAATATATAATGTGGTCCCTTTGCTCCGGATCTTTGATCACTTTCCACGCCAGTAAGAAAAGAAAAACGTATTTCTCTGTGGTAGAGGTTAGAGCAGAGGATAGAGCTTGAAGGGTCAGACAAGTCAGCAGCAGGAGATTGAATTGACTGTAAAAAATGCTGGAAGCCCTGCCACATATGCAAAGAAGTATTGACTACCGACTGCATGGGGAGACAGACTTCCAACCATCAGCATCCCTAAAATCCATCAATCTAAAAGCCCTCTTATGTAACAGTAGGCAAACCTTTGGGTCTGAGATTCCAGGAGGTAAAACAGAGTTTCCAATTACTGGAAGCATTGGGACATTGCGTCAAGAGCTAGGGAGGGATTAATGCATCTTTGCTATAGCCCTGAATGCAGTACCAATAAGTTGATGGGAGCACCTGTAGGGGGGCGGAGGACATGGACTGTTCTAAAGACACCCAACACTTAGATTTAGCGTGCTTGCATCTATAAGAGTCTGGAAAGGTGTACTGTATGATGGTAGAACTGGGTGTGGGAATCTCATACCACCTAAATGTTTTCTAAATCTTAGGGTATTGGCATGTATTCTAGGCTGCCAGCCAGTCCATAAAAGCTGTGAGTGTTGCCTTTTTTTTTGTTACATTTTCTGCTTAGACAATGATTCTTTTTACACTACAGTGCTTTGTTGTGTTCTATAAACAGCAGTTAGTACTATAGCAATAGCGATATGACTGTATGGTTGGCAGTTGCTGTGATCTAATTTGTAGGCAGGCTTGTTAGCAACACCATTTGCTGTCCTTCTATCTTAGGTCCTAGCCTTTTGGTCCCATGAAATAATGTCGGGTAGTGCTTGCACAAGCTCCCATTTCTAATATCCCTATATTTTATTTATTTTATTTTGCAACATAGCAAAATCTTTCAGTGCACCTTTTCATTGCATTTCCTCTGCAGTTACAGTATCTCACAAAAGTGAATACACCTCTCACATTTTTGTAAATATTTTATTATACCTTTTCATGTGACAACACTGAAGAAATGACACTTTGCTACAATGTAAAGTAGTGGGTGTACAGCTTGTATAACAGTGTAAATTTGCTGTGCCCTTAAAATAACTGAACACAGTGCTGGAAAATAATGATGGCCACCCAAACTATTGACACTTTGGGCCCAATTTGGACATTTACGCTTAGGGGTGTACTCACTTTTGTTGCCAGCAGTTTAGACATTAACGGCTGTGTGTTGAGTTATTTTACACTGTTATACAAGCTGTACACTTAATACTTTACATTGTAGCAAAGTGTCATTTCTTCAGTGTTGTCACATAAAAAAAATAATAAAATATTTACAAAAATGTGAGGAGTGTACTCACATTTGTGAGATACTGTACATTTATTTTACTAATTCCCCTGCATCCAATCTTCCTTGTCAATCTTACAATCATCTGTTTCAAAATCAAGCGAAATCTTGGGTGCGTTGACTTGTTGGCACCCCAAGCTGCTTGTCAAAATCTTCTCTTCTGGGCCTGCGTATGTGCTCCTCCCATTTATTCTTAAGGGGAGATAATACTGTACGCATTGGTGATGCACAAACGCTCCATGGGACTTAATGTAGAAATTTGTGCGTCTGCTTGGGCCTGGCAGAAAAGATTTTGACGACGCTGAGGAAGATGCATAACCGAGACCTCACTGTACTCTTTAACCTAGTTACCAGATTACATGTATTTTCCTGCAGCCCCATGTATTTTCAACTTTTTGTGTATTCTTTTTTTAATTCTTTATTTTGTTCAAGAAAGAAGAGACATGATCCAATAAAATAAGTCACATTTGTGATATTGATAGACAGCATCTCTCTTTGTGTATTCCTAAGTTTTATACCATCCAAGTTGTGCGTTTAACGAAATTTGCCTTTTTTATTTTGTTCCAAGGTTGAAGAAATTTTAGATGGTAGAAAAATAAAGATCCCTGTAAGATTGCGACATTGAAATGTCCATGCTCTGTTGGCACAAGATTAGAAGAAATATTTCACTGATTATCAGTATAAATGATAATTCAGAAATAACAGCCTTGCAAACAACAAAGAACTTGACAAGTTTTATAGATAATATTAATACAATAGACTCATTTACAGAAATGGAAGGACAAGAAATAGTGGTATTGTACATTGAAATCAGCAATTGGTTTCATTTTCTAAGTTGCATAAAAATAATCAGCTGGAATAGGATTACTTGCTACGGATATCTATGCCTTTCTTATCTGCCTTACATCACGATTGTCGTATTATATTACACAAACATGATTCTGCCAGTATTGCTGTGCATGAAGAGATTGCAGATTACCTCATAAAATGAGATAAATGTGGGGCTTAAACAGAAAATGTAATATGGTATCTTGTTTTCCTGTGCAAAAATATTCTAATAAAGTGTAGAATGTAATTATTGGGCTTACCTAGAGGTATTCATATCTGGTAGATATTTCCAGAGATGATTTACTTTGCAAAACAGGCAGATGCAAATTCACAGGTTTGGAAATGGAGAAGGCTGGTCTTTGAACATTACTTTAAAGTGACTCTGTCACTCAGATATAAAGTGCAAACATCCCACTATGCCTGATTGCTGGGCCCTTCTCATATTAGGCAGAGCACCTCTTATACATTTTTATTGAGCAGTAACTATGATGGACTACACAAACAGACACATATTTGCAAATATATGTTGAAGCTATAATGCCATTGCCTGTGTACTGCGGTCCTAAGTTTACTTTTTGAAAGTCTCTAAGTTTAACCACTTTACCCCCTGAGGATTTTGCTGGGTAATGACCAGGCCCTATTTTGCAATTTGGCACTGCGTTACTTTAATGGACAATTGCGCGGCCATGCAAAAAAAAAAAAAAGCGACAATTTTGAAAAAAAAAAAACAATATTTTTCACATTATGCTATATAACATTCCCAAAAATAAAAAATGTAAAAATCTAAATTTTTTAACATTTTAGGCCAATTTGTTTTCTGCTATATATTTTTGGCAAAAAAAATCGCAATAAGCAATAAGCGTATTTTGATTGGTTTGCGCAAAAGTTATTGCATTTACTAATTATGGGAAAGAGTTATGTCATTTTTATTGTTTTTTTTTTTACTAGTAATGGCGACGATCTGAGATTTTTTTGCGGGACTGCGACATTGCGGCGGACAGATCGGACCCCTGAATGACATTTTTGACACTTTTGGGGGGACCAGTGACATTACTACAGTAATCAGTGCAAAAAATATGCACTGTTACTGTAATAATGTCATTGGCAGGGAAGGGGGTTAATACTATCAGTGATCAAGGGGTTAAATGTAAGCCTAGAGGAGTGATTCTAACTGTGGGGTGGTTGGGCTTGTGAGATCATCACAGAGACATGTGATCCTATATAGCAGGATCACATAGCCTCTATGATCACTTTAGGGAGAACGACAGAAAGCTGTGTTTACATCAGCTGTCCGTCCTTCTCTGTCAGTGGGGGGAGATCGCGAGTGGACAGCGGCCATCGGAGCTGCCTGTCACACGCACTGGCTCCCCGGCTGACGAGCTGTGGCGCGCGCTCACTCCCTAGAGTCTCCTGAGTGAGAGACGTAGTGCTACGTCGGTTTGCCCAGGAGCGGCCGCCTGCCGCAGTAAATCTGCAGTGGGCGGTCGTCAAGGGGTTAAGCATACTGTATATAACAGGAGATAAACTTAAGTGATTGTAAAGGCATAAGGTTTTTTTACCTCTATGCAATTTGTGTGAACCAGCCCCCCAGCCCCCACTGATACTTACCAGTGCCCCATCTCGATCCAGCGATGTGCACGAGAGCAGCGGCTATCCAGGGTCTCTTTCTCCTCATTAGCTGACACAGCAGCTGGAGCCATTGTCAATCACAGCCAGTGAGCTAATGAGGAGAAAGCGTGGGTGGGGCCGAGCTGTTATCCATGTGTCAATGGACATGCAGAGCAGCTTCTCTGGAGCGAGCCTGCTCGGGTGCCCCCGTAGCAAGCTGAATGCTATAGGGGCAGTTGACAGAAGGGGGGGGCCAGTATTGTGGCTCTTCTGTGCACAACCACTGCACAGAGCAGGTAAATATGACATGTTTTTTTTTTTAATCTGCATTTAATGTCACTTTAATCGAAGGTTTGCCTGGAGGGAGCCCACTCCTCCTTAAAGGCACGTGGACACGTTGGATGCTCAGCAAGAGCAAAATGGCAGCTGGAGGCATTGAATGTGTCCCCACACCAAATCCAGCAAACAAGCTATTTAACAAAATAACTAACACCCAAACCTATAACTAGCCTTTGCAGTAAGGTGCACATGGAAGGGAATAGCACAACACAAACAGACAAAAATTTCACAGCACACTCACCAGCTAGCCTGCAAAAAAAAAAAATTGACCCTGTCTAACAATTCCCATTAAAACTGAGGTTTTAGTTGCATACATTTGCAAATATATGTTGAAGCCACAATGCCTGTGTCAAGGCTCCTCTGTGCGGTCCTTAGTCTATATTTTTTGAGAGTCTCCAAGTTGAAACATATATATATCAGTGCATAAATTAAGGGTAGGTTTGCCTGGAGGAATCCCGCTCCTCCTTAAATGCACAGAGACACATTGGATGCCCAGCAAGAGCACAATAGGGGCGTTTTGTTTTTTTTTACAGGTTAGCTAGTTAGTATGCTGGGAAATTTTGGTCTGTGTTGTGTGTTGCCCTTCCATGTGCATCTTACTGCAAAGGCTAGTTATAGGTTGGGGTGGTTGCCATCTTTTTGTATAACCAGAGGTGGGGGACTTGAGTCACATGACTTGACTTAAGTCAGACTTAAGTCACCAGTTTGAGGACTTGAGACTTGCTTGACTAAAATTAATAAAAGACTCGACTTGACTTTGACTTGGTATTCATGACTTGAGACTTGACTTTGACTTGAGACATATGACTCGAAATGACTTTACTTTTTTAAGTTATTAAATATTTGCATTTTCTCAAGATGTGTTAAAGCAAAATGAATGTGCCTGTTATGTTTCTGACACCACAGTCACTTAAAACACCTCAGTGTGTTCTGATTTTTAGGACACTGGCTGTTTAACAATGGAAATACTTAAAGTGGAGTTACACCCATTTTAATAAGTTTAGATGTATGTAATCCCCTTTAAAAATACTTTTACCAATGTAAACTATTTTTTTTTTCAAGGAAATATCTTTTTTTCTTCTTTATTCATGCGCACTTCCGGGTCTGGTCGCCTATAGGCGATTACGCCACTCGGCGATTCACAAGGGCTGCTGGGATGTATCCCAGCACCTCTTGCGAATCGCCTAGTGACGAAATCTCGCATTATTACACCGGCACCAGCTGTACTTGGATGTATTGCATTGAGTCTGTTCTCTGCCCTGCCTCCTCTCAGTGAGCTCTACGGTATGTAATGCTTCCAGTCTGCGCTCACTGAGAGGAGGTGGGGCTGAGGCGGAGCGTAGCTCGGACTCAAAGCAATACATCCCGTAGAGCTCACTGAGAGGAGGCGGGGCGGAGGCGGGGCGGAGCACGGACTCAATGCAATACATCCAAGTACAGCTGGTGCCGGTGTAATAATGCAGGATTTCATCACTATGCGATTCGCAAGGGCTGCTGGGATACATCGTAGCGGCCGGACCCGGAAGTGCGGATGAATAAAGAAGAAAAAAAGGTATTTCCTTGCAAAAAAAATAAAAAATAGTTTCCATTCGTAAAAGTATTTTTAAAGTGCATTACATACATCTAAACTTATTAAAATGGGTGGAACTCCACTTTAACATGTTTTTAGTGACTGTGGTGTTGAAACATGACCGGACGAAGGATTTGGAGCTGTTTGGGCATTCAAAATGTTTCTTTAATATGCCAAGAAAAAAACAATAAGCAGTTTTGTTAATGTTGAAAATAAATCAAAACCTTTCCTGACCAATGACTTTTAACTGATTTAACCACTTGCCGACCGCCGCACGACTATCTACGGCGGCGGTCAGCCCCTCACAGGCAAAGTGACGTAGGTCTACGTCGCTCGCCTGTGAGGGTTTAGGGAGCGAGCGCGCGCCGCCGGAGGCGCGCTCCCGCTCCCGCGTGGTCACGGACCCCCCCGCGCGTGTGACCGGCGGACCCGATCGCCGCCGGCCACTCTGCGATCGGCGGGGCAGAGGGAGAAAGTCAGGCAGCTTGTGTAAACAAGCTGCCTGTCATTCTCCTCTCTGTATGAGAGCTGATCACATGGATCTACTATGTAGATCCATTGATCACTCTGCATACAGTTGAAGCCACAGCCAATCACAGTTAGAATCACGCCCCTAGGGACACATACAGCCCCTCCCTCTCAAATAAAGTTAACCCCTTCACTACCAGTGTATTTTTACAGTAACAGTGCATATATATAGCACTGATTACTGTAGAAATGTCACTGGTAACCCCAAAAGTGTCAAAAATGTCAGTCAAGGGTCCGATCTTTCCGCCGCAATGTCGCAGTACCGCAAAAAAAATCGCAGATCGCCGCCATTACGCGTTAAAAAAAAAACAACAAAAATGACAAAAATCTTTCCCTTTGTTAGTAAACGCAATAACTTTTGCGCAAACCAATCAAAATACGCTTTTTGCGATTTTTTTTACCAAACATAGGTAGCATAAAACAAATTGGCCGAAAATATTAAAAAATTTTGATTTTTACATTTTTTTTTGGGGGAATTTCATATAAAAAAACGGGAAAAATATTGCTATTTTTGCAAAATTTACGCTCTTTTTTTGTTTATAGCGCGTGATCAAAAAATCGCACAGGTGATCAAATACCGCCAAAAGAAAGCTCTGTTTGTGGGAAAAAAAGGACGCCAAATTCGTTTAGGTACAGCGTCGCACGACCGCGCAATTGTCCGTTAAAGTCACGCAGTGCCGAATCGCAAAATACCCTCTGGTCGTTTAGCAGCCAAATCCTCCGGGGCTTAAGTGGTTAAAGGTGAAAATTGGGGTAGTTCAGTATTTTGACTTGATTTGTGACTTGACCAAAATAAATTACTTGACTTGACTTGCTTGACTTCTAGCAGGGACCCGACTTGACTTGCTTGCTTTTCGCCACAGTAACTTGGAACTTGCTTGAGACTTGAAGGTAAGACTTGAGACTTTCACATGTGTGACTAAAGCCCCGTACACACGTACCAATTGTCGGCCGAACGATCGGCCGTCTTTTGTCCGGTGCTGTCGTGTTGGTTGAAAAGTGCTCAAGACTGCACACGAATTTTGTCGGCCAACAACAACCAACTTCAGAAGTGATGTCATGTGATGGTTAACTTTCCGTGTGTTTTTTCTTTTCTGAGCATGCCCAGTCTTGCTCATCTGGCTTTTGTCGGACGAAATCTGTACTGACTGACGAACAATCGGCCATTCTGGTGTTGGCCAACAAAAATTTTATAGCATGCAGACCAGATTTTGTTCGGCCGAAAAGTCGCAGTCGGTTGTCGGAAGCATCATACTAACAAGCCGACAATAGGCCGATCGGACGTTGGCCGAATATTTACGGCCGACAATCGGTACGTGTGTACGGGCCTTTACTCCCATGTCTGTGTATAACTATGATGGAATGCCTCACTGGCCATTATGAATGTACACAAGGCAGGAAGGAAAAGGTAAGCTTCAGCATGGCTTTGCTTTAACCAGAATTCCTAAAATAAGAAGCTATATAAATGTGATCAAATGCAAGACATTAGACTCTGCATACACTATATGAAATGAAAAATAAAAAAAAATTGGAACAAATTGCAACCATTTCACATCACAGCAAGTCAAATTGGTACATTTTGACAAGATGAGATCTGTTTAACTGCTATAGGCAAAAGCACCTACTTTTTTCTGTTTTGCAGAATTATTTTTAAGGAATTACACTGGCTAATGGTGAACCTTTCTTTGACAGGTTTTAAAAACTCTTATTGTCAGATAAGCATGTGCTATGAATTACTATTGGGTAATTGCCTTTAATCAGAAACTGAATTATTTTTCAAACAATTTTACTGATCTAGTCATGTCTATCTGCTCTTTACATAGCTTTTGTCAGGGTTCACACAAAAATGCATACATTAACATTCACTAATTTAAATTGGAAAAAACGTTTAAAACAATTGACTTCATGGCAAAATGCAGTTCAGTTCAGCCATAATGCATAATTCAATTCTTTTTTTGCAATGCACTGCATTGCTGTGAACTGGTCTCATTCAAAGCATTGTATATCATTTTATTTTGCTGTCTATAAAAATGTAGCACAATGGATAACGAAGTGTCCTTTATAGCTCTTCTTTTTTTAGATATAATAATGTAAGCTGTTTTTCTTTTTGCCTTTGTTAAAAAAAGAAAACTATTTTAACGTTTTTCGGGCCTGAAACATGGCCTGGTAATAAAGGAGTATTGCAGGCTGGAACTCAAGTGGTTAAACCCTTTTTGTGCTAATATTTAGTGACTCCAAATGTTTTGACACATATGCATCAATGTAACAGCCAGAAAACTAGTATTTTCAGAGGAAATAAACAATGGTAGCCTACATACATGTTCTCTCTGGCATACTTTAAACTAATTTAGGCCATTTGCTCTAAGGCAGAATGTGATCCGTGATAAAAAAAACAGAGGGCTGTCTCAACAGATGATTTGAGAAAGTGGTCACCTCAAATTACAAGAAGATTATAAATATACTTTGTTCTAGAAGGTGTCACCAGCCAGGTTTGGAAAGTAAAAGGTAAAACCCAACTCTGGGCTGATTATAAATGTAGCCATGCAGTAGTATTATCACTGCACTGCATTGGTTAAAAGCTTATTTGGCTGCTGGGGAGAGAGGTAATGGGGGGGATAGGTATAAATGCTTACCATATTCCTCCCCGTGTAGACTTCCTCCTCTTGTGCAACCAGTCCCCTGAAATGTACTTCACTTTACTTTACTTCTACTTCCCTGGCTCTGCTGGTTACAGTTTTCTGATGTCATCTCATATAGTGCAAGAACAACAGTCTGCCCATAATCAGAAAAGTCAAACAGGAGAGGAGATTGCCAGCTGCCAGGGAACTCAGCATACTTGGTTTTATACCAAGGATGCTGTACTCAGCATACTTCGTTTTAGAGCTTTGCTTGCTTAAATCTGTGTGCTGGAGAGGTGGAATACAGGTAGGACATGTTAGAGGCTAGTTTGGGCCATTGGTGGTCTCCCAATAGGTAATTGCATGGAGGCCTAGGACACTCTTGCTGGATATTATCACGCAGTTTATTTTTTTCAACATCGCATTTGCAGTAGGAACCGTGAGTACATTTGCTGGAAGGCTGAGAGACTAGTTACACTGAGTACAAACAGAGAGGCAGACATTGGTGCAGCTGGTCTTCTTGGCCTTGTGCACATGGGTGTCTAGAGGCTGCAAAGTTCACTAGAGTAAAATCCCTGGTGTGCTGCAGGTGCTGTATACAGTTGCCTATACAAGCCAATAGCTTATACGGTTCAACTTATGTAAACGCTGATGGTTTCTGCATAGGCATTTACCCTCACATGCATGTACAGCATATTTTTCCAACCATGAAAGTGGCACTTTTGAGGCAATATGTTGTGAGCACATACCTGGGTAAATGCAGATGCAGAAGGCATAGCATGGTCGTGTAAAGTCATTTACTTGTATGGGCAACTGTACATGGCATCTGTGGCTTCCCAAGCATTGGAAAGCACTGGGAATTTTAGGCTAGAGCACTTTTTTTCCCAAAAAGAGGACGTATTAGCCTATCGATGTCTCTGTGCTTAAGGCCATAAAGCTTCTCCAGATTGCAGCTTATACTGTATATTATTTGCATAAAAAGCAATATTCAGGTTGCTGGACATATTTTTAATGTGTGCTTTATCTCTGTTCTAGCAGCAATAGGGGGCAGTGTGGTGCAGAATTTAGAGCTCCCTTTTTTTTTCTCACTAAACTTTATTTGAAGTGTACAAAAAAACACAACATTCATGTCACTGTACAGTAGCTGCATTGCTGTACAGTGCTATGCCAATTGTTTTCGGTGTGTCCTTGTCGTGACAGGTCTTTTACAATGTAGTAAAATGCCTGTCACCGCACTATGTGTGAATTTATTTTCAGTGAAGAGAAGTTTAACATTTGCAACATTGCATACAGCCTCCTGGTTCTGAGTGCATCCTACTGTGCCTCTAAATAGTTTGCTTTAGAAAGGGCAGGTTGTGCCTTCAGCTGAGTTCAGAGCTGGTTCCTCAAGCGGAAGTCAGGAACAAATAGCAGAGATAGATGCAATTGAGTACTGTCCGTGATACTTTTTTTATTTGCACTAACAAGCAGAGATAGATGCAAACACAGAGCCAGGCCTTGGTGCTGGAAACAGAAATGATTTTTAGTAAAAGTAGCTCATCATACTGGCATTTTTTTCATATGCTGTGATGACAAGTGCACAAGTATAATGTTTATTGAAAGTGATATTATACATTTACAAAGAAATGCACATATGATGAAACAGCCAGTGCAAAAAAAAACAAAAAACAAAAGAGAAGAACAAACAGGTCCTGCATTTACCGCCAGGCAAGGGAATGATTTCTCTGCATGTGCGCATATTTGGAAATCAGAGCTAGAGTGTTAGGTTTGACCCCCCTGTGAGGCAGTCAGAAGTGACGAAACGCATCAGGACGTGGTTACACGGCCACTGGACTTCAATTCAGAAGACTATACTACGATACCCTGGAGTCATTGTAACCAGCGTGGAGGTGGTGAGGACTCAAGGGGATCGATATGTATTGATGCTAATATGTGTCAAAGCGTTGTTTTTATTGAATACATGTGAGTGGATTACAGCTCTTTTTTAAATAAATGTTGTACTTAAGGCGTTTTATTACACGAGTGGAGATTTTCTTCTTACATGTTGTTTGCGGAGTGATCATTAGAGGAAGAGATAAGGAGATGATCTAATCCATCTAAAGGATCCATATTACATTCTCTATACCAGCTGTTTGGCCCAACCATGCGAATAGGGGGCATCTATATTTAGTGAGTGTCCGCCTGATAGGAATGGAGGCTATTATGCATAGCGGCGGTGCTGACCTGTGGTGATTCATCAATCTTCATTCACGGGGATCTCGTTTGATCTACTAGTTTTTGGACTTTTATTTGAATTCATCACAAGTTTTGGACTATATAATTATCACGATAATATATTTTTTGATTCATTTATTTCAATCCTTTGAATATTAATTTAAAACTCCTAGTGATAGGAGTGTGATTTTACTAATTAATTAATGAACTAAATTGATTAATATATTTATTTATTTAATGTTTTTTTCCACTTGCGTGGCTGGTGTTTGCAAATTAGGGGTTGTGAATTGATTTCACTTTATATATATATATATATATATATATATATATATATATATAGTTTATTTATCTAAGCAGTGGCATTTACTATTAATTTGTTACAATTTCTTTTTAGTGCGAGAGACAATTTATCAGTGTTAGGTTTACAGCTAAGTTCATACTATTGTGGGAGTGGGAATGCATGCAAATCGCAAATGTTCCTGAACCAACAGCCAAAACATGCTGCTCCTTAGCCGCATCAATTTCTAATGGCACCCCAATGCATCAGAAAGCAGGTGTGTAAAATGACATTGTGCACCATGGGCCCACCGTTTTACAAAAAAGGGTCAGGGACATTTTCCTTGTGGGAAATACAGGTACAGCAGCCTATTCAAATGAATAGGCTGCTGTACCCATGCAAGCGTGGCACTCAGGAAATGTGGAGATGTGGACCTAGCCTAAGGTGACACTAAACAATGTCCTTATTTTCCCAAAATAATCCATACACGTCCACTACTTAAAGTGGTTGTAAACCCACCTTGAGAACGTTTACCTATAGGTAAGCCTTTAATAAGGCTTACCAATAAGTACTGTAAATATCTCCTAAACATGCACCGTTTAGGAGATATTTACATTGCATGCAGCCAATGACATCATCGGCGCATGAGCTCTGAAGAAACAGCCACCTGTGCCGTTTCTTCAGAGCCCTGTGCCGTGACCAGCGGCTCCCACGCGCATGCAGACGTCACGGGGCTGCGGCCAGTAATACAGCCGGAGTCCACAGACCCCGAGGGAAGACAGGCGAAGATGGATGCATCCGCCAGCGGGGACAACGCGGGCTTCATTTGCAGGTAAGTGTCACAAAATGTGCTAGTCTGCCATGCATACTATCACATTATGCATTTACTTTGCAGGGGAAAAAAAACAGGAAGAGTTTACTTGATCTTTAATGACCTTCTGATCTATTTTTGATTAAATTGTTTTATAGAAATCTGCTGCCCCTCTGGGTTGGAAACCAGAGAAATCAGAGAGAAAGGATGTGAGACCGCATGTCCTACTATGAAGGAGCTGCTACTAAAACAGCCCAGAAGCAAATAGTAGTAAGTGTTTCTATGTTTAATAGTTTACTGTTTACTGTATCTCGCATGTGTGTAGTGGTCCCCTTGCTGTTTATTAGTAGGTGAACCTGTTTCTTTTAATAGAGTTTATATGAATCTCCTATTATTCTAGTTAACCCTGTTCCTTCTGGTTTGGGATTCTATAGATTGTTTTAGTTTAGGGCTCAATAACCAGAACAGGCTAGAGCCAGGTTAGGCATTCCCAGGCCCCCAGGTAGTAAGAGGTCCAGTTGCATGGCAGATTAGAAGCTACTAGGGACTAAGAAGCAGAGTAGCTAGGTTGACCATTAGTTTCTGTGCCACACCACAGGATCTAGTGGGAAAATATATTCCAGGCCAGTTGGAAAATATATTCCAGGCCAGTTAGGTCTTTAACATCAAGACAGATGCTGCAACGTGATCATCCTCAGGGGCCCCTGCAACATTTAGCTGGAGGTATTTCTATTAGTAACCATATTCCCGGGTAAATGTGCACAATTCCACCAGGACTCCTATTGGGTCCTTAGCTGATAATATCTGTTTTAATATCAGATGTATGTACTATTATTAATCTTTTCTTATATAAAGCCTATATTATTTCAATACTGGTGTGCATCTATTTACGTATGGTATTGTTATATGAGGGTTGCAGTAGGTTTTCTTCTTCAATTACTTTAATAAGATTACTGATTCATTTTCTTGGAAGGGAATCCCCTCTGTTAACAGAGGTCCTGTCCTGGGTGGAGGCACTGCCAACTTTATTATCAATCACACTCTGCCACTTATCAAAGGTTCTGGTTCTCTTATTTACCTTAAGGTTAAGCACAATATCCTGTTTGGGGCAATTCCTCATAACCCACCCAAAAGAGGGCTATGGTTTCTTAATGTACTTTTCTGCCTACTTTTAGCATTCTCCATGAGCTCATGAACCTCTTTTCCCTTCTCATTTCTATTTGTTTAACCACTTTAGAACCGCTCACAGTAATACTACTGCGGCAGAGTGGCTCGTTATCGTCTGACGACGTAGTATTAACGTCGTCAGACACTCCCCCTTCTGGGCGGCGCTTGAGCGCCGCCGGAGGCTCGCTCCCGCTGTTTTCATTCACAGCGGGAGTCGGGCCAGGGGAGGAGGAGCAGCGGCGATCGCCGCTGCTCTTACCCGATCGTCGGGGATCGAGTCTGGAGATCCGCCCGCTGTGTGTAAACACAGCGGGCGGATCTCCATAGTGACAGGGAGTGACAGATCGGACTGTTCAGCATAGCTGGACATCCGATCTGTCCATGACTCACACAGTCACCTCCCCCCCTACACGTCAGTAAGCACCAGGCATACATTAACCCCTCCCTCTCCAATAAAATTAACCCCTTCCCTGCCAGTGTCATTTTTACAGTAACAGTGCATATATATAGCACTGATTACTGCAGTAATGTCACTGGTACCCCCCAAAGTGTCAAAAATGTCAGTCAAGGGTCCGATCTGTCCGCCGCAATGTCGCAGTCCCGCAAAAAAAATCGCAGATCGCCGCCATTACGCGTTAAAAAAAAAACACCAAAAATGACAGAAATCTTTCCCTTTGTTAGTAAACGCAATAACTTTTGCGCAAACCAATCAAAATACGCTTATTGCGATTTTTTTTACCAAACATATGTAGCATAAAACAAATTGGCCAAAAATTTTTAAAAAAATTGTTTTTTACATCTTTTTTGGGGGGAATTTCATATAAAAAAATGTTAAAAATATTGTTATTTTTTCAAAATAAACGCTCTTTTTTTGTTTATAGCGCAAAAAATAAAAATCGCACAGGTGATCAAATACCACCAAAAGAAAGCTCTGTTTGTGGGAAAAAAAGGACGTAAATTTTGTTTGGGTACGGCGTCGCACGACCGCGCAATTGTCAGTTGAAGTCGCACAGCGCCGAATCGCAAAAAGTGGCCTGGATGGAAGACAGCAAAATCCTCCGGTGGTAAAGTGGTTAAAAAGAGCAGTGCACATAGTTGCGGTCATGTGCACTGCTCTAGACACAGTAAACATTCCATAGTCCATCTCAGGAGCAAACAAAAGAGAGGATGACAATGTTCCTATGAACATTGGGACCATGGAGAATGAACGTAGCTATCCTCTAACAGAAACAAAATGAACTCACCCTGCTGGACCCGATTGTCCCATTCAGGCTGATATGAACATAAAAAAAAGGTTGGGACTTTGAGTGAGAGACACGACAAGGCTTGCAGGAAAAAATATCAAATTTATTAATGGGTACATACATGTAAAAAACCATGCATAAAAAATCATACATAAAAAATGTTGTTGCGCTGGGCTTGACGCCGATGCATGGAGGAACCGCCCACCCGATCCCCCACGCCTGGTTTACCTGCCCTGTGTGCCCTCAGATCCCATGGGAGACATCTGGGTCCATGCCTCGTTTCCAGTACCAGTTACCATCTTATTGCAAGGTATGTGTTGGATATTTGAGGTCACTGCCTCTCTTTCCCTCCCCCTCCCAGTCTTCATTTATCATCATTTGCTATTTTGTGATATATATATATATATATATATATATATATATATATATATATATATTTTATAGATCAAACATCCACTCCTGATGAAGTGGCACAATTGGTCCACGGAACGCGTTGAGTCCATGATGTTATGTTTATATCAAATTACTTTACTACTGTGATTAATTGCACCCATTGATGTTATGACATTAATTATTTTATATTTCTTGGAAATTTGCCATGTTGGTTGTTATGAATACTGGATCTGAGACAATTTACTACTCTTTTTTGTTATTACTGTGTTTATGCAACAACACTTTGTATGTATGATTTTTTATGCATGGTTTTTTACATGTATGTATCCATTAATAAATTTGATATTTTTTCCTGCAAGCTTTGTCGTGTCTCTCACACAAAGTCCGAACCTTATTTTTATGTTCATTGAACTGGGATGGAGATGCACGGCACATCCCACCATGCGTCTCATTCAAAGTCCCAAACCTCCCCCTCTTTTCCTTCAGGCTGATATAGGACAAGGTTGGTGCGATAACGATGACTCCTCTAGACCAATAGCCATTCATGTATATAGTAAATCCAGCACTTGGCAGGATCTTGTTTAGTACAGCTTTACACTGATATGAGGCTATCTATGGCCCGAGGCTATCTTTGGAAGTCCATGGATATAGCACCACTAAAATGTTTCAGCTTTAAGGGGCATTACCCTCTAACAGGAAGTCAAATCACAGAAGCAAAGACAAAAATATTTGGAGGAGGCTGAAAGCAATAGAAGGACATTTTTAGATTAAAAATACATACTTCAATACAGGGCCAGGACAAGGAGGAGGGAAGCTGCCCTGGGCGCAATGGTTTACTGGTGGCGCCTTCCTTCTGTTTCAAGGCTGACAGGAGTAGTTACAGCGGCAGTGATTTTGACAAGCAGGTGACTGCTGGTTGTAGGATCCCTTAAGTTTGCATGTCATGAGTGGGGGAGGGGGCGCAGTTTGAAATCTTTGCCCTGGATGCTGGATGACCTTGTCCCAGGAATGCTTAAATAGAATGTTTTTCTTTTTAACCACTTCCTGCTCAACCTTTTGTAAATTGATGGCCATGGGGAGCTTTCTACTCCTGGGTGGATGTCATATGGCATCCTTCAGGAGTTCTCCTCGTGCACTTGCCATGCAAAGGTACGATCTGTCACCTGCTGTGTCCATCAGACAGATCATTGTATTAGACTGGTCCCAGTTCCATGTGATTGCTGTGACCAATCAGAGCGATCACATGTTAAAAGTACACAATGGCTTTCATTCATTGTATAC
The DNA here is from genome assembly GCF_965119305.1 of Pelophylax lessonae. Classification (NCBI taxonomy): domain Eukaryota; kingdom Metazoa; phylum Chordata; class Amphibia; order Anura; family Ranidae; genus Pelophylax; species Pelophylax lessonae. The sequence goes on along the minus strand of NC_138770.1, from coordinate 261,647,787 downwards.
TATTGTGATCTCTGTGATTGGTCACAATGATCACATGATACAGGGGCCAATAACAGCAGACCTGTACCATGTGATAGCTGTACCCAATCACAGCTATCCCACTAGTACACAATGGCACATGAATGGATGCCATTCATAAAAATAATTGCTTATAACAGTGTTCAGATCATCACTGTAATAAGCAATCAAAGTGAAAAAAAACCCTGATAACCTACCTAGAGCAGTACAACATCACTATGATGACACTGTACTGCTCTTGCCACAGAAGTAAAACAATTTTTAAACATTTTTAATAAAATATAAAAAAAAACATTTTTTTTCTTTTTACATACTCTCACTATTCAGTGTCCCTTATCACCGCCCCACCAGTCATATGATGACTCTGCACTACTGGCGACAATATGTAAAAAAAATAAATAAATAAATAAATAAAAAAAAAAATGTATTTAATTTATTCATTTTCCAAATATTTGTGACAAAAAATTACTACTTCAGGAAACTCACCATACCTTACTAAATATCTTGGGGTATCTACTTTCCAAAAATGGGTCATTTGGAAGGTATTTGTACTGTCCTGGAATTGTAGGGCCTCAATGAATGAGATAGGCAGTCAGTAAATCAGGACTGATCCATTTTTAAATACGGTATATATACCATAGTTTATTGACTCTGTAACTGTCACACAGACTAAATAATATACACTTATACTGATTCGGGTTATGTTTATCAAAAAACAAAGCAGAATACATTTTGACCTAAATTTTGAAAAATTGTTTACTTGCAAAATATTAGAACAGAAATGTAGAAAAACTTGTTTTTTCACATTTTTTAGTAGTTTTTGTTTATATAACAAAAAAAAAAAATACAAGCGGTGATTTAATACCATCAAAAGAAAGCTCTATCTGTCTCAAAAAAATGATAAAAATGTAATTTGAGTACAGTGTTGCATTACTGAGTAATTGGCATTTAAATTGTGACAGCGCGAAAAACAGAAAATTGGTATGGGCGGGGATGGGGTGAAAGTGCCCAGGTGGTTAAGCCAGAGTTTACTGTCACTTTATGCTACACAGAAAAATTTCAGTGGTTAAATTATGCAAAAAAAAGACAAAATATCAGGAGAGCAATTGTTAAATTATTAAACAATTGGCTTTCTATCTTGTAGACCACAGAGTAGCATATAATAGCTTTTAAAGTAACTGTCAGTAAGTCTGCATGAATAGGCTACTGATTTGACATTACAAGTATATACAGCAACGATGATGTAGCACCCTCTTAGGTAGGTGCTAGAGAGAGAGAGAGAGAGAGAGAGAGAGTATAGTTTTGGATCCTTTCTGCTTACCTGAAGGATTGCCAGGTAAATCTATATTGTTCTCTGCCTACCAGAGAGCAGGATCTGCTAGTGAGGTCTGCTCATTGTGCTCAGGTGCAGCTTAGTTTGTCTGTTTCACACTGGTCCAATAGGGAGGCATATTGGACCAGTGAGGTAGAGAGCTAGAGAGGAACTGAAGCCGGAGGTCCTGTAGAGCTGACTGGAAGGTAGACACTGAAAGGATCTGATTTTGCATACAGCGAGTACAGATCAGTGTCAAGGGGCCTGACCTAAGGGGGCCATCCTTGCAGCTAGAAGAGTCAGTGAAGGGGTGTCAGTAAAAGGATGCTAGAGAGTGTCCTGAAGATAATGTAGTTCATCAAGTCTGTTGCTGGAGAAAGAGCAAGGAGACCTAACCCTTTCCATACATGTAGCAGTATGGACAAAGCAGTGTGACTGCTTCAACAACTAACCTGGTGAGGCCAAGTGAGAATTGTCCTTATCAACTGTAAATAGTTCCAGTTGAGTATCCCACTATTCCCTTCTCCCATCCAAGTTCCACAATAAATACCAAAAGCCAACACCCCTGGACTGTTTATCGAGTAACAAGCCATTGGGAGTTAGGATAAATGTTGGAGGATCAAATCCAAAAGCTGTGTAGCGTTTGCCGCAAGTAGCCCCATTCCATAGAATCAATTGCTTTGTTGGATCCAGACTCACCACAATCCTAGTGTCCCACTCGATTGTGGGAAGCTTGTAAATCCATGAACATTTGTCCCCTGTTAAAGCAGTATTAAACCAAAAATTTAATATATTGCAGCTTACCAAATATTTGGTGCTTCAGTAACATGTTACACCCTGAATATGGGTGTAACATGTTATAAAAAGTGAACTTAGCCTTTAGCTTGGGTTTACACTATTGCGATGCGGGAACCGGCGTGATTCCAGTGCGGGTTCCCGCATCGCATGTCTCTGGCAGGCAGTTCATACTGCCCTATACAAACTGCTGCGGGTGTCAATACAAAGTTAATGACAACCCCAGAATGGTTTGCCGTGCGATCTGTCAAATGGTGTAGGTGTTCCGTCAGAACTGGCGACCCGTCAGATTAGGTAACGGAAGTGACGTTCTGTCAGTTGCGCATGCATCCACCACTACCAGGTTTGCTAATCTATCTACAAATAATGCCTTAAAGATTAGAAGACCAAATCTGGCAATACTATTGTAGCACCATTCCCAGCCATTTTGCTGGATATGGGTCCCCCTTGGTTACCGCTAGCAACAACAGCACATTTAAGCATGTTCTCCAAGTGTGAGCACTGAGACAATGACCAGTCCAGTATCTTTGGGGTTTCTGTATTTATTTGGTAACTTGGATGGGAGAAGGTATGAGTGGGATACTCCTGGAACTAAACTAGGCTCGTTTGGTGGAGACACTTGAATACTGCTATTTGGCGCCAACCTGACGCTGGCTGAATGCCTATCAACACTGACTTGACGCTGTTTAACACTGGCCAGGTGCCTGTTAACGCTGAACTGACTTGGGACTGCTTTCTGACTAAAAGAGTCCACTTCAAGCTCCCATAAGCACTCCTGCTGAGGTAGCTACTTGAATACACTGCTGCATTGCTGAACACTTCAGGGCCCGCACCGGCGCCCTCTTTCTCTCTCTAATCTTCAGGGCTTAGAGACTGGCACCCCCTTTCTAAGCCACCACTACTGGCTAGCTGGCTCCTGGATCCCTTTGACCTTCTGGAGTGGTCCCCTCTCTCAGGCAAGCCCCTGGGCAGTTTCGAGCACTCACAACACTGTTTTTCCAGGAAACTTCTGCCCAGCAGCTCCACTCGGTCCACAGCACTCTGGATCCTTCCTGTAGCCCAGGTCAGCCTCCGGTCTTCTAGGCCGACCATCCAGGACACCCTCACTTGCTCTGATAGGAAGAGAGACAGCCATCAGCCTCCTCCTGGAACCCCCTATCACATGCTCCCCTCAGGCTTATACCCAGTCCCAGGGTGCATTGCAACAAACTCCGCCCACTGAGACAAATATAAGCCCTGGTGTGCTATTGGCCAGGTTTCCTCCACTGTCCAGCAAGAGCCCTCATTTGATACAGTGGGGAGACTCCCCAGACTCAACAGACCACACCTGGGAACACTTGACAGCCTAACTGACTGATCAGGGCCCCCTGATAAGCAGACAGCGCCACACATATGCTTTTCCTAGCACCTATCTAGGAGGGTGCTACACTATTTTATACAAAATGAGAGTGTGTGACCCATCGCACCATGGCCAAATGGTCTAAAGCATAACCTTTATTAAACAATATATAAAAAAAATGAAAATGTGAAAATATATGTATATTTACTCAAAGGGGACACCTTAACAGGGAAGAAATGAGAGATTACCATGGTTTGCTAATCTGACAAAACACCAGCAGTCAGAAGAAGGCAGCAGACATCTTACTACACCCAACTGTGTCTTGATTTTAACAGTAATTTTAGCAACAAAGTGAGCGTACATAAATAAATATAGTATGTTGACATCTGTGATGGTTTTTGCATGTTTAATTTTGAAAGCCTAAAGGTTTAGCACTGGCCAGTGTGGGCTGTATTAACATGGCCTCCGCCACCTTCCGACTGTTGGCGCCAAGCTTCTTTTAAAATGTAACATTCAAAACAGCATCACAGATGTCAACATACTAGATTTATTTAAATACACTCACTTTATTGCTAAAATTAATCTTAAATTCAAGACGTAGCTGGGTGTAGTGAAATGTCTGCTGCTGCCTTCTTCTGTTGGCAGATGTTCTGCCAGATTAGCAATCCTGGTAGCAGTAGTCGCATGTGCAGCTGACATGTCACCACTTCCGTTACCTAATCTGACAGGTCGCCAATTCTGACGGAACACGGGACCAGTGTAGACCAAAAAAAAAAAAAGGGTCCTGCACCATTTTTGTCTGAATGCGATGCAAATTCAGCCATACAGTTTGTATGGCCGAATTTGCATTGCACAGACATCGCATGTGATCTGCACAGCAATGCGGTGCGAATCACATGCAATATCTGACATCGCAATAGTGTGAACCCAGCATTTAAGGGTTCAAACGGGCAGTAAGGAGGTGTCATATCGCAAGTTCGGCCACACATCTAAACGTAGCCTAATTGCGAATAAATGCTACTGTGTAGCTGACACAAAGTAAAGTCATTTGCTCCATCCGCCTGTAAGTGATTGCAGCTATTCACATGTCATTTTAGTAGCAAGGTTGAGCTGCTAACCTCACAGCCTAAAGAAAGAAATTAGCCTGACATGTAGGAGGATGCAAGTAGTATACTTTAGAACAGTGATTTTTAACCTTTTTTCAGTTGCAGTTGCGGCACCCTTTAAAATTCTGCACAAACTCGAGGCACCCCGTTCTACAATGTAAAAAAAAAACTAAACTAAAAGTTTTACATATAGCAGCAACATTCAAAACATGGGCCATCCAACATTAGAAGTGATTTTTTTCCTTCACTATTGCAAACTGGTACTGAATAGTATTCTAGCGTTTCTCTTCTCCTTCAGTTTCTCTTCTTCTACTTGTCAATGTGACCCCAGTGCTGATGGAGAGGGAAAGAGTAAACAAGGATGCTATGCAAGCACCCGTCATTCTCCTCATCAACCAATGGTGTAATTATTTGCCAGGGTGCCATTGGCTTGACCTACACGGTGCCCAGGGTTGTAATGCTGCAAAGTAAAAACCTGTGGCAATTTGTAGCAATTTTTAGGCATTTTGCCAAGTCACCCCTGAAGAACCCAGGGGGCAGACCAGAGTGCCACGGCACCCTGGTTGAAAAAGGCTGACGTATCAATCAGGGGTACTTTAATCATTTTACTTTGTGCTATAATATTTTTTTCTAAAAGCTCTGCACAACGTGGATATATTATTATATTATAATATAATACATATACCTCTGTGCTTTTTAAAATATATTATTAGTTCCATTGTTTACAAAAAAAGAAAATGAACCCACTAATTGCGCCAGTGCTTTGTCATTCAATAATCAAACATCGCAAAGTAGAGAGAATTGCCTTAAATGTAGTCCCCATAACCTCCCAGGTGTCCTCAGTGCTTAGGAACAGGTTTAATCTTGTCAAAGTTCTTCATCTGCGTTGCCCTGTCAGTGTATGAGCTGTTTGCAGTGGCACATACATTAATCACCTCAAGGCTGGATGACTGCAATGTACTCAGTGTTGGGATGATCCTCTAACTCATTTGCAGGCTGCAGCCAGTACTGAATACAGAAATGAGACTCCTGCTCTGAGGAGAATTAATCAACAAGAGTCGTTCAGTAGCACAAAGCAAGCGTGGGACTGCTGGCTGCTTCGTTTAGGAATGTATATTGATTTTGTCAGAAATGACATATCCACCCATTTTTGCCCTTCATCCCTTTTATAAGGCTGCCATCAGCTGTACTTGTTTTAACTCTCTTTACCCGATGAAAGTCTTGTATGTTGAGGTCATCAGTTTAGATCTTGCTTATTTGAAAAAGACACCTCTTCTCTTAATCTTCCTAGTAACTGGCGTTCGTGCTTGTGCGGGCATATATCATCTATCAAGATAGTGTGGCTGGGCAGACACAGATTCCCAACCAATGCTGCCAGGGGAAAGTACCTCTGTATGTGTAGCACTACTCCCTTGGGAGCTGCGGATTACAGGTTCCCCTGGGTTACCATTAGCAACAGCATGACAGTTAGACATTTTCTCAAGTGTTTTGGCTCGGTCAGGAAACAGTCTAGCTTTGGTTTTTGTGTTTTTATTTGGAACTTGGATAGGGGAAGGGAATGAGTGGGATACTCCAACTTCATACAACTATGCACAATTGGCTGGGACGATTTGAAAATGCGTAACGCTAGTCACTAGAGTTGAGCGGACACCTGGATGTCCGTGTTCGGCGGGTTCGGCCGAACTTGAAAAAAAAGTCCGGGTCTGTGTCCCGGACTTTTTCCGAACTTTACCCGGACACCGAACCCCATTGAAGTCAATGGGGACCCGAACTTTCAGGCACTAAAATACCAATGGAAAGGGCTAGAGTGCTGCAAATGGCAGCAAAACGTAGTTAAGAGCATGGCAAGTGCTCTGCAAACAAATGTGCATAGGGAAATAACTTAAAAAAAAAAAAAAAAAAAACGGAAAAATAAAACAATGTTCTTCATCTGTAAAGGATGAGGCCCATATGGAGTAGGAGGGAGGTTGAGGTGGTGGTGGATGTGGCGGTGTCATAGGCGTGCGCACAGGGTGTGCCGGGTGTGCCTGGGCACACCCTAATCACCTAGGGCACATTAGCATTATCGCTCTGTTTGCCAGTGAGGAGATGGTAAAGATCTCCCTCGGACCTGCTCTGCCATAAGAGAAGTGCCACACACTTCTATTTCACTTTGCCAGCAGGGAGAGTAATGCACCGGGGCCATATACATGTAGGCAAACACATGCATGTGTATTTAAACTTTGGGGTGCACACCCTAATGCAATAGGCTGCGCACACCTATGGGCGGTGTAGGTGGAAGAGGCGGTGGAGGAGGACGAGGTAGCCAACACTGCTTTTTTTCAGTCATTTTAAATGAGGTACACCCCAAAAGAGTGAGAAAGATCAAAAATAGAACAATGGCTGGGTATGGTCGGTATCCATCTCTATTCTGCACAAGGTACGGAAAAGTCCCTGTGGGATCCATGCCTGGTTCATTTTAATGAATGTGAGCTTGTCCACATTGTCTCTGGACAGGCGGCTGCGCTTGTCTGTGATAACACCCCCAGCCGTGCTAAATACACGTTCAGATAATACACTGGCTGCAGGGCACGCCAGCTCCTCCAAGGCGTAAAGGGCAAGCTCAGGCCATGTGCCCAATTTGGAGACCCAGAAGTTGAAGGGGGCAGACCCATCATTCACTACATCTAGGCGTGTGCACACATACTGCTCCACCATGTTGGTGAAATGCTGCCTCCTGCTAAGACGTTCCATATGAGCTGCTGGTGCTGCTGTTTGTTGTGGCGTGCTGACAAAGCTTTTCCACATTTCGGCCATGCTAACCCTGCCTTCTGAGGTGCTGGCGGTGCCCTGGTTGCGTTGGCGACCTCTTCCTCCTCCTCTGCCTTGGCCTTGTGCTTCCACTGTGGCCCCACTGTCAGGTGGGAATGCCAGCAGCATCGCGTCTACCAGCGTGCGCTTGTACTCGCGCATCTTGCGATCGCGCTCCAGTGAGTGAATTAAGGACGGTACATTGTCCTTGTAACGGGGATCCAGCAGCGTGGCCACCCAGTAATCAGCACAAGTTAGAATGTGGGCAACTCGGCGGTCGTTGTGGAGACACTGCAGCATGTAATCGCTCATGTGTGCCAGGCTGCCCAGAGGCAACGAAAGGCTGTCCTCTGTGGGAGGTGTATCGTCTGTGTCCTCTGTATCCCCCCAGCCACGCACCAGTGATGGCCATGAGCTGGCCTGGGTGCCACCCTGCTGTGAACATGGTTCCATCTCCTCCTCCATCTCCTCCTCCTCATCCTCCAGAACTGTGCCCCTGCTGGACAATTGTGTCCCTGGCGTTTGTGGGTGCAGGAACCCACCCTCGGAGCCACTTGCGAATGACTGCCCTGAAAGCCTTGGAAATGTTACCTCTTCATCCTCCTCCTCCTCCTCCTCATCCTGTGCCACATCCTCTTCCATCATTGCCCGAATCGTTTTTTGAAGGAGGCATAGAAGTGGGATAGTTAAGCTGACAACGGCGTCATCAGCACTGGCCATGTTGGTGGAGTACTCAAAACAGCGCAACAAGGCACACAGGTCTCGCATGGAGGCCCAGTTATTGGTGGTGAAGTGGTGCTGTTCCGCAGAGCGACTCACACGTGCGTGCTGCAGCTGCAACTCCACTATGGCCTGCTGCTGCTCGCACAGTCTTTGCAGCATGTGCAAGGTGGAGTTCCACCTTGTGGGCACGTCACATATGAGGCGGTGAGCGGGAAGGCCGCAGTTATGCTGCAGCGCTGACAGGCGAGCAGCAGCAGGGTGAGAACGCCGAAAGTGCGCACAGACGGCCCGCACTTTCTGCAGCAGCTCTGACATATCGGGGTAATTTTTAAGGAACCTCTGCACCACCAAATTCAGCACATGCGCCAGGCAAGGGATGTGCGTCATACCGGCTAGGCCCAGAGCTGCTATGAGATTTCGCCCGTTATCGCACACCACCAGGCCGGGCTTGAGGCTCGCTGGCAGCAACCACTCATTTGTCTGCTGTTCCATGCTCCTCCACAACTCCTGCGCAGTGTGTGGTTTTTCCCCCAAACAGGCAAGTTTTAAAACTGCCTGCTGTCGTTTACCCCTGGCTGTGCTGAAGTTGGTGGTGAAGGTGTTACGCTGACCGGATGAGGAGGCGGTAGAGGATGAGGAGTTAGGAACAGGAGGCAAACTGAAGCGCCCTGCAATCCTCGGTGGTGGAAGGACATGCGCCAAATTGCTATCCGCCTCAGGCCCATCCGCCACTGCATTTACCCAGTGTGCCGTTAGGGAGATATAACGCCCCTGACCGTGCTTACTGGTCCACGAAACGGTAGTTAGGTGGACCTTGGCACAGATGGCGTTGCGCAGTGCACACCTGATTTTTTCCCCCACTTGGTTGTGCAGGGAAGGGATGGCTTGCCTGGAAAAGTAGTGGGGGCTGGGCACGACGCACTGTGGGACAGCCACCGACATAAGGCTTTTAAAACTGTGCGTCTCCACCTGACGGAATGACAGCATTTCAAAGGCCAAGAATTTTGAAATGCTGGCATTCAGGGCCAGGCAGGTAGGGGGGTACTTCCTCTTCCTCTGAAGTGTTTGGGAGATGGAAAGCTGAACGCTTCCACGGGACATTGTGGAGATGGTTGGTGACCCAGGTGGTGGTGTTGCTGACAGATCGTCTGTTTGCGGGGTGGCAGGTGCCGATATTACTACAGAGGTGGATTGAGAGGCCGAGACTGCAGCAGAAGAGGAAGCAGGAGGAGCCAGAGACCTTTCTTGGTTTTGAAGGTGTCTACTCCACTGCAGCTCGTGCTTTGCACTTAGATGCCTGATCATGCAGGTTGTGCTCAGGTTGAGAAGGTTTATGCCTCGCTTCAGGCTCTGATTGCACAGGGTGCAAACCACTCGTGTCCTGTCATCAGCACATTTTCTGAAGAACTTCCACGCTAGAGAACTCCTTTGAGCTGGCTTTGGTGCGCTCGTTCCCTTGCTGCGTTGGGCAGTAGCAGGTGTAGTGTCTAGGGCACGGCCGCTCCGCTTCTGCACCCTGCTCCCTCTTCTGTTGTGCTGGTGGCTCTGTGCGACCACCGCCTCTTCCTCCAAACTACTCAGGTCACCTGCATGACCTTCATTCCATGTGGGGTCGAGGACCTCATCGTCCTCCACATCATCTTCCACCCAGTCTTCACCCCTGCCCTCCTTGTCAGTCTCCACAATTCTGAGAGCCGCAGCAGCTGGCACCTGCGTTTCGTCATCATCAGAGACGTGCTGCGATGGTCCTTGCATGTACTCATCTTGAGAAATAAGTGGCTGGGCATCGCTGCACTCAATCTCTTCCACTTCTGGGGCTGAGCTAGGTGGATGGCCCTGGGAAACCCTGCTGACAGAGTCATCAAAAAGAAGAAGAGACTGCTGCATGACTTGGGGCTCAGACTGCTTGCCTGATTTGCAAGGGGGTGAGGTGAAAGACGGTTGGACATTGGCTGCATGTGCCAACTCTGACCTTTCTGCAGTAGACTGGGTGGGAGACAATGTGAAGGAACTGGAGGCACTGTCAGCAGCAAACCAATCTACTATCGCCTCTACTTGTTCTGGCCTCATCACTTCTAGAGGCGCATGATGCCCTACCAAATACTGCTGCAGGTTCTGTCGCCTACTCACACTTGAGGAAGGTGTTTCACTTGTGCGTGTAGCTGGCACAGATCGACCACGTCCTCTCCTTGCAACAGGAGCTCTACTAGCAGCACCACGACCCAGGCCACGACCCCTATTTGACGGTCTCCTCATATTTCTTTTACCCCAAAGGGGTGTATATTGAATAGCGGAATAGAAAAAAGGATAAAAAACGGTGTATCTCACACGTACAAACACAGACTAGGCCCGATTACAATTTTTTGTACCCTAAAGGGAGGATGAGGAAGAGGAGTAGGAGGTGTTCGGAACAGGAGGCAAACTGAAGCGCCCTGCAATCCTTGGCGGTGGAAGGAGATGCGCCAAACAAATTTAAAAGGTGTATCTCACATGTATCGATACAGACTATGCCGTAATCTAATTTTTTACACTCCAAAAGGGTGTATATTGAATAGCGGAATAGGAAAAATTTTATAAAACGGTGTATCTCACACGTACAAACACAGACTAGGCCCCGATTACAATTTTTTGTACCCTAAAGGCAGGATGAGGAAGAGGAGTAGGAGGAGTTCGGAACAGGAGGCAAACTGAAGCGCCCTGCAATCCTCGGCGGTGGAAGGAGATGCGCCAAACAAATTTAAAAAGGTGTATCTCACATGTACTGATACAGACTATGCCGTAATTTAATTTTTTACACTCCAAAAGGGTGTATATTGAATAGCGGAATAGGAAGAATTTTATAAAACGGTGTATCTCACACGTACAAACACAGACTAGGCCCCGATTACAATTTTTTGTACCCTAAAGGCAGGATGAGGAAGAGGAGTAGGAGGAGTTCGGAACAGGAGGCAAACTGAAGCGCCCTGCAATCCTCGGCGGTGGAAGGAGATGCGCCAAACAAATTTAAAAAGGTGTATCTCACATGTACTGATACAGACTATGCCGTAATTTAATTTTTTACACTCAAACAGGGTGTATATTGAATAGCGGAATAGAAAAATGTTTACAAAACGGTGTATCTCACATGTACAAACACAGACTAGGCCCTGATTACAATTTTTTGTACCTTAAAGGCAGGATGAGGATGAGGAGTAGGAGGAGGTCCGAACAGGAGGCAAACTGAAGCACCCTGCAATCCTCAGCGGTGGAAGATGCACCCCCAAAATTTGGAAGGTTTATCTCACACGTACCGATACAGACTATCCCGCAATTTAATTGTTTTTACCCCAAGGGTGTAGATTGAATAGCGGAATAGAAAATATGATATCAAAAGGTGTATGTATCTCACACGTACAGACCCAGACTAGGCCCCGATTACTATTTTTTGTACCCCAAAGACAGGATGAGGAGTAGGAGGAGTTCGGAACAGGCAGGAGGCACACTGAAGCACCCTGCAATCCTCGGCGGTATGAGATGCGCCCCAAAAATTGGAAAGGTGTATCTCACACGTACCGATACAGACTATCCCGCAATTTAATTGTTTTTACCCCAAGGGTGTAGATTGAATAGCGGAATAGAAAATATGATATCAAAAGGTGTATGTATCTCACACGTACAGACCCAGACTAGGCCCCGATTACTATTTTTTGTACCCCCAAAGGCAGGATGAGGAGTAGGAGGAGTTCGGAACAGGCAGGAGGCACACTGAAGCACCCTGCAATCCTCGGCGGTATGAGATGCGCCCCAAAAATTGGAAAGGTGTATCTCACACGTACCGATACAGACTATCCCGCAATTTAATTGTTTTTACCCCAAGGGTGTAGATTGAATAGCGGAATAGAAAATATGATATCAAAAGGTGTATGTTTCAATAGCACATGTGAACACAGCAGTGTCTTATATCAGTCAGCTCTGCTGCAGGCTATGAAGGGAAAAAAAAAAGAAAATTCCCCTTTAAGTTTGTCATTTTTAAATAGATTAGTACAGACTATGCCACAATTTAATTTTTTTAACCCAAAAGGGTGTATATATTGAATAGTGGAATAGAAAAAAGTGTATAAATTTTAAAATCACTCAATAATAGCACATGTGAACACAGCAGTGTATTATCACAGTCAGCAGCACTGAAGGAAAAACGCTGCACACAACTGACTGATAAAAAAGATTTTTCTCCCTCCTCCTCAGCGGGCAAAAAGATTGTGTTCACACCACCCCACACACAGCAAAATCGATGTAGAACACTGACCCTGCCTATTCTCCAGCCTCGCCCTAAAATGATCGATAAGATCGGTCACTGGCACTGCAAACCCCCCACACAGCAAAATCGATGTAGAACACTGACCCTGCCTATTCTCCAGCCTCGCCCTAAAATGCCCTAATAACTCGCCCTGCCTGCAGCACTCCGACCTGTCCCTGAATTCTTTTCGGACACAATATAATTGTTGACTGTCTGTCCCTAATCAGCAGCCAGCACGTATGATGTGTGCTCTGTCCCTATACTACAGCAGAATGACGCAGCAGCGCTGGGTCTCGAACTTATAAAAACATGGTCACATGCTTCAGATGGCCAATCAAAGCTACTAATACATTAGTAGGCATGGCTGGGATGGCTTAAGGCACACCAGTTAAACGCTTGTTGATTGGCTGTTGAAAGCCCGCCATTAAAAGCGCGCCATTACATACAAACCCGGAAATAAAATGACCGAACACGGATTTTAAACCCAAACATACAGTAAAGTTTTCGGGTCCGTGTTCGGGTAACAAAAATCCAATTATTCGGTACGAACACGAATAATACAGTCCGTGTTCGCTCAACACTACTAGTCACAGCTAGGCCGCTCCTTCACTTTGCCCTTAGCTGTGAAGTATAAGTGAATGAGCTTTCTGAGGTAATCTGTACTGTACTGCTGAACAACTTCAGGGCCCTTCCTGGCACTCCCTTTGTTTCTACTCTTCAGGGTCAACTACATGGCACCCCCTTTACTGATAAACTTCCTGGGTGAGCTAGCTCCTTGATCTCTGGAGTGGTCCCCTCTCTTAGGCAGACCCTTAGGAAAAACTCGTGGTACTCACGATACTGTTTTTCCCAAAAGTCTCTGCCAGCAGCTCCACTTGTCAGCACTCTGGATCCTCTGCAGCTCAGCTCCACACACCTGGTTCACGAGGCCGACCGTCCAAACCACCTTCCTCACACCTACAGGAGGAAAGACAGCCGGCCAGCTCCTCCTGAGACTTTGCTCCCGCCAAAAGACAACCTGCCTCATGCGCTCCCCGCTTTTATCACCAATCCCATGATGCACCCCTCCAGGTGCCAACCCACTGGGACAGTTACAAAAGCTTGTGTATCATTGGTCAGGTTTCCTCCACTGTCCAACAGGCCTCCCTATTGGACACAGTGGGGGCACTCCCTCAGACCAGATGAATACACACTGAGCACAGAGAGCAGCCCTAACTAAAGATCAGCCTCCCCTGATAAGCAGAAGGAGCATTAGATGCCTTTACCTAGCACCTATCTAGGAGGGTGCTACATCTGCATTTACTTTAAAGTACAATTTTAATAGATTGTGGTGTATTTAAAAAAAAAACATGTACACATTTTAAGCAATTGCCTAACATACATGTACTGCGGCGGGTCAGCTCTATTGTGGGAAATTACGTACCTGTGCGTCACTTTGTGCAATAGGCACTAGGGGGCGCAGACGCACCACCAAAAGTTGGACAGAGGGGGAGCCAATCAGCGGGACCTGAGAGAGGCAGAACTATGTAAACAAGGCAGATCGCTAATCTGACAGGGGAGAAGATAGAGATCTTCTGTTCCTGCTAAGCAGGAACACCGATATTGACCCTCCCCCCAGTCAGATCAACCCCAAAACAGTTAGAAAGCACTTCCAGGGAACACATTTAACCCTTTGATATGAGCTATTACTAGTAAAAAAATGTAAATAAATAAAACTGTCATAAAAATGTCCCACCTATTGGGATTTTTTTTACCAAAAAAAGTGTAGCAGAATACATATTGGCCTAAATTGATGAAGAAATTAGATTTCTTAAATTTTTTTTATTGGATGTGTTTTATAGCAGAAAGTAAAAAATATAGTTTTTTTTTTTTTTTCAAAAAATTACACATTTTTTTTTGTTTAGAGTGCAAAAAATAAAAACCGCAGAGATAATCAAATACCACCATAAGAAATTTCTATTTGTGGGAAAAAATACATCAATTTATTTTGGGTACAGCATCGCACGATCGTGCAATTGTCAGTTAAAGTAACGCAGTGTCATATCACAAAAAATGGCCTGGTCATTAAGGGGGTAAAACCTTCTGGGGCTGAAGTGGTTAAACTGTAAATTGTTAAAATGTACTACATACTGTTTATCCACCTCAGCTCTGGAAGGTTTCCCTCCATCCACGAACAGGCCATTTTTTGCTATTTAGCACTGTGCTACTTTAACTTGTAATTGGGAGGTCATGCAACGCTGTACCCAAATAAAATTTATATAATTTTTTCACACAAATAGAGCTTTTGGTGATATATGATCACTACTAGGTTTTTCATTTTTTATTATATAAATGAAAAAAGACCACAAATTAAAAAAAAAATATATATATATTTTTTACTTTCCGCTATAAAACATATCCAATAAAAAAAAATGTCTTCATGAAATGTCAATAGGTGTGTATTGATTGGTTTGCATGAAAGTTATGGTGTCTACAAACTATAGTTTATATATACTGGAGATTTTTTTTTTTTTTTTTAAACTGATGGCGGTGATCAGCGACTTATAATGGGACTGCGATAGTATGGTTGGCAATATGACACTAACTGACACTTAGTGGGAACTGACTTAGCCACAGACATCACCAGTGACACTAATAAAGTGATTAGTGCTCATACTATACACTGTCAGTGCACGAATGGCACTGGCTGGGAAGGGGTTACCATCTTGGGTAATCAAGGAGTTAAATGTGTCCCCTAACATTGTGTAATGTGTGCTGATTTTTACTAAAGATCTCTTTGTTTCTTATCCCTGCTATTCAGGGATAAGAAACAGAGAGATCATTCCCTGTGTACAGAGCCCTGTGTTGATCGTCAACACAGGGCTCTGGGCTATGCAGGGATAAGAAACAGAGAGATTGTTTCCTCTGTACAGAGCCCTGTGTTGACAATCAATCACTGAGCTATGATTGGACACAGCCAATTAGCAGGTCCTGGCCATGAATCATACTTGCAACCTAAACCTGGAAACAGGCAGCAACATACCAGTAGGTCGTTGTACCTGTACGGGCCGTCCGTCTGCAGTACATTGCATGTGGGCAGTCCACAAGTGGATATTTAAGGATGAGCAAATATGTCTAGGTTTGAATCCTAGGGTGCCAGTTAAATCCTGCATGAAGTCTGAAAATTTGGAACTTAAATTCAAAACAAATAAAAGTCAATAAGGGGCTGATGGGCATGAAGGTGTCAAAAATGTCATGGGGAGGTGGGCACTGCCATGTGGTACAAAAGAAATCCCCAATTACCTTCCAGGACAGCATATGAGAGAGGCTTCACATGCCTAAACAGGAAAAACATCATTCACAATCAATAAAAAGAGCATAGGCACCCAATCAACTCAGTAATTTGTGTCTCCACTGGCTTAACAGGAAAATCAGAATGGTTAGTTATTTTCCCTCATGCCTTCATGCTAATTGCAGGGGCCTCCCATATTTTCACCCATGATACAGGGACCCAGGGACAATGGACCTGGAGGGGTTGCAAACCTGGGCTTTTCTTGGCTGGGATTTAGTTCTGTTAATATTTTAGTTGTGGGACCTTCCCTCCCCATTTCTTTCTCGGCTTTCCACAAAGTCTGTTCTCCACTTAGGGGAAAAAACTAGCTCCATTGGCACAGAAGTTGTAATGGAACCCTCCCTTTCTCACATTTAGTCTGATGTTGGGCCCTCCCCAGTATTGCCTTAGAAGATGTGGTGTATGAAGGAGTCCTTAATGGCCATCTGAGCCCATAATGTACATTAATGACTGTTGTGGATGGACCATGGCTGCCAGCATCCCTGGGTCCTTGGGGGGGGCTGCACACAGCTGAAGCAGGTCCATTCTTATTTTCCCTGTGTGTCAGTGAGATGGGACCAGAGGAGTCTGGCAGGCCTGACTACTTTGAGACTGGTGATGTACTTCCTGTGGGCAGGCGAGGATGGAATGCAACCTAGTACTGCACACCATGGGTCTCCCTCAGCAGACAGCAATACGGGGGATCCACAGATGCCAAGAAGGGAGCACAAGTGTGTGCGTGCGCGTGTGCGTGTGTGCGTGGAGCAGTAAGAAAACTTGGACCTTCCCAGGTCCATAGATTTCCTCTTATCAGCAGTGCTAAAACAGGCAATCTGATTCCTTTATCATAGCTAATGCAAATCTTGCAGATATGAGCATCAACAGCTCCAAGGAAGGTTGGAGTCTTTTTCTTATTGCTCTTCTTCTGACTATACCCAAAATGTGAGGAGGCACAGTGTGGGAAACAATTGGGAGGCTCTCCACTCTTTGCGTGTTGGCATAACTATGACAAGCACAGGAGTGCCAGCAGCTCCAAGGTAAGTGGAAGCTCCAACCTATGAATTCCTTCCCTACACTTTTGTTACGCTTGTTGAAGTGCAGGGATACTGAGGTCTGCTTACTCAATTTTACCCTCAATTAAACTCTACTTTTCTTCTTTTTTTGCAGCATGGAAAGATTATTGCATAGGCCATAGGGGGTTGTCTGCTGTAGTATAATCAGATAATCAGGACTCTTTGAGCCAGATTTTCGGCTATAGCCCACCGCTAGGCTGAACTAAAAACATAAAATGTGGATCCTGCTATACTTAAAGTGGTTGTAAATGCACAAGGTTTTTTTTTTTTTTTTTTTTTAAATACCTTCTGTGTGCAGCCCCCCCCCCCCCCTGAAGACTTACCTGAGCCCCCCTCTCGATCCAGTGATGTCTATGAGAGATGTGCCTCTCAGGGGACTCACACTCCTATTTGGCTTTTTGGCAGCAGCAGGAGCCAATCAGGAGACGAAGAGGGCGGGGCCGGGCAGCGGTTCTGTGTGTGAATGGACAAACAGAGCCGTAAGTCGGGAGTGCGCCAGCTTGCTGTGGGGGCACCCAGCAGGGGGGAGAAGCCAGGAGCGCTGGCGAGTGACCCAAGAAGAGGAGGATCAGGGCTGCTCTGTGCCAAACCACTGCACAGAGCAGGTAAGTATAACATGTTTGTTATTTAACCACTTGCCGACCGGTCACGTTTACCGTACTGCGGCAAAGTGGTTCGTTATCGTCCAGCGACGTAGTACTACGTCGCTGGACTTCTCCCCCTGTAGGCGCGCTCCCGCTGTTTTCATTCACAGCGGGAGTCGGGCCAGGGGAGGAGCGGCGGCGATCGCCGCTGCTCTTCCCCGATCGTCGGGGAATCTAGTTTGAAAATCCGCCCGCCTGTGTAAACAGAGCGGGCGGATCTCCTCAGTGACAGGGAGTGACAGATTGCAGTGTTCAGCATAGCTGAACATGCTATCTGTCCCTGACTCACTCAGTCACCTCCCCCCACACACGTCAGTAAGCACCAGGCATACATTAACCCCTCCCTCTCCAATAAAATTAACCCCATCCCTGCCAGTGTCATTTTTACAGTAACAGTGCATATATATAGCACTGATTACTGCAGTAATGTCACTGGTAACCCCAAAAGTAATCGCAGATCGCCGCCATTACTCGTTAAAAAAAAAAACACCAAAAATGACAGAAATCTTTCCCTTAGTTAGTAAACGCAATAACTTTTGCGCAAACCAATCAAAATACGCTTATTGTGATTTTTTTTTACCAAACATAGGTAGCAGAAAACAAATTGGCCAAAAAATTTTTTGGGGGGGAATTTCTTATAAAAAAATGTTAAAAATATTGTTATTTTTTCAAAATAAACGCTTTTTTTTGTTTATAGCGCAAAAAGTAAAAATCGCACAGGTGATCAAATACCACCAAAAGAAAGCTCTGTTTGTGGGAAAAAAAAGGACATAAATTTCGTTGGGGTACGGCGTCGCACGACCGTGCAATTGTCAGTTAAATTCGCACAGCGCCGAATCGCAAAAAGTGGCCTGGACGTAAGACAGCAAAATCCTCGCGTGGTAAAGTGGTTAAAGAAACAAAAAAAGGCTTTACTATTGCTTTGATTTCCAGGCTAAACCTTTATGCAAGGGCTGCATAGACAAGCCTGTACCTAATGATTGCTCATTAACGCATGCAGGTGTTGGACTTCTTATTACACTGGTACACCCTCCAGGCTAATATATTTGCCACCTCTTCTTTCGGTGTCAGCAGCTTTAATTTATTACTAGGTCGGCACTCATTAAGACCTTATGATTTGGGAATCTTTGATTGTCTCCCATCTGAGTGTGGGCTAGATAAGGGTACTTATATGTACTACAATGTACTGGGGGAGTCACTGTGTATATGATTGATTAAATATGTACTAATAATGTGACTCATTTGCCTCTATTTCTGAAAAAAACTTTTTCTATGTTCATGTCCTGGGAGCTGAAGCCGTACCTATTATTAGTTACCAGCATCTACTATATAACGTAGCTGGCGTGCCCAACCTTAGACTTCTATCATCTGGTGCTCCCTGAGTTCCTCCACTGGATAGATGTATAACAGGTTAGAAAACAGAGACTAGGTTATAGATATTATCTGTGATTATGCCAATTGTCTACTTTGTGGAATAGGCTTAATTTGCATATATTTTGCTGATTGTTGGGTATTTCTTAAAAAAACACCATGACTCTCATGACCTCATGCTTCGGCAGTATGCTCTGTTCCAATGCATTAAATATACAACATTGGAACTTATGCTTGTAATAATTTGTTTTATGTTTTATGTTGTTGTTTTGTTTTATCATGAACATACATATGAAATAGGTGAATTGGGAGCAGGACCTCTCTTTGATTGTGGCATATGTCTCATTTGCATAAAAGGCTCAATGAATTGGGCCTTTTTTCCTTAAAATACATCTTAAAGCTGTAATAAATCGTCGTTGATGGAAAAAAAAAATCCCGTGCAAGGCGATGTCATAATCTGCTAGTATGCATCACATACTAGCACATTATGAGAGACTTAACTTAGAACAAAGCACTCCAGTGACGCGCTGTCACAGCTGAGAGGGTTGACATCTTCCCCCACTCTTCCTTCCGGGTTTGCATTCTCCGGCTACATGAGTCACTGCCGAGTGTGCGGGAGTAGCAGTTTACGCAACGAGCTCTGAAGGTCTAGCACTGTATGCTGGACCTTCAGAGTGCATGCACTGGTAATGTCACCGGCTGCATGCACTCTAAATAGCCCCTAAACTGTGCAGGTTTAAGAGATATCCACAGTACCTACAGGTAAGCCTTATAATAGGCTTGCCTGTAGGTACAAGTGGTAGAACAGAGTTTACTACCACTTTAACACAGACTCTATGCATTCTACAGCATAGTTGGCCTAAATGTACATAGACAAAATGGAAGTAGAAGATTTAGGGAAAAGATCTCTGGTTGCTGAGGCCTGACCATGGTAACTTGACGCAATGCCTAAAGCCTAATAAATGAATCTTATCACCTATTAGTCTATGTGCTATTTCTTTTAGGGCCCTTTCACACGGGCTTTCCAATCAGGTCCACCTCTTCGTTTTTCAGGCAAACCTGATCGGATGCTCTATGCACCCCTATGGAGCGGTGGATGTCAGCGGTGACACGTTCGCTAACCCCCGCTGCTATCTGATCCGATCCTGTCCATGAAAGCCAGACAAATGAAAACCCTATTTTCCATCCATCTGGAGGATCGGATTGGATGAAAAAAGACAGGCGGTCCATTTTCATCCGATCTCCCATAGAGGAGAGCAGGGATCTGACAGGTCTGTCTCTGCAAAGTAAGCGGAGCTGGAGCTGTCATCTGCCTGCTCAGTGGGGATCGGCGGATCGATCCCCACTGAACAAAACGGGCGGAAAGCCCGTGTGAAAGGACCCTTAAGCCTAGTACACACGCAACGAATTTCCACCGACCAGTCGTCCATCTTTTGTCAAGAGTGTTGTTTTGTTGGTTGGAATGTGCCTAGACTGCACACGAATTTTCCCGCACGACAAAATTCTACTTCAGAAGTGATGTCATGTGCTGGTTTGCTTTCTTTGTGTTCTTTCTTCTCTGAGCATGCCCAGTCTTGCTCATAAAATTTTTCCCTGTCGAAATCTGTACTGACTGCACGAAAATCGGCCGTGTTTTGACGGAGGACAAAAATTTTATAGCATGCACACCAGATTTTTTTCGGCCGAAAAGTCGGAGTCGGTTGTCGGAAGCATCATACTAACAAGCCGAAAATCGGCGGATCGGTCGTCGGATGAAAATTCCCAGCCGAATTTCGACGCATGTGTACGAGGCTTTAGTATTGTTGCAGAAGTTCAACATGACTTGTTTTTTTTCTTATGTGAATACCCATTAGCCTCAGGTAAAGTACAGAATACTTTAAAGTGGAGTTCCACCCTAAAATTATACTTACCTCCATCTTCTCGCTCCGGGTCACCTGAAAACAAATGGATAATCACAATTTTTTTTTTTTTGACTTACCTCGTAGAAAGAAAATATACTTATCTTACCATCCACTTCCTCCTTCCTCGGCCGCGGCCCGCGCCGTCACTTCTGCTTTGCAATGATTCCTGGGAGCTGAACGTCATCGCTCCCAGGAATCAATGCGCCTGCACCGGCCCCGACGTCAGTTCCGGTGTAGGCGAGTCATACCTTGCAAAACAGCTTCTGGGCATGCCCAGAAGCTGTGCAGGGATGACGCTGCGGCACCGGAAGTGACGGCGGGGCCGGTGCAGTGCATCGTGGGACCGAAGAAGACGGAAGAGGACACAGAAGAGGATCGCGCTGGCTTCAAGCTGCCCACACCTGAGATGGCAGCGCTGGAGAATACATTTTCAAGGTAAGTATTTCTTCTTGCAGGTAAGTGCAACCCGGGACAGATCAGAGGCTAGCCATTGTGGAATGCACTAGCCCTGACTGTCCCGGGGGTATTTTTATTAAAAAAAACGTTCACTGGGTGGAACTCCGCTTTAACTTTATGTATTTTTTTACAGGGACAATATTAATTCATTTCTTTATACATTTATTATTTTGAATATATTTAGGTTGTATAAACCAGTATGCAATCAGTGCAATATTAGATAATGTTCCAGAATCCTGTATGAACAAATAGCCTAACTGAGGCTAAGAAATGATTGCTGCCCTCACCTGACAAAGTGTGTCCACCTTTAACTCTTAAAAGGAATAAACATTTACCATATTTGGTGTAGCACAATCAATATAAGTGCAATAAAATATTGAAAAAACAATAAAAATGAACAATGATAAACAAAGTCTGAATATATACAATCCATCACTGTGTGATTCAAGTGACAGTTTAAATGAGAAAATCCGAAAATAATGTGATCCAGTGAATTCAAGTAACCACGACCTCTGGCTAAATTGCCTGCTCACCTCCAAATGATGACCCCACTAAAGAGTCACATTCACCATAAAGATTGTCAGACAGGATGCCACCGGGGTACTCCTTCTCTAGGTGTCTTGCTGAAGAAGCCAAGCAGAGAGAGTAACGCATACAGGTGGATGAGCCGTTACTTTTGGATGTCCTTTTTTGTTTCAGCTGATGACATGCATGGATTTTATTCACTTTTGTGAGTATTTTTAGCCCCTATGTTATGTTTTATACAATAAATATTCGAAGCAGAGAGCACTATGGTTTTCTTTTATAATTTTTATTGCCACATATGATTGATTGAGACCCTAAGAGGAGGTGAGCAAAGCTTGCAAACACCTAGAGGGGGAGTACCCCGGTGGCATCCTGTGGGGCTATCTTTGTTTATCATTGTTCATTTTATTTTTTTGTTCAATATCCTATTTAGCCTATATTGATTGCGCTACATCGAATATGGTATATGTATACTTAGGTTGTATTTGACCTTGTATAATGAACAGAGATGGCTTAAGGGTTATGGTTGTTGAGGCTTCATCCAGCAGAAAATCAAATCAATTATATTCGGGCATTACCAGATGCACTCCCTGTGCCTGAAACTGGTAGGATTATAGGACAAGGTTCCAGACATCTACCATTGAAAGAATGAAAGCAAAAACACCCTTAGTAAAGCATTTAACACATAAAATCACTTACAAGTTGTCCTGTTGTATGGTATTGGGTTTATGTTGTTCTTTAGACAGTGAAGGCCTTCTTCATGTTAAAACACTATACATAATGCCATATTGATTACACTAGGCCCTCTAAGTGTGGTTTTGTGGTCACTGGTCTTTTGTAGTGGCTCTGTTTCATACAACAATATAAACCTCTTGCATACTGGTATGTGTAACTGGGGGTCACAGTCCTGCTTGCTGCAGAGGCAAACAGGAAATTCACATGATCAGGGCCTTTTTTCTTGGAGAATAGATTATCAGGAACTCACCCATGCACCCCTCCCCCATTTTAAATCACCCCCTTGCGTTTGGGAGAGAGCATACTGCATCAAATGGGGGGGTGTGGTCAAAGCGCACTAACAGTGAAAATGTTTTAAAGGAGCATTGTTAAATACCAGGCGTGCAGTATGCACAGGGTTCAGGAGTGTGCTACCTAAAGAAAGCAGGGTTCAGGAGCGCGTTACGTACAGAGTGCAGAGTTCATTAATGTGTTACGTACAGAGTACAGCATTCAGTAAAGGAGGGCAGAGTTCAGGAGTGTGCAAAGTACAGAGTGCAAAGTTCAGGAGCATATTACATACAGAGTGCAGAGTGTTCTTGATACAGAATGTAGAGTTCTGGAGTGCGCTTTGCACAGAGTGCAAGGTTCAAGAGTGTGCTACATACAGAGTGCAAGGTTCAGGAGTGTGCTACATACAGAGCTCAGGAGTGCGCTACAAACAGAGTGCAGGGTTCAGGAGTGAATTATGTACACAATGCAGAGTTCAGGAGTGTGCTACATATATAATGCAGAGTTCAGGAGTAGTGCATTACATAAAGAGTACTGGATTCAGAGTTCAGGAGTGCGCTACATACAGAGTGCAGGGTTCAGGAGTGCATAATATACAGAGTTCAGAGTTCAGTAATGTACTATATACAGAGTGCAGAGTTCAGGAGTGTACTACTTACAGAGTGTAAAGTTCAGTAGTGTGCTACGTTCAGTAAACAGTGCAGAGTTCAGGACTAGGGTTGAGCGGACACCTAGATGTCCGTGTTCGACGGGTTCGGCCGAACTTTAAAAAAAAGTCCGGGTCCGTGTCCCGGACTTTTACCGAACTTTTCCCGGACACCGAACCCCATTGAAGTCAATGGGGACCCGAACTTTAAGGCACTAAAATGGCTCTAAAACACCAAAGGAAAGGGCTAGAGTGCTGCAAATGGCAGCAAAACGTAATTAAGAGCATGGCAAGTGCTCTGCAAACAAATGTGGATAGGGAAATAACTTAAAACAACAAAAAAAAACAGAAAAATAAAACAATGTTCTTCTTCATCTCTGAAGGACGAGGCCCATATGGAGTAGGAGGGAGGTTGAGGTGGTGGTGGATGTGGCGGTGACATAGGCGTGCGCACAGGGTGTGCTGGGTGTGCCTGGGCACACCCTAATCACCTAGGGCACATAGCATTGCCAGTGAGGAGATGGGAAAGATCTCCCTGGGACCTGCTCTGCTCTATTTCTCCTTGCCTACAGGTACATGGCCCCGATACATTACTCTCCCTGCTGGCAAACACATGCATGTGTATTTCAACTTTGGGGTGCACACCTTAATGCAATAGGCTGCGCACACCTATGGGCGGTGTAGGTGGAAGCGGCGGTGGAGGAGGACCAGGGCCGGATTAACAGCATCATGGGCTTGGTGCTGAGGATTTTGAAGGGCCTTAAGGGCCGTGCCTTGCCATGCACCCAGAGGAGGAAGGGTGCAGCCATGCATGCCTAATTCAACATGGGATGCTGTCTCTGAAGCCCATAAACACATCCATGCATCGCCAACTGTCCCTCCTTGTCCGGCCTTCACGCTGTGTGGGGAGGTTCTGAGGGTGCTGCCTGGGGAAGCGAGCATAGAAGCCAGACTTCTGTGTTTACAAGTGACAGAAGAGCGGTAACAGTGAATATGGCCAACCCGGGGCCTATATAAAAGGTAGGGGCCTGGAGCTGCAGCTCCAAT
This sequence comes from Pelophylax lessonae, assembly GCF_965119305.1. Taxonomy (NCBI): domain Eukaryota; kingdom Metazoa; phylum Chordata; class Amphibia; order Anura; family Ranidae; genus Pelophylax; species Pelophylax lessonae. The sequence continues at coordinate 261,623,450 of NC_138770.1, read as the reverse complement.
AGCCCCTACATTAATCTGGCCCTGAGGAGGAGGACGAGGTAGCCAACACTGCTTCTTTTCAAAAATTTTAAATGAGGGTACACCCCAAAAGAGTGAGAAAGAGCAAAAATGGAACAATGGGTGGGTAAGGTCGGTATCCATTGCTATTCTGCATAAGGTACGGAAAAGTCCCGTGGGATCCATGCCTGGTTCATTTTAATGAACGTGAGCTTGTCCACATTGTCTCTGGACAGGCGGCTGCGCTTGTCTGTTATAACGCCCCCAGCCGTGCTAAATACCCGTTCAGATAATACACTGGCTGCAGGGCACGCCAGCACCTCCAAGGCGTAAAGGGCAAGCTCAGGCCATGTGCCCAATTTGGAGACCCAGAAGTTGAAGGGGGCAGACCCGTCATTCACTACATGTAGGCGTGTGCACACATACTGCTCCACCATGTTGGTAAAATGCTGCCTCCTGCTAAGACGTTCCATCTGAGCTGCTGGTGCTGCTGTTTGTTGTGGCGTGCTGACAAAGCTTTTCCACATTTCGGCCATGCTAACCCTGCCTTCTGAGGTGCTGGCGGTGCCCTGGTTGCGTTGGCGACCTCCTCCTCCTCCTCCTCTGCCTTGTGCTTCCACTGTGGCCCCGCTGTCAGATGGGAATGCCAGCAGCATGGCGTCTACCAGCGTGCGCTTGTACTCGCGCATCTTGCGATCGCGCTCCAGTGAGTGAATTAAGGACGGTACGTTGTCCTTGTAACGGGGATCCAGCAGCGTGGCCACCCAGTAATCAGCACAAGTTAGAATGTGGGCAACTCGGCGGTCGTTGTGGAGACACTGCAGCATGTAATCGCTCATGTGTGCCAGGCTGCCCAGAGGCAACGAAAGGCTGTCCTCTGTGGGAGGTGTATGGTCCGTGTCCTCTGTATCCCCCCAGCCACGCACCAGTGATGGCCATGAGCTGGCCTGGGTGCCACCCTGCTGTGAACATGGTTCCATCTCCTCCTCCAGCTCCTCCTCCTCCTCATCCTCCTCATCCTCCAGAACTGTGCCCCTGCTGGACAATTGCGTCCCTGGCGTTTGCGTGTGCAGGAACCCACCCTCGGAGCCCCTTGCGAATGACTGCCCTGAAAGCCTTGGAAATGTTACCTCTTCATCCTCCTCCTCCTCCTCATCCTGTGCCACATCCTCTTCCATCATCGCCCGAATTGTTTTTTCAAGGAGGCATAGAAGTGGGATAGTTAAGCTGAGAACGGCGTCATTGCCACTGGCCATGTTGGTGGAGTACTCAAAACAGCGCAACAAGGCACACAGGTCTCGCATGGAGGCCCAGTTATTGGTGGTGAAGTGGTGCTGTTCCGCAGAGCGACTCACGCGTGCGTGCTGCAGCTGAAACTCCACTATGGCCTGCTGCTGCTCGCACAGTCTTTCCAGCATGTGCAAGGTGGAGTTCCACCTTGTGGGCACGTCACATATGAGGCGGTGAGCGGGAAGGCCGAAGTTACGCTGCAGCGCTGCCAGGCGAGCAGCAGCAGGGTGAGAACGCCGAAAGTGCGCACAAACGGCCCGCACTTTCTGCAGCAGCTCTGACATATCGGGGTAGTTTTTAAGGAACCTCTGCACCACCAAATTCAGCACATGCGCCAGGCAAGGGATGTGCGTCAAACCGGCTAGGCCCAGAGCTGCTATGAGATTTCGCCCGTTATCGCACACCACCAGGCCGGGCTTGAGGCTCGCTGGCAGCAACCACTCATTTGTCTGCTGTTCCATGCTCCTCCACAACTCCTGCGCGGTGTGTGGTTTGTCCCCCAAACAGGCAAGTTGTAAAACTGCCTGCTGTCGTTTACCCCTGGCCGTGCTGAAGTTGGTGGTGAAGGTGTTACGCTGTCCGGATGAGGAGGCGGTAGAGGATGAGGAAGCGGAGTAGGAGGAGTTAGGAACAGGAGGCAAACTGAAGCGCCCTGCAATCCTCGGTGGTGGAAGGACATGCGCCAAATTGCTATCCGCCTCAGGCCCATCCGCCACTGCATTTACCCAGTGTGCCGTTAGGGAGATATAACGCCCCTGACCGTGCTTACTGGTCCACGTATCCGTAGTTAGGTGGACCTTGGCACAGATGGCGTTGCGCAGTGCACACCTGATATTTTCCCCCACTTGGTTGTGCAGGGAAGGGATGGCTTGCCTGGAAAAGTAGTGGCGGCTGGGCACGACGTACTGTGGGACAGCCACCGACATAAGGTTTTTAAAACTGTGCGTCTCCACCAGACGGAATGACAGCATTTCAAAGGCCAATAATTTTGAAATGCTGGCATTCAGGGCCAGGGATCGCGGGTGGGTAGGGGGGTACTTCCTCTTCCTCTCAAGTGTTTGGGAGATGGAAAGCTGAACGCTTCCACGGGACATTGTGGAGATGGTTGTTGGTGACCCAGGTGGTGGTGTTGCTGACAGATCGTCTGTTTGTGGGGTGGCAGGTGCCGGTATCACTACAGATGTGGCTGGAGCGGCCGAGACTGCAGCAGAAGAGGAAGCAGGATGAGCCAGAGACGTTTCTTGGTTTTGAAGGTGTGTACTCCACTGCAGCTCGTGCTTTGCACTTAGATGCCTGATCATGCAGGTTGTGCTCAGGTTGAGAAGGTTTATGCCTCGCTTCAAGCTCTGATTGCACAGGGTGCAAACCACTCGTGTCCTGTCATCAGCACATTTTCTAAAGAACTTCCACGCTAGAGAACTCCTTTGAGCTGACTTTGGTGCGCTCGTTCCCTTGCTGCGTTGGGCAGTAGCGGGCGTAGTGTCTAGGGCACGGCCGCTCCGCTTCTGCACCCTGCTCCCTCTTCTGCTGTGCTGGTGGCTCTGTGCGACCACCGCCTCTTCCTCCAAACTACTCAGGTCACCTGCATGACGTTCATTCCATGTGGGGTCGAGGACCTCATCGTCCTCCACATCATCTTCCACCCAGTCTTCACCCCTGCCCTCCTTGTCGGTCTCCACAATGCTGAACGCCGCAGCAGTTGGCACCTGCGTTTCGTCATCATCGGAGACGTGCTGCGATGATCCTTGCATGTACTCATCTTGAGAAATAAGGGGTTGGGCATCGCTGCACTCAATCTCTTCCACTTCTGGGGCAGGGCTAGGTGGATGGCCCTGGGAAACCCTGCTGACAGAGTCCTCAAAAAGAATAAGAGACTGCTGTATGGCTTGGGGCTCAGACTGCTGGCCTGATTTGCAAGGGGGTGAGGTGAAAGACGGTTGGACATTGGCTGCAGGTGCCAACTCTGACCTTTCTGCAGTAGACTGGGTGGGAGACAATGTGAAGGAACTGGAGGCACTGTCAGCAGCAAACCAATCTACTATCGCCTCAACTTGTTCTGGCCTCATCACTTCTAGGGGCGTTTGATGCCCTACCAAATACTGATGCAGGTTCTGTCGCCTACTCACACTTGAGGAAGGTGTTTCACTTGTGCGTGTAGCTGGCACAGATCGACCACGTCCTCTCCTTGCAACAGGAGCTCTACCAGCAGCACCACGACCCAGGCCACGGCCCTTATTTGACGGTCTCCTCATATTTCTGTAATTTAAGATCTTGCCCTAGAAAGGTTTTTATTGAATAGCGGAATAGGAAATATGATCCAAAAAAGTGTATGTATCTCGCACGTACAAAACCACACTAGGCCCCAATTACTATTGTTTCTACCCCTAAAAGGATGGATGAGGAGTAGGAGGAGTATGGAACAGACAGCACCCTCAAATCTTCAGAAGTATGAGATGAACCCCAAAAACTTGGAAAGGTGGATCTCACACGTACCGACACAGACTATCCCGCAATTCAATTGATCCTCAAAGGTTTTTATTGAATAGCGGAATAGGAAATATGATCAAAAAAAGTGTATGTATCTCGCACGTACACAACCACACTAGGCCCCAATTACTATTGTTTGTACCCCTAAAAGGATGGATGAGGAGTAGGAGGAGGAGTATGGAACAGGCAGCACCCTCAAATCTTCAGAAGTATGAGATGAACCCCAAAAACTTGGAAAGGTGGATCTCACACGTACCGACACAGACTATCCCGCAATTCAATTGATCCTCAAAGGTTTTTATTGAATAGCGGAATAGGAAATATGATCAAAAAAAGTGTATGTATCTCGCACGTACACAACCACACTAGGCCCCAATTACTATTGTTTGTACCCCTAAAAGGATGGTTGAGCAGTAGGAGCAGGAGTATGGAACAGGCAGCACCCTCAAATCTTCAGAAGTATGAGATGAACCCCAACAACTTGGAAAGGTGGATCTCACACGTACCGACACAGACTATCTCGCAATTGAATTGATCCCCAAAGGTTTTAATTGAATAGCGGAATAGAAAATATGATCAAAAAGAAAGTGTATGTATCTCGCACGTACACCACCACACTAGGCCCCAACTACTATTGTTTGTACCCCTAAAAGGATGGTTGAGCAGTAGGAGGAGGAGTATGGAACAGGCAGCACCCTCAAATCTTCAGAAGTATGAGATGAACCCCAAAAACTTGGAAAGGTGGATCTCTCTCACACGTACCAACACAGACTATCCCCCAATTTAACTGATCCCCAAAGGTTTTTGATTAAATAGCGGAATAGAAAATATGATCCAAAAAAAGTGTATGTATATCACACGTACACAACCACACTAGGCCCCAATTACTATTGTTTGTACCCCTAAAAGGCTAGATGAGGAGTAGGGGGGGTATGGAACAGGCAGCACCCTCAAACCTTCAGAAGTATGAGATGAACCCCAACAACTTGGAAAGGTGGATCTCTCTCACACGTACCAACACAGACTATCCCCCAATTTAACTGATCCCCAAAGGTTTTTGATTAAATAGCGGAATAGAAAATATGATCCAAAAAAAGTGTATGTATATCACACGTACACAACCACACTGGGCCCCAATTACTATTGTTTGTACCCCTAAAAGGCTAGATGAGGAGTAGGGGGAGTATGGAACAGGCAGCACCCTCAAACCTTCAGAAGTATGAGATGAACCCCAACAACTTGGAAAGGTGGATCTCTCTCACACGTACCAACACAGACTATCCCCCAATTTAACTGATCCCCAAAGGTTTTTGATTAAATAGCGGAATAGAAAATATGATCCAAAAAAAGTGTATGTATATCACACGTACACAACCACACTAGGCCCCAATTACTATTGTTTGTACCCCTAAAAGGCTAGATGAGGAGTAGGGGGGGTATGGAACAGGCAGCACCCTCAAACCTTCAGAAGTATGAGATGAACCCCAACAACTTGGAAAGGTGGATCTCTCTCACACGTACCAACACAGACTATCCCCCAATTTAACTGATCCCCAAAGGTTTTTGATTAAATAGCGGAATAGAAAATATGATCCAAAAAAAGTGTATGTATATCACACGTACACAACCACACTAGGCCCCAATTACTATTGTTTGTACCCCTAAAAGGCTAGATGAGGAGTAGGGGGAGTATGGAACAGGCAGCACCCTCAAACCTTCAGAAGTATGAGATGAACCCCAAAAACTTGGAAAGGTGGATCTCTCTCACACGTACCAACACAGACTATCCCCCAATTTAACTGATCCCCAAAGGTTTTTGATTAAATAGCGGAATAGAAAATATGATCCAAAAAAAGTGTATGTATATCACACGTACACAACCACACTAGGCCCCAATTACTATTGTTTGTACCCCTAAAAGGCTAGATGAGGAGTAGGGGGGGTATGGAACAGGCAGCACCCTCAAACCTTCAGAAGTATGAGATGAACCCCAACAACTTGGAAAGGTGGATCTCTCTCACACGTACCAACACAGACTATCCCCCAATTTAACTGATCCCCAAAGGTTTTTGATTAAATAGCGGAATAGAAAATATGATCCAAAAAAAGTGTATGTATATCACACGTACACAACCACACTAGGCCCCAATTACTATTGTTTGTACCCCTAAAAGGCTAGATGAGGAGTAGGGGGGGTATGGAACAGGCAGCACCCTCAAACCTTCAGAAGTATGAGATGAACCCCAACAACTTGGAAAGGTGGATCTCTCTCACACGTACCAACACAGACTATCCCCCAATTTAACTGATCCCCAAAGGTTTTTGATTAAATAGCGGAATAGAAAATATGATCCAAAAAAAGTGTATGTATATCACACGTACACAACCACACTGGGCCCCAATTACTATTGTTTGTACCCCTAAAAGACTAGATGAGGAGTAGGGGGAGTATGGAACAGGCAGCACCCTCAAACCTTCAGAAGTATGAGATGAACCCCAACAACTTGGAAAGGTGGATCTCTCTCACACGTACCAACACAGACTATCCCCCAATTTAACTGATCCCCAAAGGTTTTTGATTAAATAGCGGAATAGAAAATATGATCCAAAAAAAGTGTATGTATATCACACGTACACAACCACACTAGGCCCCAATTACTATTGTTTGTACCCCTAAAAGGCTAGATGAGGAGTAGGGGGGGTATGGAACAGGCAGCACCCTCAAACCTTCAGAAGTATGAGATGAACCCCAACAACTTGGAAAGGTGGATCTCTCTCACACGTACCAACACAGACTATCCCCCAATTTAACTGATCCCCAAAGGTTTTTGATTAAATAGCGGAATAGAAAATATGATCCAAAAAAAGTGTATGTATATCACACGTACACAACCACACTAGGCCCCAATTACTATTGTTTGTACCCCTAAAAGGCTAGATGAGGAGTAGGGGGAGTATGGAACAGGCAGCACCCTCAAACCTTCAGAAGTATGAGATGAACCCCAACAACTTGGAAAGGTGGATCTCTCTCACACGTACCAACACAGACTATCCCCCAATTTAACTGATCCCCAAAGGTTTTTGATTAAATAGCGGAATAGAAAATATGATCCAAAAAAAGTGTATGTATATCACACGTACACAACCACACTAGGCCCCAATTACTATTGTTTGTACCCCTAAAAGGCTAGATGAGGAGTAGGGGGGGTATGGAACAGGCAGCACCCTCAAACCTTCAGAAGTATGAGATGAACCCCAACAACTTGGAAAGGTGGATCTCTCTCACACGTACCAACACAGACTATCCCCCAATTTAACTGATCCCCAAAGGTTTTTGATTAAATAGCGGAATAGAAAATATGATCCAAAAAAAGTGTATGTATATCACACGTACACAACCACACTGGGCCCCAATTACTATTGTTTGTACCCCTAAAAGGCTAGATGAGGAGTAGGGGGAGTATGGAACAGGCAGCACCCTCAAACCTTCAGAAGTATGAGATGAACCCCAACAACTTGGAAAGGTGGATCTCTCTCACACGTACCAACACAGACTATCCCCCAATTTAACTGATCCCCAAAGGTTTTTGATTAAATAGCGGAATAGAAAATATGATCCAAAAAAAGTGTATGTATATCACACGTACACAACCACACTAGGCCCCAATTACTATTGTTTGTACCCCTAAAAGGCTAGATGAGGAGTAGGGGGGGTATGGAACAGGCAGCACCCTCAAACCTTCAGAAGTATGAGATGAACCCCAACAACTTGGAAAGGTGGATCTCTCTCACACGTACCAACACAGACTATCCCCCAATTTAACTGATCCCCAAAGGTTTTTGATTAAATAGCGGAATAGAAAATATGATCCAAAAAAAGTGTATGTATATCACACGTACACAACCACACTGGGCCCCAATTACTATTGTTTGTACCCCTAAAAGGCTAGATGAGGAGTAGGGGGAGTATGGAACAGGCAGCACCCTCAAACCTTCAGAAGTATGAGATGAACCCCAACAACTTGGAAAGGTGGATCTCTCTCACACGTACCAACACAGACTATCCCCCAATTTAACTGATCCCCAAAGGTTTTTGATTAAATAGCGGAATAGAAAATATGATCCAAAAAAAGTGTATGTATATCACACGTACACAACCACACTAGGCCCCAATTACTATTGTTTGTACCCCTAAAAGGCTAGATGAGGAGTAGGGGGGGTATGGAACAGGCAGCACCCTCAAACCTTCAGAAGTATGAGATGAACCCCAACAACTTGGAAAGGTGGATCTCTCTCACACGTACCAACACAGACTATCCCCCAATTTAACTGATCCCCAAAGGTTTTTGATTAAATAGCGGAATAGAAAATATGATCCAAAAAAAGTGTATGTATATCACACGTACACAACCACACTAGGCCCCAATTACTATTGTTTGTACCCCTAAAAGGCTAGGAGTAGGGGGAGTATGGAACAGGCAGCACCCTCAAATCTTCAGAAGTATGAGATGAACCCCAAAAACTTGGAAAGGTGGATCTCTCTCACACGTACCAACACAGACTATCCCCCAATTTAACTGATCCCCAAAGGTTTTTGATTAAATAGCGGAATAGAAAATATGATCCAAAAAAAGTGTATGTATATCACACGTACACAACCACACTAGGCCCCAATTACTATTGTTTGTACCCCTAAAAGGCTAGATGAGGAGTAGGGGGGGTATGGAACAGGCAGCACCCTCAAACCTTCAGAAGTATGAGATGAACCCCATCAACTTGGAAAGGTGGATCTCTCTCACACGTACCAACACAGACTATCCCCCAATTTAACTGATCCCCAAAGGTTTTTGATTAAATAGCGGAATAGAAAATATGATCCAAAAAAAGTGTATGTATATCACACGTACACAACCACACTAGGCCCCAATTACTATTGTTTGTACCCCTAAAAGGCTAGATGAGGAGTAGGGGGGGTATGGAACAGGCAGCACCCTCAAATCTTCAGAAGTATGAGATGAACCCCAAAAACTTGGAAAGGTGGATCTCTCTCACACGTACCAACACAGACTATCCCCCAATTTAACTGATCCCCAAAGGTTTTTGATTAAATAGCGGAATAGAAAATATGATCCAAAAAAAGTGTATGTATATCACACGTACACAACCACACTAGGCCCCAATTACTATTGTTTGTACCCCTAAAAGGCTAGATGAGGAGTAGGGGGGGTATGGAACAGGCAGCACCCTCAAACCTTCAGAAGTATGAGATGAACCCCAACAACTTGGAAAGGTGGATCTCTCTCACACGTACCAACACAGACTATCCCCCAATTTAACTGATCCCCAAAGGTTTTTGATTAAATAGCGGAATAGAAAATATGATCCAAAAAAAGTGTATGTATATCACACGTACACAACCACACTAGGCCCCAATTACTATTGTTTGTACCCCTAAAAGGCTAGATGAGGAGTAGGGGGGGTATGGAACAGGCAGCACCCTCAAATCTTCAGAAGTATGAGATGAACCCCAACAACTTGGAAAGGTGGATCTCTCTCACACGTACCAACACAGACTATCCCCCAATTTAACCACTTTAATACAGGGCACTTCCCTCCCTTCCCGCCCAGGCCAATTTTCCCCTTTTAGCGCTGTTGCATTTTGAATGACAATTGCGCGGTCATGCAACACTGTACCTTCACCAAATTTATGTCATTTTCCCCCCACAAATAGAGCTTTCTTTTGGTGGTATTTGATCACCTCTGCGATTTTTACTTTTTGCTAAACAAATAAAAAAAGACCGAAAAGTTTAAAAAAAAAAAAAAAAAATTTTGTTTATGTTATACAATTTTGTAAATAAATAATTTTTTTCCTGCACTGATGAGCACTGATGAGACTGCACTGACAGGCACTGATGAGGAGGCACTGATGGGGTGGCACTGATGGGGTGGCACTGATGGGGTGGCACTGATAGGTGGCACTGATAGGCGGCACTGATAGGCGGCACTGATAGGCACTGATATGTGGCACTGATAGGTAGCACAGATATGCAGCATTGGTGGGTACTGATAGGCGGCACTGCTGGGCACTGATAGGCGGCATTGATGGACACTGATAGGTGGCACTGACGGGCATTGATAGGTGGCACTGACGGGCACTAATGGGCACTGATAGGCGGCACTGGTGGGCACTGATGGGCACTGATGGGCGGCACTGATCGGCACTGACAGGCGGCACTGATGGGCACTGATAGGCGGCACTGGTGGGCAATAATGGGCACTGGTGGGCGACACTAAAGGATGGCAGTGATGGGCACTTGTGGGCAGCACTGATAGGGAGGACACTGGTGGGCATCACTGATGGGGAGGGCAATGGGGGGCTCCCTGAGCCCTGATTGCCATCCCTGGTGGCCATAGTGGGCATCCCTGGGGTCATAGTGGGCATCCCTGGGGTCATAGTGGGCATCCCTGGTGGATCTAGTGGCATCCCCCCCCGAGGGTCTGCACTGGTAATCAATGATCTGATTACCAGTGCCGACCCCCCCCCCCTGTCAGGGAAGCCGCCGATCGGCGCTCCTTTACTCGTGCCTGTCAGGCACGAACTAAGGAAAGCCGATCAACGGCTGTTCCTATTTACTATGTGACCAGCCGTGATTGGACACGGCTGATCACATGGTAAAGAGCCTCCGTCAGAGGCTCTTTACCGAGATCGGAGATGCAGGGTGTCAGACTGACACCTCGCATCACCGATCGCCGCTCTGCGCGCCCCCGGGGGGCGCCCAGAGCGGAGTTATCCTGCCGCCGTCATATGACGTCCGGTCAGGATAACTCAACCACATTCCCGCCGTCAATCTGTAATAGGGCGGGCGGGAAGTGGTTAACTGATCCCCAAAGGTTTTTGATTAAATAGCGGAATAGAAAATATGATCCAAAAAAAGTGTATGTATATCACACGTACACAACCACACTGGGCCCCAATTACTATTGTTTGTACCCCTAAAAGGCTAGATGAGGAGTAGGGGGAGTATGGAACAGGCAGCACCCTCAAACCTTCAGAAGTATGAGATGAACCCCAACAACTTGGAAAGGTGGATCTCTCTCACACGTACCAACACAGACTATCCCCCAATTTAACTGATCCCCAAAGGTTTTTGATTAAATAGCGGAATAGAAAATATGATCCAAAAAAAGTGTATGTATATCACACGTACACAACCACACTGGGCCCCAATTACTATTGTTTGTACCCCTAAAAGGCTAGATGAGGAGTAGGGGGAGTATGGAACAGGCAGCACCCTCAAACCTTCAGAAGTATGAGATGAACCCCAACAACTTGGAAAGGTGGATCTCTCTCACACGTACCAACACAGACTATCCCCCAATTTAACTGATCCCCAAAGGTTTTTGATTAAATAGCGGAATAGAAAATATGATCCAAAAAAAGTGTATGTATATCACACGTACACAACCACACTAGGCCCCAATTACTATTGTTTGTACCCCTAAAAGGCTAGATGAGGAGTAGGGGGAGTATGGAACAGGCAGCACCCTCAAATCTTCAGAAGTATGAGATTGTGTTCACTGTACCCCACAAAGATTGAGTTCACTGCACCCCACAATGATTGTGTTCACTGCACCCCACAAAGATTGTGTTCACTGCACCTCACAAAGATTGTGTTCACTGTACCCCCCAAAGATTGTGTTCACTGCACCCCACAAAGATTCTGTTCACTGTACCCCACAAAGATTGTGTTCACTGCACCCTAAAAGGATGTTGTTCACTGCACCCCACAAAGATTGTGTTCACTGCACCCTAAAAGGATGTTGTTCACTGCACCCCAAAAAGATTGTGTTCACTGTACCCCCCCAAAGATTGTGTTCACTGCACCCCACAAAGATTGTGTTCACTGCACCCCAAAAAGATTGTGTTCACTGTACCCCCCAAAGATTGTGTTCACTGCACCCCAAAAAGATTGTGTTCACTGTACCCCCCAAAGATTGTGTTCACTGCACCCCACAAAGATTCTGTTCACTGTACCCCACAAAGATTGTGTTCACTGCACCCCAAAAAGATTGTGTTCACTGTACCCCCCCAAAGATTGTGTTCACTGCACCCCACAAAGATTCTGTTCACTGCACCCCACAAAGGATTTTGTTCACTGCACCCCAAAAAGATTGTGTTCACTGCACCCCAAAAAGGATTTTGATCACTGCACCCCAAAAAGGATGTTGTTCACTGCACCCCAAAAATGATTTTGTTCACTCCACCCCAAAAAGATTGTGTTCACTGCACCCCACAAAGATTGTGTTCACTGCACCCCAAAAAGATTGTGTTCACTGTACCCCCCAAAGATTGTGTTCACTGCACCCCACAAAGATTCTGTTCACTGTACCCCACAAAGATTGTGTTCACTGCACCCCAAAAAGATTGTGTTCACTGCACCCCAAAAAGGATGTTGTTCACTGCACCCCAAAAAGGATGTTGTTCACTCCACCCCAAAAAGATTGTGTTCACTGCACCCCACAAAGATTGTGTTCACTGCACCCCAAAAAGATTGTGTTCACTGCACCCCAAAAATGATTTTGTTCACTGCACCCCAAAAAGGATTTTGTTCACTGCACCCCAAAAAGGATGTTGTTCACTCCACCCCAAAAAGATTGTGTTCACTGCACCCCAAAAAGATTGTGTTCACTGCACCCCACAAAGGATTTTGTTCACTGCACCCCAAAAAGATTGTGTTCACTGCACCCCAAAAAGGATGTTGTTCACTGCACCCCAAAAAGGATTTTGTTCACTGCACCCCAAAAAGATTGTGTTCACTGCACCCCACAAAGGATTTTGTTCACTGCACCCCACAAAGATTGTGTTCACTGCACACCAAAAAGGATTGTGTTCACTGCACCCCAAAAAGATTTTGTTCACTGCACCCCAAAAAGATTGTGTTCACTGCAGCCCAAAAAGATTGTGTTCACTGCAGCCCAAAAAGATTGTGTTCACTGCAGCCCAAAAAGATTGTGTTCACTGCAGCCCAAAAAGATTGTGTTCACTGCAGCTCACACACAGAAAAATGGATGTGGATCACTGACACCTGCCTATCTCCAATCCCACACCACACAGCAATATCGATTGTAGTTTGTAGAACACAGTTTCCCTAAAATTCAGCAGACTCTGTCCCTAACAGGATTGAGAAGAGATCGTAGATCAGGATTGAGTGCAGATTCACCCCACCCCCCACACAGCAATATCGATTGTAGTTTGTAGAAGACACTGACCCTATAATTCAGCAGACTCTATCCCTAAAATGCCTACAACTCGCCCTGCCTAAACACTCCGACCTGTCCCTCAATTCTATCCGGACACAAATGGTTTTTTCCTGCCTATCTTTCCCTAATCAGCAGCCAGCACATTGATGTGTGCTCTGTCCCTTAGCTAAGCAGCAGAATGACGCTGCTGCGGCGGCTGCCTCGAACTTATAAAGACTTGGTCACATGCTTCAGACGGCCAATCACAGCTACTAAGACATTTGCAGGCATGGCTGGGATGGCTTAAGGCACACCAGTTAAACGATTGTTGATTGGCTGTTGAAAGCCCGCCATGAAAAGAGCGCCAAAGCATGCAAAACCCGGAAATAAAACGACCGAACACGGATTTTTACCCGAACATACAGTAAAGTGTCCGTGTCCGTGTTCGGGTAAAAAAAATCCAATTATTCGGTACGAACACGAATAATACAGTCCGTGTTCGCTCAACACTATTCAGGACTCCGGAGTGCTTATCTCACAGGCCAGTTTATAACTAAAAATGGATTTCCCTCAAATTCTCCCCAGGCCCCCTAGTACAGCGCTCTCCCTCAACCAACCCCCCCCCCCCCCCTCCCAGTACAGAGCTCTAGCATGGCTGTGTGCATCCCCTGCTCTCTTCTCTGCTCTCATAGGGATGTGCAGGGCATGTAGAGTTCAGTGAAGCCACCGGAAGAGGAGCACTGTCACATGTAAACACAGTAGTGGCTTCTGCGTTTACAAATTACAATAGTGAGTATCGAGCACATCACTAGCCAGAGGTGGCAGGTTGGATTTCTGGTAAGTTCTAGCTGAAAAAAAGCCCGGCATGTGACAGTTACCCTGCAGCACATGTTATATAGGGGGCTATGGAAAGTATTGCGGCCAGTAGATACTATCATGATCCGTATTACTCTAACTATAGATAGTAGAAGTATAGTGACCCTTATCACTCTAACCCTTATATCTGACTTTGCATGTTATGGTACTATATTTATAAAATGCAATAAATATCTTTTATTTGGTCTTCATAACAGAACATTATGTAGCAATAGAGAAAAAAGGATTGTATACCAGCGCTATGGAGTTTTCATGTGTACTGAATCAGGCTTAAATGGTGGTGTAAGCTGCCTCCAACCTACCTCTGAGGTAGTAAAATAGAAAAAGTTGCAAAAATGTTGGAACCGGCGCTACCACTTTAAATCGTGCATGTGCAAATAGAAAAGTGCATATAGTGCTAAAAGTGCACGCAATAAGATATAATATAAAATAATATAATATAAAGTGCTACGTGCTGTTTATGGACTTTTCTTTCCAGTACTGGTCATGCTCCGTTTTCCTCCTTTTTCTCCTTTCAAAGGTGCAGATCAGTCACTTTTTATTTTAGTGTGTAGGCAGGTGTAGTCTACTTTCTCCACTGCAGGTGGTGCTCAGCCACAGCAGCATTGCAGAAGTAGAGGAAGTCAAGAGGAACAGGGTTCCTCTATTGTTTCCTGGGTCACTGGGGCAACAATCCGGTTGGATGCTGGCCACCCATGTGACTCTGGCGGCCATGTTAGGTGTGGCAGAGTCCATTTAAGACCCTGGCTCCTGGGTTTGGCACGCATTCAGCATTTGGGTAGTGTAGGGACAAGTCACTCTTCTGTCAGGGACAGTATAAGCAGTAGGGAAAGGTTTGAGAGGAGTAGGGAAAGCTTAGGTATCTTTCACTCTTCTTGGACATCTTCCCGTTTGGGCTTGGACTGGCCAGGCTGCATTCCACCCCTCTAGACAGACGCTGTCAGTTTGGCTGAAACCTGCACCACTGCACGCTGTTGACATCCATGAGTATTCCAGGCTAGGCTTCCTTTTTTTGGGGTAGCGGGTACCTAGTTTTGTAAGGTACCCGCTCCCACTTTTGCTGGTATCGCCTTGGACAGGTCCCAGGAGGCTGCAGGTCCATTCACAAAGTGCAGCGCGACTCAAGGAAGTAGGAACTGATTTGGGTCCATGTGCAGAGCGAGCAGAATGAAGCAAGTATGTAGTGGATGTACTTCCCACTCTGGAAGAAGGAGGATGCCATGAGGCCTAGGTGCTGCAGAGGTGATCTGCAAGGATCTTTCATGAATAAGCAAGCACCACAGCAGCCCCTCCTGAATAGAGGTAATGAGACATTTGAAACTTATTGAGGACCAGTTTCTGGATGTTATGGCCAATTGCTTTGGTACATGTTACTGCCAATTATGTAGAATGTGCTAGATGTTCTGTTACCATATGTCTGAGAGTCATTTAAAGCAGTAGTAAACTCCACTTTTTAAGTTGTTCCCACAGGTTGGCCGATAATAAGGCTTACCTGTAGGTACAGTGAATGTCTCTCACACTTTTGGAATTTAGGAGCTATTCACACTTGAAGTAGCCAGTGACATCACTGGCACATGCCACGGCACATGCACACTGAGTGTGCTGTCCATTCAGAGTGCTGTGCCACGGCCGTAGCTTCTGTGACGTCATTGCGACCCGGCAATTCAAATGGCTGGAGAACGTGAATCGTAAGAAAGACCGGGTAAATATGGAAGCGCTAACAGTGGTGACAGCGCGCTGCTGGAGGGCTTCATTTTAAGGTAAGGCTTTCATAATGTGCTAGTATGCAGTCCATATTAGCAAATTATGACTTAAACTGCCTGGGGTCCCACATTTTTTTTTCCAGTTTACTACTGCTTTAAGTACTGTTCAGTAAAGTTCACAAAAGCCACTTCAAAGCCTCATTAGTGACTATGTACTGTATGCAAGACTAGGAGTGTTATGTGCCTATAGTAGATGAAATGTGCAGCCACATAAAAGCATCGCAGAAGTTGAAGATATACTGTAATGTGTAAACTTGAGCTGGAGATGACTACCTGGAATGAAGTTTACCCTCCTGGTGGAGATTTAGGACCCCTCAAGTTGTGTCACATGCCAGGAGGCTTGGGTCCCCATGTCACATGGGCCTCAGATGTTCAAAACTAAACTTGGAGCCCTAGCCTAAACCAAGGAATGTGTAGAGCCCTGCAGGTGAGAGTTCTCTTAGTGTAAAGAGGTCTACCATCACTATGTTTTTTTTTTTTTAACATTTTTAGCATATTATGTCTTGGTGCTTAGTGGGGAGAGATGGGGGGTCCTGGTGCTTAGTGGGGGGAGATGGGGGGTCCTGGTGCTTAGTAGGTGGAGATGGGGGTCCTGGTGCTTAGTGGGAAGAGATGGGGGTCTTGGAGCTTAGTGTGTGTGTGGGGGGGGGGGGGTCCAGGTGCTTAGTGGGGGGAGATGGTGGGTCTTGTTTCTTAGTGGAAGGATATAGGGGTCTTGGTGCTTAGTAGAGAGAAATGGGGGTCTTAATGCCTAGTGGGGGCAGATTGGGGGGCACTGCCAGTCAATGGGGGAGGGGGCACTAGTGCTCTATACCTGGCTGCTTGATCAATCTGGAATCCTGTGTAGAAGAATCATCCCTCTCTCACTTTTCTTCTGGGCTGATTTCTCTAATCTGAAGGAATACTGGGGTTTGCCAGTGTAGTGATAGCTCAGACAATCCCACAAAAGCAAAAGATGACTTCCTCTACTCACTTCTCTGCCAAGCACTGACTGATGACTCCTCTATTGCAGAGCCAAGCAGAGGAAGCCAGTGGTGGAAGTCTTCCTTTGCTGTCACTTTTTCTTTACTTGTCTAAGCTGTCACTGCACAGGCATCTCCAGCATCCTTCCAGGTGTACCAGCCCAGCCACAGGAGCAGTACTACAGCTGTCAGTTCTCCTGTCAGCGGCGGTGCTCGGGGCCCTCTGGATGAAAAGATGGGCCCCCATTGATGCACCGATCATCCCTGAACATATCATCCATGTGTGCAGGGTGGGTCAGCACTAAGGTTGCCAACTAATTTCTTTAAACCAGGACACATATTGATTAAACAGGTACTGAGGCTATTATTAATGCACATGAGGGGCTAAGTGAGTTTAATTACCACCTTAACCAGCCACAGAACCTGTGTAATTAATGTGTGTCCTGGTTTAAATTTTTATTGCCATAGGCAAGTTTTAAAGCTTTTTTCCCTGGAACCTGCTTAGTGCAATTCTGTTATTGCTTACAAGCCCTACTTGTTATTTGATTTTTTAATCCATTTTCACGGATTACATTATGGGCGCATATACTTTTTATTTATAATCATGCTAATCAACCAATTCTGACCAGATAAACTACTGGTGTCCTGGGGTCCCCCCCCCCCCCGCCCCGCATAAGGAGACTTAACATGCGCATTTGATCATAATATAAGATGGTTTACATGATACGGTAAGAGGCTTGAGCACTTGGTGTCACCTGGTGGTAGAAGCATTGCAGATTCATTGATGCGGGGACACTAGTGGATGAAGTGATTTGTGGATAATTTGTCCTACCCCATCTTTTGAACTTTTTGTGGTGCACAGTATTTTCTTATTTAGACCTTTTATATGGGCCTTGATAGACTTTTAGTTCATTTAGTGATAGCTTTTTTACACACAATTTTTCACTTCATAAGTTTGATACTGTATCATTATGTTTATTGAGTTATGTTTAATTATACCTATGTTTTCACAACACTGATTTTGATTTATTAGCGCTGCTTTGTACATTTATTATATTTTTGCAATACAAAAGGAAAGTGACTGGTCCGTACAAAAACAAATAGTCTGTCACCTAGCGCTTATAATGATACAATGTGCACTTAAGAGATTACTATACTAGCTGCTGCTATAAAATTAAAATTAAAACCATATACTCATGCTTCCATTGTCCACATAAAATCAAATAATTGAATTTGAATGAAAAACAATGTTCACATTAGCAGCGCTTAAAAGAACGATAATCCTCCTCTTATTTTGATTATTAAAGTCCTTTATCCATTGAGCAACATGCTTAAGTGCTGAAAAAACTTTTCCCAGGGAGTGTGAATAGGGAGGCAGGGTATGTTCAAACGATTCAAAAAACCTTCCCGTCACCACACCTCGTACGACCTCTCCCCTAGGTATTAAGCACTCAGCAGAGATCAATCAAAATAAGCTTTGATATTGATAATTCAGATCATCCCTTCTGGTTCAATCCGCTACTCCTCCTCCACTACAGCACAGTGTGAACTTCAGAGCTGCGTTGAATCCTTCCTTCACTCACACTGATTTTCACCAGGCAGGCAATCATGTCCTCTCCCAACAGATGACATATGCAGCGTATCATACAGTATAAAGGATAAAGGACTCACAGCGTGATACTGTTTATTTAACCTTCCTAGCGGTATTTCCGAATGTGGCTCAGGGTTATTATTCAGTGCCAAAAGCGGTAACCCCGAGCCCCACTCGGGATTACCCCAGAATGATACTCACCTTCCCCTGCGATCCCCCGCCGTCCTCCCAGCCTTCCTCCAGCCGTCCTCCAGCTGTCCTCTCGCTGTGTGTTCGGCCGATGCCAGCACCTTCTTCCGGTTCCCTTCCCTGCGAGCGCTGCATCGCAGGGGGGGGGGGTGGAACCGGCGGGAGATTAAAAATAAATGACATTATACAGTGTAATCTGTCAGGATTACAATTTTGTATCATGCCATTTCACCAAAGGGTTTTCACCTAGTGGATTTTCCAGTGCTCTGCCTGTACTTTTTGCAGTACTTTGTGCCTGGAAAATTGATAACGTCCATGGCGTCCAAAAAGCGTTCTTTTAGCTCAAAAACGCTTTTAGACAAACTGGAAAACAGCAACAGTGGATCAGAAATATTTGAAGAACTGTACGATAGCGATTTGTGGGAAAATTCGTCATCAGGTACTAAAAGTGACAACAGCGACGATTCTGTGACTGGGCTCAGCGATGTGCGGACTTGGTGCTCTATTGACTGCGGTACGAATCAGGCAACGCCCTCCAAGATTCCCATTTACTGGAGCACCTGGTGGTATGAAAGTTGACGTTGACCATGACAACCCCTTGGCATATGTACAATTATTTCTGACCGATGAGGTTATTGAAAAAATAATTACCGAGACCAACCGGTACAAAGAGCAACAATTGGCTGCGCATCGGAAGTTTGCAAGATGCAGAAAGTGGGAACCACTGGCCAAAGATGACATTTGGAAATTCTGGGCCTAATAATTCTTCAAAGAGTGGTGAGGAAACACCTGCAGAAGTGGTATTGGACAACCAATACATTACTTGCCACTCCATTCCTTGGCCCATCATGTCAGAGTACAGATTGTCCCTCATTATGAAATATCTCCACTTCGAAAACAATTAGGAATTTGATTACATTTATTTTATTATAATTTATGATTTCGTGTTTCAAACTTTATCTTACCCAGGATGTCTACTAGACTCTTGTTTGGACAGATTTAAGTGAGTTTTTTCTAAGAATTACAGGCCTAAAATATAAAACAACATATTTCCATGCAAAACAATTTACAGCTTTTAGCAAAATAATTCTGACATAATCAGACCGCCAGGGAGGTTAAATGTTTAAAACACACATTCCATAACCCTTCAATCTATATGCTTACATTAAAATATTCGTAAAAAGCATGTAAACAATACACAAGATTATCTGAACCAATCTCACCACTGTAGCTCAAAGCCGTTACTCCGGTCAGAAGCACTGCTTTGGACTGTTGGGCATAAAACGTGTGTCTCTGGCTGGAAGCTGTCCAATATGCTCATGAGGTACTAGCGTGTCCTGAAGCACGTGTTCCTGATGATAAGAAGCACCGTTCCAGGTTAGTTGGAAAACAGGATCTCCCTGTGACCACTGATTTTGTCTTTAGGTCTCTGACACAAAGGCAGACGCCGCCTCATCCTCAGGGGCTCCTGCAGCTAGACTCATTGCAAACTTTATTATCAAACATATTCTTCCTCTTAGCAAAGGTTCTGGTTCTCTTATTTATCTACAGGTTTAGCCCAATATCCTGTTTGGGGAGGGATTTTCTCATAACCCCCCCAAAGAGGGCTACACTAGCTACTGTGGGGAGTCCCTCCTAAATGCTATCAAAATATGCCTGTTCAAGTGGGGTGGCCCATTGTCCTTGGCCTCAGATTCTGCAGCCGTTTGCCTTTGTTGCCAGAGCTAACACAGATTTCATTCTGAGGGATACTTTTTCTGAGGCTATCACAAGAAGCGGTTTATGTCCTAAACTGTTTTTCTTGAAGTAGTGATTCTCAGCTAGACTCTCTGTTGTCTTATAGAGACTATGCTATGCAGGCACATGTTACACTGATTGAGAAACAGAGACATTGCCGTGAAAAGTCAATGGTTGTGCATATTTCATAATCTGTTTAACTATTCTGTGGTGTATGCATGCTCTTTGCCATCCTTAACCCGTTTTGCATTATTGGCTCTAATTTTGTACCTTTTTAGTAAACTGCAAATTACAGTCACTTCCTGTCTGGTCATTTAGCCACTTACCTATTATATTATAATTCCACTCCAAGAAGAAATAAGGTTTCTACCTCCTCTTCCAATTACCCTCCTATAACGCATTCTAACAGGCTTTTTTTTCTTCCAGGTCCCTCGCTGCTGCCAGTTCTGGGTGTGGGGGACTGCTAATCAAGGGCTTTGATGGCACTCAAGAACACCCGTCCCCTCGGCTCCCCTCTGCTGACATCAGTTCTCTTCTAAAAGACCCTAGCCAGGAAGTAAACAGAAGAAAAGAAGGCTTCGGGCTAGAGTGTCATGTGAACTGAACTTAGGGTATGAAAAAGGTGCATTTAGATAGGGTTTTTCTTATACAGTGATCAGTTAGGAGAGGGAGTGGAAGAGGGAATATATTCATCCAAAAGAAAAGCTTTAAATATAGCTAAAGTCAAAACTTTTTTTGTATTCTGTATAGAGTAGGGGATGGTTAAAACCGATGTTACCTTTTTTTTTTTGTTTCCCATCTGTGCCCCAATAGGTAGATTTCCTTTCACTGTCCTGGAGACTCAACAAGAAATGAGAAGATATCTTTCCAATGTGATGGAAATGCCTTCTTAGACAGTTGTCATATGAAAAGTGTCCCCACTGAAAGATTTACCCTCTATTCTTGTTACATAGTTAGTGAGGTTTTAAAAAAGACACCGGTCCATCCAGTTCAACCTATGATGTGTGTGTTTGCTGTTTAAGTGGCAACTCATAATTTTGGATTTACCCTCACTTTCATTACTGGTGTCGTGGGTGATCCAGACATGTAGTGAGTCTCCCTTCTTTTTTTTTTTTAAAGCCCATGGTGTGTATGAACACACTCAGACTAACACCCGGTGCATAAAAAAGTGCACACACGCAGACGTGAAGAACACAAAAAGTGCACAGGGTGTGCGAAATGATCCACCTCCTAAGAGGACGGACCCTGACCTTGATCCTCCGGGGCACAAGACTCCTGACAGGGACTGAGGTACTTCCATGGTCTGCCCGGCCGAAACCAGGCAAACCCTGTTCTCTGGGAGGACTGATGAAACAGCACACCCCAAGTACTAGGTGGAGCTCCCCTAAAGGGAGACCCCATGAGAGAGGGCGAAATAAGCCAAAAGGCCATATCCGCCCCCTCCCAAGACTTTCAAGGTAGGCTGGAGGACCCACACCCTACTCATCATGTGAAAAAAGGTGAAAGTGAAGTGGCACAACAATAAAGAAAACAACACACAAACAAATAGGTGGGGAAAGGGAAGTGGGGAAAGTGCTTAGTGCAATAGTGAGATACCATGGCAGGCCTTCCGGCCAGGAATAAAAAATTCCTCTGGTCCGAGCCAAAAGGCCTGTCCCAAGAGGCAGGTGTGAAAAAAGTGTGCATTGCAGTGACCAAGGTGCCAAAATACTCAAGATGAGCTGCCTCTCACCTGTGAGATTAAGGCACCCCTAGGCTGCCACCCTAGGGGCACGTACACCATGGGCTTTTTTCAGTCCCGGCCTCCGGCCAGACCAGTGCAGCCCATCCCTACCAGAAGGCATCAGAACTTAGATGGCTTAGGAAGAACATACCCTCACTGGGGAGCTCAACCCAGGAGGACGGCCCTTCCAACTCCATCACCATTCCTTACCAATTACATCCAGGAGCAGTACTAACCGGCGGTGGGAGAACCGGCTTTCTCGCTCCCTTCAAACTGATAGGGACGGATCCCATTCAAATCAGGAGGCAATGGACCTTTCCAGCTTTCTCTGACGGTACCTACTTCCCGGCCCCCCAGTTACGCCCAGGGCGCTCCGGTTCATTTCAGTCTCTGCCGATACTAACCTTCAAGGTCCATACCAACTGATAAGAAAGTCTCCCTAATGGGGAAAAAGACATCAATAAAAAAAAAAAACTGACAATGGTTCTAACCCCTCACCACTCAAATCTATAAAAAGTTTTGCCTTTAGCTTCACTTACAGTGACATGACACTTACTGTATAACCCTTGTAGGTTTCATAAGAAAGACATTGTCTGCACTGGAACTCTCTCAGAATCTCATTTTTAAATCAGCGCTTGGTCTTACTGTTGACATACCACCAAAAAAAAAAAAAAAAAGGGCATCACAGATTCCACACCATAGCCAACATTTTATGAATGGCTTGCTAATATGCAAATGAAGGTGCAGTGTAGAATGAACACTGCAGTGTCTAGTAGAAGGCAGATAACATTGAGTCGTTTTAATACAGCAAGCTGAGGTGCATAAAAGTAGGGATGCCACTTGAAATTAGAGTTTGTTTAGGTTCCGAGTCAAGTCCTATTTGGGATAGCCAGAACCCAGTAATTCTAAGTTCAACTACTAGTTATACATTTGCTTTTTTTTACTGTAAGAATCATAAACTTTTACGTTTTGTAATGAAATCTTGAGGTGATCATACTGGAAAGGTCACCAGAACTCTAGAAGCAGTTAGCAAGTAGTATATGAAACTTACTCCATATGAGACAGATATTGGATCACGTTGTTGAGGTGGAAGATGAATATGAAGTGTGAGAAAATCACTGTTAATATCACTGAGAACATCAGCATATACAGTACATATAAGATATGGGTAGCTTTTTTGCATTGTAGACAAAGACCTTTAGATCCAAAATATGCAAAGTCCAAGTTTAGCATACTTACCTAAAAACCAGTATATATATATATATATATATATATATATATACATATACTGTATATATAAGTTTGATAGCATATGGATTTCAGCACTGAATACCTTATTATATCCTAAAAATGAGTGTTTACTACATGCCAGAACCAATAGAGACAATTTAAAAAGAAAGATACTGAAGTTGACTTCTAGCCCATATGCACTCTAATTAATGACCCCACTCCACTTCCTCCCGACCTCTTCTTGCTCCAAAACCTCTTTATTTTGACATCTGAAACCATAAACCCGTTTTCCACTTACCTAGTTGTGGTTTCATAATGAGTAAACCAACATTTTATAGTTTAACTTTGTATTTATTTGTATAAAAAAATAGAATGTGCTTAGCACCTTGAGAAAATACATTTCTTCTTGTTACCAGTCTACTTTGTCTGAAGAACAGATGTCAGGCACCTCTGCAATCAAATGGTTACAAAATCGTGCATTTGCTTAAAAAGAAATGGCTTTCTTCTGTTACTGACCAATCTTCTGACAGCTTGGGAATCCCGTCTAATGTTTTCAAGTTTGGCAAAATAGAGAATACTCTGGAAAAGTAAAGAAAATATATTCAAAACAGATACGATCTTATTTTCACCATGTCATTCAAGGCAAAGGCTCATGGTTCCTCAACAACAACTAAAGGGCTAATCCCTTTGCTGCCTAAAGGGACAAAATAGAAGAGAGCTATGCAAATTTCAATTAAAGGGAAACCATGAGGGTTTTGGATTAACTTCACCTAATTATTTATGTTTATCAATTTTTGCACTCATGTTTTATATCAATACATTTTAGAGCATATACCTTTTTCTTACAAATTAACATTTAAAGCCAACTTTTATGCAAAGCTCAACCCCCACAGCTATCATTTAAAAAAATACTTTCTGAAGTAAATTTTTAACCTAGGTTTGCCATCCATCTCTTTCCCAGGTGCTGCTTCCTGGAATGATACATAGTGGATCCAGCTCTGTAGTCTTTCACTGCTTACCAGTTGCCTCTTCATGATGTCATTATGCCACTGCAATCATCTGAATGCTCATAGGAAACTGCCACTGAAAAACCAATAGGACGTGTCTATGCCACTCAGTCAGTGATGTAAACATCCAAAGAAAGACCCTTCTCCACAGGATGGAAGAAGATTGTATACTTCGGACTTGGTATGTCACATGACCATGGATTTGGGTAACATTTTGGGCATTTGGAATTTTTTTCTTTTAACCACTTAAGCCCCGGAAGATTTTACCCCCTTCCTGACCAGGGGGTATTTTGCGATTCGGCACTGCGTGACTTTAACGGACAATTGCGCGGTCGTGCGATGCTGTATCTAAACGAATTTGGCGTCCTTTTTTTCCCACAAACAGAGCTTTCTTTTGGTGGTATTTGATCACCTGTGCGATTTTTTGATCACGCGCTATAAACAAAAAAAGGGCGTAAATTTTGCAAAAATAGCAATATTTTTCACATTTATTTATATGAAATTCCCCCCCAAAAAAATGTAAAAATCAAAATGTTTTAACATTTCCGGCCAATTTGTTTTATGCTACCTATGTTTGGTAAAAAAAATCGCAAAAAGCGTATTTTGATTGGTTTGCGCAAAAGTTATCGCGTTTACTAACAAAGGGAAAGATTTTTGTCATTTTTGTTGTTTTTGTTTAACGCGTAATGGCGGCGATCTGCGATTTTTTTTGCGGTACTGCGACATTGCGGCGGACAGATCGGACCCTTGACTGACATTTTTGCCACTTTTGGGGTTACCAGTGACATTTCTACAGTAATCAGTGCTATACATATGCACTGTTACTGTAAAAATACACTGGCAGTGAAGGGGTTAACTTTTTGAAAGGGAGGGGCTATGTGTGTCCCTAGGGGCGTGCTTTCTACTGTGATTGGCTGTGGCTTCAGATGTATGAAGAGTGATCAACGGTTCTACATAGTAGAACCGTATGATCATCCTTCATACACAGGGGAGAATGACAGGCAGCTTGTTTACACAAGCCGCCTGACTTTCTCCCTCTCCCCCGCCGATCGCAGAGTGACCGGCGGACATCGGGTCCGCCGGTCACACGCGCGGGGGGGTCCGTGACCACGCGCTCGCTCCCTAGACCCTCACAAGCTAGTGACGTAGCCCTACGTCACTTTGCCTGTGAGGGGCTGACCGCCGACGTAGATAGTCGTGCGGCGGTCGGCAAGTGGTTAAACGAAACCAGCAATGAGCTTGGATGGGAAAGGGGACAAGTGGTAAGGTGGAAGATGGTACCCAAAACTAAGCCTAGAGAATTGACATAGGACTCCCAAAGCACTATAGATATGCTAAACAGATAACACCACAACAGCATCTCCCTTTCTGGCTGGTCCAAACTTGGTGCTAATGCATTTCTGGGATTACAAAAAAACTGCCTTATAAGAATTTGAGACTTTCAGCAAAAAAGACAAACTGAACTGCAAAATGCTCACATTTTAAAGTGGTTGCTATACACTAAAATTACTCTAGTCACTGGTATAACCCCTAAAGCTTTGGTTTTATGGAAAAAAAATTTAATAAATATTTTTTTTGAGCTTGGATTTTACCATTGCTGTGCTACTCTTCTTTCCATACACTGAAAATCTCTCAATGTTGTCTAGTGGCGGATTCAAGAGTAGACTCACCAAGTCACTGCACCTTGATACATGAAACCTACAGGGTTTCTCAACCAGGGTTCCATGGAACCCTAGGGTTCCTCCTGTGGTTGCTAGGGATTCATTAAGCAATGGGCAATTTCTGCCTCTCAGATAAGTTCCCAATGACACCATTGTTCCTTTTAGCTATCTGTAAGGGGGTAATTCTTCCCAATGACGACAAGAGTAAGGATCATTCTTCCCACTGACTGTCACACTAATGTGTCATGAGTTGTAGATTTTAAATTTTTAGCAGGGGTTCCCCCGAGTCCAGAAATTTATTTCAAGGGCTCCTCTGTGTTGAAAAGGATGAGAAAGGCTGGTCTACAATAGCTACCAAAACCTAGCATTTTTGAGATCCAGCATTATAGAAACTACATCTGTCATAGGGATGAGATTTCAGCTATTGATCTCATTAAACCACAGGTTTTATATGACACAAGTTCTACCTGCTGGTTGGAAAATAGATTAAAAAATATTTATGTGCAATATTGCAATGTGCAATGAAAAACTATAAAAGTCTTATTGTTTTTGCCCTGACCTTAAAAGATAAAGAAAAAAATGTACAAAACCAGCACAGATTCCCTTTATAAGTGCAAACACGGCTTCAGTTTCTGGGCAGTTTTGTCACATCTCACTGCCTTACACATGCACTATTCCACCAGCAAACTGCTGAAAGGGACAGCTACAATGAGGTTCCAGCCAGACTGCATTGACAGACACTGTGACAATCTAGAAAATTGTATGATGCTCCAAATGTGTTACTGACAGCACAATGATACATGGGTGGATGTGTGCTGCCCTAGGCCATGGCTTTTGTTAGCTTTGCAGAAATCTGTCTCTGCATAGGAAACATTGAAATCTGTAGAAAAAATGCACGCATGTATTTGATTGTATTTACAATGCTTATGAAAATACACACAGTATATAAGTATACAGAGTACTTTTACTAGCTATCATTCAAGTCACAGTTGGTTGTATTTCCCTTTGCTCATTCTCCAACATCTACATAACAGGTTATGTAGGGAGGTGATGGGAGGGATAAAGGAGCCTGGCCAGCAAAGACAGTAGTCAGACACTCCTATTAGAAGAGGGAGCTATTACATGCAAGGAGGGATTAGGCTGTCTGTGCTAAGGACTCATCGATGGGAAATCAATGAGAATTTAAAAATATTTGATTTTTCTGTGTCTTCTAATAAGTCTTCATTTTGGGTCTTCTAATGATTTTCCGCGGTTTAAATTTAAAAGCCCACTCAGTCACCTTGGCTCACAGTGTGGCACCTTCCTTTCCCAGTCTGAGACCTACTGTACATAACATTTCAGTATGAAGTGGTATATCCTTTCTGCCTGGACTTAGCTTTAAGTTTGTGTACATGCAACATTTAGGTAAAATGTTCACATAATATCAAGACAAGGAGACACATTAGAACATGGCAATTTGGCAATAAATAAAAACACACACAGGAACTAGTTTTTCACAAAAAAAGAATACAAAGTAATAAAATCAATGTCGGAAGTTGTAAAGAAACCTAAAAGGGTACCTAAACCCAGAAACAAAACTTTAATATATCACAGTGCACAGTCCTTAAACGTGGTGTGGGGAATGTTAAGTAGAAATGAACACGCAGAATGCTTATGTCATCACCAATGTAAAAGCAGCTTTAATATAATAAATAGTGGGTTCATTACATATAGTTGAATCAGCTCTCGGGTGCTGGTGCCGCCATCTTGCCTAAGGAAAACCTAGGAGAATGGCCCTGCGCTCTGTGAATGGGCCGGCTGCGGAGGGAAGAAGGAAAGGGCCGAACTTCCAGCTGAGTTCGCTGTGGTCAGGTTAAAACCAGATACCCACTCCCCCCCCAAAAGGTGCCAAATGTGGCAGTGGAGGGGGGGGGGGAGGCAGAGAAGCGGAGCTTCCCCTTTTGGGTGGAGCCCTGCTTTAAGCCTTGGTTGTAACATAATGAAGCAGGAGATGGACTAGCGAGACTATATGTTGTGAATCCTCTATTATTATATTAAAACTGGCTTTACGTTGATGATGGCATCAATGTGCAGCCCCTTCAATGTGGTGACTGCATTAATTTTCTTGTTTTAGGCTTTTTTTCATCTTTATTTTCATCTTGTGATCTGGCCAGCAACACACTTCCTGCTTTATGGTTTCTCCACTCCTACGAGGATCAATGGAGACACCTTTGGACATTGTCAGTCTGGGCAAAGGGTAGTGTTAGATGCACTAGCAGATTTAGATGGACTATTTCTTAGCTCTAAAGAGTTGTCTTGTTCCCATGTCTATCTTGCACTTAGTTGTGATTTGGTTATGAAAGGCAACACATCCAGACTATTTCGCCATAGATAGGAACACATTATTAAGTGATTTATGTTTCCATCTGCCTATGTGGGCTTATCTATGTGAGAAAACCATTAAAAAAATAAAGCATAGGATAGCACAGCACCGCACACCCATTGGACTAAAACAAAATTAATTCACCTGTCTCTAGATATTTTGCTAGGATGGGTCACAAAGATAGTGCTTTATGATTTTAGATGAGATACCTAGAATGGGGAGAGGAAGTGATCAGGTGTGGGAACGGTTATAGAGAGGAATAAGATGGATTCATAGATTATCAGCAGTATATCCATTGGGAACAAGGATTATGATCTACAGTATATTATTTTATAAATCTTTGTGAAGAGGTTTTTGATGTAAACTTCAGGTTTCTTTACAACTTATGGTACTGATATTATTACTTTGTATTATTTAACAAATTACCAGGATCCAGTTCTCTGCAGCTTATAGGAGTTGTAAAGTTAGAAGGTTTTTTTTTTTATCTTAATGCATTCTTTGCATTAAGATAAAAAAACCTTCTGGGTGTTGCAGCCTCCCCTGCAACCCCTAATACCTACCCGAGCCTCCTCTCTGTCCAGCGATGTCCACGAGACCTTCAGCCGTCCGGGACTCTCTTTCTCTCCTGATTGGCTGAGAAACAGCTGCAGTACCATTGGCTCCCGTGGCTGTCAATCAAAGTCAGTGAGCCAAACAGGAGAGAGAGGGGCGGGGCCAAACAGCAGCTTTATGTTTGAATGGACACGTGGAGCTGCATCTTGGCTCGGGTGCCCCCATAGCAAGCTGCTTGCTGTGGGGGCACTCAACAGGAGGGAGGGGCCAAGAGCAGCAAAGAGGGACCCGAGAAGAGGAGGATCCGGGCTACTCTGTGCAAAACCAACTGCACAGAGGAGGTAAGTATAACATGTTTGTAAAAAAAAAAAATCACGAGACTTTACAATTACTTTAAACAATGATTCATTGATGTCCTACACACTTGTGAACTTGGGAAAGGGCTGGAACACTTGAAACAGTTATTCCATTGTTCATGTGTGGATAAAAGTGAATAAAAGATAATACAAGACAACTGTACCTTCACTGCATCCCTTCTGAATTATATATGTCATGAGTGGAGCCCACTAGATGATACATGTGTGTGTATGTATATATACAGCATCTCACAAAAGTGAGTACACCCCTCACATTTTTGTAAATATTTTTTTTTTTTTTTTATGTTACAACACTGAAGAAATTATACTTTGCTAGAATGTAAAGTAGTGAGTGTACAGCTTGTATAACAGTGCAAATGTGCTGTCCCCTCAAAATAACTCAACACACAGCCATTTATGTCTGAACCACTGGTAACGAAAGTGAGTACACCCCTAAGTGAAAATGTCAAAATTGGGTCCAAAGTGTCCAAAATTTTGCGTGGCAACTATTATTTCCCAGCACTGCCTTAACCGTCTTGGGAATGGAGCTCACCAGAGCTTCACAGGTTGCCACTGGAGTCCTTTTCCACTCCTCCATGATGACATCATGAAGCTGGTGGATGTTAGAGACCTTGCGCTCCTCCACCTTCTGTTTGGGGATGCCCCACAGATGCTCAATAGGATTTAGGTCTGGAGACATGCTTGGCCAGTTCATCACCTTCAGCTTTTTTAGCAAGGCAGTGGTCATCTTGGAGGTGTGTTTGGGGTCGTTATCATGTTGGAATACTGCCCTGCGGCCCAGTCTCTGAAGGGAGGGAATCATGCTCTGCTTCAGTATGTCACAGTTGGCATGTCATGTTTGGCATGTCATGACATGTTGTCATTCATGGTTCCCTCAATGAACTGTAGCTCCCCTGTGCCGGCAGCACTCATGCAGCCCCAGACCATGACACTCCCTCCACTCTGCTTGACTGTAGGCAAGACATACTTGTCTTTGTACTCATCATCTGGCTGCCACCACACACGCTTTAAACCATCTGAACCAAATAGGTTTATCTTGGTCTCATCAGACCACAGGACATGGTTCCAGTAATCCATGTCCTTAGTCTGCTTGCCTTCAGCAAACTGTTTGCGGGAATTCTTATGCATCATCTTTAGAAGAGGCTTCCTTCTGGGACAACAGTCATGCAGACCAATTTGATGCAGTGTGCAGTGTATGGTCTGAGCACTGACAGGCTGTTCCCCCACCCCTTCAACCTCTGCAGCAATGCTGGCAGCACTTGTACATCTATTTCTCAAAGACAACCTCTGGATATGACGCTGAGCACATGCACTCAACTTGTTTGGTCGGCCATGGTGAGGCCTGTTCTGAGTCAAACCTGTCCTGTTAAACCGCTGTATGGTCTTGGCCACCATGCTGAAGCTCAGTTTCAGGGTCTTGACAATCTTCCTTTAGCCTAGCTGTGAAGCTCTGGTGAACTCCATTCCCAAGAGGGTTAAGGTAGTGCTGGAAAATAATGGGGGCCACACAAAATATTGACACTTTTGGCCCAATTTGGACATTGTCACTTAGGGGTGTACTCACTTTTGTTTCCAGCGGTTTAGACATTGATGCTGTGTGTTGAGTTATTTTGAGGGGACAGCAAATCCACCATGTTATACAAGCTGTACAATCACTACTTTCTTCAGTGTTGTCACATGAAATGATATAATAAAATATTTACAAAAATGTGAGGGGTGTACTCACTTCTGTGAGATACTGTGTGTGTGTGTGTATATATATATATATATATATATATATATATATATACACACACTCACCAGCCACTTCATTAGGTACACCTTGCTAGCATCGCATTAATTGGACCCACTTTTGCCATCAAAACTGCATTAATTCTTTGTGGCATAGATTGAACAAGGTGTTCTAAACGTTCTTTAGAGATTTTGGTGTGATAGCATCACACGGTTGCTGCAGATATGATGGGCTGTACATCTATGATGCAAATCTCCCGTTCCACCCCATCCTAAAGGTACTCCATTGAATTTAGATCTGGTGACTGTGGAGGCCAATGGAGTACAGTGAACTCATTGTAATGTTCAATAAACCAGTGGTGAGATGATTTGAGCTTTGTGACATAGTGCATTATCCTGCTGGAAGTAGCCATCAGAAGTTGGGGACACTGTAGTCATAAAGGAATGGACATGGTCAGCAACAATACTCGGGTAGGCCCTGGCATTTAAATAATGCCTAATTGGTACTAAGGGGCCCAAAGTGTGCCAAGAAAATATCCCCTACATCATTACACCATCTCCACCAGCCTGAACCGTTGATACAAGGCAGAATGGATCCATGCTTCCATGTTGTTTTATACCAAATTTCTGACCCTACTATCTGAATGTCACATCTGAATTCGAGAATCATCAGACCAGGCAACGTTTTACAACTTTCTATTGTGAAATTTTGGTGAGCCTGTGCGAATTGTAGCCTCAGTTTTCTGTTGTGACAGCCACGGCACCCAGTGTGGTCTTCTGTTGCTGTAGCCCATCTGCTTCAAGGTTTGATGTGTTGTGAGTTCAGAGAGGGTATTCTGCATTCCTTGGTTGAAACGAGCGGTTATTTGAGTTACTGTTGCCTTTCTATTATCTTGAACCAGTCAGCCCATTCTCCTCTGACCTTTGACTTCAACAAGGAATTTTTCATCCACACAACTGCAGCTCACTGAATATTTTCTCTTTTTCGGGCCATTCTCTGTAAACCCGAGAATTGGTTGTGTGTGAAAATCCCAGTAGATTACCAGTTTTGAAATACTCAGACCAGCCCCTCTGGCATCAACAACCATGCTATGTTCAAAGTAACTTAAATCCCCTTTCTTGCTCATTCTGGTGCTTGGTTTGACCTTCAGAAAGTTGTCTTCACCACATCTAGATGCCTAAATGCATTGAGTTACTGCCATGTGATTGGCTGATTAGCCATTTATCTTACCAAGCAATTCAACAGGTGTATCTAATAAAGTGGCTGGTGAGTGTATGTACAGTACATATTATGCATATATACACAGATATGGAGCCTTACAGTATAACCAGGAATTGGTAAGGTTCAACAAAATTGGACAAAGATTTTAATGAAGCTTAATAGTTAATAGTTACTTACCTTTGTCTATAATCTTCCAGAAACTCACATGGATTTGACTTCAGAACCAATGATTCTAGTGGGGAATCCTTTAAGTCTGCAAGTCCACCCAATGCTTCAATATTATTCTCTTCAAGTGATAAGTGCTGAATTGCAGGAAGCTTTGGCAGTTGTTTAAAGGTTGTAAAGTGATTTTTGCTTAGGTTTAATTCTTTACACCTGTGATAAGCAAAAGAAGCCTATGGTTACTGTAGAGTATATTTGCAGTATATAGATATACGGTACTGTGCAAATGTTTTAGGCAGGTATGAAGAAATGCTGTAAAGTAAGAATGCTTTCAAAAATATATAATTCGATTATTTTTTTTCCAACAATTTACAAAATGCAATGTGAGCAAATAGAAGAGAAATCCAAATCACATAAATATTTGGTGTGACTACCCTTCAAACCAGTATTCTCCTAGATACACACAGTGCTTGTGCACAAAGTTTTTGAAGAAACATGGCGGGAAGGCCTGCTCCAAACATCCTGGAGAACTAGCCACAGATCTTCTGTGGATGTGTGTTGCCCTAAATTCTTCTGTCTCTTCATGTAATCCCAGACAGGCATGATTATTTTGAGATCAGGGCTTTGTGGGGCAAAGCCATAACATCCAGGACCAGGCCTGGATTGGGACAAAAAAATAGGCCTGGAAAAATAGACAGGATATTTACAGAGCCAGTCCTCTGCACTGTAATGTAAAGGGGCACTATAATAAATACAGTGCCCATTTAGAGTGCAGTCACCTTTATATTACAGTGCCCCTTTACATTACAGAGGCCCTAGCAATCCCAACCCCTTGCAGTTATTGCCCCCCCTTCTTTTCTCTCTAATCCCAGTGCCCCCTTTTACTCTCTGCCTCCCCTGCACAGTCCTACCTTCGGCAGGGCAGAAGCAGGATTCAGCCTGTGTGTCCTCTCCAGGGTCTCCCGCCCCGCCAACAATGTCATCGTATCAGCAGGGTTGGGGGCAGAAGGAGATGAAGATCTGAATCACATTAACAAGAGGATGATTACCCATTGGGTACTATGAAAAGACTCCCACTCTATTTGCAGATCTTCAGCTCCTCCCACCCCCTGCTCTGCTGATAGGATGACATCGTTGTCGAGGAGGGGGAGACAGGAGAAGAGACACAGGCACGGCTGCATAACAGAAGGTGAGCAGTGACCTTGGTCTCTATTGGCCTTGTTGAGACTGTGGTTGTCATTTGCCTCACGCTGTGCAGCCCAGTCATCAACAGGCAACAAACAGGTACCAGTCAGCGGCCCAGGAGTTGGGTTGGGTTTGGACCTCCTGCCCAGTTTGCGCTATGGCCAGTCTGGGCCAGGCAGGACTTCTGTTTTCACTGAAGGTAGTTCTTAATGACATTAGCTATGTTTGGGGGTAGCTGTCCGGCTGCAGAATAAATTTGGGGCCAATCACATGTCTCCCTGATGGTATGGAATGATGGTTAAGTATCTGCCTGTACTTTTCAGCATTGAGGACAATATTGATTGGGCAACATTAAGGACTATAGATGCAATGGTTGGCCAAGGAAACTTAATGCAACTGATAAAAGTCTTGTCATGCTTACTTCCCTTAAACTTTGGACGATGTCTAGCAGTGCCATCAGCAAAGAACTGGTGGAAACCAGTAGGAGCCAGGTACACCCATATACTGCCTGGAGAAGTCTGGCAGAAATGGTCTTCATGGAAGAATTGTGGGCAAAAATCCATACCTCCAACATGGAAACAAGACTAAGTGAGTTAACTATGAATGAAAACATACTGTAGGAACTGGGGTGCAGAAAATGGCAGCAGGTGCTCTGGACTGATGAGCCAAAATTTGGAATATTTGGCTGTAGCAGGAGGCAGTTTGCTCGCCAAAGGGCTGGACAGCAGTACAATAATGATTATCTGCAGGCAACAATGAAGTATTGTGAAAGTTCCTTGCAAGTTTGGGGCTGCATTTCTGGAAATGGAGTTGGAGATTTGGTCAGGATCAGTAGTGTCCTCAATGCTGAGAAGTACAGGAATATACGTATCCATCCTGCCATAATATCTGAGAGGCATGTGACTGGTCCCAAATGTGTTCTGCAGCAGGACAACAACCCCAAACATTCAGCCAATCTCATTAAGAACTATCTTCAGCATTAGGAAGTGATGGTTTGGCCCCCACAGAACCTTGATCTCAGCATCACGGAATCTGTCTGGAATTACATAAAGAGACAGAAGGATTTAGGGCAGCCTACATTCACAGAAGATCTGTAGACAGTTCTCCAAGATGTCTGAAACAACCTACCTGCTGAGCTCTTTCAAAAACCGTGTGCAAGTGCCCCTAGAAGAATTGATGACGTTTTGAAACCAAAGGGTAGTACCACCAAATAATGATTTGATTTGGAATTTTTCTTCTGTTCATCTCATTTCTTTTTCTTTAATTAATCAAAATAAACTATAAATACTTACTGTATATAGTTACACAGTCGGGTTGAAAAAAGTCACAAGTCCATCTGGCTCAACCAATAAAAAACAAAAAACAGTAAAGAAAACCCAAACATACAATCCCATATACACAATCCTATACCTGCAGTTGATCCATAGGAAGGCGAAAAACCCCAGCAAAGCATGATACAATTTGCTACAGCAGGGGGAAAAAATTCCTTCCTGATCCCCCGAGAGGCAATCGGATATTCACTGGATCAACTTTACCTATACCTTCTATTTCTGAAAGCATTCTTAATTTACAGCACTTTTTCACACCTGCCTAAAACTTTTGTACAGTACTGTATTTATCGGCAGACCACACAAAAAAGCAGACACAAATTGTTTCCCTATTTGTCTACCTTGTGTGAACACCGAGGAGTAAGTAGTGATGAATTATTATTTATATTAACAAACCATTAATACATAATAATACAGCTCTGTGAGTTATCTATTCTCAGCATGTTTATTTACATGAAGGAATGCAAGCCAGTTAAGAAATCGATCCTGTAGCATCTTTTGTACTTTTTACATACAAAGTATGTTGTTTCCACTGGCGCTAATTTAACTCATTATAGAAATCAGACCATTTGGTCACTGGTTAGCCATTCCACATGGCTCAGTAACTGCACTGCGACATGCTGTGTATTTGATGCCATTAATAACTGCAAGGAAATTCCATAAATATTTAAAGAAATTCTAAAAATTAATAAGTCTAGATTTATTTTATAAAAAAATTGAATATTAATGGCCGATTAAGGCGATGTAGAGTGTTTACTGAAGGAGTAATTTTATGCTTGGCAAGCAACCTGATTGTCTTCTAAATTTAGTTTAAAGGAAATATGTGCTGAGAGAAATACATAGGCTACCAATGCTGACTTTTTTCTGAAAGTGCTAGCTGATTTACAGTCTCTGTTGAAAATCAGAGTGAAATCAGTATCCCTGATCTGCATACCTATTCCTAGTTAGTGACTTCGGCCGCCTATACATGATGCAAATTTCTTTCCTGCAACCACGGGTTGCAGGAAAGAAATTTGCATGGTTCCCCCATTGGCACAGACAGTGCTGACAGGGAAATCAGCAATCGTCTTCTCCCGGCAGGAGGTGGGCTGGGGAAGCCATCCCTGCCAAGAAAAGACAGTGATTATTGTTAGCAGCTATAGCAGCCGGTAGCGATAATCGCAAGAGAATCGGATCGATCAACTGAGTACATTCAGCCTGCCCATTACCAGCTCGAATCTCGAACCTTAGAAAGTATGAATCACATGACAGACAGGCAGTTAGCATTTTCAAAATGAAAGATCAACAATTGCAGTCTTTTTTTGTTTAACCATTTTTTTAACCGGGGCAATCTTTTATTTTTTACAAAGAAGTTAATATTTGCATTTTTTGCTAGAAAATTACTTTAAACCCCCAGATAATTATAGATTTTCCGAAACAGGCCCCGTATGGGGTAATTAAAAGTGTGGCAGTTGCATTTTAATATGTCGTGTAACTAACTGTTTGCAAATTCATATTTTTAGGGAAAAAATACACTAAAATTAATTTTAGTACATATAAACAAAATATAATACCCATTTTTGTAAAATATAAAATTGGGAGTCCCATCAAGTCCGTAGTAAAGCATTACAATTGCATGTGCCTGTAAAATGATGAAAAACTACAGTAGCCATAATTGACAATTGGCAACACTTTAAAAGCCTTTACAGGTTATCAGTTTAGAATTACCTGTTAAATATGGCTGGAGAATTATTGCTCTCCCTCCAATGTTCATGGTGATACTTCACATTAGGTGCATTGGCTATTTACATACACATGCATGCCCTACACATATATTTGCATTCACATGTATGCACAAGATTACAGGATAGCTTTTAAATGTTTTTATTATTTTTATTTACTTAATTACAATTGAATTTTTTTAACATTTTATTTATTTACCTTTATTGCTATAACAGGGAGTTAACTAGCCCACAATGTAATAGCATGGGCAGGTATCAGGTCTTTTTTTTTTTTTGAGACATCAGGGGAGGTTGTGCTAACTTTTTAACATACAGTAGCCAGATGTAATGTGTACTTTGCTGGGATTCCAGAACAGGCAATCATGTGACCCAGAACTTCTTATGAAGGGTATGATCAGCCAATATGATCCTCCCATTCAGGAAAAAAAAAATGTGATCAAATGCCTGAAAATTTGTCCACGGCCAGCTGCCATGGGATACTAGAGCAGCTATTTCTGCTGCCAAGGGGGTTTCTGCTTGGGAGGGTAGTGGGGACTGTATTCGTTCTTTAGACTCCTGAATGCTTGCAAAGCACTTCTTACACATCCTCTGGTCCGGCCACATCTGGAGTATGCTGTCCAGTTCTGGGCACCGGTCCTCAGGAAGGATGTGCTGGAATTGGAGAAAGTCCAGAGAAGGGCAACAAAAATAATTAGGGGAATGGAGGACATCAGCTATGAGGAAAGACTACAAGCACTGAACCTTTTCTCTCTGGAGAAAAGACGATTGAGGGGGGATATGATATCAATGTACAAATACTGTACTGGTGACCCGAGCATAAGGAACAAACTATTCAGAGAAAGGAGATACAATAAGACACGTGGCCACTCACTAAAACTTGAGGAAAGGCGGTTTAACCTTAAAGTGCGTAAGGGGTTCTTCACTGTAAGAGCGGTAAGGATGTGGAATTCTCTTCCACAAGCAGTCGTATCAGCAGGGAGCATTGATAGTTTCAAAAAACTATTAGATGGACACCTTAAAGACCACAACATACAGGGGTATACAATGTACAGTTAAAGCAAACACACACACACGCATCATAGGTTGAACTGGATGGACTGATGTCTTTTTTCAACCTCACTAACTATGTAACTATGTAACATACCTTGGCAATCGAATGGCACTCAAATCTTTCAATGAGTTATCAACCAGCCATAGTCTCTCTACTCTTATCAGTCGTCGAAGAATACGGTGAAGGTTGTTTTGTTGGTAAGGGTCCCCAAGACCCTGATAAGACAGATTTATGTTCTGAAAAAGAACGTAGTAAATCAGTCACAATTATTCATTCA
Source organism: Pelophylax lessonae (assembly GCF_965119305.1). Lineage (NCBI taxonomy): Eukaryota > Metazoa > Chordata > Amphibia > Anura > Ranidae > Pelophylax > Pelophylax lessonae. The sequence continues at coordinate 261,585,729 of NC_138770.1, read as the reverse complement.
TTTTATATGACCTCGTCACCATATTCTGGATGATCAATGTTTAAGCGCACCTTTTTCTTATGTATTGCAATTTCCCTTCTTTATGAAGATTTTATACACCAGCCATAAATAAACACGTAGGGGGAAAAATTACTCTAGGCGAAATGGAAGTTTTATTATACTACAAAAACAGCAATATATATATTTTCATTGGAATACAATATTTCTGGTAGAAATCTGAGATTTATCATATTCCCTAACAAGCTGCTAAAAGTTCCACTTCAGCTACTCAGAGAAAATTGGTTTTCTTTAGAACAATCACAGCTTACGCCACAAGTCACTTGCGCATAGTCAGTCTCGGCTTTCCATTTGTTATGTATGATTTCATTGTAGGCAGGCTGCATTGAAGCTGAAGCCCTGTTGGCTCCCTGGGGCTGTCTGCAACACCTTGTTGGGCAAAGCTTTGCAACCTCTGTCTCCACCAATGAAGGGAATCAGCCACCGAGGCATGTAATGCCAGCTTTATTGTCTCTAATGACTTCAAGCTTTCAGAGATGTTAGGCAACCTTTTGTTTTATATATATATATATATATTTCAACAAATGTAAGATTGTGTTCAGATCAGCAAAAGCCAATTTAAGTCTCCATGGAATGTTAAAACACTATAAAGTATCACTCGAAATGCACTGGCGATCATGTTTAGCAGACTAAAAACTTGCTAAGTCTGGTTGTCATGAAACTGTGCCACACTTTTGATTTTTTGTGCATCAGCGCATACTGTCTCACCCAGAACTCTGTGTTCTTGATAGTCTTTTCTGTGTCACCATTTCCCTGCTCTCATGAGTACAAAAATTACATTATTAAAACTTTAATGCTTGGAAAATGTTACAATGCTGCTTTAGAATTATTGTTTTTCATTACTGTATTCAGGAACACAAAGCTGCTTAAAATGTCATGGTGTACATATAAAACTTAATACAGAGATGATATTCTTGCTTAGTTTCCTGTTTAAGGACACAGAAAAATTCTGGGACATATTTTTACTAAACACCTTAAACTATACAAGCCCAAAAAAGCCAAACAAAAATGTAAATGGTAAGTAGCCTACATCAAACTGTTCTAATAGAAGACATTTAAAAACCATACAATACAGTGTATATGCAGCAAAATCCCTTTAAACTATAATTCTTATATGAAACCCAGTACTATAATTTATATGTATCAAATAAGATCAACATATAAATGCATACATAGTGAATATAATCCAATACATGCAGTGTAATTACTGTATAGTCCTGTTGATAATCATCGCATCCGCAATGCCCTGTATTCACCTGGTATGACCCCGACAAAGTTATCTATGATGAATGTTGGGCAGAGCATAACACACTGACATCATCACGCCTGCTGGAGTGGGATGGGACAGTGAGAAATTAATAATGATGCCTGCATTTCTCTATGGGGTGTGGCATTAATATAACGCAATTGGTAGGTGCTTTTACAATGAGTTGCGCCAGTCCAAAACTATATTTTACGGGCATGGCAGCCCACTTTTATTAAATAAAATGAACGTTCATATAAGCATCAGTTGCCCACGCAGAGGATTCTTCCACATCAATGTGAACAAATGAAAATACAGAGCCACCTGTCTCCCTTGTTGGCAGCACTGCTGTGCTTCTTACCAGTCCCTCTGACTGTGTTGTCTAACTTTCCTGGATCACTTGGCTCTCTTAGCTTTCAGTCACAGCACCATGCTCCATGGCAAATTCCTGGCCTATGGATTGGGGTTCTCCTGACTTGTTGCCAACCTGACTCATGGAATTAGAAATCCTGTCTCCTGGCTTCTTGCTGGGGCACTATTGACCCCTCGGTGAGACCCTCTGTCTTTTAGCTTCTGGCTTTTGTCCTCTAACCCTCTTGGTGAGACCTTTATTCTCCCACATTGGGAGCTGCCTCCAACTGGGAGCTATGAGCTATCCTCAGACCTGAGTATATAATGACCCTGCATACCTGTATACTCAGCCAGGTTACAGGCATCTAGCAAAACCCAGACACAGGATTGAATGTTCCCATCCAGAGCTAAAGAATCCGGAGAAAGTCAAATACACAGTTTTGCTTAGAAAGGAATGTGCTGTCTTTTTAAATATCACATGTTGCAACTAATGAATAATTAATATTCAAATCACATGCAATATCCAAAGATATCTCAGATAATGTGCAAAATAGCAATACTAACGTGATAGTTTATTTTTATAAATTTCGTTTTTTTAAAATAAAGGACTTGTCAAAAGCTGTCCACAGTTTTTATTTACGCTAGTCTTTTTTTAATGGGCAGTGGTATGTACTCCAAACTTTTTCACAAGGAGGGTAGACTCTGATACGTTACCCTCCACAGCCACCAGGCCAGGGTTGTGGGGAAGAGGATCTTGTTCTTTTTAACATGCAGACATGCTGCTTTGGGTGGAGGTCCCCCCTCAAATCACCCCCCTGTTTAGGGCTTGTGGCCTGGTATACTTCGGGGGAGGGCCTTTCCTGGCCTGCAAGCTCGGATCAGGTTCTGGTATAGATTTTGGGGGGACCTCAAGCCAATTTTGTTTAGATATTTTTTGTGGTGTGATGTTCCCACCAAAATCCATACCAGACCTGACGCGCCTGGTATGGACTGTGGGGAGACTGCACGTTGTTATTTATTTGCTTTATGTAAGTTTATTTAATTGCTTTTTTGTTTACATTCTGCTTTCCGCCCGCCCAGCCACAGTACATCTACTGAAGACAGGTGGCACAGCCAGGATAGGCAACATAGTGATACATCACCTAGCACATGCACACTAGCAGTCCCGTTACTGCTGTTTGAACACAGTGCTCAGTACCACACCGCTGTGAGCAGCCATGATTTCATGTAATAGCTATGATTGGTCATAGTGATCAAATGATTACTATGGCAACAAAACAGTCATTAATGGCTATTTTTTTTTACAAACAGTCACCTGTCAGTATCCCTTCCCTGTCACAAATGTATCTCATATGTTGGGAAAACTTCTCAGAAGTGACTCATACTGATAACAGAGGAAGGAAGCACCAGAGAGAAACGACATTACGGCTGGGTTCACACTTACGTGATACAGGATCCACAGTGATTCCTGTGCTGGTTCCCGCATTGCATCTGACTCACAGGCAATTCACACTGCTCTCTGCAAACCGTTGTGGGTGTTAATGTAAAGTTAATGACACTCCCAAATCCGTTCGCAGAATGCAGTGTGAACTGTGAAATTGGATGGGAATCATATCCCATTGGTCTTAACATCCATGCGATCCATTTCCAGTGCAAACCAAAAAAAGGGTCCTGCACCATTTTGGCCTGAATGCAAGCTATTTCAGCCATAAACACTGTATGGCTGAATTTGCATATCACAGACATCACATGTGACGTGCACAGCAATAGGGTGCAAATCACATGCGATGTCTGGCATCGCATAGGTGTGACCCCAGCCTTAGAGCTTTAGGGAGAGATAAGTAAACACTACAGATATACTGTATGTACTTTGTTTAGATTTCATGACTGAGGTTTTCAACCACAGTAACTCTTAGTGAATGGACCCCTATCTCTTGTAAGATTTACTCTGTTTTAAATATAAGTAGTTTTGTTTACCTGCACTATTTGGAGTGCTTTTTCCTTGCATGCAGGGCTGATGTATGGCCAGTGGATACCAGGCTTTGCAGATGTGATGGTTTTTGGGTAAAAACAGAGGTCTGATTTTAAAAAATATCTTGCGGATTTAGTTCCAGGACTTGACAACTATTTACAAACTTGGTACATTAAAATATGTGTTTTAAAAGAAAAGGTACAAACCTGTTTTGAATATATTGTGTATTTACTGCTTTTTTGGGTAATTTGTTGACAACGCTTTTAAATGTCCAATTACTAATTTTACAGGACAGAGCTTTGACAACCAGCAAATTTAGAGGTTGAAATATCAAGTTACTGGTAAAAGTAAGGTTTCTTGATTCACTAAATTACATTATTATCCTATACGATTTAGGGCACCCACAGTTTATGCAGTGCTTTAAAAAAAAAGGGAGACAGTACAGTTAAGCTGGGTACACGTTTTTCGTTCAATCCAGCGGGCTGCCCCTTGAAGGTTTGAGGGCCCTCCCCCTTTATGCCCAAATGCCCTCTAAAGATCTCTGATAAAATGTCAACTTAGGTAAACTTGAAGACAAGCGTGTGGGAAGACCAAGGGATTTGAAGTGCCCTCCCTTTTTCCAGGGTAAGATGAGACATGCATAGTCCCCATTTCATGATAAACAGCACACTGTCTACACCTGCTCTCCGGATGACTAATACATCTGTCAGTCAGAGAATAGTAAAACATAGTAAAATTCCTGATACTAGAGGTGGACATAAAAGTGGTGGACTTTAGCCTGCCAATTGCTTGTCTGCAAGCCTATAAAAGGTGACAGGGAGGGTTAAATGTGCTTGTAAACATGGGGAGGGGCAGTAATGGGAGTCAAATTGCAACCCCCTATATCAGAGACTGGATTAGATTAAAATTGCTAAACTTCGGCAAGCAACAATTAGAATTCTGCTCTCACCACACAATTTTCCCAGTTTTCTTGCAGCCTTTGTCTCCAAATCTCTTTATCGTTGGTCTGTTCGCTTTCAAGTGATAGAGTTGCCTCTCTCCTTATTACAAGCTCCTCGTCTGGTGGCCCTGTGATCATGTAAAATGTACACACATGTATAAACAGAATACCTTTCAGATGTACCCAACAACAAATAATAATAAGAAAATATATGTCTTGGATCAAAAGTAGATACATAGTTCTAGGGAGACATTGAATAAGAAGTTTGTTACTTTACCTTCTCTCACTCTAGGAGAACGAATTTGAGTCCCTTGCACATCGTGTTCTTTCAACTTGTGCCAAGTTAGATATTTGAACGCATCACATGGCAGCTTAAAATGTAGAGAAGAAAGAACGCTAATTATGTTTTGAAGTGTTTTCATGTGCATTCATGGAACACTTGAAAATGATTAAACCACAGAAGCAACACCTTGAAATCACCAAAGTCAAACAAGGACAACAGTTATTACATTTGCAATTAAATGTTTTCATTAGAAAAAAATGTTACATCCAAAATTTGTTCTTCTCTCATTAGGGAATGGCATTTGACCTAAAATAAACATAATCAACCCACAAACTCCCATCCTAGAGATATCAGCATGTACCTAGTATATTTTGTTTTAAGACACTTTATATGGACTGGCAGCGTGCGATGCCTTAACAGGGCCATTAATTATCAGAATTACTGACTTATTATAACTGATTAAATCATAAAGTATGTAATTGGCAACACACATTGCAAAAATTAGATTCCCACAACAGGGAAAGTCTACACAAAAGGAATACAGAAATATGTTTTGTACTTTTGTAAGTGATAACTACATGCCAACTGATGCTATGTGATTCCGCTATGTGAATCGGCGAATCAGACCCAGTACACCAAGAATCTCAGAATACTTTTTTTTAATTTTGGCTGTTGCCAACAGTATATATACAGTACATAATAATACACTGTTCCCACACAAGTCAAATGTATGTAAAGCCAAAACATTTTTTTCTAGTTCTGGACAGAGTAGGAAAGGATTCGAAGCCAAGGCATGTTTTTATTGCTTTAATCCAAAGAACTACAGCGCTGCCACTATCCACCTATCAAATATATTTAAATAAAAATTATATACAGTATGTGAAAAAAATAACATTAGCAGTGCTACTATACTTAATGCCTCCTATTTATAACCTTAGTGTGTATACATTTAGCATCATTCTTGAACAATTCATAAGAAAATTCATAAAAACATGATATAGGTGAAAAATAAAATAAAGAAATTATAAAAATAATTATTTTGAATAAAATAGTGTCAATCTCAGTTCATATACTCCGTGCGCATCCAAGCTTCTGAAGACGCCCAGTGGGAGGGGCGAAACGCATCAAGCGAGGACAGTCAGTGACGACTGTTTTACAGCCGACCCACACGCCGAGGCAGCCATTTAAGGTTTACACATGCATTTATGATCATTGTGAATGTAAGTGCAATTTTGTTTTAACCTTTTAATAAAGTTTAACAATATTATACTATGGAGATATCCATCATCCTTTCCTATGTCATGAATTTGCTGCACCGAGCCTGAAGATTGTATTAAAATAGTGGAGGAGGAGTAAAGGAGAGGTAAAGGAGAGATTCATCCATATATCCGTTATGCTTTTTTGATTCAGTGAGTCATCTATTGTCGGTGAGTGGGGGAACAAAGGAGGGAAGCACCTTACTGTGGAATCTCACCGGATTAAGAATAATCACTCATATTTAAATACTGCATGGAGCATTTTATTTGAGCACTTTTTAGATGTGCACGGACTATACGAACTGAAATTGACATTGTTTTATTCAGAGTAACTATTTTTATATTTTCTCAATTTTATTTTTCACCTATATCATGTCTTTATGATTTTTCTGACTTTTTTCACGAATTGTTCAAGAATGATGAATTGATACACACTATGGTTATAAATAGGAGACATCAAGTATATTAGCACTGCTAATGTTTTTTTTTTTTTTCACATATAGAATTTTTATTTAAATATATTTAACAGGGTGGATAGTGGCAGTGCTGTAGTTCTTTGGATTAATACATCAAGGTTTTTAGTAACCTATCACAGAGCTGCAGCTCCTCTATACAGTATGTCTATAGATTTAAATCACAGTATAATTATTAGACTGACTATAGTGTGGGTATACCAAGATAGCATGTTTTTTTAGCTGACTGTGATGAGCCCTTGAAACCTCCTTTAGGGAAAAGGAGCCTTGACTGCTGAAAGCATGGGTGTGAACCTAAAAGGGAAGTTAAGTAGCTCCCATAGGATTGGCTAGAAAGACCTGGGGTGAATGGGTGGAGCCTGAACTCTAGAAAAGGGCTATGCAGGGCCCAATTAGCCATTTTCCCTCCCCATTGTCATGTGACTCATTGTGTTACAAGGTCTCAGGTGTGAATGGGGAGCAGGTGTGGTAAGTTTGGTGTTATCCCTTTCACTCGCTCATACTGGTCACTGGAAGTTCAACATGGCACCTCATGGCAAAGAACTCTCTGAGGATCCTAAAAAAAGAATTGTTGCTCTACTTAAAGATGTCCTAGGTTATAAGAAGATTGCCAAGACCCTGAAACTGAGCTGCAGCACAGTGGCTAAGACCATACAGCAGTTTAACAGGACAGGTTCCACTCAGAACAGGCCTCGCCATGGTCCAACAAAGAAGTTGGGGGCACGTGCTCAGCGTCATATCCAGAGGTTGTCTTTGGGGAATAGGCGTCTGAGTGCTGCCAGCATTGCTTCACAGGTTGAAGGGGGTCAGCCTGTCAGTGCTCAGACCATACTCCGCATACTGCATCAAATTTGTCCGCATGGCTGTGTTCCCAGAAGGAAGCCTCTTCTAAAGATGATGCACAAGAAAGCTCACAAACAGTTTGCTGAAGACAAGCAGATTAAGTATATGGATTACTGGAACCATGTCCTGTGGTCTGATGAGACCAAGATAAACTAATTTAGTACAGATGGTGTCAAGAATGTGTGGCGGCAACCAGGTGAGGAGTACAAAGACAAGTGAGTCTTGCCTACAGTCAAGCATGGTGGTGGGAATGTCATGGTCTGGGGCTGCATGAGTGCTGCCAGCACTGGGGAGCTACAGTTCATTGAGGGAACCATTAATGCCAATGTGCTGTGACATACTAAAGCAGAGCATGATCTCCTCCCTTCGGAGACTGGGCCGCAGGCCAGTATTCCAACATGATACCAACCCCAAACACAGCGCAAAGATGACCACTTCCTTGCAAAAGAAGCTGAGGGTAAATGTGATGGATTGGCCAAGCATATCTCCAGACCTAAACCCTATTGAGCATCAGTGGGGCATCCTCAAATGGAGGGTGGAGGAGCGCAAGGTCTCTAACATCCACCAGCTCTGTGATGTCATCATGGAGGCGTTGAGGAGGACTCCAGTGGCTACCTGTGAAGCTCTGGTGAACTCCATGCCCAAGAGGGTTAAGGCAGTGCTAGAAAATAATGGTGGCCACACACAATATTGACACTTTGGGCCCAATTTGGACATTTTAACTTAGGGGTGTACTCACTTTTGCTGCCAGCGGTTTAGACATTAACCACTTGCTGACCGCCGTCAGTATATTTACTGCGGCGGTCAGCCCCTCCTGGGCAAAGTGATGTAGGGGTACGTCGCTCGCCCACGAGCCTCTAGGGGGTGAGCGCGCGCCACCGGAGGCGTGCTCCCGCCCCCACTCGTTCACTAACATCCCCGCGCGTGTGACCGGCGGCTCCGATGTCGGCTGGCAACTCGCGATCTCCCGCTGGAGAGGGAGAAAGGCAGCCGGCTAATGTAAACACAGCCGTCTGTCATTCTCCCTGGTGTAACTGCAGAGACTATAAGATCCTGCTATGTAGGATCGTATGTCTCTGTGGTTACATCACAAGCCATGCCCCCCCCCCCACAGTTAGAATCACACCCCTAGGGATACATTTAACCCACTGTTTACTAATAAAGGTAACCCCTTCCCTGCCAGTGTCATTTTTACAGTAACAGTGCATATGTATAGCATGTCACTGGCATCCCCAAAAGTGTCAAAAATGTCAGTCAAGGGTCCGATCTGTCCGCCGCAATGTCGCAGCCCCGCAAAAAAAAATCACAGATCGCCAGCATTACTAGTTAAAAAAAAACATTAAAAATTACATAAATCTTTCCCGTAATTAGTAAACGCAATAACTTTTGCACAAACCAATCAAAATACGCTTATTGCGATTTTTTTCACCAAACATATGTAGCAGAAAACAAATTGGCCTAAAATGTTAAAAAATTTAGATTTTTACATTTTTGGGGGGAATTTCATATAAAAAAATTTGAAAAATATTGTTATTTTTTTCAAAATTGTCGCTCTTTTTGTGTTTATAGCGCAAAAAGTAGAAATCACACAGGTGCTCAAATACCACCAAAAGAAAGCTCTGTTTGTGGGAAAAAAAGGACGTCAATTTAGTTTGGGTACAGCGTTGCATGACCGCGCAATTGTCCGTTAAAATCACGCAGTGCCGAATCGCAAAATAGGCCCTGGTCTTTGAGCAGCCAAATCCTCCGGGGCTTAAGTGGTTAATGGCTGTGCGTTGAGTTTTTTTGAGGGGACAGCAAATTTACACTGTTATACAAGCTATACACTCACTACTTTAGTGTTCTTACATGAAAAGGTATAATAAAATATTTACAAAAATGTGAGGGGTGTACTCACTTTTGTGAGATACTGTATGTCCTGGTGATTGTGAGATGGGAAATTCAAAATTTTACAGCTGTCACTATGACAAGAGGTGAGGGGGGATCTTCTAGCAGCAGTTGTGGTGACAACTATCTAAACAGGGGTAGAGATTCCTTTCACTTCCTGCTGTGTTTCAATGACAGATATTTTCCCAAACAAGGCAAAAAAAATTAAATGAAATAGATTTTAACCCTTACCTACTCCATCCAAAGCTAAAAAAAAGATTTGGCTTGGAATTTTCAAGCACCGATTTGCACTCATGGGTCATATTCTGACAGCCAAGAAACAGACTTTAACTAAGGTGTAGCATTCTGAATCTCTGTTCTTGTCCAAGTTAACGATAGGGTACACTGGGCATTACATAATGAATAATTAACAGGTAAACTACAGGACATTCTGCCTAAGTTTCATACTGGGAACCATGTGTCTCATGTTTCCTACAAATTGGCTTCAATTTGTTGTCTACTTGATATTTGATTTTTACAGCCTGGTTATTACATACAGCTACCAGGAGTTCTCTCTTGCCAATCTCTTCCCCCTTCCTTTTTCCCTATTCGGAACCTTTTTCTAACCCCCTCCTCAGCAGTCTTCTCTTTTCCCCATTTGTTTCTTCTATCCCGATGCTATGCTCTCTGCTTTTTTATTTCTTCCTTTTATTCTCTTTTACTATGGGTTGAGTCATACATTTTTTGAGAACATCTATGTTGCTTACCTAACTCTTGTAAAACCTGAGCTACTATGTGTTTACTATGTGACTACTGTCAGCTGCAAATATGCAACTTAAAAGGGCACGTGAATGGTTTTGGGGTACATTTTATCTGATCTTTTGTAAGTATCTATGTTTTTAAAAAGATTACGTTTTTTTTTTTTATAGGTTTATACCAGGGGTGGGGAACCTGCGGCCCGCGAGCCACATGTGACCCTCAAAATCATTGCAAAAGACCCCCCGTGCCGCTGAGCCGTATGTCAGAACGGAGCCGATGTTTCCTTTATAGTTCCCGCTCCATCCTGACAGTGTGAGTCACAGGCAACATTTCCCACCAGCAGTACCAACCAGCAGTACCCACAAGCTGTACCCACCAGCAGTACCAGCCAGCAGTACCCACCAGCTGTACCCATCAGCAGTACCAGCCAGCTGTACCCACCAGCAGTACCCACCAGCAGTTCTTATCAAAACTTACAACCGCAAAGAGTCGACTGCGCTCTAGACTGACCAACGCAAACCTGGAAAACCAGTTGCGGGTAGCAACATCATCAATACCAGCTAACATCACACACCTCACCAAAGAGAAGCTTATTTTTAGGTTGATAATTTTGTACGGCCCCCGAATTATGTTATAAATATCTAAATGGCCCTTGGCAGAAAAAAGGTTCCCCACCCCTGGTTTATACCTTTTTAAATAATGTGTTTTCCAATGAACTGGAAAACATGAAAAGGAGCCTAAACCCCCCCTTGCTTGCTGCTTATAAAAATACAAGGAATAAATATACAATATTTCAGATTCACCTGATTAAAATAGAGAAAATATATGCTTTAGCTTTATATTTTCTTGTCCTGACCATAATACCTAAAGGTAGAAAAGGGTATACAAAACCCACTACACAATATTTTTTAATATAAATGAGAACTAGGAGGGTAGGACAAGTGAATTAATGAATCACTGTTTGTGTTATTAAAGTACTATATGTAAACCCCAACAATGAACTTATATTATTTGCCACGTAATTGTCTGTTAAATATACCATTAAAAGTGTTTTGGTAAATCTGCTCTTTAAGTGCAATAAAATACCTGTTTGTCATGTCAGAAACTCATAGTGAGTAGGTTTTAGTAGTTTAGCAAAGGAAGGGAGATCCCATTCCCTCTGTTCTAAGCTGCATAAGAGCTGGGGGAGGAGAAACAGGAGCGCATTGAACTTCAAAGTGAAAGGCTGTGTGTGTGGAAGGGGGAGGGGGGGCATGTGTCAGGACAAGTTTGATCATTGGAGGAAAGCAGACTGAGTTCACAGCACAGCTAGAGAACCGACCACGTTGTGCTCTCCTGCTTGCTGTGGTTAGTTTTCAATAGGAAAGCAAAGGAACTTGTAGGAACACCAGGGATTTCACAGAAAGGAAGCAATACAAAGAGAACAGGATACTTTCTCATACAAGTACATGGTACAGCAGGCACATATCAGGAATATGAAATGTTGGGTTTACAAATTCTTTAAAGTGTTACTAAACCCAGGACCCTGCATTCGCTACATATGGTCCTCCACAGAACATGGAAATGCAATAGTTTTAGTAAATATAAACTGCTAAACACCTTTTTTCATCAGAAGTCAGAGCAGTCGCATGGCTTTTATCAGTGTCTGGTAAAGCTTGTAGGAGGAGTTTTTCTTCTGCTTTAACTGTCCTATAAGACTGAAGGACCCCTGACCCTCTGTCTGGACAGTGCTGATTGGCCCTGTGCTGATCACATGCACTCTCCCAAGAATTAAAACTCTCTAGCAATACACATCAAACTGAGCATGTGCAGCGTGTCTCCTAACCTTCTTTTCTATCAGGAGATGGTTTGGGAACAGTGGAAGAAGGGGAGGAATAGAGAAAACATGATCAATACAGCCATTTTACACAATGGAGATAATTAACCGCTTAGGCAAATACAAAGTAAAAAGTAATGACAACGTTATTACCAAATATGCATGCCCATTGTAGAAATGAAAAAATGTATATGGTCCATGAATGGTACAAATGTAAAAAGATTTGAAGTGGTTAAATGGATAAAACATAGAAAATGTACAAGTATTGCAGAGATGTACTGCATTTCCTTTTTTTGCCCTGACATACACTTTGAGGTGTGCATCAGGGCACGATATTTGTTGCTACATCACAAAACAGTCTAGAAATAAACTGTACATAAAATAAACACTTTGGATTTATAAAATGTACTAGAAAAGATAATGAATTTTAATGAAAATGTTACATAGCATAAATGTAAAGTAGAACTAAATGGCAAAACATTTTTTTTTCATTTAGGATAGAGGAAGGCTGGGTTATACCCGTCAGTTTTTTTATGTGTAGCACCCTTTAGATGTGTTCTAGATGTAAATAGGTTTGCTGAGTAGGTAAAACATAGTTAGCTCAGGGCTAAGCCTGAGCTGGGAATCTGGGCCAAGGTTTAGTCGCTCGGGGGCTGGATGACTCATCTGACAGCTCTCTCTGGCACTTCCCACTGATCTGGAAGTTTGTGGAAACTTCTGGAGCTGGAGGGTGGGAGTAAGGAGGGGCTTCCATGAATATTCATGAGGACTTCAGCTAATCCCAAGTAAAAGGGCTGGCAGTGGGCAGACCACCTCACATGAGTCATGCCAGCAGGTGCAGTCGGGTAGAAGATGAAAATGGAGTGCTGAGGAGACTGTCGGTTGCCCTTGAGGCTGCACCCTAGTTGGGGGGGGGGGGGGGGGTGACCTCGGGCCTGGGGCTTGGGTGCTGGAAGGATCCTGAAAAAACACACAGAGGAAGCCCTTCTTGATGGCACAGGAGCAAGGAGAGAGGACAGCAGGAGCAGGTTGTCATGTCTGGGAGATCCCCTGAGAGTCAGCCAGGTGGGCTGGTGAGTGTCAGTCTGGAGGACTGTTGGTAGAAGTTAGCCTGGAGGGCTAGTGAAAGAGGCAGCTGCAACCAGGCAGGTTGGCAGTGCCTGAAGAGGTGGTGCAGTAGCCATAGGTGTAATGCAAGCTGGACACTGAAATTCTGCTACACAACCAAGGGGCCTCGGGTTCCTGCCTGTAATGGGCCATTAATTGTCAGATTGTCAGATTTTCACAGTGATCCAGCTGGGTTCTGCAAGCAAGTGAGTGCTGGTGGAAGAAGAGAAGCTGTACATAGAGTCTGTATATAGGAAAAGTTATCCCTGAAGTTTGTTGTTGAAGTTAAGTGGGCATCCCATAATCTCCCATCCCTATCCAAGTTATTATCCCTCAATAAATAACAAAAAACAAAGTCATGGACTGTTTTCAGCCTCAAGTGTGCCTGTGAAAATTTGATGTGCCTGACTGTGCAGTGTAGGGGATCCCAGTTTACCTATGGCTCCTTAGGGGGTGCGCTACATAAGCTATCTGTGTGCCACTGGGGGAGATTTATCTTCACTTCCTGTCCCATAGCTAAAATAGGAAGTAAAAGGAAACCTCTACAAATAATGAAGGCCCCTTGAACCTCCTTTAGGGAAAGGGAGCCTTGACTGCTGGAAGCATGGCATCACTGTGGGTGTGAACCTAAAAGAGAAGAAGTTAAGTAGCTCCCTTGGGATTGGCTACAAAGACCTGAGGTGACTGGGTGGAGCCTGTACTCTAGGAAAAGGCTACGCTAGGGCACATCCAACTGCTCTGAGGAGATTCGGCTGTTACAAGAGTTGCCCCGCCCGTTTTGTCACAGCTTTATTGGCGGTTTTGACCTTGCCAGCAATTGATGTTGCTTTATGGGCTATGCCCTCAAGTTAAATTCTGGGGTCAGTCTAATGTCTGCCTGGCACTGATGGTAAGGACAGGCCTCTTAGACTATGTAAGTTTATGTTTTATGGTCGCTCATGGTAGAACTGTGACTGGCATTGTTGGGTGCGCACAGTATAACCGTGACTGGCACTGTTGTTTGGTACATTTGGAAAGTTGTTACTTTTGCAAAGTTCAATAAAGCTGTGGCCTTGCCCTATTTCCAACTTAATCAGCTTCTGGTGTCTTTTTGGGGGGCAAGGTATTGGTTTATTAGCTGCTCATAAATGAGCCTATGATTCTCAGCAGTCATGGAATATATTGGGCCCCACTGATAATCAGGACAAATAGAGAGGATGAATCTAACAGGTGGAGAGGTTGCAATAAAAACCTCACAGGTGTTCTAATCCCTCTCCACTCAGCCCAAAACTAAAAAAATAAAAAGGGAAAAACCACACAATACCACAGCACCTCAACATGCACTCTGCAAGTTATTCAGATGTAAGTGGATATTGGAATAAAGGGTTGTCGTTTTTACTCGCACTGACCTGGCACCCTGTTTTCTCTTTTTATTTTTGTTCTCAGGGGAATCGCATACCTCAACAAGGAGCGTCTCTGTCTTGTAAGTGTTCTGTCCAGTCACCGCCTGCCATTTTCCCATTGGCCTTGTTACCCTGTGGTTCTCAGCTATTTCTGGACTACATGGGCTTAAAACACCATAATATTATTTCATTATCATTTTTTTCTTTGTTCCTATAAGTCTGCAAATTTTTACCTTTATTTTTATTTCCATTTAATTTCATATAGATCTCATCTAATGTCAGTGAACGCTGACTCACTCACATGCAGTTGGTGAATTGTTTCCAGAACTAAAAAAAGTTTTGCCTTTAGTTACATTTTTTTTAAAATGACAGGTCCTCATTAGTAATAGGGGGCAATATTTGCATCAAGGTCCATTGCTTTCCATGTCTCTGCCTCTGCTGAGATATGAGCATTTACTAGCTACAGTGGGTCTTGTTTATGTGAGTCTGAAAGAGAACTGATATAGGATAGTTTGTACTATTCTGATGTTCTAAGGCAGGGTTTCTCATTCAGGGTTCCATGGAACCCTAGGGTTCCTCCTGCGGTTGCTAGGGGTTCCTTGAGCAATGGGCAATTTCTGCGTCTCAGATAAGTTTCCAATCACACCATTTTCCCTTTTAGCTATCTGTAAGGGGGTAATTCTTCCCAATGATGACAAGAGTAAGAAGCATTCTTCCCACTGACTGTCACACTAATGCGTCATGAGTTGTAGATTTTTTAATTTTAACAGGGGTTCTCAGAGACCAGAAACTTGTTTCCAGGGTTCCTCTGTGATGAAAAAGGTTGAGAAAGGCAGGTCTTAGTGGTATACCCAGATTTAAATATTTCACAGATGTAATTCTACTGTGCATATTTGAATCTGATCAGTTACTCTAAGTTAGATCAGATTGTCTTCCTGACATGTTCGAATAAAAAAGGTTCTGTGTCTCGCTCTATTAAAAAGGGGGTGCAAGGTGATTGTGTTTTAGTTAAAGAACAATTTACATGTGATATCTATGTTTCATATTTGTGATATTCAGAAAACCTATTACTTCCATATACTGCATGCTAAATCAAGCACTTATGTTTATGCAGCGGCCAGCTAGCAGCAGTGCCTGAGGGCACTTGGCCCATGCCTACATGTCTGACAGCCTGCTTTAACTGTATGGCCCACCTAAATGCTAACACTTCAAAGTTTCTAAAGTACAGATGTTGGCAAAACAAATACTCTTCCATATATGAAATAAAAAAGAAGTGACTGCATCTCTTAATAATTCATTATGTAAGTCAAAGGCACACACAGGAACTGACAGGTCATTTCACCTTTCTATTTACACATTCATCAATGCACTGTCTTCCACCAATTATAGGTTAATTAAGTGATATTCTAATGTTTTAGCAGTATAATCAGTGTCATCTGTTTAGGCTAGGTTCACACTGCGGGTGGTTGTGGGTGCAGGACAGTGTGTAAATCATACCTGTTCCCGCACCTGAAAACCTGCCACAGCCAAACTGCGCTACTCCTTTGCAGATGTATGGGGCTGCCATTTATTTATAATGGCACCCCCATGCAGCTGGAAGCGCATCAAGATTTTGGTTGTGCAAAATCAACATGCGATTTCCCTCCGACTGTGTTTTTAAAAAGGTGCAGGAATTTTTTTCCTGCATGAAACACAGGCACAGCAGCCCATTTAAAAAATGGGCTGCTGTTCCTGCTAAATGTGGCTCTCAAAGACGCTTAGGTATGAACCCAGCATTACTCAAAAAACACTTAACTGAATCCTGAAGAGACATAACATACCAATGAATGATTAAAACTAATCTAAGATGTTATGTAATTAAACTGACCCTCCCCATCCACTTCCTTTATCACCACAGTAGCTCAACTGCACCATTTTTCTTGCTTAGGCTCCGTTCACATATATGCGAATTGGATGTGTTTTGAACTGCATCCAAATAACATGAAATGTGAACTGGCAGCCTTTTTTTTGGACATATAATAGTTCTGTGTGTTTTGCGAGCACTTCTGTTTGGCTCAGATATGAATTCCCAGCTATTGCCTTCTGTGGGAATGCATCTGAATGGCACATGTCCTCAGTTTTGAACACAAATTCAAACCGGAAAAAGGTAAATTGTGTGGGGGGGTCTGGTACAGATTTTAAGGGTAACTCCAAGCCAAATTTTTAAAAAAATGGCGTGGGGCTCCCCCTTAAATCTATACTAGACCCAAAAGGGCCTGGTATGGATTTTTAGGGGAGTCTCTATACCAAAATTTAAAAAAAAGTGGCATGGGCCCCCCCTCACACAGTCCATACCATACCCCTATCCAAGCATGCAGTGTGGCAGGCCAGGAAAAAGGGGGGGGGAGGATCCAGCGCCCCTCTCATGAACCATACCAGGCCACATGGTCTAAACATGGTGGGCTGGGGGGGGGGGCAAAGCACCTTGTCCCCATGTTGATGGGGACAAGGGCCTCTTCCCCACAACCCTGGGCAGTGGTTGAAGGGGTCTGCGGGCAGGAGACCTATTGGAATATGGAAGCCCCCTTTAACAAGGGGGCCCCTGATCCCACCACCCCCTATATGAACGAATATGGAGTACATTGTACCCCTACTCATTCTCCCAAAAAAGTGTCAAAAAGAAATATAACCACAGAGACAGTTTTTGACAGTTAAAAAAAAACAAAAAAAAAAACAATGTCCCCAAGTGTAGATCCATCGTCAATCACAATGCATGCCACCAACGCTCACACAAAAAGAAGAAAAAAAAAACTAAGCTTGAACCGCAGGCTCCCACCGTCTGCCTGCTCCACAGTTCTTAAATAGCTAAGGAATGGGGGCCACCCGGAGATGTCACCTGGTGGCACCGCCCCCTTGTTACATCATTGACTCAGGGATGCTGATATTTAAATTTGTTCTAAAGGCAGAAGTTTTTTTTTTTAATTTAATGCATTACGGTAAAAAAAAAACCTTTTGCATGCAGCTCCCCACCAGCCCCCCCCCCCAATACTTACATGAGTCCAATCTTGATCCAGTGATGTGCATGAGAGTAGAGGCTCCCTCCACTCTCTCCCTCCTCATTGGCTCAGAGACAGCAGCAGAAGCCATTGGCTTTGGCAATTGACACACAGAGGAGGCTCATGAGTGAGCATGCATGAGTGTCCCCATAGCAAGCAGCTTGCTGTGGGGGAGGACTCGGCAGGGGGGAAGAACCAGGAGTGCTGGTGGGAAAATGAGAAGAGAAGGATCCGGGCTGCTCTGCGCAAAACCAAGTAAGCATAATATGTTATTTTTAAAAAGTAAAAAGTGATCCTTTACAATCACTTTAAAGGAAATAATTTCTTTCACACAATAACGAAGGAAAGAAAGAACGGGCATATGACAATCAATACCAATTATTCTCAACCATGGTTCCCTGGAACCCTAAGGCTCCTCCAGAAATTGCTAGAGGTTCCTTCAGCTTTGGCTGGGCCATTGACTTAAGTGATCTTTGTAGTAGGTGGTAAATGTGGCAATGTTACCACCTATGTAAAGGTACCACTTTTCTTACTAACCACCAACGTAAGAGACATTCTTCCCACTGGCCTCGATAAATTGATTTTAGCAGGGGTTACCTGAGACTTAAAAATTATTTCAAGGGTTCCTCTTGGGTAAAAGGGTTGGGAAAGGTTGACTTATACTGTAATTTTTTTACCTACATGAGTATAATAGAAGTTGAAACTTTGCCAAGGGCAACAAATACAATTGACCGTCTTCTAGTCCTGGGAATATAGTACTGTTTGGTGAATGAAGAGCTGGTGACACATGAATCCTTAGTCAGAAATGGCCATAGAAAAACATTTTTTTTCGACTTAAATTAGTAGATATAATCTCCATTGCATGCCTGAGAACAACCTGTTTTTATAGACTTGCCTTTATCTTAAAAAATAGGAAATTGAATGCTTTACTTGGGTCAAATCTTTGGCACTCTGCTCTATATCACTCAAACTATATCACTCAAACTATCTTACTTGATTACTTGGTAGACAGAGAAACTCTGCATTGTTTTATTTAAGACACAAAGAATATATTTTGTGGCTGAGGACATTAAATTCAAGACACTTCAATGTTATAATGCAATATCCACTGCTGCCAAAGCAAACTGGCTTTATATTATGCATTGATGGGGAATAAACGTTTCTATAGACACACACACACAAAAAAAAATCGACTTTATGTATTCTTCTCAGTGCATGTTAATGTTTTAAAGGCTTGTCTTACTTGTCTTAGCTTGATTTTGTATATGTGTACATGATTCAGGGGAGAACTAGGAACCTTTGGCCTTGGGACAAACACAACCGACTCTATCACCGTAGGGGCAAAGTTTTGTGGTCTTAATAAAGTGTAGTATAATGCTCTATTGATAGATGGGCATGGTTAAAGATGGGTGACACCTTTTCACATCTTTCTGCATCAGGTTTCCCTTTGTCAGATGCTGTAATTGCAGGTTTTCACAAGGTCGCCTTTGCATGCCCAACATGTGTCATTGACTGTGGGTCCTGCTCTGATCAATGTATGAATAGTTTAGGCCTCCACTTAGCACCACTAGCCTATCATATCCCAGTAATACTGGCCCAGAGGATGAATATTTTCCTATCACCCAACCCCATCCTCCACTGATATGGTGGCAGCCATAATAGTTATGCCTTACTGATTCTCCAATCTCATTGTCCGAAAAAGTCTTCTCTCTATAATTAAAATCATAGAGAACGAAATTTCTGGGGCAAAAAGCATCAGAGGTGGAGAGTCACCACATGTAACAATATTGTTTATTGTATACAATGCAAAAATATGTGCAACCGCACTAAAAATTAAATAAATTATGAATAGAAAGTGTATAAAATACATATTTATATATATATATATATTGTGAGGGATTAGCT
The DNA here is from genome assembly GCF_965119305.1 of Pelophylax lessonae. Classification (NCBI taxonomy): domain Eukaryota; kingdom Metazoa; phylum Chordata; class Amphibia; order Anura; family Ranidae; genus Pelophylax; species Pelophylax lessonae. The sequence continues at coordinate 261,566,441 of NC_138770.1, read as the reverse complement.
CGGTGGTAGGCGTGGATGACCCCTTTGGGGGTGCGTTTTCACAGAGAGATAGCCGAGCAGTGGTTGCAAACAACACTGATTTATTCATGCAATTTACTTCACACAATTGCAAGCCTCAAAACAGCCAAAATAAAATAAAACAAAATAAATCCTTGCCACTGTGGGCGGCTACCTTCTCACACACTGGAACCTATCTAATGAAGTCTGTCCCCAACCTACTGTTGGGCAGACTTGGCTGGTCATACAGCAGACTCTCAATAGTCCATGTTTTATCTCTTCACACGGCAAACAGTTCATTTAACATGTCCCTTTTCCTCTTCATATGGAACATGTCCCTTTGTTTTCTTTCCACATCGAAAAACAGTCCATGTCCTCACCTTTGAGAAGTCTTCACACTTGTTTACCCTCCTTAGCGCACATCACTTCAGGGGGTCTTCTCCCATGCTCACCAGCTTGTCGGGAGGCACTCATCTGTCTGTCCTCCTCTCCCAGCCCACACGGCGTCAGGAGGCAGCAGTCCTTCTCCCATGCCCACACAGCGTCGGGAGGCACACGTCTGTCTGTCCCCCTCTCCCAGCCCACACAGCGACAGGAGGCAGCAATCCATTAGACTTCCTTTGGACAAATTATAGAGGCCTTCATTTCCTCTTTCTGAACAGCTGAAGGCCTTTCAACTTCCTGCTGGCTAGCTCTGTAGCCAACACCCTATAGTAATTAGTGAACTTTCTAAATCAGGTGGAAATGTATCTCCTGCCTGTGACTACATTCCCAGATTTACCTGACTTCCTGTCACATACCCCCCCCTCTTGTTTCAACCCTAGGGTTGGGACACAGATTTCCAGGCACGCATGTGTCAAGCACTGCTGACTCTCACTGATAAGCCTCCTATTATCCTCAAGCTTCCAAATGAAACGGTTTCTGTCATCTTCATTGACAGATTTCTCATAAATGTCACACAGTTTGTCTCTCATCTCATATACACATTCCTCAACTGCATTTTTGGCATCATTTCGCTCCTTCTCAAGTTTGTCTTGCATACAAGTTTGTCCTATCCGCCATGGAGGACCGTGATCCATAGGCAACTCAATTTTGCTAGTCTTAAAGTCTTCAACATTCTTAAGACGCCTCTCTCTGCAATCAACAAATGATTTCCACAACACTTTGAGAACCTCTGCTTCCCTTGGCTTTGTTCCAAGTAGGGACTCTTGACATCCCTCTGTGACTTGAGTTGCCTCTCCATACAGCTGTACACAATCATTGACTCTTTGTTTCTTGAGCTTAGCTTGCTCTAAGATGCTGTGCAGAGGGCCTTTCGTTTGCGACAACAGGCGGTCACACATTTCTTCAAAGTGACCCCTGTTCATTTTTCCAGCGACATCATCAACTTTCCTTCCACCAACACATGGGTCAAAGGCAACAACACAGTCTATTACAGATTTCTTCAATGCACTTTCTGCTGAACTATTTGACCGCTCAAGGTCACCTAGTTCCTTTTCTCTATCTGAATTCCACATGGAATGCATCTCAAGATCACGATCAAATTTCTGCCACCTGTCTTTCACCAGTTCCATTTTGGAAATATTCCCTGAAAGGCACTTATTCATTTGCTTCACGTTTTCACCAACAGCCTTAGTTTTCTCCACTAGGTGGCGTTTGCTTTTTTTCTCCCAGATTTATATCACTTGCTTTAGTTTTCTCCGCTTTAGTTTTCTCCACTAGGTTTTCAGCCTGAACTGAGAAATCATCACATTTCTTACACAACTCCTTTGTTTGCTGAAGCTCTAATGATACATTTTCCAATGCTTGAAGTTTTTGAAGGAACGGTTTATTCCAAAGCGGTGATTCAAGTCACATGTCATCACATTTCTGAGGCTCACTCAGGACAGACCCCAAAACACTGATCCTTTTAAAAACTGCATCAGGCACACTATCCCCTCTTTGGGACAGATCCTCTGTCTGTCCTCCTCTCCCAGCCCACACGGCGACAGGAGGCAGCAATCCATTAGACTTCCTTTGGACAAATTATAGAGGCCTTCATTTCCTCATTCTGAACAGCTGAAGGCCTTTCAACTTCCTGCTGGCTAGCTCTGTAGCCAACACCCTATAGTAATTAGTGAACTTTCTAAATCAGGTGGAAATGTATTTCCTGCCTGTGACTACATTCCCAGATTTACCTGACTTCCTGTCACAATATATATATATATATATATATATATATATATATATATATATAGTATTTCTCTGTTCATTTATTACTATATATATACCGTATTTATCGGCGTATAACACGCACCTAAATTTTAGGAGAGAAATTTCAGGAAAAAAGCTTAAATTTGAAATAAACAGCTTTGAACTCAGAACATTTTTTTTTAATCAAATGCAGTCTCACCACTCACCAGTGCCCACAAATGCAGCCTCATCAGCGCAGTGCCCACGAATGCAGCCTCATCAGCGCAGTGCCCACGAATGCAGCCTCATCAGCGCAGTGCCCACTAATGCAGCCTCGCCAGCTCAGTGTCCATCAATGCAGCCTCGCCAGCACAGTGCCCATACATGCAGCCTCGCCAGTGCAGTGCCCATACATGCAGCCTCACCAGCGCAGTGCCCATACATGCAGCCTCGCCAGCGCAGTGTCCATAATTGCAGCCTGGCCAGTGCAGTGCCCATAATTGCAGCCTCGCCAGCGCCATTGACACTATCCGAAATAACTTTTAAAAAAATCCAGGAAGCAGCGCCGAGAGGTAGAAGGGGGGGGGCGGCGCCGAGGAGAAGGTAGGACGCGCTGTCATCGGAAGTCCCGGCGCCTATGATAGACGTCGGTATAGGAGGCTTCTACCTCTCAGCGCTGCTTCCTGGACTTTTTTTTCTTATATCGGCGTATAACATGCACTGTTACTTTTTCCTCCATTTTTAGGAGGAAAAAGTGCGTGTTATATGCCGATAAATACGGTATGTGCAAACCAGCATAGATAAATGACTCAATCCAAGTGTTCAAATTCATGAAATAAATACATTAAAAGTGCAAATTCTTCAAAATAAATTCCCATAAAAGTGCAAAAATCAATAAATGAACAAATAAAATAGGAAAATATAAAGAATCAAGTTCAACAAAGGTTTTATGTGTTTTCTTATTGTGTTTTCAAATTTCAAAAAGTAATCTAAAGTCCTAACTCTGAATATATAAAGTGCCTTCGTTGGACATTGGATTCTTTATATTTTCTTATTTCTTTTGTTGATTCTTTTGCACTTTTAATGTATTTATTTTGATGAATTTGAACACTTGGATTGAGTCATTCACCTATGATGGTTTGCACATATGTATGTAATTAATTGTTCAGGGAAGTACTTTTCATATATGCATTTTCTACACTTTTTATTTATAATTTATTTGTTTTTTAACACGGTCATTTATATTTTTGCATTTTATTTTTGAAATGTTTGTCTTTTAGGGGCAGTAGCTGTTTATAACTCAAAGGGTACCCATTAGGCAAAGACGCTAGTATTAGATAAATGTTTATTGTATGCTGGTATATTTGGAGTCTAAAGACTCGTACACACTATAAGAATTTCGTCCAAAGAAATTTTTTCTCGTACAGGAAAAAAATGAATGATTGTGTACCATTTTCGTACAATTTTTGTACAAGGAAAATCAGAAAAGAAAGACTGCGCATGATCAGAAACAATAAACAACAAAAAAAAGCTTTTGTCGTACGAGAGTTTTCGTACAAATTTTTGTTCATCGGTTCCGATTTTCAACGAGGAAAATCGGATGGTCGTTCGCCCCGATTTTCTTAAAGGGTGTGTGCCCCACTTAACTTTCATTCAATAAGGGTCTGCCTGAAAGCATTGGGTTTTCTGCATTCCCTAATTGAATGAAATATTTATAATGTTCCTTGTATTCTAAGAATCTAACAGTAGCTATGTTTTTCAGGAGGAGTGGTTTTCTTAAGTAAAATTTTTACTCAAATGAATAATGTAACTTGGTTACCGTACACTTTCTTTTAAAGTTTGAGTTTTATTTTTGGCTCCACTTTTAAAGCTAATTAACCTCAGGCATTTTAGGTTTTGATAACTGCAGGATATAGTGTCCAGACCAATATATTCAGTATTAGGGTCTGTTCATCAAAATCCCTACATCTGTTTAGATCTACTTTAACCTCCTTAGCGGTATTCCCGAGTTTGGCTCTGGGTTAACTTTCAGTACCAAAAGCGGTAACCCTGAGCCACACTAAGGATTACCCCGCAATGTTACTCACCTTCCCTGCGATCCCCTGCCATCCTCCCCGCCATCCTCGCAGTCTCTCCCCGCTTTGAGCAGGCAGATTGCCGGTGTTCCGTGAAAAACCCTACCCGTGAAAATTCCGTAGGTGCACCTACGTCATGAAATAGCTGAGCAGCTTACCAGTGCGCATGCTCACAGCTCCGGAGGGTAGGCAATTTTCACTGGGTAGGGTTTTTTAATGTTACACCGCATCAGCTGTTGCCGCGGGTACATTAAAACATCTCGACTGCAACAAGAAATCATCTCCGCTCCTACCCCTGTGACTTCCCTGATCTCGGCTCCTAAATGTAAAAGCGGCGGCGGGTCTATGAAAATATAAATCACGGTGCCGAGATCTCTGTGATTTATATTTTCATACACCCGCCGCTTTTACATTTAGGAGCCGAGATCAGGGAAGTCACAGGGGTAGGAGCGGAGATGAGTTAATGTTGCAGCGGAGATGTTTTAATGTACCCGCGGCAACAGATGATGCGGTGTAACGTTCAAAAACCCTACCCGTGAAAATTCCTTACCCTCCAGAGCTGTTAACATGCGCACTGGTAAGCTGCTCAGCTGTTCCATGAGCCTCCGGAGCTGTGAGCATGCACAGTGGTAAGCTTCTCAGCTGTTCCATGACATAGATCAACAGGAAGTGATGAGGGTAGGGAATTTTCACGAGGTAGGGTTTTTTAACGTTACACCGGCACTTGCCTTCCGGTTCCCTCCCTGCGAGCGTTGCGAAATCCAAAAGTGTAAATACACTAAAGGACATGAGACAAAGCTGTGATCCTAACGGATTACACTGTATCATGCCATTTCACCACAGGATTGCACCTGGTGACTTTTCCAGTGCCCTGCCTGTGCTTTTGCAGTGCTTTGTACAGGTGAGTGGACATACTGGGTGCCTTTGCTGTAATACTATCAGCTGGGCTTCCATTATGCCCCCAATTACCTTTCAGGAGGGATGGGCCACCTCCAGGCTCACCTGCCCCCTATCTATCCATTAGCTTGCATGTGCTCCCACTGTGGAGACTCTTTAAAATTCATTAGAGTTAGGACTGCAGGTAACAGGGAGCCTTGACGTGGCCCTGCAGCTTTCACATGCGTTTGCAAATGTGTGCTAACTAAACCCCTGTATTGACGCAAACTGTTAGACAGGCCAATTTGGTTGGTAAGCAGACTGGTTGGCAAATTGAACTGGGAATTTTATCTTTGTTTGTTTCATTTGCAGTGCTTTGTGCCTGGAAAAATTTGAACAACCACGGCATCCAAAAAGCGTTCTTTTTTTGCGCAAAAGCCCTTTTAGATGAACTGGAAAACAGCGACAGCGAAATGGAGTTACTTGAAAAACTGAGCGTCTCTTTCTGGCACATAGCTTGTGGAATTTGGGAAGTATATCAAATGATTCGTCAGAATTTCCAAAAGAGCTATGTGGCAGAAAGAGACATCAGAATCGTCGCTGTCGTCACTTTCCGTACCTGATGACGAATTTTCCCACGAATCGCTATCGCTCAGTTCTTCAAATAACTTAGTTTCACTGTCGCTGTTTTCCAGTTCGTCTAAAAGCGCTTTTGCGCAAAAAGAACGCTTGGTCATTCTCAATTTTTCAGGCACAAAGAACTGAAGAAGCACAGGCAGGGCACTGGAAAAGTCACCAGGTGCAATCCTGTGATCTGTTAGGATCACAAGTTTGTATCATGTCATTTAGTGTGTTTACAATTTTTAAATTGCCGCAGGTTCCACCCCCCTGCATCGCAACACTCACAGGGAAGAGAACCGGAAGACAGGTGTCGGCACTAGCCGAGCACACAGTGGGAGGACAGCGGGAGGACGGTGGGGGATCGCAGGGGAAGGTGAGTTTTAAAATATAAAACAACAGATTTCCATGCAAAACAATGTACCGCTTTTAGCACAGAAATCCTGACATAATCAGACCACCAGGGAGGTTAAGGTAAAAAAAATAATTTTGACATGGCTGTTTGCATTAAACAATGGTGGGTTTGCTGATCTGGCAGCATTATAATGAAGCATATGGCTTTTAGAAAGTCATACAGTTTGTATGTTTATTGGATATGCAGTTAAAATGTATCTGATAAATGGTTGTTTCTTAATGCTCATTCTATTAAAGTGAATCTATAGCTCAAAATAAATATGTTATATAGTGCAGCTTACTAGTTCTGTGGCTGCATTACTTTTATTTATTTATTTTTTTTCAAGCCTCTTTTGAATCATTTTCACGTAGTAACCCTACAAATAACATACTTCCTGTCCTTGGCTGTCTACATCACTCTTCCACTGTATCTATGGAAGGAGCCATGGTTGTCACCCAGGCTGCCCCCTGATATAGAATTCTATATTTTTTAATTTTTTCATCTCCATAAAATGGAGGGTGGGGAAATTGTTAGTTTACAAAACATAGCTAGGAAGGACAATATTCTTCAGTTCAGCTCACAGGAAGTGACAGGCACACTGCCATTCTGGCAAGATCATCAGGTATTTTGTATATTTGCTGAAAATATTCTTAACTTAAAAAAAAAGAAAACTAAGGTTTTTGTTTAGTTAGTTTCATGTCTATACAGATCATTCACTTGTGGATGTTCATGCCTTGGAGGAGAGAGGTGGAAAAGCAGTCACACACATAGGGAAACAAGCAATACAGTAGAAACCAAATACTATAATGTACTATATATAATCTCAGGTGGCAGTACATGAATGTAATAAATGAAGGTCTGCATACCACTCTTAACCACATCATTAAGCAACCAATAGTATATTATAATTTAGGGTGCTTAAACCTCTCCAGAGTATATCAATCTGTTAGTACAATAGTTTTGAATATATAGAGTAAGCACACCATTTAGCCAAACTGCTTTAGCAATAAGTTTGTATTAGGCATATACATGCAATTATACAACAGGTACAGATAACTAAGTATGTCATCTAGCATTAAGCGTAATTCAACAAAGATATTCAGTCCAAGGTTGAATCATAGCAAAAAAACATGCATGCATATGGGTGCAATGAGCTACACTTAAAATGTGTAAGAGCTTATTTTCAAAAATACATACAGAAGTTCAGTACCCTTGATAGTGTAATGAAAAGGAACGCCTGAGCCAGACGCTGGTGAAAAGAAAGAGGAAGAGAAATAACCAACATTTCAGGGATGTAAAAACCCCCTTTATCAAGAACCTCCTACCTGGAGTAGGTCGGTAGGAGGTCCTTTTCATGAAACTATCAAGGGTACTGAACTCCTGTATCTCTTTCTGAACATCAGCTTTAATACATTTTAAGTGTAGCTCATTGCACCCTTTGCACCCATATGCATGCATGTTTTTTGCAATGATTCAACTTTGGAGTGTACACTATATCTTTGTTGTATTATGCTTGATGTTAGATGACATACTTGATAGCTGTACCTGTTGTTGTATAATTGTTTGTACAATATATGCCTAATACAAACTTATTGCTAAAGCAGTTTGATTATGTGTTATGCTTACTCTATATATTTCAAAATAACAGTACATGAATGTGCCAATCTCTGAAGCTGGCCATAGATGCATCAGGCAGCTGATCAAAAAAAACTCAAATGTATTCCCTTATCCACACAGTAAAGGTAGATGGAGGAATCCTGGCTGCAGCACTGATGTATTCTGACAGCAGGACCACTGTCAGAATATACTGATCAGCGCTGCAGCCATTTGACTGCAGCACTGATCAAATGAAAAATTGGCAACATTCCTGTTCAAGAGAAGCTGATCATTAGGGTGAGCTTCTCTATAGATAGATCAAAATTCAGCCTGTCCTTGCTAAAATGGGGGAATTTCGGACTATCTATGACCAGCTTTAGAGAAATGAAATGACATTGCATTCTTGCAAACCCTACCTCCACTTCTCAAAGAATATGGAGGCACCCTCTTACCACGTACGTTTGATATACAGTAAATGGATGAAATTGCACAGAGCTACCAGCAGAAATCACAGGGCCCCAAGTTCACTGTCTTTCTGATAAAAAAAGGAACCTTCTCAGCTCCCATACATTGAATATTGCTTTTAATATAGATTTATATTGTACTATGGCTCAAAGCTACAATCCCTGTAGTAGGGTTGCCACCTCATCTCTTTAAACCCGAACACATATCAATTACAAATGTTCTGAGGCTAATTTAATGCAGATAAAGCATAAAGTGAGTTTAATAACCACCCTTATCAGCCACAGAACCTGTTTAATTACTATGTCTTCGGTTTTAAAGGGATGAGGTGGCAACCCTAATGTGAATGCAAAAATTTTTATTTAATTGGTCATCTAATTTCATAAAATTCCCATTATGCTGTTTGGATTACCTAAAAAGAAAGGAAAGCCTAATTTCTGCAGTTATTTTGTTTGCTGACTGAAAACTTTCCTTTGTCTTAGAAGTGGCTACATAGGAAGGCCCAACAGATGATGTGAATTCTGTATGACCAGGGCTAGGTATGAGCTCGGGCATGTTCGGATCGAGCCTGCCAAGAAGCCGTCACTGCACACCACCAATCATTGGCAGTGAGGCATTTCCCGACCGTCAGTTTCACATACACATGCTGCCTATGATTGGCGGTGTGCAGTGCCGGCTTCCTGGTAGGCTTGATCCGAACACGCCCGAGCCTATCTCTAGCCAGGGCCTATCCTGACAGATTTATACACATGTTCTGTTTACTGCTCTGCTGGGGGTTTGAAATGACTTACCCAATGGTCATTACACATTCTGCAGTAAAGGCACATACTAGAAATGTCTACACAATGTGGCTTTGTATGGTAAGACTTTTGATACCAATAGTTCATCTCAGTTTACATCTTCGAGTAGAAAGCAGATTTATCAGTGTCTGGAACATGACCACTGTGTTGTTCAATTTAACCAGAATATTCTAAGCTCTGTTATAAAATTTCATCTGCAGAATTAAAGGTTGATTGATGTGCTAATATAAAGATCATTCTTATATCAAAAACCTAAACATATAAATTAAGATAACTTGAGAAGTTGCAAACCTTTAGCAGTAGAGATAACAGTACCAGTACTACAAGGCCCAGACACAATTGCAGTAATGCCCTTACCTATGTAGAGGCAACTGTCCTGGAGTGTTTAGTTGTTATCGAATAAAGGGAACATACAAAGTACTCACTGGAGATGAGATGCCAGAATCACAGCTTTGCTGCAGAGTTCTTCTTTTATTTGACAGTATTGGTAAAGGTGTGTTAGTTTCACTGAGATCAGAGCAATGTGATGAGTAGGATTTAGAAAAGCTGTTGCTGCTCGTGTTCACACCTGAGGAGCTAAAGAGATAATATTTTAAACAGAGCATGGAAATCACAAGCTGTGCTTCATTTGGCCTTATATTCTTAGCACACTGATTTGTTTCACAAACAGATGCCTTACCTTTGTTAATACACAGAAGCTCATTGCTTAAAAGTTAGTTTGGATTATAAAATGCTGTTGAATATGGAAATGGCTGATTGCTATGAAGCAGTTACTTTATCTCTTTTGGTGTCACTGCACATGAAAATACAACCTCGGTCTATGCCTTTAGGCTTTGTTCTGTGCGGCTTTGAACTACTCCTAAAGGGAGACAGCAATGAAAGTGACTGGACCTGTTGAGTGTGGCCAGGGACAAACAACAAAGGAAATGTTTTGCTCTAAGCTTGTGTGTGTCTATTCAGTTTGGCTCAATCCAAAACAAACAATGTACCCATTTAAATCTTAACAATCAATTTCTGTGTCCCTGTGAAGCCCATAGGACCCTCGAGTAAACCTCGAGTGTGAATCTTAAAGTGTTACTAAACCCACAACAGTAAAATCCATCTGTATATGCAGTAAAGCATGCTTATTATACTCCATGTTGAACCTAAGGGGTTAATCCTCTGCACTGTGTAAAAAGGCTGTTTGATTCTGTCTTCTCCGTTTCTCTCATTATTCCACTTTCCCCAATGCCTCTCCTAAAAGAACAGAGCCAATAGGACAAGCTGCACATGCTCTGTTTGGTGTGTATTACTAAAGAGTTTTTTTTTTCCTGGTAGAGTGCATGTGATCAGCACAGGGCCAATCAGCACTATTGAGACAGAGGGTCAGGTGTCCTGCAGCCTTATAGGACAGCTAGAGTAGAATTAAATCTACTCCAACAAGCTTTAACCAGACACTGATAGAAGTCACAAGACTGCTCTAACTGATGATGAGAAAAGGTATTTAGCAGTTTATATTTACTAAAATAATTGCATTTCCATGTTCTGTGTACTATGGGAGACCCGATATAGTGAATGCAGGGTCCTGGGTTTAGTAACACTTTAACTGCTTTCCAAGTCAAGATTAACCCCAGTCCCTCTGTCTTTAGGCCTTCCACCTGTCATTCAACTGTTAAATGCCTTTACAGCACCTTAACTTTCTGGCAGTTGAATAACAGGAGTGAGGCTTAGAAATATCTCAACTCATAGAGAAGGCCCTTTGTATAGGCTTACTTTATGTTTTTTACATTGTCCTAATTAATCAGCTCAACTGTTTCTCATTCATAATTACCAGAGTCATAGTGTGGACATGGGTAGACTGAGAAAAGCAAGTGGCAAAAGATACAACTGTCCTCAACTCTCTGTGATCTCACTCTCTGACTCAAACAAGTACAGCTCTAGCACCATGACCGTTTTGTTCACTTTTTTTTTGGAGAAAAGGATAACATTGGTTGCAGAGTATTTTAAATAAACTATATTGTCAAAAGTATTGGGATGCCTGCCTTTACACGCAAATGAACTTAAATGGCATCCCAGTCTTAGTCCGTAGGGTTCAATGTTGTGTTGGCCCACCCTTTTCAGCTATAACAGCTTAAACTCTTCTGGGAAGGCTGTCCGCGAGGTTTAGGAGTTTGTCTATGGGAATGTTTGACCATTCTTTCAGAAGCGCATTTGTGAGGTTAATGCCCCGTACACACGTGCAGATTATCTGAAGACTTTTGTCTGCAGACTTACCTTTTCTATGTAGTGCAAGGGCCTGCCGGATTGCATACAAATTGAAAGTGTTTAGGTTTGACCTCATATTATATGGTTTTGGTAAGTCTGCAGACGAAAGTCTTCAGATAATCTGCACGTGTGTACGGGGCATAAGCACTGATTTTGGAGACAAGGCCTGGCTCGCAAACTCCCCTCTAATTCATCGCAAAGCTTCTATTGGGTTGGGGTCAGGATGCTTTTCATAGCATTATAAGGGTGCAGGCTGTCTTATGTTTAATCCAGAAAGCAGTGAAATATAAGGGGATAAGAGACACCGCACACCACTAGCTCAACAGGTAAAGAAGAATATGGATGGCCTCAGCCATGAGCTCCTCCTGAGCCCTGCCTCTGATTTATTTTGTCCCGCCCATTGGGGGCTTAATCATAGAAAATAGAGAGCATTCAAGATTATACCATAATCATTTTAAAGAACAATTGTTTACTGTAGGTGCAGTAACTCTCTGTTTCTAGGTTCAAGTAAATGCTTTTGGTTTAAAGCCTAAGTTTAGTCAAAACTAAAAGAAAAAAAAAAAATCAGCATAAGAGACAGTACTTGCATTCAATAAGAAGTGTCCATTGTGCTGCTGACTGATGATTTAGTTGAAATTCAAAGTCCTCCACCCGTTCCCCCATCCCTATCCTATACCCCCATAAATGTGATCTTCTGAATAATAGAGCCAAGGGACCAATCTATAAATGGAGGAGTCAGACTTTTCATTTAATGGCATGTCCTCCATACATAGATCTCGTTTCATTCATTAAAGCTATAGTACAGTTTCTATGAATGGAGGAGGGGGATGAATTGGGCAGGCATAGTTGATAATATTGATGAGTGCCTGTAACAGGTTCAGACAATTGTAATAAAGGAGTTGTAAAGTTACATCGCTTTTCACCTTATTGCATTCTATGCATTAAGGTGAAAAACCTTTTCTGCCCCCCAGACCCCCCCCCCCCTTTTTCTTACCTGAACCTGATGGTTCCAGTGACGAGCATGAGCCCAGCAGCTCCAGCCGCTCCAGCCGCTGTCTCGGGTCCTCTTTGGATAGATTGATAGCAGCAGGAGCAATTGGCTCCCGCTGCTGTCAATCAAATCCAGTGACACGGGAGCAGGGGGTGGGACCGAGTCCTGCTTTCTGTGTTAATGGACGCAGCAGCAGGACTCAGGAGCACGCCTCACAAGTGCCCCCATGGAATGTGGCTCGCCGTGGGGGCTCCTGAAGAAGAGGAGGAGCCAGAAGCAACGCTGGGGCACCCTGAGGAAAGGAGAATCTGGGCTGCTCTGTGCAAAACCCTTGCACAGAGGAGGAAAAGTATAACACATTAGTTATTTTAAAAAAAAAACCTTTACAATCACTTTAACCCTCTACAGCATTGGAAGATTACTGCTGCAGGGGTATGGGGGTGGGGGGATAGAGGACTTTCGATTTAAACTAAGGCCGGCCATAGATGTGTGTGGGCAGGCTAAATGTACCAAGTTGATTGATCGATCAGCTTGGGAGCATCCAGCCTACCGGATTTACTTGTGATTATCGTTAGCTGCTGCAGACAATTGCTTGGCAGGAGGAATTCCCCTGGCAGCACTGTCTGTGTTGATGAGGGAATCATGCAAATTTCTCTCCTGCAACCCGTGGTTGCAGGAAAGAAATTTGCACCCTATATAGCGTGCCTAAGAAGAGACCAGCCAGCAGCACAAGGGACATTTCTTATTAAGTTCAGGTACTCTCCCATGTGCTGAATTAAAAAAAAAAAAACATTTGATTAAGCATTAATGTAAATCTGCAGTTTACATTTTCAGCAATGAACTACATACCATAGTCACAGGTCTAAGGTTTACTCCTAATCCAGTTTATATAAATTTCCTCTGCTGGAGTCATTTGGGATAATCGTTAGCAGCTGCTATAGCCGCTAGCAATAATCTCTGTCTTCTCCTGGAGGGGACGGCTTCCCCCCTTCTGCCCCCACCCCCCTCCGGGAGCAGACAATGGCTCGGCAGGAGGGATTCCTCTGTCAGCAACCTGTGGTTGTAGAAAAGAAATTCCCATCGTCTGTGGCCTGCCTAAAGTGGGGTACACACTATAAGAAAATCGGGCGAACGATCGTCCGATTTTCCTCTTTTTTTTTACAGCCAATCCGAACCGATGAACGAAAATGTGTACGGAAATTCTCGTACGACAAAGGCATTTTTTTTATTGTTTATTGTTTCTGATCATATGCAGTCTTTCTTTTCTGATTTTTCTTGTACAAAAATTATAAGAAAACGGTACACATTAAACGAAAATCGTTAGTTTTTTCCCGTAAAAAAATACATTTTTGGAGTGTGCCCTTTAAGAATTTTCGTACAAAAATTCTGAATCATCTGTAGAAAGTTCTGTACACCCTATTTGAAAATCGTACGAAAATTTTTTGGACGAAAATGTACGCCCGATATTCTTATAGTGTGTACGAGCCTTAAGAGACCAGCCAGCAGCACAAGGGACATTTCCTATTTAATTCAGGTACTCTCCCTTGTGCTGATTTTTTTCTAATCAGAATAAAGTTTATTAACAAATTTTAACAATACAATAAACAATGCACATTCTGAAGTATTATATTATACAATACATTCACAGATTACAAAGTAGAATAATGTTCTTGTACATAGCCAAAACAGGTTTATAAAACAAATTGAACCTGAGATGTCATTAGTCGTTATCTTGTGCTGATTTTTACAAGAAAAAAAAAACATCTGACTAAGCATAATAATATTTACCTCATTCACCTCCTCTATGTGCACTTTGTTTTAAGGCTCTTCACTTCATTCTGATTGGTTGGCACCCTGGGTATACATCACCTCCATTTTTCACCATTTGTCTAGTGCCTCTTCTCCCCCCCCCCTTTTTTTTTTCTTTTCAGGCCCACTACTTACATTACATGGGTTTTCTTTCAAAGGGATGCTGGCAACTTACCTGTAATTGGATTTTCCTTCTCTCCCCAACTACTGGGGGGGGGGGGGGGGGAAGATATATGCACCTCTATTTTTGGGGGGACTTTCCTGTCACCCTTATCGACAACACTTTCTGATGGAATGACCGTTTGGATGCTACAGACCCTTGTTGGGTCATTTGCAACGATCCAAATTGCTGTATCATTTGTAAGTTTTAATAATTAGTAAAGAGTGGAACAATATCCCCCCCTTCCTCTTTTTTTATGGGATTTAGGTTTCCTATTATATTTTTTTCTTTTAGATATACTGTACATCTGTGCTTCTCCTGATGAAGCGAATGAAACATTTGGCGAAACGCGTTGCGATTTATGCAGCACAGACTGTGCAGACTGTGGCTTTTACATGATATTGTGCACAACAAGACCTATACAGTACAAACTGTTATTCATATATGAAGTTTTATATGCTATGAATTTGTGTTTCATTTCTTTTCTGTGTTTTTTCTATTGATGAATGTTGTTATTATTGGATTTAAAAAGTACATTATGATGTGCAATAAACTTGTATATTTTTAATATTTGATATGTGTCTCGTTAAGTCCCATGGGCCATTCTCTTTGTTTTTGTGTTCAAATTTGGGACTGAGACACCTACACAATCCACATATATCAGCACTTTTTCCTTGTAAGCGTTAATGTATTCAGCACTGTACATTTTGAGCAATGAACTACATAAAACAGTCACAGTTCTAAGGTTTATTCTTAATCCAATTTATATAAATGTTCTCTAGGTTGTCTCTGAAAAGCAATATTGTATGAAATACCATATTACAGATTAAAGAGCACATCAAAGAACCAATGAAGGGAAGGATAAAAAAGAATTCTCATCATGTGGCTTATACTTGACCTAATTGTTTGTCATTTATGTTTTCTGCTCTGCTGCGCATGTTTTGTTCTATTTTTTTTTTCATGAACAGATGAACCCCAAAAACCATACACAAGTAAAATGAGAACAAATTACAAGGGCTCATGAAGAGGTTTGAACATCCTACATCATCTTCCGTTATGTGACTGCTGGGTGCGGGTGAAACTAAAGGACAGAAAGCAATCTTTGATTTTTTTATGGAGTGACACCCACAGGAATTACTTAGAAAGTCTTAAAAACAGATCAAAGCCACACAGTCCACCTCAGCATGTCATTTTGCTGTTATCTGTCTATTTTTAAAAGTCTATGTCCTAGCTGTGATGGATTAGCAGCTTTAGTTTCCTGCGGGATAGCAAGGCATGGCTGGAAATGTTTAATCTCCTGAAAAAAAAAAAAACTGAAATCTGTCTAATGATTGTGTTTATAGCCAGTAAAACCTTTTAAACAGCTGTCAAGCATAAGTCACCGTGCCCTCACTCTGTTGTATATCCTAATCATAAGCATCAAGGAAGGTGGTCATTTCACAATCTTTCATAAATGCTTTGTCCAGATTAAAGTGATATTCACATTTGCCCCTTCTAACTTGCTCGTCTTCTTCAATAAAGATTTTATCAAGACAGAAGCAGCCAATCCGTTTCCTTAGGGAAAGGGCTAGTCTCTGAAAAAAGAAATATTTCTAAATTATCAATAAAATTATCCAAAGCAATTTGTTACATCTTTTTACATGAGCCAACTATCACGACTGCTGACCATGCGCAAAAACCTACTATTTAAACATCCACAGCGAGATTAGTTATTTATAGGATGTGCACATTACACTTTTTAGTTTTAAGTAGACTTATCATCAACACACATTTTACTGGAATCAAAAGAGCTCCTATCACCTTTGCCAAAAAGATCATGATTTTAACAAAAAACGGTTCATAGTTGCCTTATGTGGCCTTAACCACTTTTGACCAAAAAGGTTCTACTCCCTTAATAATCAGGCCATTTTTTTGCAATATGGCACTGCGTTACCTTAACTGACAATTGCGCGGTCGTGCGACGCTGTACCCAAATAAAATTGTCCTTTTTTTCCCCACAAAGAGAGCTTTCTTGTGGTGGTAACAAAAAAAGAGCAACAATTCTGAAAAAAAAAAAAAGAAAACAATATTTTTTACTATATAATATTCCCAATAAAAAATAATTTTAGGCCAATATGTATTCTGCTACATATTTTTGGTAAAGAAAATCCCAATAATTAGTTTGCACAAAAGTTATTGTGTCTACAAACTAGGGTAAAGATTTATGTCATTTTTATTTATTTTTTTACTAGTAATGGCAGCAATTTTTAGCGGGACAGCGACATTGCGGCGGACAGATCGGACAGTTAACTGATATTTTTGACACTTTTGGGGGGACCAGTGACATTACTACAACAATCAGTGCTAAAAATATGCATTGTTACTGCACTAAGGACATTGGCAAGGAAGGGATTAACACAAGGGGTGATCAGAGGGTGAAATGTGTCCCTAGGGAGTGCTTTCTAACTGTGTGGGCTTGCTAAATGAACACAAAGACCTGTGTTCCTAAATAAGAGGAACACAGGATCCCTGTGTTCATTACTGATAGAACAGCAGTCCGCCGTGTTTACAACAGCAGACCTCCATTCTGTCGCCACAGGGAGTGATCGCGGGTGCTCGGCGGCAATTGCGGCCACAGGACCTGCTGATTGGCCCACTAGCTGTCCCGCGAAGCAATGTACTTGCACGTTGTTTCATGGGACAGAGCCGACCTGCCGCAGTAAAGCTACAGTGGCCGGTCGGCAAGTGGTTAAAGGGTAAATCCACTTTCATGGGGAAAAAAATAGCAAATAAAAAAAAAAAATAACATAGCATATACAAGTCAAATTATAATTAAATGTTATTATACTTGCCTTTCCTTTTTATTCTGCAGCTCTGTAATTTTCTGTAAAATGCAATGCAATATGGCCACCTGGAGGAGTTCTGTACACAGAATGTGTACAGAACGCCCCCCAGAAACATAATTTCCTGCTTGTATGATTGGCTCACTGATTTTCCCAGAAGTCTACACTGAATCAGATCTTTGCATTCCCTGTAACCAAAATGTCATTTTTGGTGAGATACTCCCAATAGGAAATAACATCTGAAGGGATGCAGGCCCAGCAGCTTTCCTCATTAGTGCCCAGATTTTGCAGAAGCTGATTGATAATTATGAAATCACTCCCATTAGACTCAGAACAGGGGCACAGAGAAACACACAGGGATTTCCTCAGAATAACAAAAGGTAGGAATCTGCAACAAAGTTTGTTAAAATCCTTGTAATGTACATAGATCACCATAGAGGGAATGTTTTTTCTTA
Source organism: Pelophylax lessonae (assembly GCF_965119305.1). Lineage (NCBI taxonomy): Eukaryota > Metazoa > Chordata > Amphibia > Anura > Ranidae > Pelophylax > Pelophylax lessonae. The sequence goes on along the minus strand of NC_138770.1, from coordinate 261,548,970 downwards.
ACAAAAATGGAGTTGCGTTTAAAAGGTATTATGTGAGCTTTCATAAATGAGCCTCTAAAAAGTTAAATATACTCTTATTCCGACAGACCAGAAATACATGGTTGCATAGGGAAATTACTCACTAGCTTATATAACGTTTTTGGTCATAACTTATTGTATAACTTCATATGGTCTCTAGTTGCAAGGAGTCTATTAGCGATTAACTACAGACTATCAATATTTTTTTTTATTTAGACACATCATGTCTGGGAGACTTATAGTAATATAACTCAGAAAGGGACAAAGCATTACTAAGGGGTTGATTTAAATTGGAGAGCAGATTTTGGCTGCATTCTGTATTTTAGAGGTCATTCATAAAATGCAGGTTGTGGTTTGGAGCCTGCAGTGCCCAAATGAGTTCTCTCTCCTTAGCCAAACATGAATCCTGCTTCTTCCCTTGAAAAAAAAAAAAAAAACACTACTGCCAGCAACACCTTGTGAGAGAGATAAAGGCCAAACTAGACTGCCCCCTAAAGTGAAACAACTGCATGGTGCTTGTGGAGCCAAGGGTTTGATAATAAAGGAAGCTTTTGTCTAAAGGTGACTGTGGAATGAATGGAAATGGGAATTGATTACAGCACTATATAACAATAAAGAAGCACAAAACTTTTAGAGAGGATGTGCTGTTCCCAGAGGACCCATGCCATAAGTACAAAGTGACACATTTTTTTAGTCCTGATGACACTTAAGAAGCTGAGACAGTGGCGGACAATCACTAAGTGATTGTCCCACTAAGTGTGATATTCCCTGTACAGGAGCAAGGAGAGGAATCTGAATGAAAAAGACAAGTAAATGTGAGTAAAGACAGACCATGCCCTAACAACTTATATGGCATAAATACTAAGGTTACATAAATACTAAGGACATGAATGATATGCATGTGCAAATAATATGATGTGCATTCCACCTAGAATAACCTTGAGACCCTACTGTTTAAAGGCTAATTTAAGAGAACTAAGGAGGATCTAGTGCAATATATACATATAAATCTATTTTGAGATGTCTTAAAGTCCATATGGTAGCAATAGTGACAGTGGGCTACACAAAAATATATGCACGCTGGGGTAAAATATAGCCTGAGAACCTATTTTTTTTAAATCAAATTTTATTTAGCAAGATTATATTTTGCACTTAAAAACACAGAAACAACCTGCCATGCAAGGCAAAACAGACATTAATCCAAGAAGAGAAATTAAGCAACCTTCTCAGGGACAAGCAAAACAAACAATCTACAAAAGACTTTTGGTACATCAGACATAATTGTGCTTCAGTATTACAGATTATGACCAGATAGGATTAGTCATAATTCTGATATAGAAAGGCACGTGGAAACCTAGGAAAGAGAAGGGCACATTGTCAAGGCTAGGCTTCTGCTATTTATGAGCAGCTCTTTTCTTTCAGTGCACAGAGGCTGCTCTGCTGTCGGTTAATTACCAGCCACTTTTTGTTTCCAAAGTAACTCACCTAGTTAACATTACCCATTAGTCCAGCCTTCAGTAATCCCCTTTTGTCTATTTAACCACTTAAGCCCCGGAAGATTTTACCCCCTTCCTGACCAGGGCCTATTTTGCGATTCGGCACTGCGTGATTTTAACAGACAATTGCGCGGTCGTGCGACGCTGTACCTAAACGAATTTGACGTCCTTTTTTTCCCACAAACAGAGCTTTCTTTTGGTGGTATTTTATCACCTGTGCGATTTTTTGATCATGCGCTATAAACAAAAAAAGAGTGTCAATTTTGCAAAAATAACAATATTTTTCACATTTTTTTACATGAAATTCCCCCAAAAAAATTTAAAAATCAACATTGTTTAACATTTTAGGCCAATTTGTTTTATGCTACATATGTTTGGTAAAAAAAAAAATCGAAAAAAGCGTATTTTGATTGGTTTGCGCAAAAGTTATTGCGTTTACTAAGGGAAAGATTTTTGTCATTTTTGTTGTTTTTTTTAACGAGTAATGGCGGCGATCTGCAATTTTTTTGCGGGACTGCGACATTGCGGTGGACAGATCGGACGCTTGACTGACATTTTTGACACTTTTGGGGCTACCAGTGACATTACTACAGTTATCAGTGCTATACATATGCACTATTCCTGTAAAAATGACACTGGCAGGGAAAGAGTTAACTTTATTTGAGAGGGAGGGGTTAAGTGTGTCCCTAGGGGTGTGATTCTTACTGTGATTGGATGTGGCTACTAGTGTAAGAACAGAGATCAACGGTCCTACATAGTAGAACCGTGTGATCTCCATTCTTACACAGGGGAGAATGACAGGCGGCTGTGTTTACATTAGCCGCCTGCCTTTCTCCCGCTCTAACGGACGATCGTGAGTGCCCGGCGGACGTCGGGTCCGCCGGGCACACGCGCAGGGGGGGGTCCGTGAGTGAGCGGGAGCGCGCCTCCAGCGGCGCGAGCTCGCTCCCCAGAGCCTCACAGGCTAGCGACGTAGACCTACGTCGCTTTGGCTCTGAGGGGCTGACTGCCTACGTAAATCATCGTTAGGCAGTCGGCAAGTGGTTAAACAGCTTTGCCAATTTCTCCCGTGCACTTGTGTGGTCTTTGATCTCCAGTGTGTTCCTGTGTATGACTTGGCCTGGTTGACTTCTCTTCTGATACCTGCTCCTGTTTTTGCTCCTTACACCGCTGACTTCTGGCTTCCTGTCCCCGGCATGTCTGATTACCCATTCTGGCATCCAAACCTCTTTAGTTTTTGACTACGTTCCTGAGCTGTGTAATTTTTTTGCTATTTTATTAAAGGTGTGATTTTAACTGCATTTTCTGTTTCCGCCTGGTTTATAGTTCCAGACTCACATAAACTCTATCCATTGGAACCATATGGTATTAAACTTTAGTATGGAATTTCTAAGGTAGTAAGTGTGCTTTTCATAAGAGATACATCTATTAAAATCTGTTATCCATTCAGAAAGAGTGGGCAGTGGAGGCGAAATCCATTTAAGTATCATTAGTCTGTGAGCTATGAGAAATGCTTGAGAAACTGTAAGCACAACATTTTGGTCAACTGACGATGAATCAATATACCCAAGCAAACAGGTAAGGGGGTCAGCCGGGAGGGCAATCCCTAGGAGGCCATTAAAAGTCCCTACTACCTTGGCCCAATACTTCCTCAACTTGGGACAGTGCCACAAAAGGTGGGTAGGGGATCCTGGAGAGTGACCCACACAGCACAGATCATCTCTCACACCTATATTGTACAGAAATTAGGGGGATCTGTAGATCTTGTGCAAAATAAATATTTGCATGAGCCTATGGAAAGGTATGAAGGCAAAGTCTGAAGCAGGCCCGGATTGGCCAATCGGGAGCACCGGGAGAATTCCCGGTGGGCCGGATTGGTCGAGGGCCGTTGTCTTGGTGAAGAGGAAGTCACTTACTGAACTCACTTCCAGGACATGCTGCGTTCCATGCCTCTTCCCACTCCAAAAACACGCCCCCGGGCCGCCCAGCGCTGCCGATAATTGGCTTGCAGGCGATACACTTCTGGTGGGAGGCGTGGAAGAAGAGCTGGCACCCTATCACAGGATGGATCAGAGAGCGATCACGGAGCCGTCAGCCCTGTGGAGATAATAGCAGGGACAGGAGCTCTGGCCACCCCTCCCTCTGGGGAATTCAGCTGAGGGGCGGGGCTACACATCACTGCCTCGGGTGAGGGAGATGGAGGCTGTAGATTGCAGAGTGGAGCAGTCACCTCGGAGCTAAACCAGCCTGACCTGCAGTGTGTGTAGCAGCAGGTCAGTGTGTGATAATGACAGCAGTTTAAGGTGTTCTGTGTGTCCAATCACCAGCAGGAGTGTTCCTTCCTTCTTCCCCAGTATAGTGAGTGCCACTCAGTGTACAGATATCAGTGTTATCTATAGGGAATAGCACCTAATGAGTTATTCCCTATATATATATATATATATATATATATATATATCTCTGATATGTGTACACTAAGGGCTTTTCCCTAACACTGACATCTGTGCACTTCAGCTGGAAGAATGTCTGTTAGTGCCGGTTCACACATATGCGATGCGGGAACCCTGCAAATGCACTGCAGGTTCCCGCATCGCATTCAAATCGCAGGCAGTTCACACTGCCATATGCGAATCGCTGGGGGGTGTCAATACAAAGTTACCGACACCCCCAGATCAGTTTGCATATCGCAGTGTGAACTGTCAGTTCAGACATGAATCGGATCGCATAGGTGTGAACACCCATGCAATCCAATTCTGCTGCGGACCCAAAAAAAGGTATCCTGTGCGAGTTGTGTCCAAATGCGATGAGAATTTAGCCATACAATCGGTATGGCTCAATTCGCATCACACAAACATCACATGATTTTCAGAGCAGTGCCCTGCGAATCACATGCAATGTCTGTCATCGCACGAATGTGAACCGGGACTAACATTGGTGGTCAAGTAGGGGTGTTGAAAATAATTGTATAATCGATGCATTGCGATTCAGCCTTAAACGATTCTCCATCAATGCAGGCAACAGCTGAATCACAATTGCATCAATGACGTCATTCTGGGGCGCCCCTCTCAGAGTGCTCCCCTCCTTCCTCCTCTCCTTGTGTATGTCACACAGAGCAGCGATCTCCTGCGGTGTCACGGAACCTGGATCTGAATTGTTCTGCAGCGATGTAACAAAGTCCCGCCTCCTAGACCAGCTCCTATGATAGACGGCACACTGATCAAATGCTAGAAAATTGAATCAGTGTGACGTGTATCATAGGAGCCAGTCTAGGAGGTGGAACTATGGTGACAGCAGCCGCCAGGCAATTTAAATTTAAGCTCTGTGACACAGCGAGAGATCGCTGCTCTGTGTGATCAAGGCACTGGTGAGGTTGAATTAGATGGGCACTGATAAGCTGCATTGAATGGGCACTGATAAGGCTGCAATTGATGGGTAATGATAAGCCGCATTTGATGGGCACTAATAAGGCTGCATTTGTTGGCACTGCTGATGTTGCATTGATGAGCACTAACATACTGCATTTGATGGGTATTGGTGAGTCTGCATGTGATGGGAACTGATAAGCTGCATTTGATGGCACTGATAAGCTGCATTTGACGGGCACTAATAAGGCAGCATTTGATGGACACTGGTAAGGTTGCATTGATGGGCACTGGTGAGGCTGCATTTGATAGGCACTATTGATGCTGCATTGATTGGCACTAATAAGCTGCATTTGGTGGGCACTGGTAAGGCTGCATTTGATGGGCACTGATGGGGCTGCATTTGATGGGCACTGATGGGGCTGCATTTGATGGGTACTGATGAGGCTGCGTTTGGGCACTGATAAGCTGCATTTTATGGGCACTGATAAGCTACATTTGATGGGCACTGGTTAGGCTGCATTTGATGGGCACTGATGGGGCTGCATTTGATGGGTACTGATGAGGCTGCATTTGGGCACTGATAAGCTGCATTTTATGGGCACTGATAAGCTACATTTGATGGGCACTGGTTAGGCTGCATTTGATGGGCACTGATGGGGCTGCATTTGATGGGTACTGATGAGGCTGCGTTTGGGCACTGATAAGCTGCATTTTATGGGCACTGATAAGCTGCATTTTATGGGCACTGATAAGCTACATTTGATGGGCACTGGTTAGGCTGCATTTGATGGGCACTGATGGGGCTGCATTTGATGGGTACTGATGGGGCTGCATTTGATGGGTACTGATGGGGCTGCATTTGATGGGCACTGATGGGGCTGCATTTGATGGGTACTGATGGGGCTGCATTTGATGGGCACTGATGGGGCTGCATTTGATGGGGCTGCATTTGATGGGGCTGCATTTGATGGGTACTGACGAGGCTGCTTTGGGCACTGATAAGCTGCATTTTATGGGCACTGATAAGCTACATTTGATGGGCACTGGTTAGGCTGCATTTGATGGGCACTGATGGGGCTGCATTTGATGGGTATTGATGAGGCTGCGTTTGGGCACTGATAAGCTGCATTTTATGGGCACTGATAAGCTACATTTGATGGGCACTGGTTAGGCTGCATTTGATGGGCACTGATGGGGCTGCATTTGATGGGTACTGATGGGGCTGCATTTGATGGGTACTGATGGGGCTGCATTTGATGGGTACTGATGGGGCTGCATTTGATGGGCACTGATGGGGCTGCATTTGATGGGCACTGATGGGGCTGCATTTGATGGGTACTGACGAGGCTGCGTTTGGGCACTGATAAGCTGCATTTTATGGGCACTGATAAGCTACATTTGATGGGCACTGGTGAGGCTGCATTTGATAAGCACCGATAAGGCTGCATTCGATGGGCACTAATGAGGCTGCATTTGATGGTTACTGGTAAGGCTGCATTTGATGGGCATTGATAAGCTGCATTTGATGGGTACTGATAAGCTGCTTAAGTGTGGGCTGGGACACATGGATGGGGACACAGGGGTCCCCATGATCCCCTATTCCCCGGGGGCCCCATGAGTTGTCAGTCTGCCCCTGAGCCAAACTGCATGTTTTAGTGAACATGAAAGGATTAGTTCATCTTTTCCAAAAACTGCCAATACAGATAAGGGGGGGGGGGGGGGTGGTTAAAATGAAATAGTAAAGCTCTGACTAAAGATGAATAAAGCCCTTGTTATAGGTAAAGGCCATTTATATACCTCCTGAAACCTGACTAAAAACCTCCCAGTGATGGTATCCCACTTCCACCATCACATGAGTGACCTTTTAGCTCACACCTACTGCACTAGGGGAGAAAAAGCGCGGAGACGGAGCTCACCATTTTGATGGTGGAGGTGAACAGCTGGGAGTGTTGTAGCAAAGTCTTAGCAACAAGGTAGGATGGGATGATGCCATGTGTGGGGGTTTTTCAGTCAGGTGAACTAAAGTGGGCCGGTCTAAGGCATGAAACTCCAGGGCTGAAAATGAGTCTCACTCCGGCCCTGGTCTGAAGCAACTGCAAGACATCTTCCCAAAAACAACCGAAGTGGGGCCATTATCCCTCTCCCATCGAGCTCTATATAGCAGGGGAAAATTCAAAAGAAAGTGGTTTAGCAGTGCAAGGTAGGTATCAAAGATCAATCCCTTAGAGGAGGAGGCCCGTACTGTCGAATCATTTATAGACATGTGGGAAAAGGAGACTGAAGCCAAGTTGGACTGGGCTTGAATAGAATGCCTGAGTTGGAGATTTTGGTAAAACCATTTGGGGTTTAGGGCAAATTCTTCCATTAGTTGTTTATACTGTAGGACCTTAAAGTACCATTGGCATATAGATGTGCCAAAATACTATAAGAACCATAATAATTTGTAATGATTTTGGTTAAAAAAGATACTTTTTAAGTACACTTAAAAATTGGCTGCATATATTTATATCTAGATTGCTCTATCCCTGTGTATAGCCACACAAATGAATAGATTAGAAGTAAAATGTATAGCTGCAAATGGATCAAGTATGATCTCACTACTTCCCTCAGGTGGTAGAATACAAGAGGGTACAGAAGGAAATAAAAAATATTGCATACAAGTATTTTATATTTTTATATGCAGCCAGCAGGTGGAGCTCCGGGCTCCTTTTCACTTCTTTCTATGATTTTCTTAGACCTGTTTACAGAGCTCAATAGCTCAAGTTGAAATATACTCACACAATTCAGGGTCAGTGCAGTGACTTATCTATCTGCACCTCTTCTTGTCTGCCTTTTCTTTATGGTACACTTCAGTTAGAGGCAGATTTTTAAAACCAAGGTTTTATAAAAATATTAAAACAGTTATAAAACACCAGTTTAAAAGTACAAACTTAAAAAAAACTGTACACAATGAAATTCATTAAGTGCACAGCCTTACCAAAAACAAGAAAGCTCTTTTTATTGGGACACTTTCAGCATCGTAGTAGCATTGTAGTACCAGATCATGCTACAGCTGTGAACTGTAATTGCAGATCACTTGCATGAAAGACACACAGGTCCTGCTGGAAGAGGGTGTCCCTCTATATCAGCATGCAAACAGGTTCAGTACAGTAAGGATATTTCTTACTTTTGCTTAAAGAATACAAACAACCCTTTGGGATCCTTGCAATCTATGTATGTGCACTATTTTGCCCTATGAAACCGCCACAGCATAGGTGCATCCAGACCTATTTTGGGTGTAGTTACTCTTCCTGAACAAAGGAATGTGGTACATTTTGCAGTCTTTATTCAAAGAGATTGCAGGTGAATTTTTCTATTTGTAGTGTAGTGTAGGAAACAGATTTTGTAGGTGTTTTTGTACTCTAATGTGTTTCCTCAAATCCCTAGCTAAAACACAAAATCCATGTCTACAGTAACAATACAGCATCAGCTTGATATTTCTATACTTCAATTTACGTCTTATGTGCCGGAAAATGCCTGACCTAAAAACCGCAGATGCTACTTTTATTGCAGCTTTAATTTCCATAGTTATTATGATTTAGCCCTGTGCCATAATCTAGTAATATACTTTACTCTCCAAAATAAAATACATATACTGTGGGAATACAGCAGTCTCCGTGCAGCACAGCAACATGCATTTTTCATAAGTGTCCTCTTTTAAAGTGAAGGTCTACTAACCTATGCAAATGATGCGATCCTGAGATTATAGCGGAAAAGTAAACCGGTGACAGAGAAACGTAATTCATTTTTAGATCGCTTAATATTTACATTATACAGCATTTTAAAGCAAAATGCTGGCTTTCAGAAGCAATACAGCGAATTATGTGAAAAAATACTCTCACTGCAATATGTTACTGTGCACTTTGCAACAAGTGATTATGATTGCATTTGGAAATTTTACAATTAGACCCCAATGTATAGCACTGATGTCCATTTGGTATAAAATTATCCATAATGCCAATTTTATTATACACATTTAATGTCACATTATTTCAAGGCCATTCTGAACTAGATGTAATAGAATTGCATAGCTCAAAATGATAACATTGTATTTTTACATTGTGGAGTGCAATTAGTGGTTATTAAGGGATAATGCTGCACCCAAGGCCAGCCAGCACAAAATAGATTTAGCTGTACAATAAAGAAACGTAATTCTGAGGTCTTTTAAATGGCACTTGTCTTCAAGAAATGATTTCAATCTATTGCCAAACTCATTTAAAAGTGCTCGTATAAGAAATATACCCAAATAAGCCAACTTCTAAAGTTTAATTTAATTAAATGGAACATTCAGTTACAAAAAAAGCTGTTTTTAAGCTCATTTCAGCCTCTATCAGCTGTTCAGGTCTCTGTGCACTTTTGAAAAAGACACTTAATCCTGTAACAGTAGACTGTCTTTCAGTTGTTCTCCGAAAGGACAGCAGACACACAAGCTGCAATAGTTTGTCTGTAACTCTTACCTTTCTGACATGTCTTCATGTGGTCAGTCCCCTGACTGTGTTTCTGGAAATGTAGCATTCATTTGTGGAGGGTCTTTGTCTTCACCTTTGCAGATCCCCAGCTGCCAGCATTGTGCAGTTTCTGTGGAATATTTAGGATGGCTCCATGGATCTAGTTTCTCCAGGAACACTATCTGTTACCTAGTAACACGCCGTCACTTCCGCTGCCCAGGTTTCCATATGACTCCTTATTGAAGAGCTCATTTTTTCGATACAATGCCATCAATTGACTACTTTATTTTGGTTGACATGAAAGATGCTTGTAAATGGCAAAACATAACAAGGCAAGATAAAAAGCTCTCTCTGAAATGTGATAAAGTGAAAAACGGACCTATTATAAATTAGGATTTAAAAAAATCTAGAATAAACTAGAGAATTTCAGATGAAAAACCACCTATAGCCATTGCCCATGATTCCACCATATTGTAACAGAGATTTTCTGCATCCCACACACTTCTAAGCAAGATCATGTCATTGCCAGACCCCAGTCTTGCTCGTATGATATTTTGTCAACTTTGACTATTTTTGGTGGATTGTGCTACTAAAATTTTCCATGGTTATTCACTTTATGTGTAAAGTTTGTATAACAATGGTACAGAAGACATAGACAATTCTGTATAGGAGGATATTGAAATGAAAAATGAATTGCTAGCTGGAATGATCTGCAGGTCTTACAGTAGCATATTAAAATTATACATATTTATGTTCTCTATTATAGGTTTTCTACCCAGTTCTGGTCACCAGTCCTCAGAAGGGATGTGTTGGAGCTGGAGAGAGTCCAGAAAAGGGCAACTAAACTAATTAGGGGATTGGAGGACCTTAATTATGAAGAGGGCTTACAAACGCTTGATTTATTCTCCCTGGAGAGGAGACGCCTGAGAAGGGACATGATAGCAATTTACAAATACCTCAACAGTGATCTCAAGATAGAAAAAAAAAACTTTTCAGTCACTAGGAATGCATGAGGACACAAGGCTATACAATGCAATTAGAGGAGAAGCGTTTTAACCTCAGGCTACGCAGGAGGTTCTTTACAGTAAGGGCTACAAGACTGTGGAATTCTCTACCACAAATGGTAGTAACTTTGGGGAGTATGGCTACTTTTAAAAGACTCTTGGACGTACATCTCAAGGATCAAAACATTTAGGGGTATGTGAAATGATTACAGCCACACACACCTACACAGGTTGAACTGGATGGACTATTGTCTTTATTCAACCTCAAATACTATGTAACTATGTACATTTCTCTATGAGCTTACCTGCCTACTTAACTCTATCTATCTATCTATCTATCTATCTATCTATCTATCTATCTATCTATCTATCTATCTATCTATCTATCTATCTATCTATCTATCTATCTATCTATCTATCTATCTATCTATCTATCTATCTATCTATCTATCTATGTTCCTTTAAATTTCTCTGTCTTCTTGAATTTGGTCTCCCTGTCTGACCATTATCTCTTGACTGATTTGTCAACCTCGGCCCTTATACCAACCCTTAACATAATAACATGGACTGCTTGACATTAGTTCAATTGGCCACAGCAGCTATTTTATTTACAATTTTGAAATGCAACCAGGAGGGGATCTTTGGGTGTCCTCAGCCGCACCCCAAGCAGCTCGAAGATGTTACAAACTCATGTGTTCTAACATTTTCCCCCAGGAGACCTAGCTCCTGGCAGAACCACCAATAATCAACCAAGTGGAAGCAGAATACTCCAGACGGACCCCCATGTTTTGTAACATTTCAAATATTCACTGATCCCTCAAAGACCCCCTGACACACCAAGCTGCTGTAATTTTTTTTTTTTAAATAATGTCTCACTGCAACCCATGACTCAAAACTAACCTCTATTCTAGGGTGGGTGACTAATTTTGAGTCACAAGGGTGGTTTTGGTGGGGGATGCTGGGTATTCATTCTGAAAAGTTCATGCGAAGAGGAGTGAATACCCAGCAACCCCCACAAAAACCACCCTTGTGACTCCACCTCTCCCATCTGACATTCAGCCATTTATCATGTAGAACACACATCACCTCTACACTGAACTCACATTTTTAACTATTTTCTTACTTGTTTCTCAACTTAGTCATGCCAACCCTCTGTCCATTATTCTCTTCTCACTTTCTGGTTTATACACCACTTGATAAAAACTTGATCAAAAAGCACATGTCACTTCTATAAGAACTTTTTTTCAAGCTGAAATAACCCCTTAAGGACTGCCCCACATAGCTATACTGCGGCAGGGCAGCACTTAAGCGCAAAATCATGTACCTGTAGGTGATTCCTTCCTTCGGCTCTGGGGCATGCGCACGCTGCCAGAGCCCCGCTCCTGCTGTGATAGGACACCGCGGGAGCCAATCAGCACCCAATGTCCGTTGGAAGCCTGGCGATCGTTCGGAGAGAGGCAGATTGGCGTTCTGCTAATAAGAAAGACAGAGATAGCCTCTGGGATACATTCCTCAAGAAGTGGTTCTATTGGCACAAATTTGTATACTCTGACAAGTACAAGGCCTTGCTGATTTAGATTAGCCTAAAAGGAGATTGTACCAATGAGCATCTTGGATTTGCTGGGGTGATGGTTTGACTACATTCCTCCCTCCCCTACAATTTTTTTTAGCAGGTGGCAAGCGCCTGTCGGCCCTGAACTGCTGTCAGGCCACTGGGGCCGTGGAGGGGGAGCCCACAACTGCAGGAATGCCTGTCTGCCTCTATGGGAACAGGCACACACAGGACAGTTGAGTCTGACTCCTGTCTGTGTGTGTGTGTGTTCACCGGACCCAGCCACCAAACTTGTAAGCTTTCATTAGCCTGGCACTGCTGTACCAATAAATATTATCAATAATTAGCATTTTTATTCTCGTGGGTGATTGTGTAGGCAGGGTCCCAGTGCACTGCATTGCCTGGGGCCTTTTAATGCTCTTAAGATGGCACTGCACTGATGTACTGTAGGAGCATGTGGGATGTGGCTGGCATCCCTTGATATATGCTGTTAATATGTTGTGCCTTCTGAAGATGTTTAGCTGTTACTGCCTTTTGCTGTTAAATTCTGTATACAATGTCTCATGACAACTTTGACTTATATACAACACGTGAGATATACGTATGTAGCACTACTCCCAAGCGAGCTGCTGGTTACGGGTACCCCTGGGTTACCATTAGCAACAGTAGATCAATCTGGCATTTTCCAAGTGTTTTTACCTCAGACAAGTATCAGTCCAGTTTCTTTGGTTTTTATGTTTTATTAGGAATTTGGATAGGAGAAGGGATGAGTGGGATACTCCAACTGAACAAAACTATGCACAATAGGCAGGGACTTGAGTAAATGCTTGTTAATGCTGGTTAACGCTGAGTAACACTGGGTAACACTGAAATTCAGCTAGTCACGGCTAGGCCACTAGCCTGTCACTAGCTGTGACGCAGAACTAAAGTAATTCCCTGAGGTAATCTGTACTCTGAAGTAATCTGTACTCTGCAGTAATCTGTACTATGAAGTAATCTGTACTATGAAGCAACTGAACTGTACTGCTGAACAACATCAGGGCCCTTCCTGGCACCCCCTTTGTTCCTAATCTTCCGGGTTCACTACACGGCACCCCCTTTACTGTAACACTCCGAGTGAACTGGCTCCTGTCCCCTGACTTCTCTGGAGTGGCCCCTCTCTTAGGCAGACCCCTAGGCAGATCCATTGGTACTCACAATACTGTTTTTCCCAAAGTCCTCTGCCCAGCAGCTCCACTGGTCAGCACACTGGATCCTCTAGCCCAGCTCCACTCCTGGTCCCTAGGCCAACCGCCTGGACCACCTTCCTCACTCTGCAGGAGGAGAGACAGCCATCCACCTCCTCCTGGGACTTTGTTCCCGCCAAAAGACGCCCTGTCACTATTTATGGCCAATCCCAGGATGCATTGCCACATGCCCTCCCACTGGGACTGCCATGAAACAGGATGTGTCACCGGCTAGGTTTCCTCTTCTGTCCAACAATCTCCCTCATTGGATACAGTGGGGACACTCCCTCAGACCCAGTGAATCACACCTGGAAACATGTGACAGGCAAAACTAACTGATCAGCTCCCCTGATAAGCAGCAGGAGCAAAATAGATGCTTTTACCTAGCACCTGTCTAGGAGGATGCTACATGTAGTAAGAAGATATTTACTCATTATTAGCTAAAATAACTAAAGGCATAGGGGTTGATTTACTAAAGGTAAATAGGCTGTTTACTTTACAAGGAAAGCTGGACTTTGCATGGAAATTTTCCCCAGAGCTTGGTGAATGTGGTGAAATTTCATTTTACAAAAAATAGCCAATCACATGCAAGGAAATAAAAAACATAATATTTTTTCCTACACATGACTGGAAGATGAATGTCAGCAAAGCGTCACCTCATGCACTAAGCTCTGCAGAAAATTCCCATGCAAAGTGCAACTTCCCCTGCAAAGCGATCAGTCTATTTGCCATCAGATAATGAACCCTATTGTCTTTTTATGGTTACTATACTATATACTCCCATTCAAATCCTTGTCTTTTACTAACACTTAGGATCATAGGCTAAAATTATGAGTTAAAAATATGTTTCTAAAGTGTATCTACACCGAAAACCAAAATATAATATATTGCAGTATACCAGTCTTTAGATGTGGTGGCTGCATTCTTTTTTTCCTTTCTTTATTTTCATTTGGTAATTTTGAAGATAATACACATCTTATCCATGGTGGCTATGCTCACTCCTTTACTGTATCTATTGAGGGAACATGGTCATTACACAGGCTGGACTTTAATTATGTTTTCCTAAAAGTATCTCTATTATAAAGGCGTTGATGGTATTTGTAGTTTACACAGGAGAGATAAAAATGTTTTTTGCTTCCAGTTCATCTTAAAGATGGTGACTCTGTATTTCTGGCAAGATCACTAGATGTTTTCTGCACTTACTAAAAATGTTTTTATCCCAAAAAATGAAGACTATTTTAGCCACTATTTAATAATTTCCCTTTAAAATGAACAATACAAACTCAAGATGTACTATAGTATTTGATATTGTGTTGAATATGGTCCCTGGCTATTGGTATAACACTTTGTATTAGTCTCAAATGAATCAACCTCAAAACAAGTGAGGTACGCCACGTGAAAAGTGACAATTTTTTAACCGGTTGCCAACCGCCGCACGACTATATACTGCGGCGGTCAGCCCCATACAGGCAGAGTGACGTACCGGTACCCGTGGAGGCGCGCGCCAGCCGCGGCTCGTTCACAGGGAAGTTAGTGCGTGTGACTGGCGGACCCGACGTCCGCCGGTCACTCGCCAATCGTCGATACAGAGGGTGAAAGTCAGGCGGCTGAGGTAAACAAGCCGCCTGTCATTCTGCCCTGTGTAGAAACAGTGATCAGACGGTTCTACTATGTAGGACCGTTGATCACTGTTCCTACACTAGTAGCCACAGCCAATCACAGTTAGAATCACGCCCCTAGGGACACACTTAACCCCTCCCTCCCCAATAAAGTTAACCCCTTCCCTGCCAGTGTCATTTTGCAGTAACAGTGCATATGTATAGCACTGATTACTGCAGTAATGTCACTGGTAACCCCAAAAGTGTCAAAAATGTCAGTCAAGGGTCCGTTCTGTCCGCCGCAATGTTGCAGTACCGCAAAAAAAATTGCAGATTGCCGCCATTACGCGTTAAAAAAAAACACCAAAAATGACAGAAATCTTTCCCTTAGTTAGTAAACGCAATAACTTTTGCGCAAACCAATCAAAATACGCTTTTTGCGATTTTTTTTTTACCAAACATATGTAGCAGAAAACAAACTGGCCTAAAATGTTAAAAAATGTTGATTTTTAAATTTTTTTTGGGGGGAATTTCATATAAAAAAATGTGAAAAATATTGTTATTTTTTCAAAATTGACGCTCTTTTTTTGTTTATAGCGCATGATCAAAAAAATCGCACAGGTGATCAAATACCACCAAAAGAAAGCTCTGTTTGTGGGAAAAAAAGGACGTCAAATTCGTTTAGGTACAGCGTCGCATGACCGCGCAATTGTCCGTTAAATTCACGCAGTAAAAAATCACAAAAAACCCCCTGGTCAGGAAGGGGGCAAAATCTTCCGGGGCTTAAGTGGTTAAGTGATTAATTGGAAAAATACTATGATGGTACAATACTATGCCAGGATAACTTTACCGCATGTGCCAGTATATTTATTGTATCATTTCTGAAAAAAGAATACATTTTAAAGCATAACTAAATGCAAAACTTTTTTAGTTTTGAATAGAGTGGAGATGGATTAGAACACCTGTCAGTTTTTATTGCTGTCTGTACCCCCGTTAGGAAGATTCGTTCTCTCTATTTGTCCTTTTTACCATTATTATTGATAGTGAAAGTAAAAGAAAACCTAAAATTTTGGGTTGTCCCCAGAAAAGTAATAGAGGGGAAATCTTCCAATAGGGACACTAGTTCTGGTGACCGGGGGGGTCCCCAAGTTATTCCCTTAATTTACAGGGATTTCCTCTTACTTCCTGTTTGGCTATGGGACAGGAAGTGAATGGGAAATCTCCCCAATGGGACACAGAAGGTGAAAAAAAAAATCTGACATGGGTTATAACCCTCCCTTACTCTATCCAAAAAAGTTTGGCCTATAGCTCTACTTTAATGATGGTAAACAGTTGTTAATATGTTGATGTGCAAATGAATAAGAGGACAGGGTCATGAATTACCTACAGCCAGTGAGATGTAGATGAAAAATTGGGAATATATTATTGGACACCATGTGATGTTTGCATTTGTCAATTCAAACACTAATTAAGTTCAAATAACTCTGATAAAGGACACTGAGCTGTCATTAATGTCTGTAGAATGACATTCAGCTGCTTGCTGATGCAATGAAGGGAACGTGGGACTTTGTAGGTGTTAAGCTCCCCCGTAGGTGTTGATGCCCTGATGCCCCATACACACGTGCAGATTATCTGCAGACTTTTGTCTGCAGACTTACCTTTTCTATGTAGTGCAAGGGCCTGCCGGATTGCATACACATTGAAAATGTTTAGGTTTGACCTCATATTATATGGTTTTGGTAAGTCTGCATACAAAAGTCTGCAGATAATCTGCATGTGTGTATGGGGCATGAGACTCCATGTCCACCAACGTGAAAACAGTTGGATCACTTTATTTTGTTAACTACTTGAAAGTCAACATATAGTTGAATGCACAGGGACAAATGTCCCATACACTATGTATCTGTTTACTATAAACTCCTTGCAGAAAGGCTGTAGGATATGTAGCTAGTTGACACATAAAGCATTCCCTTAGGACACGCCAATGGTTTTAAGACAGAGAAAGCATATCTTTTTGGTAGAAAATAGAAAGTGATGAGAAAGAATCTAAACACTTTCTGCAATATGGCCTTTGGAAAAAGCATAATTACCATATACAACCAGGAAAGTTTGGATAAGTCAGAGTCTTATATTTACAATGTATTTCGATCAGTGTCAGTACAATAAATGCTAACGGGTTTGCCTATATGATAGTTCCAATTATGTACTGCTGAGTTCTGTGGAAATAGTATATAGCTTTAGCAATAATAACAAATGTTCAGCTCCTGCATATAAAAGCCTGCATGCAAATATGTATTTTATTGTGTACTAAAGCAGATGTTAGATAATAGAAAAAAAAAGTATTTAACTGAGATTGGGATTACTATGGATAACATACACAAAATTACCAAAGGTATTGGGACACCTGACTTTACACGCACATGAACTTTAATGGCATCCCAGTATTAGTCCATAAGGTTCAATACTGAGTTAGTCCACTGTTATAACAGTTTCATCTCTTCTGGGAAGGCTGTCTACAAGGTTTAGGAGTGTGAATATGGAAATGTTTGACCATTCATCCAGAATCGCATTTGTGAGGTCAGGCATTGATGTGGATGAGAATGCCTGGCTCGCAGTCTCTACTCTAATTCCTCCCAAAGGTGTTCTGTCAGGTTGAGGCAGGTCAGTCAAGTTTTTCAACCCCAAACTCGCTCATCCATGTCTTGCTTTGTGTACTGGTGCGCAGTCATGTTGGAACAGGTAGGGGCCATCCCCAAACTGTTCCCACAAAGTTGGGAGCATGAAATTGTCCAAAATGTCTGCTGATGCCTTAAGTGTTCTCTTCATTGGAACTAAGGTGCCAAGCCCAACCCCTGAAAAACAACAACCCAACACCATAACCCCCCCCCCCATCAAATGATTTGGATCAGTGCACAAACCAAGGTCCATGAAGACATGGATGAGCAAGTCTGGGGTGGGGGAACTTGACTGGCCTGCACAGAGTCCTGACCTCAACCTGATAGAACACCTTTGGGATGAATTAGAGCAGAGACTGCGAGCCAGGCCTACTTGTCCACATCAGTGCCTGAACTCATAAATGCACTTCTGGAAGAATGATCAAACATTTCCATGGGGAAACACTCCTAAACCTTGTGAACCGAATTCCCAGAGGAGTTGAAGCTTTTATAGCTGCAAAAGGTGGGTCAATTCAATATTGAACCCTACGGACCAAGACTTGGATGGCCTTAAAGTTTATGTGTGTAAAAGCAGGCGTCTCAATACTTTAGGTAATATATCTTCCTTAAGCTTTTGTCAAATATTGTGTTTAAAAATGCATTTGTGTTAAAATAAAAAAGTGTTTTAAACATGTGGTATATTTTTTGATGTGTTGTCAGGGAATTTAATGAGCTGCACATATGAGTTCAAATGTCAAACACTGATGCATGCATGATTGTTTGGAAATGCGCCATATGTAACAACATCTACATAGATAAACAAAACTTTAAGAAAAGTTCTCTCAGCTTTTCTTCAAACAGTTCTTACATCAGAAAGTTTGGAGGTCATAGTTGTGTGCAAAATATCATTAATAAATGTCATCAAATTTTTCTCACTTTTTGGGTTTTACATTTCAGCAGAATGAGCTTTCAAATACAAACCACCATGGGACTCATTTACAAAAGCAAATAGGCTATTCACTTTGCAAGGAAAGTTGCACTTTGCATAGGAATTTTCCCTAGAGCTTAGTGAATGTGGGGAAGCTCTACTGATTTCAATCATCCAATCATGTGCAAGCAAAAATGTTTTTTTTTTTCTCCTTACACACGATTGAGTACTGTATGCAATATGAAAGTCCACCACATTCACTAAGGTATGGGGAAAATTCCCTTGCAAAGTGCAACTTCCCTTGCAAAGTAAACAGCTAATTTTCCTTAGGTAAATCAACCCTCATGCCTTTAGTCAGTGGGAGCTAAGAATCTATATTAATAAAACCCCAGTGTCCCTGCGTCCAGATTCCTTGTGTCCGTGTAATTGCGCTACTGTGCATGTGCCACAGGACAGCCGTTGGGACTGGGGGCGGGCACTGACCTTTTTAGGCTGAGGGAGCTCCTCGGTGTCGGAGGCTGTGTGTTGGGGGTCACCCCCGATAATGCTGCGGTGTGAGGGCCGTTGTACTGCCGATCGTTTCAGTAGCCACCGTCTGATCCGTATGTGCTGTGCTGGGGAGACGGGAGCCGGAGTTCCGATCCGTTGCCTTAGATTTAAAAATGGCGCCGCCCGGTGCCACACATCATTGCGTATGCGCCGCCGCTCAGGAAAGCTCGGATACGTTCGGGTATTCCCGGAAATAGCCGAACGTGTACGGCTTTTACCGAGCAGCGGCGCATATGCAATGACGTGTGGCGCAATTTTTAAATCGAAGGCAACGGATCGGAACTCCGCCTCCCCAGCACATACGGATCAGACGGTGGCTACTGAAATGATCGGTAGTACAACGGCCCTCACACCGCAGCATCATCGGGGGTGACCCCCAATACCCGGCCTCCGACACTGAGGAGCTCCCCCAGCCTAAAAAGGTCAGTGCCCGCCCCCAGCACATAGGAATTCAGAACGGCCCTCACACCGCACCATTATCGGGGGTGACCCCCAACACCCGGGACCCAGCCTCCAACACCGAGGAGCTCCCCCATCCTCCCCAGCACATATCAGGAACAGGTAAGTTAGACTCCTCCACTGCTGCACTGCCTGCCATTATGCGGGGGCTGCAGGCATACTACAAGAGATGCAGTGCTGCAGGCATGGTACTCCTGTACCATGCCTGCAGCACTGCATCTCCTGTAGTATGCCCGCAGCCCCGCATTCCCCTGTACCATGCCCGCAGCCCCGCATTCTCCTGTACCATGCCTGCAGCACTGCATCTCCTGTACCATGCCCGCAGCCCCGCATTCCCCTGTACCATGCCCGCAGCACTGCATCTCCTGTAGTATGCCCGCAGCCCCGCATTCCCCTGTACCATGCCCGCAGCCCCGCATTCTCCTGTACCATGCCTGCAGCACTGCATCTCCTGTACCATGCCCGCAGCCCCGCATTCCCCTGTACCATGCCCGCAGCACTGCATCTCCTGTAGTATGCCCGCAGCCCCGCATTCCCCTGTACCATGCCCGGAGCCCCGCATTCTCCTGTACCATGTCCACAGCCCCGCATTCTCCTTTACCATGTCCGCAGCCCCGCATTCTCCTGTATCATGTCCGCAGCCCCGCATTCTCCTGTACCATGCCCGCAGCCCCGCATTCCCCTGTACCATGCCCGCAGCCCCGCATTCCCCTGGACCATGCGCGCAGCCCCGCATTCCCCTGTACCATACACGCAGCCCCGCATTCCCCTGTACCATGCGCGCAGCCCCACATTCTCCTGTACCATACGCGCAGCCCCCGCTCAGTCAGCCATATGTTCTAGCGCCCGCTAATTTAACGGGCTTAATGTCTAGTTAGTAAATAAATTCTTACTTAATACATCTCACATATATAAGCCAAAGCTGTGAGGATATTGCATACAGAACTCAACAGCAATAGCTAATTACCTTATTAACATATATATGTAGAACCATATTAACAGCTTATATCCAGGGAGTCCAGCCACATCCTACATGTCCCAGTACATCAGGGGGCAATGCAGCAGGGAAAAGCTGTGAACCCACCAATAGGGTAAGCCATAGCAGTTCAGAAAAAGTTAATGAGGTGGCCCTTTTGCACATATTTCAAACCTCTTGTGATGAATTGTATTTTAACCTTACTGTTTCTCTTTGTAAAGTGCTGTGCACATTGTTGGAGCAATTTAAATCCTATGTAATATTGATGATAATTATGGGGTAGGTTGGGAAGTGGGGCCATGGGCGAACCATCTGCTCCTGATGAAACACCTATTGACAATATGGAGAGTCTAATAGGATGTAAGCCAGTGGGTGTGCACGGATAGCCTATTGATCTAGCGATCTAACGCTACATTGAAATCGAACTGTATAAATGAAGGGAACAAAAAAAGAAAGAAAGAACATGTAAGGAGGTTTAACAGCTAGGGAAGAATAAAAAAAAACCCGGAGACCTGGAGAATTGAGCTGAATCAAACTAAACTGGCTCAGGGTTATAGCAAGAAGAAGGAAAAAAAGAATGTAAAATAAAAAATGAGAGAGAAGCAAAGAAATAAGATGGGTAGAGGGGTTGAAAGAGAAATTTAAAATAAAATTGGAAGAGGGCCTTTATTAAACATGCTGAAAATGTTTTTTACTCTTCATCTATGAAGTCACACCAATCAAAGCTAAGTGTATATTGTGTAATTTATTTGCCCAACATATACTACTAGTCCAGTTTTTGTGAAACTACAAGTTTTAGCCTGTAGTGTAACCTGTTGAAGGCGCCAACCCAACCAAAATAATCACCCACTGCTTCCCCTTTAAATGTAAATCCCAATAAACTCAGTATAAAAAAAAAAGGAAAGGGGCTCTAGGGGTAATACTAATATGGGATAAAAATATGTATATGTGAAATAAAATATAACACGACTCAATAGTGGTGTGATAGCCATGTGACGAAATAAAATTCGATGTGATAATCAAATCTACTACAGATGTACAAATGAATAATGGTGATAAATGTAAAACCAGTCCATTTAACGATAATAATGAATGGTGCTCTCCACTCAGTGACCACAACCAATATCATGCATATTTCTTCATAATCATGTGTAGCAAGATTTCTAGGCCTGTGGTCTGATGTGGATCTGCCATTAGTACCGGAATCCTCCCCAGTCCATGTGAGCTGAGTCCCCAGGTGTGACCATTGAAACAGTGACAACTCCGGCATCTTTGATTGTGGTTTTTATTATAATTTAAGGGGCTGGTAGAAGGGAATGAGTGGGATACTCCTCTCGGCTTGAACTAATTACAATTGGGACTTTGATCCTGGAAGAATGCCTGTTGGCGCTAGCCAGCGCCAGCCAACACTCACTGACTCTGAGAGCACTCTGTAAAACAAAGGAAGTGTTGAATACCCGACCTATAGTCCAGTAGATCCAAGACTGAGAACTGTAGAACTCCTGACACTGCTTCACTGTGTAAGTCTTTGAATACTTTTCCCCCGCCTGGCACAGCTTGAGGTAGTATTTTGTAGGAACTCCAAATAGCTAACACTGTAACTGGCACACGCAATACAATTCAGGGCCCAGACTGCAGGTGCCCCCTTTGCTCCTTGAACTCTTCAGGGTCCACTGACTATGTACCCCCTTTACACTTCGGGGTCCTCAACCTAGGTACCCCCTTTACAGCTAGCTGACCATGGATCCCCGAACCTCTTCCGGAGTGGTCCCCTCTGACTCTAGGCAGACCCCCAGGGGCAATCCTCAGTTCTCACGACCTGTGTAGGCTTTCCTGGGACTGGACCCCTGTCTCTCTCCGCAGGCTCTCGGCACACCGGATCACCCTCAGATCAACTCAGCACTCTCTGGATTCTCAGGCGACACCCCAAGACATCCACCTTCCTCAGACAGGAGGAGAGACAGCCGCATTCTCCTTCCTGCGACCCTGCTACCGCCAAAGACACTGTGCCACGCACTTCCCCCCAAACTTACACCCACTCCCAGAATCCCTTGAAGCGTAAACTGCCTTCTGGGGTAGTTACAAGCTGGGATGTGTCCCCTGATTGGGCTTCCCACACTGCCCTATGAGACACCTCTCACAGGAGCCAGTGGGGATACTTCTCCCCTCAGCAGGCACATCTGGAAGCCCTGACACCATGACTAGATAAATCACAGCCCTGCTGTTAGGCAGACAAGGCCCACTATAGTTTTACCTAGTACCTATTTGTAGGGTGCTACACATATTGTGCTCCACCACGTAAAATGAAAAATGCAAACGCTCACCAAATTCCCCAGGTTCAAAGGACCACAAAGCCTTGTCTGGTGTGAGATCACCCCAGCCGTCTAAAGATCCTTCTCACAATAGCACCATCCACTCCAGTGTACAATTCCTCTCCAATGACCAATATCATGTATACAAAAGGCAAGAAATTAAATAATAGTGCAATCCCGTTTATTAAAAACAATCTCTTAAAAAAAATACTTTTTTCTGGCATTTTTTAAGTGATTTTTTCAGCTTTTTACAAGCATTTTTACCAACTCAGCTCCGGAAGGATTTACCCCCTTAATGACCAGGCCATTTTTTTGCGATACGGCACTGCGTTGCTTTAAATGACAATTGCAAGGTCGTGCAACGATGTACCCAAATAGCATTGATGTCTTTTTTTCCACAAGACATCAAATAGAGCTCTGTTTTTGTGGTATTTGATCACCTCTGTGGTTATTATTTTATATACAAACAAAATAATAACCACAATTTTGAAAAGAAAAACTGTATTTTTTACTTTCTGCTATAAAACATTCCCAATTTTTTTTTAAAAAAATCTAATTTTTTCATCAATTTAGGCCAATATATACTCTGCTACATATTTTTGGTAAAAAAATCTTAATAAGTGTATATTGGCAGCAATTAGTGATTTTTAGCGGGGCTGCGTCATTGCGGGGGACAAATCTGACACTAAGTGACACTTTTTGGGGACCAGTGACACCAATACAGTGCTAAAAAAAAATGCACTGTTACTGTATAAATTACACTGGTAGGGAAGGGTTAACACTAGGGGCAATCAAGGGATTAAGTGTGCTGCTAGGGAGTGCTTTCTAACTGTGGGGGGGGAGGGAGTGGATGTACTAGAGGAAAAAAAAGATCTCTGTTTCAGCTTAGCTGAAACACAAGATCTCTCTTTTCCTCTCTGACTTGTTGTGTCATCCCGCCGAATGATCGGTGGATCCCGGTGGCCATTGCCGCCGCCGGAACCCGACGTTTGGCTCCCGCTGTGTCCCAGCGGGAGTGCCCGCGAAAAAAACCTGTGCACAAAATCATGTACATGTACTGCTGGGTCGACCTGCCGCAGTATTTATGCAACAGGCAGTGTGGAAGTGGTTAAAGTGAATTACAAGCCTTTTACAGCTTCAGGCCTTTTTGTTTAGCACTAAGGCGAGGAGAGGGAGAGGAAATTAGAGGTGGAGAGCTGCTATTTGAGCAGAAAACGCATGTAAAATGCTCAAGTCTGGCATTTCTATTGAAGTCTATGGGGTCAAAAATGCTTGTAATCTGCCAAAAAAGAGGCTCATGTACTTTTTTGAGTGACAGGTATTTTGTTTCAGACGACAGAGCACTCAGATGTAAACAGGAGACATTGAAATGCATGGGATTTGGCCTGTTGAGCGTTTTAGAGCTGCAAGCTTCAAGCAGAAAATCACTGAACTGGGCCTAATAGAATGATTGGAAGCATGGGAGTGGTCAGTATTAATTCTCTTTTTTAATGGGAAACAGGTTTCTTACAATTTCATTTTCAAGACAGGCTCACTTTGTATTCTTCATTTTACTATTTTTATACCTCAGCACCATTTTTAGTACATTGCTAGTTAGTCAGACTGCCTGCCACTATGGTAGAGTTCATAAGATAAGAAAAACTCTAAGCCTGTCACCTATGCAGACATTGTGTGGGCTGATCAGAGCTTCCTTCCACTTGCTTACGTGAAAGAAGCAAACCTCATTCACAAGAATTCTGATTCATGCTCC
This sequence comes from Pelophylax lessonae, assembly GCF_965119305.1. NCBI lineage: Eukaryota > Metazoa > Chordata > Amphibia > Anura > Ranidae > Pelophylax > Pelophylax lessonae. The sequence continues at coordinate 261,524,596 of NC_138770.1, read as the reverse complement.
AAAATAGATGACAGTAGAGACAGTGAAGTATCTGTTTTGGGCTTGAAACAATGATGAAAACAATGTTATTTTTAATTGCCACAAAGGAAACCCTTTTTTTTTTAAAGCAGCAATGGAAAATGTCATGAATCCCCTGAAAAGACTTATTGGAAATAATATTAACCCATTTCTGAAAGGTATACTAGAAACTGCTGGTTGTTTTTTTATGTACTATTAAATAAGCCAGACATTTTTTCAGCCATGCAGAATGACCCAGCTTAGTTACCAACATGCATCCATCTTGGAGATTTATTCCTGCACTAGGCTGAGGTCTCCAAACAGTTACAATCTAAAGTTTATCTAGTAGTGTTATACAAATAGCATAAATATCTTATACAAATCAGCAAACTACAATTATGGCAACAGATACCTGATTACTTACAATAAGGCCCCATGCACACAGGGCGTCAGAAAAAACGAGCTGCAGATCCACTTCTAACGCCAGGAAAAAACAGCTGTAAAAAACGTGCTTTTAGTAGCTTTCTCCATTGGCTTTGTTGCACGTTTGGCCCAGAACCCTCATAAAGAATCTCATGAGTGATGTTTCTTTAATCTTAAGATTGAAGCATAAGATCTTAGAGAAAATATTTTGTTTTATGGACAGAAGACCTTTGCCTCAGAATGAGGGCTAAGTATTCTAGACAAGTTTGGAGAGAAGACTTTTGTAAAGTTGATTACCCAACCAAAGACTTAAAAAAAATCATTTGGATGTTTGCAGATAGTAGAAGAGGAGATGAGTCCTCCAGAAGAAGGTCTTTTAGGTACCCTGTTATCTGAATCCCTGAGTTCTTAAGAGGGAAGAAAGGGGTGCAGGTACCTTTCTATTGTAGTATGACAGATTGGAAGTATTTGTCTCCTGCTGCAAAGTGCTGATGAGGCAGGTTAATGGGACTATGTAGATCAGGGGTCTTCAAACTATGGCCCTCCAGTTGTTCAGAACTACAATTCCCATCATGCCTAGTCATGTCTGTGAATATCAGGGTTTTACAATGCCTCATGGAATGTGTAGTTCTGCAACAGCTGGAGGGCCGTAGCTTGAGGATCCCTGATGTAGATAAACATCTTGAATGTCTACTGATACTAAGTATTCCTCTTCTCTTAGAGAGGCAAGAACTGACCTTGCGGATTCCATGCAAAATTTTGGAATGTTAAAGTACTTGTTTAGGGGTTTTTGGTCCAGTCCAGAAGCATACCACCTTTGGGTTTTGGCACTGCAAACAGGTTGAAATATAATCCTTTGAACCTGTCCTCCAGAGAGACTGCAACAACCACTTCATGAGATGAGAGAAGGTTCAGGATGGCTTGCAAATCTAATTGTCCTTGAGAAGATTTCAGTTGGTTTGATAGTTTTGAACTCTGTATTGTTCCCCTTCTAAACCACTGACAGAACCCATAGGTCTGGGACATCTATGACCCAGAGAAAGGTAAACTATCATCTCCCCACTCTTAGGAGTGAGGGTGCTCCTTCGTTTTGAGGAGGGTTTTGGTAGGTTTTGCATTTCAAGTATTGGACCAACAGCAAAGCCTGAGTATAAGTTTTAAAGATAAATTTCCAGGAAGAGTGATGAGGTACTCTTCTTTTTGGGGAGGCAGAAGTGGAATTTAGGAACTTTCCATTGTAGAAGAAAACTTTTCCTCCAGTGACATATTTTATACATTTGTCAAGATCCTCATCAAATAGTTGTCCTTCTTCAAAGGATTTATGTGTGAGGCGATGTTTGAAGCAGCTTTAGCTGATCAGGCTTTTAGTCATAATGTACTGTATGTGCATAAGGATAAAAACTGAGCCATTCTAGAGATCTGTGTCATGACTTATTCTAGGGCATCAACACAGAAGAGGCAGAAGGCATTTTCTACAAGTGTTTGGTCTTGGAAGACAGGATTATGCTGGTTGTTCACTGCCCTCATCTAATTAGTTGCAGAGCTAAGGCTACAAAGTTAAAGGGAGCCTTTAAAGCATCCCAGATTTTCTGTAAGCATAGACTGTAAGAAATAACTAAATGAAGGAACATCAATAGGATGTTAGTTTAGGATGGAGACACACCAGGGTCTACTACCAGAACAACCACTTTCTCTGAGTATTTCTAGAGAGGTGAAAATCTTTTCAGGGTTAACCCAATCATCACTAAAGGGTAACTCCACTTTCTTGGGGGAAAAAATCAGCAAATGAAGAAAAAAACAATATAGCGTATACAATTGTGACACAAATCATATTGTAGTTGAATGTTATTAAAAATTACCTTTCCTTTTCAATCTGCAGCTATTGTAAATATCTGAAAATGCAATGCAATATGGCTACCTGGAGGTGTTCTGTACACAGAATGTATACTGACCACACCCCAGAAACATCATTTCCTGCTTGTGTGATTGGCTCACCAATTGTCCTACAAGTCTGCCTAAAATATACTGTAAGTCAGATTTCTGGTGAGATACTCACCAGATACTCCCAATATGAACACGTCTAAAGGGATACAGACTCAGCAGCTTTCCTCATTAGAGCCCTGCAGCTGCCACTCCCATTTGACCCACTCAGAACAGAAGCACAGAGGAACAAACAATGATTTCTTCAGAATAACAAAAGGTAGGAATCTGCTACAAAGCTTGTTAAATCCCTGCAATGTACAGAGATCACCCAGGGGTGAATGTTTTTTCCTCAACAAAAGTGGATTTACGCTTTAATTCTATTTGTTCAAGAATAGGGAATTTTTTTTTTTACTTAGCAGGTCTCTTCGTACCCAAGGTGGCTTCTTGAGATGGAGAAGTATCAAGTGTGACAATGCCAAGGCTTTTTTGCACAGCAAAATTAAGCTTATCTACAGTGGTAAGCATATTGTGTTAAGCCATAGCATCGGGTGTATGGGAGACAGAGGGTGAGAAATCTTCTGCAGCCTCTTCTACAGCCTCCTCTAATACTGCCTCTTGGTCATCCTTTTTCCATCAATGTCTGTGTCCTCTAGAGCAGGGGTGTCAAACTAAATTTCATCGAGGGCCGCATCAGCATTATGGTTGCCCTCAAAGGGCCGGTGATATCTGTAAGATTAGATGTCCAGAGCACCCCACGCTCCCTTACACCCTTATATGGGATGTCAAGAATTCCCCCATCATCAGAAGTCAGGAGTCACCCACCCTTCTTTAATTCACAATGCACCCCTTACCTTGTGCTGCTGCCAAGAAGGAGATGCGGGTTGATCTGGGAAGAAGTGCAGGGTCTGGACGAGAATCAGATGAGGGTTGGAGTCAGCTTCCAGAGTCTGCTGAATGCTGGGACCAGGGGAGGCAAAGGCAAGGTGGTGTTGCGGCTGCACAGAAGGTGCAGGATCTGCCCTCCTCTCTGCTGCGGACTGTTGAGAAGGGGGGGTGGGCAAAGATGAGCCTTTCTGCAGCTGCACAGAGGAGTGCAGGATCTGGCAAAGGAGTTCTGTCCTCTCTGCTGCTGACTACAGAGACAAAGTGGGGGCAGAGACAAGGGGGGTGCCGCAGCTGCAGGAGAGAAGCGAGGGCCCCATGAAATGGCCTGGGGGGGGCCGCATTCGGCCCGCGGGCCTTGTGTTTGACACCTGTGCTCTAGAGGAAGCTTTTAACTTTCTGACTCTGGCAGAGACAGCAGGGGTGTAGAAGAATTTTGGTGCTTTTGTGCTCTAAACAGTGTTTGCTGTAATAAATCTTTTAGCCGCCCAAGAAAGTCTGGCATAGTCGCAGAAAATCCGCCATGGTCAGATAAGCGGGTGCCTGGGATATAGCTAAAATTGGATGCAGAGACCAGTGGTAAAATAGGGTCCTGTCTTCTTCTAGGGAAGCATCTAGCATGCGAGCAGATTGAATGTTTTGTGGGTGACTTAGCGGAGTCTGAGAGGGTACTCCAAGAGCAGTGTGCGAAAAGAGGGTAAGCAAGTAATCAGTTTTCAAACACAATACCTGGTTTCCTGATAGTTTTAACAAATACTATTCAGGAAACCTGTAATCAATGGGGTTACAGTATCAATCCAATACAAGGTAAACCTGTCTTACCTGTCCATGTTGCTGGTCCCTAATCAGGGTGCAGACTTCCCCTAACATGGTGGGCAAAACCCTGCAGATTTCTGGATCTGGGTTCCATAGGGATGGACCACAGTTCTGGACTTATATATCACCCTGCAGCTAACTACACTAAGTGCGCCCAGGCAGGATCCAGTGCCTGAAGCAACATTATCCTCACAGCATGTGGTCCAGGTAAGGTTCCCAAGGTTTTACAGAGGTTGCACTGATCTGGATGTACTGCTTCTATTAATAATTAAGGCATTGAGGAGTTCATTGAAGAGTTGATTAAAGAATCTGTAGTAAAATAATTAACTAGTTAAGCATAACATTTTTTTTTCATAAGGAAGAAAAGATCCATCACCAAAGGACACCAGCAAATAAGAATCTCACAGAGTGGAGTAGGGTAATAGGATTTTGCCCAGGGGTCCATGGTCAGCAAAGCTTTGCCAGTGTCCAATCACTTGAAGGTAGCAGCCCATAACCCAGGCTCTAGGAATATCCAGCCTGTGTACTGTACTCTATAATTAAGCTAAACATATTCAGTTTAAGCCTTCCACCGGCCATTGCTTTTATGCAGTTACAGCAATTATTTTCCTTTTGTGATAAAGGTTTTAACCTATATAAATAAAAATGGACCTCTAGCTAAATGGTTTATTTTAACCCTCTAACTGATGCTTTTCCTAAACAAGTTCGTCTGTTAAAGGAACTTACTGGCAGAATCAACAGGTAATAAAACTCTGTTACTGGGAAGGGGAGGGGGGAGCATTCTAGCAATATCTATCTAAATCAAATCTCTGCACACAGTTTGCTCTCTCCTCTATTGCAGCAACCCTGAGCTACTGCAACAGGGAAGAGAGAGTGTCAGGGAAGAAGAAGTAAGCCCAGGCACATGGTTATGTGTAGACAGAGAATGTTTGTTGGCCAACGGAGAAAGCCTATTAGCCAAACCTATGGACAAGAAAATTCCTGTTCACACGACTCCCTTATTCTAGAGTACCCAAAGTTTTTACATGGTCCTTATCTGTTACCTACACTTCGAACTATGATCTGCTCCAGCAGACATCCGAGATGTCTGTTGTGGAAAGAGCTATTACTGGAATCGATTTTTTATGGTTCATAGCCTATTGTTCCCCAGAATAAGACTTTTTATAGGTTTTTCTACAGGTTAAGATTACCATGTCTGATATGAATGTGTGCATTTACATAAATATTGCCTGGTGGAAAACCTTTTCATGGTTGGATCACATTCTACAACTGTCATCTATTTATGGGTAGCACTATTGCATTTTATTGAAAGAAAATATAAGGCCAAGATTGTTATTTTCAGCTCATCCTTGTTTACCCATGTGTATCTGATTATACCTGTGTTTTTTCTATAGGTGTTATAGGGGAAAATGTGATACATGTTGCAGCAATGTATAACAATATGGAAGCAAGTGTGTTTCTGGATGCTTTCCCTTTTCTAATCAACACACTGATAGAGTGTGACATTTATAAAGGGATGGAAATGCAGTGATTCAATTATGTTTCTGGTTTTATAGCTGAGAAAACACAAATCTCTTATACCAGCACAACCCCACGCCTAAAAAATATCTTAGAAACCAATGAACATTTCCACTTATAGTATATCATTGTAAATGTCCTAAAACTGAAAAACATTTATTATACCTTTGCTAATGCAGATGCTGGAAACAGAGAAAATGAAGATGATAGCCTTTTTTAAACACTGTAGAAAGGGGCAGTAGTCTGAAACATAATTATAATGCTTTGAAAATGTATTTTTTCCTTATAAATAACAGTAACATCATCATTGCATATTTCTGTTACAAAAAAACTGTTTATCACATAGCTTTTTGAAGTGTATAGTATAGAAATATATTTTCATGACATGCTACCTACACGTCTCACAAAAGAGAGAATTCAATGTAAAATGTAATATATTGTACTAATGAGTCATAGCGAAAAAAAATTAACGAATTGGAAACTAATAAATGTACAAAATGGAAAGTAAATGAACAAAAGAGAAATCCAAATCAAATCAATATTTGGTTTGACCACCCTTTGCCTTTAAAACAGCATTATTTCTTCTAGATACACTTGCACACAGTTTTTGAAAGAACTCGGTAGGTAGGTTGTTCCAAACATCTTGGAGAACTAACCACAGATCTCCTGTGGATGTAGGCTGCCTCAAATCCTTCTGTCTCTTCATGTAATCCCAGGCAGAGTTAATGATGTTGAGATCAGGGCTCTGAGGGGGCCAAATCATAACTCCCAGGACTCCTTGTTCCTCTTTACACTGTAGATGGTTCTTGATGACATTGGCTGTATGTTTGGGGTTACATAGTTACATAGTTACATAGTAGTTGATTTTGAATAAAGACAATAGTCCATCCTGTTCAACCTGTGTAGGTGTGTGTGGACGTATTCATTTCCCATACCCCTGAATGTTTTGATCTTGGAGATGTATGTCCAAGTGTCTTTTAAAAGTAGCCATACTCCCCGCAGTTACTACCATTTGTGAAAGTGAGTTCCACAATCTTATTGCCCTTACTGTAAAAAACCCTTTGGGTTGTTGAGCTGATGCAGAAAAAAATTTGGCGCCAATCACACGACTCCCTCATAGTATGGCATGATGGATAAGTATCTGCCTGTATTTCTCAGAATTTGGGACGCCTTTGATCCTGACCAAATCTCCAACTGTATTTGCAGAAATGCAGCCCCAAACTGCCAAGGAACGTTCACCATGCTTCATTGTTGCCTGCAGATAATCATTACTGTACTGCTCTCCAGTCCTTCGGCAAACAAACTGCCTCCTGCTACAGCCAAAAATTTCAAATTTTGATTCATCAGTCCAGAGCACCTGCTGTCATTTTTGTGCATAGTTAAGTCACATAGCCTTGTTTCCATGTCAGAGGTATGGCTTTTTGGCCGCAATTCTTCCATGATTACCATTTCTAGCCAGACTCCTGCGGACAGTAGATGGGTGTTCCTGGGTCCCATTGGTTTCCGCCAGTTCCACCAGCACTGCTGGACATCTCCTGATGTGGAAAGGAAGTAAGCATGATGTCGTTCATCTGCTGTATTAAGATTCCTTGGCCGACCACTGCATCTATGGTCTTCAACATTGCCCGTTTCTTTGTGCTCCTTCAAAAAACATTAAACAGTACATCTTGAAACCCCAATCTGCTTTGAAATCTTTGTCTGGGCGAGAGCTTGCTCATGCAGTAAAACTACCTTGCATTTTGTGGCTGTGCTCACTCACTCTTGCCATTGTGTATGACCTGTCACATAAAACTGTCTTCCACAACCTCACCTTAGTAGCAGAGTTTGCCTGTTCCTCACCCAAGTTTAAGCTTCCTACACATCTCTTTCCGTTTCAGTTAGTGACTGTGTTTCAACCTACAAATGAAATTGATGATCATTAGTGCCTGCTTGGTATAACTGATTATTTATACACCTAACTCTAATCCTACATAATTCCTGCCTTTGTGCAAGTGTAAGAATTGATGCTGGTTTGAAGCCAAATAGCAGTCGCAACAAATATTGATTTGATTTAGATTTTCTTCTGTTTGATAACTTTGCATTTTGTAATTTGATAAAAATAAACAAATAAAATATGTTCATATATTTTTGAAAGCATTCTCACTTTACATCGTTTGTTCACACTTGCCCAAAACTTTTTCACAGTACTGTAAACACACACACACACACACATATATATATATATATATATATATATATATATATATATATATATGATTTACCATTACTGTCTGTGAAGGTTCTCTGGTATTTAGGTCCTGGTATAGTTAACAGTAGTAAGACACCTTAAACTGGATTTGTTCTGTAATGTTAAAGTCATTTTGTAGCTTATCCAAGCTATTTTATCAGTTCTAATGAGGGCCAGGAACTTACCCCAGCATATATATATATATATATATATATATATATATATATATATATATATATTCACACAGGTAGCACAGACACCTTAGTCCAATCACCCTGGAAAGGCAGATGTTATTGTGCAAGAACGGGACGGGAGATGTGAAAGTTGTGAAATCACTCTGTTCTAGTTACATAATCCCATCCTTGATTGCTAAGAAGGCTTCACAGGTGTTAACTCTTCAATTTCTCATGACTAAAGGTGTGAATTGTTGTCAATGCATTGCCGTAGAGATGGTAAAATGGCATTATATTTAGAAGACAAATGGTGTTGAAGGCCACCACCCTTGTTTATTGGTTGTTCCAGTTTGACATAGACAGTTTCTTTCACACCTGTGGAGAAACACTTGTCATTCTGTCCAAAATGTACACCTCTCTGTCCTCAAAAGAATGTCCCTTTTTCTTAAGGTGTAGGAAAACTGCTGTGTGCTGACCTGTAAAACTTTTCCTCTCACACTGGTCTATTCATTTGTTCATAGGCTGTTTTCTCCTTAATGTATAGGTCTTTGCTTTCCTCACTACACTGCCCTACATATACCAAATTGTTTCTCTTGTGTTAAGTCTTTAGGATGTACAAGCTTTTGTTCTGGTGTATTTCTGGACTTAAAAGAAGCAGGGATGCTATGTTTGGTAAAGATCCCGCTGAGTTTTTCTGACACTCCTGGTACATATAGTATGACTATATTTCTCCATGTGTTCTGCTTCTTCCCTTCAGTCCTTCGCGAATGCTGCTGCCAGGCTCATCCACCTTATCAACCATTTAGTGTCTGCTAGTCCACTCTATCAATTCCTCCACTGGCTTCTGCTCACCCAATGAATTAAATTCAAAATATTAACAACTTACAAGGCCACCCACATGGAAGAAAAATATATTTAAAATATATTTTTTTAAAAAATTTATTTTTCCCCAAATATATTGGAAATATATTTGAAATGCTACAATTTTGGCCATATTCAATATATTTCTAAAAAAAATTCCCTAAATATATTTGAAATGCTACAATTTTGGCCATATTCCATATATTTCTAAAAAAAATTTCCCTAAATATATTGGAAATATATTTTTCTTCCATATGGGCATCCACAGCTCCCAGCTACATCACTAACCTAGACTCAAAATACCAACCCAATCTTTGTCTTCATTCCTCCCACGACCTCTTGCTCTCTAGCTCCCTTGTCACCTCTTCCCCGTGCTTTTCTGAGCCTCTCCTATCCTATAGAACCTCCTACCCCAATCTGTCTGACTATGTCCTACTCTGTTTGCTTTTAGACAATCCCTGAAAACCCTCCTCTTCAGAGAAGCCTATTCTGCGCCTACCTAACAACTGTACTTTTATTTTCACCATCAGCTCACCCCCATAGCTATTACCTTTTGTATCACCTAACCCTCCCTTCTAGATTGTAAGCTCTAATGAGCAGGGCCCTCTGATTCCTCCTGTATTAAATTGTATTGCAACTGTACTGTCAAACTGTTGGCGCTATATAAATCCTGAATAATAATAATAATTGTGAAGGTTATGAGGTCTGATGGCCCCAAACTTAGTGGGGAATGGGGCGTTGTACTCATAATTTATACTCAGCTATAAACCCTAAGCCTGAACACTTCATCTTTTGACGCAAGCAAGTTGTAATAAATTTGTAGAAAATTGTAAAATCCTAGTAGTATTATATATTCAATTAAGACAGCTATGCAGGGCAGAGGGTTATCTAAATGCTAGCTAAACAATGTGGGCAATGTGGGACTTTAGGTGAGACACCAGCAGGTATGCCCAGCGTCTCCATCCCTGGAAAAAACAAATTGAAAAGGATTAAGAGAGGTGCATGGAAGCGAGCCAACCCCCAGTCTGATGTACTCACCCTCCAGTCTGCCACCAACCAAGTAGACCTGTCTCATGATATAAATAAAGAACAGGGGTTTAGTTGATACGCATTTGCAAACGCATGTGTAAGCTGCAAGGCCACTACACGGCACCCTGTTTTACCTGCAGTCCTAACACTTTTAATTTGAGTGTGTCCACACTGGGAGCACATGGCTGCTAATGGATGGATAGGAGGCAGGTGGGATGGAGCAGTTATAAACCTGACGTAAACTGCTGATGGCTGTCATAGGAAGAACACAGAGGTTATTTAGTGGAACAATTGCAATTTATTTATTGATCATTTATTTAATATAAAAATATCAAGAAATGTGATACAAACATTTAGAAAAATACTACTACTATCCATTATATGGACATAGCAATCGCACTCGTGTTGCTTGCTGTCAGATGCCCTTGTCCACTCCAGCCCAGGGGGATGTAAGCATTTTTATGTACTTTGTTTTTCGGTTATCAATATCAATAAACTGTTAACCCTTTCTATACTGGATGCTCACCTGACTTCCTTAGCCATTGCATCCCGGTGTGGTTCATGCGCTGCCTTCCTCATGTTCTTTTGTCCATATCAGCACCCTTCCTATGCTCGTTGGCTAGCAGCAGAAAAAATGCTGGGTAGCCTTACAGGCTTATTTCTATCCCTCCACCCTAAAGGCACCCCAGGAGCGCCAGATTTGTGATTATTGCTTTGAAACATAATGAGTCACTGTTGTAAAGTGGGTTTAAAGGCTGTGTGCAGCTGCCCCCTTCCGTCCTTCCCCCCAAATACTTACCTAAGTCCGATTTTTATCAAGTGATGTGCACAAGAGCAGTGGCTTTTCCAGAACTCTGCCTCCTCATTGGCTCATAAACAGCAACCATTGGCCATTGGCTCCCACTGCTGACAATCCCAGCTAGTGAGGAGGGAGCAGGGGGCAGGGCTGAGCCACGTTCTGTGAGTCTTATGGACACAGAGTGGGCCTCAGGAGCAAGCACACGCGAGTGCCTTCATAGCAAGTGGCTTGTTATGGGGGCATTCAGCAGGGGGGAGGAGCCAGGAGTGCCAGCGGGCAGGGGACCGAAAAAGAGGTGGATTGGGGCTGCTGTGTGAAAAACCATTTCACAGAGCAGATGTAATGGTAACATGTTTGTTATTAAAAAATAAACTACCTTTAGTATCAGTTTAATCTTTGAGAATGAATTACTTCACCGTTCATGCAGCTAGGGGGATCAGGGATGACATGTTAAGCACATGACAGTAAATGATTTAATATCTATAGTCTGGCCATAAGTGCACTTTAAGTGCAAAGATTTTACTATTTTTTTTACCAAACTTTACTATTTTTTACCAAAAAACTCAGACTGCTCTTGATAGATCACTTTTATTATTCCACAGTGATATGAATAGTGATGGGCGAACATCGGCCGGGGCAGTTCGCGAACGTTAGCCGCAAACTTTCACAAATGTTCGCAAACCGCAAGTTTGCGGCGGGCCCCATTGACTTTAAAGGGAGGCAAACTTTAAAAACCTTTAGGTCATATTTGCAGCCACAAAATACTTACTAGCTGTGCACAAATAGTCCCACTACATGGACACTGTCATAACAGAAGGATTGCTATTGGAAAAGTTGCCCTTTTTTTTTTTTTTTACAGCAAAAAAATGTATTTTTTTTTCCTAGATCAGCCAGAACTGACAGCAGCCGGTAAATACATGTCAAATACATATAGGGTCCATTCACAAGTCTGTAAAATGGGTCCGCATCCCTTCCACAATTTGGCGGAACCTTTACAGACCCATTGATTTTCAATTCCAGTCTGAAAAATTAGGCATTCACAGGATAAAAAAGTAAGTGTCAGCCATTCCAGGCCCCAAAAATTAGCCCACATGGGTTTACCTGACAACTAAGAACATTATATTCTGTGGCTGAAGGTACATTAGGCATTCACAGGATACAGAAGTAAGTGTTGGCCAGTACAGGCCCCAAAAATTAGCCCACATGGGTTTACCTGACAGCTAAGAATGTTGTATTCTGTGGATGAAGGTACATTAGGCATTCACAGAATACAGAAGTAAGTGTAGGCCAGTACAGGCCCCAAAAATTAGCCCACATGGGTTTACCTGACAGCAAAGAACGTTGTATTCTGTGGCTGAAGGTTCATTAGGCATTCACAGGATACAGAATTAAGTGCCGGCCAGTACAGGCCCCAAAAATTAGCCCACATGCGTTTACCTGACAGCTAAGAATTTGTATTCTGTAGCTGAAGGTACATTAGGCATTCACAGGATACAGAAGTAAGTGTCGGCCAGTACAAGCCCCTAAAATTAGCCCACATGAGTTTATCTCATAGCTAAGAATGTTGTATTCTGTGGCTGGAGGTACATTAGGCATTGACAGAAAAAATAATTGTCGGCCATGAAAGGCCCCAAAAATTAGGAATTCAATGGACATGAAATGCCTTTTATGCCGCTGTATTTACCGAAGACAAGGACCATGAATTGCTGTGGGTGGATGGCGATCTGGCGGATATTTGTGGCCTGTCACGAGGAATTGTAATCAAACATGGTCTACTGGCACATGTGTTGAATTCCTCAGAGATCCCTGCCTCATTCATTTTTATAAATGTGAGGTAGTCAACACTGTCATGAATTAGGCGAATGCGCTTATCGGTCACGATCCCCCCTGCTGCGCTGAATGTCCTTTCGGACAGGACACTGGAAGGGGGGCAAGCCAACAGTTCCATTGCAAATTGTGCAAGCTCTAGCCAGAGTTCAAGCCTGCCCACCCAGTAGTCCAGGGGTTCATCACTCCTCAGAGCGTCCACATCGGGCGTTAACCCGATGTAGTTGGACACCTGTTGGTCTAGGCATTCCCTGATGCTGGATCAGGAGTACAGCTGAAGTGACCAACACATCTTCAAACTGCCCTCTTCTTGCAGGCGCTGTTGGATTGCTACCTGCAACTGTTTCTCTGTGAGTGGAAATTCCTCTGCCAGCGCACGAAAAAGCAGAATGCAGCATTTCTCGAAGCAAGGCCTGGAAGTGCTGCATTCTGACCGCCCTCTGCGATGATGGTAACATTTCCGCCATTTTTTGTTTGTACCGCGGGTCTAAGTACGTTGACACCCAGTACTGGTCCTTGCCCTTTATGCTTTTTATACGGGGTCCCCCTTAAAACACTGGAGCATGAAGGCCCCCATTCGCACTAAACTAGAAGCGGTGTAGTGGCCTGGCTCCAGCTCATCATCCAGGATAATGTCATCCTCGTTCTCCTCCCCCATCCACGGACAACACCAGGGATCACAGAAAGGTTTAAAGCATGCTCTTCTTGCTCCTCCTCATCCACCCCACCACCATCCTCCTCTGACTCCTCTTCAGACTCCTGTTGTTGACTTATCTCAGATGGAGTAGCACCCCCTGGGAATTCATCCAACATTGCGACTTCCTCATCTTCCTGCTCCTGCTCCTTGATGGCTTAATCAATGACACGATGCTCCAGAAAGAAGACATAAGCAGGGCCGGACTGGCCTATCGGGATACCGGGATATTTCCCGGTGGGCCGCCGGCCCTGGGGCCGCTTTAAAGATAGGGCCGCTTTAAGCAATTGGGGCCGGCCGCTTTAAGCAGTGGGGCGGGGGCCGCGTGGCCGCGCCGCTGTGATGATGGCCACTGCAGCCCCGGTCCCCGCTGCGCTCCAGAGTGACGTGACGGTCCGATATACTTTTACGTCAGCCGCTGTGAGCGGCATGACGTCACATCCGGCGGGGGCGGGAGGCTGCGCGGAGGACGGATCGACTGACTCAAGACAGTCACGGCGCCAATGGATCCATCATCCCGGACCCTACCACACAGCGAGACGCGCCAACAGCAGCATGATGGCAAGTCAGTGAGGTGAGTCACACTGGAGTGAAGACTGAGAGAGACAGAGAATGAATGAGCGGCTGCGGAGCAGAGCCTGGGACAGGCAGCCAGAAAGAGTAAATTGACTGGAGGGGTACCTCGTCCTCTTGCATTTGGGGGGGGAGGGGGGGGAATCAGGGCCCCTACTACAATGCTAACCTCCCCCCTCCCCCAATACAATGCTGGCCTGACTTGCCCCCCCCCTCCCCCTTATACAATGCTTATATGCCATCCCCCCTGGGGCCCCCTCCTCCTAATACAATGCTGTTTCCCCCCCCTAAATTTAGGTGGAGGGGGGGAAACAGCATTGTATTAGGGGGAGGGGGCTGGGGGGTCATCATTTTATTAGAGGGAGGGGGGTTAGCATTGTATTAGGAGGAGGGGAACAGCATTGTATTAGGGCCCCTAATAATTCTGGCAACTCCTATACCATGTCCGCACAGCCCCTGACAACTCCTGTACCATGTCCGCACAGCCCCTGACAACTCCTATACCATGTCCGCACAGCCCCTGACAACTCCTGTACCATGTCCGCACAGCCTCTGACAACTCCTGTACCATGTCCGCACAGCCCCTGACAACTCCTGTACCATGTCCGCACAGCTTCTGACAACTCCTGTACCATGTCCGCATATCTATGTATAATACACTCTTCAAATCTGCTTTAAAATGCATGGTTTTCCCTTTTATGAACAAGAAAATAATGGCATTATGCTGTTGGGCCGGTATAATAATGCTATGGGGCTGGTATGAAATTTTTTCCAGGGCTGAATTTTATTCCCAGTCCGGCCCTGGACATAAGGTACGATGTCATTGATGGTGCCCTGGCCACGACTGACCAGTTTGGTGATCTCATCAAATGGCCGCAGAAGTCTGCATGCATCGCGTATGAGCAGCCACAGGCGAGACGAAAAAAACCCATGTCCTGCCGCAGAGTTCATACAGGTAGTCGTTAACTGCACGTTTCTGCTGGAGCAGCCTATCAAGCATATACAAGGTTGAGTTCCATAGCGTCGGGCAGTCGCTGGCAGGTTGTGTCACCGCTGAATGTCAGCAAGGCGATCCATGGCTGTGTAAGATCTTCTGAAATGGCCTGAGATTTTCCTGGCCTGCCGCAAGACGTCCTGGACCCTAGGGTATTTGGCAACGAATTGCTGCACGACCAAGTTCAGGACGTGTGCCATGCATGGCACGTGTTTAATCTTGCCCTGTTTCAGCACCCTCAGCAGATTGGCACCGTTATCGCACACCACTTTACCAACTGTCAAATTGAGCGGTGTAAGCCACTGATCTGCCTGTGAACGCAAAGCTGAAAGGAGTGCTGGACCAGTGTGGCTCTTGGCTTCCAGGCACAACAGACGCAGCACAGCATGGCAACGTCTCACCTGGCATGTGGAATAGGTTCTGGAGATCTTGGGCGGCGCAGCGGAAAAGACGGTAGCAACGGAAAAGGAGGAGTCAGCCGAGGAGGAGTGGGAGGATGGAGTAGGAGGAGGAGGAGAAGAAGAGGCAGGCCTGCATGCAATCCATGGCGGTAAAACCAAATCTACACGGGTGCCACGGGTTTCATGCTTGATGGCCGTCAGAAAGTTCACCCAGTGGGCAGTAAAAGTTATATAAAAGAGATAAAAAGCCTCGCGCTTATGGTAAATGTGAATATATAAATAAATAAATAAATGTGAATAAATATATGTGAATAAATATACTAGTGTGCAATTGTAGCTGCTGCTGAAAAGATAAAGTGCTGATAACTACAGATGGCGCCCTGGGAGGAGGGCGAAACGCGTCTAGCGATTGGCTGAGCGAACCTGGTCACGAACGACGTCACTTCCGGCCGGTGGAGCCAACGCTGCGAGAGCAGCTAGCCACCATGCCGAGCTCTGTCTTCTTATGTTTTTGAGTTTGCTGCATCTCCAAGGAGCTTTGCATATACCAAGAGATTATTATATACCAACTGCCTGATTTATATCGACTTGTGGTAAGTAGGGAACCACAAGGGGGAGCACCAGCACTTTATCCAAGCAAGTGGAGCACAGCAGCACTTTCTTTATATGCACTTAATGGACACTATTTTTCTATATTTATATATATATATCTATTTATTTATTGGACTTATAACTTATTCCAACAGAGCACAAAGGACTTTGTTGGTTTGTTGGTTACCATTGCTGTTGATCAACTGGAGTTTTTTTTTTTGTTGAATATTTTTTTTTTTTTTTTTGTTGAATTTGCACATATCTTATTTGCACAATTATGAACTATATTTATTTAGGTAGCAGTGCTGAACTATTTTGTATTTATCACAGTAAAAGTTGTATACCTTCCCTTCCTGTGTTTGCTAGACCATGTGTCTGTGGTCAGATGTATCTTGGCACCAACACTGTGTGCCAGAGATACATTCACTTGCAGCTGAACATGGCCATACAGCTCTGGAATGCCCTTCTGCGAGAAATATTTCCTGCCTGGGACCTTCCATTGTGGTGTTCCAATGGCCACAAATTTCCGAAAGGCCACCGAGTCCACCAGTTGATATGGCAGTAGTTGGCGGGCTATCAGTTCCGACAAGCCAGCAGTCAACCGTTGGGCAAGAGGGTTATCCGGCGTCATCATTTTTTTACGCTCCAACATTTGGGCCACGTAAGCCTGCCTTTTTCCAGAACAACGTGAGGATGGCATGATGGAACTTTGAGTGGAGGACAATTGTGAGGAGAGAGGAGAAGGAAAAGAGGTTGGACGGTGAGAGCCTGGAGTGTGGCTTTGTGGGTTCTGACGGTGTTGCTCCCACTAGGCTCGGTGATGGGAGTCCAGGTGCCTTCTTAAGGCGGTCATCCCTAGGTGAGTGTTGGGCTTACCGCGACTTATGTGTTGACTGCAAAGGCTGCATATGGCAACACTATTGTCAGCAGGCGACACATTGAAAAAAGCCCACACTGCGGAGCCATGTGCCGGCGTCCTGGGAGCGCCAGATGTGACCATGCATGGTTGATACATTAGCAGTCTGCTTTGTCCCTCCTGTGCAATGTAACTTCTGCCTGTGTCTCCTTCCTATCTGCTGGTCCGTCTCTCCCTCTGAACTCCCCTCCTCTTCCTCTCTTGTGGCCACCCACGTGACGTCCATAGACACGCCATCATCTACGTCACCTTCCCCACCACTAACATTAGAGATTTCGGAGTAGGCAGCAACAGCGGGGGGGACCAACCTCCTTGGGCTGATCTGGGTACTGTCGTCAGACTGCTGAGTGGCGGCTGTTGCTACCTCCTCTTCCTGATCTGGTGCCAAGAATGGCTGCACATCACAAATGTCTTGTGATGGATTGGAAAATAATTCAAGTGACTCAAGCGGAGGGTATATGGTGGTGGTGGTGGTGGTGTTGGTGTCTTTGGGAGTGCACACAGCAGAGAGTTAAGAGGGTGCAGATAGTGAGGATGAGGAGGGTGCAGAAGAGGAAGGCTGAGTGAGCCACTCAACCAAGTCTTGTGCGTCCTTTGACATAATCGAACGCACCTTCTGAAACTATACACTTTGGCTCCAGCCTACTGCTCCTGCCCTACCCCTACCACCCCTGCACAAGGGCCTGCTTCTTCCTCTGCCTGTTAATTTTTAAATTACCCTGTGACAAAAGTCTCTAGAGAAGCGCAGTATATGTGGAAGAAGGTATATAAAACCCCGCTTCAATCTGTGGTATTGGGGGGCCACTGGTCTATCACACTAGTTCTACAAAAAATTGGCCAGTAACTGTTGTCACTGTGTGTAGCACAGTTAATGCAGCCAAAGAGGCCAATTTTTTGCAGGACTAAAATACAATGTTATAAAAGTATACTGTTAGATAACACCCCACTTCAATCTGTGGTATTGGGGGACCACTGGTTTATCACACCAGTTATACAAAAAATTGGCCAATAAGTTTGGCACTGTGTGTAGCAGAGTTAACGCAGCAAAAGAGGCAATATTGTTGCAGGACACAAATACACTTATAAAAGTATACTCAGATAACACCCCACTTCAATCTGTGGTATTGGGGGGCCACTGGTCTATCACACCAGTTCTACAAAAAATTGGCTAGTAAGTTTGGCACTGTGTGTAGCAGATTTAACTCAGCAAAAGAGGCAATATTGTTGCAGGACACAAATACACTTATAAAAGTATACTCAGATAACACCCCACTTCAATCTGTGGTATTGGGGGGCCACTGGTCTATCACACCAGTTCTACAAAAAATTGGCCAGTCAGTTTGGCACTGTGTGTAGCAGAGTTAACGCAGCAAAAGACGCAATATTGTTGCAGGACACAAATACACTTATAAAAGTATACTCAGATAACACCCCGCTTTAATCTGTGGTATTGGGGGGCCACTGGCCTATCACACCAGTTCTACAAAAAAATGGCCAGTAACTGTTGTCACTGTGTGTAGCACAGTTAACGCAGCCAAAAGGCCACATTTTTGCAGGACTAAAATACAATGTTATAAAAGTATACAGTTAGATAACACCCCACTTCAATCTGCGGTATTGGGGGGTCACTGGTCTATCACACCAGTTGTACAAAAAATTGGCCAGTAAGTTTGGCACTGTGTGTAGCAGAGTTAACGCAGCAAAAGAGGCAATATTGTTGCAGGACACAAATACACGAATAAAAGTATACTCAGATAACACCCCACTTCAATCTGTGGTATTGGGGGGCCACTGGTCTATCACACCAGTTTTACAAAAAATTGGCCAGTTAGTTTGGCACTGTGTGTAGCAGAGTTAATGCAGCAAAAGAGGCAATATTGTTGCAGGACACAAATACACTTATAAAAGTATACTCAGAAAACACCCCGTTTCAAGCTGTCGTTTAGGGGGGCCACTGGTCTATTATACTTTTTTAAAAGTGCTTTTGTCACTGTTTGTAGTTGTAGTATTGCTGCAGAAACGCTCACCACACCAGTCACAATGCTGCACAGTGCACAATACAAATCCACTATAATATGCTTTCTATATTAGAAAGTATATTATAAATGTATTATACCCAAAGAATAGTACACCTATACCAAATACCAGTCCTTAAAAGGACTTTTGTGGACCTTAACAGAGCGATTTGTGTCACTGGCAATCTGTCCCTGGTGCACACAGCAAACCTCTCCCTACACTGACAAAAGAGACAGTACACCTATACCAAATACCAGCCCTAAAAAGGACTTTTGTGGACCTTAACAGAGTGATTTGTGTCACTGACAATCTGTCCCTGGTGCACACAGCCAACCTCTCCCTACACTGACAAAAATCAGAATGTGAAATGGCCACCAGGTCAGGTCTATTTATAAGATAGGGGGTATGTGTATGTGCTGAAAAATCTCAATTGAGTGTCCTGTTCCACCTGATGGCTGTGTCATTGGTCAAAGTTCTCCCCAATGTAAACTAATATACCCGCCGTGAACAACGCCATATGTTTGCAAAATCGGCGGACTGCGAACAAAGCTTGACGCGAACCAACCGCCGGGCGAACCGCAAGAGCATCCCTAGCTATGAACACCCATGCAATCTGTCCAGTTTTTTTACAATTAATTATTGCAGTAAATAGCTTGATATGTTGCATTTGGGGCCAACTGCAGTCAGGGACGAAAGGTATTGACAGATCTTTCTGCATTGTGTAAATAGCAGGGTTATACATTTTTTTTCTCAGTCTTAAAGTAGAACTATAGGCAAAACCTTTTTTTTTTTTTTTTCATTTTCGTTGAGTAATAGAGGCCTATAACCCCTGTCAGTTTATTTTTTTTGTCAACTGTGTCCCATTGGAGAGATTTCAATTTACTTCCTGTCCCATAGCCAAACAGATTTCCTCTCTAATTTTGTTCTAGGAACAACCCAAAATGTGTTATTTTCTTTTACTTTCCCTTTTGTTGATAACAGTAAACACGACACATATAGAGGGTGACACTTCGTAATGGGGGCAGATGTAGCAAAAAAATCTGTTGTTTTAATCCATCTCCAGAACAAAAAAAATCCCTTGGTTATACCTTAAATAACCCATGATAAATGTTCCCCAAATAAAGTGGGCCACCAGTAAAGCCATTACAGAGTATGATTTGTATCTGTGGATATTCCATATTATGCAGAGTCCCAAGTAAAAGTATTAAAATAATCCCACGCATGAGCAGGTGTGGCCACCATATGATCACACTCTTCATTTCACTTACAAAATGTTTTAGAAACATTTTAGAAAATATAAAATAAAATAATAGAAAAAGATCATATTTTAGTGAGAATGTCAAAGGTACAAGGTAGTGGTACTACTGGAAAATTGGGTATAACGTTGCTGACAACTGGCCCATGTATAGCTGGCTGTTACTTCTACTGTACAACAAATGCCCAAACATTAAAATTCAATTGTAAAATATGTTAAATTAAATTTACATTTATCAGTTTGACAGCAACTTGTTTTTGCTTTTATTTTATACATTCTAAAACTCACAGAACATAGTAAGCTAGTAAAATGCAAACATTATTATTTACAAATATCTCATATACATAATTTCCCACAATTAAATAATAAATCAAAAATAATTAAAAATGGTTGGTTTTATTTTTCTTTATATTGTGAATAAATAACTTTTTTTGTTAAAAAAATATGGACTAAATGTCAGAGCTATCTAAATAAGTAAAATAAATAATTATTATTGTGTCAGCATAGGGTAAGCTTCATTTCTGTGCTATTGAAATGAGTGTTCCTTACTCGAGAATAAAGTAATGACGCCACCTGTAGACTGTCAGTAGGCAATACAATTATCTACAACTGCATGACCATTGAGTGTAAAGTATGAGTGAATTTAAATACTATATAATATACGAAATGGAAAAGGTTTCAGGCAATAATATTGTATAGGATAAATGGAGTACCTACATCCCAAATATGCATAAGCAAAACATAAAGAGACGGGGGCAAAGAAGAGGGAAGGGGGATTTTAATGGTACTGTTCCAAGACAGGTAATCAAACATACATATAAAATTGTATTAAAATGTTATTACATACAAAATAGACAATTTACAAAAAATAAACATCAAGCACATCAGAATTAATTAGGAGCTTAAAATCAACATATGTCATATACAACCCGGAGGGGAGGTTGTTCCCCTATGACTTCCTCCAGTTGTAGATTTCTGGTGGATTAAACACTCCCATAAATTCCTGACAGGTTTCATGGAAAACCGCTTCCTCGGGGGAATGGGAAAAAGACTACAAGAAAGGGAATTTTTTTTTTTACCATTTGGGTAAAGAATACACAGATGTGCGCAGTTGTTGACAAAACAAAACTATGAAGGTTTGTCCAAAAGGACCAAGGAGTAAAATAATATTGGTAATACTGAATAGCAGTGTTACCTTGCAGTTAAAAACAGTGCTTACCCAGCCGATGTAGACAGACCACAAGGCCGACGCCTCCCGGGTGGGCATGGAGGCAGCCCTAGAGGGGGGCAAAAAGCTCCACTGGGGCTACACAAGCATAAAATGAAGGAAAATTAGAATAATAAACTATATAATATACATTTATATGCTTTTTATATTTCTGACTTTTTTTTATATAAAGGTTTTTAAAAAAATCCAGAATTTGCACCAATACTTTATAAATTCTGACCACTGTAAAATTTTACTAACAAATGAGTGCAACTAGATGTTATAATTTGCTGTCTGTTGTTTTAGGGCTCATACGCACTATAGTAGGTAGCTACATTTTTCTGCATGTGCCCCATTCACACTTCCCCGCAGCCGTTCACCTGCAGTGCAGAAAACTGCTACAACGCTGCAGTTTTCCACACCACTCCACAAGTAAATTGTGCCAAAACGCAAAGAAAACACCCGCATCCCCCTCTCCTTCCGGCTGCTGAGAGGATGCTTTCAGGAAGTAAAACAAGGAAGGGGCCAATAAATATGTCATTTATCTGCCCCTTGCTTTTCTGAATGAACACATTGAATGATCGGTACTGATCACTCACTGTGTTCATTCACACCTGAGTTTACTATGCTTCAGTTTGTGAATGAACAGAAGCCTATCTCTTGTAAAAATATAAAAAATAAATTAATAAATATAAAAAATCTACTGACTTTTTCCACTGCCCTACTGACACCACAACCCCCCCCCCCCCCCCCCCAAAAAAAAGCATTGTGAAAAAATGGAAAAAAACAGGCGCAGGTCCTAATAGTACAGGTGCAGATGAGTGGCCCCAAACACACACTGCCTGTATTTGGGGCCATACACGCCTGTCAAATTAGGATCTGCAACTGTGTTCATACAGTTTCTGCACCCCAATAGTGTAACATAGGCTTCCTGCACACAGTTCTAGCCAAATAATATAAATCTGGTTCACACTGTACAGGCTACTGTACCCAATGTGAATGAGCCCAAAGACCTAATTTACATACAGACTTTATTTATTACCTCAAAACAGTTTTACCTTTTAGTAAGTTATGTTGTGTTTGTATCCACTAATAATGGATTTACTGTATTTTTTTTTTTTTTGTAAAAAGGAAATAATGCCACAGAAAATAGTCAGAAAACAAACAGAAAAAAAAGCAGGTAAATGCATTATGAGTTTAAAAAATGCACATATAAACACAGGTAAACTTAGGTGATGGCATATCAGTTTTTCCCTGCATTTTTTATTCACACAATTGTGAATAGCCAATAAAATTTTGTAAGCTCTCATTGAGCTGCTTGCATGAAATAACCCGCTTATAAGTGAATATTACCATTTTCAAGATTCACATGGGTTCAAGTTTAAACATGACTTAAATACCATCCAGTCATTAGTTGGTGCCACCACACTAGACATTCTGATAGTGATTCTATCTTAATAGCAAATCATTACCATCAAAATTAGAAGTGCCCAGTTCATTGCTTTTAATGTAACATTACCCTCTATTAACATCACATTATATGGTTGCACAGAATATAGTGTTTCAAAGATTAATATGTTATTAAATGGAATAATGGAGCCTAATAAATCTATGCTTGAAGATGGACAATAATTTCACTGGTCTAATAAGATATAATGTACCTGGTACATGAGAAATTTCTCTAGTAATGCTAAGATTTTTAATTGTACCCTCATGTCTGTTATAACGAATTGTCCCCCGAGGAGATGGCTCTACTCATAGCAACTGCGAACCAGAATACAGAGATGTTTCGCACCAAGCTAGGTGGAGTAAATTAAAAAAAAAGTAGGGGAATAATCAGTTGACATCCTAGTTTTAACATTTCAAACTGGTGCATGTGGGGCAACAATCAGCCCTTACTCCATCTTCGCTTCCTGAGACCATTGTAAAAATGTAAAATTAATGAGGTCTGAAAATGTTTAAAAGTTTTTTCAAGCTACAGGTGTTATCCTGAAAGCCACCAATCAGTCTCAAACGTTCAGGGGATGTTTGCTGCTGATTGAGGGCAAAGGAAAAGTAACTTTAACTTTTTTAAAGAATGCATTCATACATGAGACTTTATTTGTATTATTAGACCTTTAACATCAAGAAGATTGCCTTTTTGGTTAATAGAAGATGTTTTAAAATATATATTTTTTATTTTATTAAAGTTCCCCCAAGTATTGCTAGCCCAATATTCTAAACACAGGGTTTTGGATTCATTGTTCTTAAAAGATCATCACACTTAAGTTTAGTGCATGAAGTTTGAAGTATTTGGGGCATACTATAAAAAAAAATAAAAAAAAATACTAATAAATAAAAAAATTACATTTGTCCAATAATCATATGTAAAAGTGCCAAAATCCAGTGAAGATGATAGTCCCACAACCTTTGTGATAGGTAGAAGATCCTGATGTAAACCAAGTGACACCTTTCACACAGAAATCCTGCTTCCTGGATCTCGTGTGACCCCCTGTTAGAGTGGTCAACAAGCGCCTGTGTGTGTACAGGCTCACCAGCCCCAGTGGTTAGAGAAGGTCAATGTCAGTTAAAACCAGGAAGTTCTCCTCTTCTGACGGTTGTAGATATATCTCACCTCTACTTCCTGCAAGTTTTGCGTTTGTTGACCGCTCTAACGGGATCACAGGAGATCCGGTAAGCAGGATTTGTGTGTGAAAGGTTTCACTGGGTTTACATCAGGATCTCCTGCCTATCACAACAGACGTGGGACTATCATCTTCACTGGAATTTGGGACTTTTACATATGATTATTGAACAAATTTTTCACAGCGCTGCACTATTTTTTGCTTTATATTTATTGTGTTTTGTATCATGAACACTGTGTTCAACAGCTTTTTGAGTTTTATTCTGGTGCAGAGTTGTTTTTGTTTTAGATTCAAATAATTACATTTGCCTCTGTTTCTGCCACATTAAAGGGCTATTATAGATACATACAATAAGTACTCTTCACTTGATTGTACTAGTAATAGACTAAAAAACTGTTATGCTTTCCACATTCATTAAAGTAGTACTAAATTTACAACAATTAAGTGGCACAAAGCTTAAGGCCCCTTGTTTTTTTGGCGGATCTGAACGGTCACCCCATGCATCTCTATGGCATCAGATGTCAGTGAAGACATGTATGCTGACATCCGATCCGATCCGTCAAATCTGGATGGATGGAAACCCTATTTTATCTGTTCCCATCCGATTCCCCCATAGAGATGCATAGGGACCTGACAGCTGTTTTCCGCACACAGCTGTCATCCTCCTGCTCAGCGGGGGATCGGCGGATCAATCTCCCGCTGAGAAAAACGGAGTCCGCCTGACGGACTCCACTGTGTGAAAGAGCCCTAATACATATGTTTACATGGCATCCATCTGCTTCTCATTTAATAAAGTAAAGCTTACAAATACCTGATTTTCGATGTGTTGTGCACTAGGAATGTGATCTTTCTCTGCTTGTTAGCATCTGCATGGAAAGATCAGGTGGAGGAGCATGGAGTAATCTGATGAACTAGCTTCCAGTGACTGTACAGCACTATTTGGCTCTGTAGAGGTCACACGACATGTTAAAAAAAAAAAAACTGTTTGTTTTGTGAAATAGAAATATATAATACATCCCAATAAAGTGTTTTAGGCTCGGTTCACATTTGTGCGATGCGGGAACGCTGCGAATATACAGCGTGTTCCCGCGTCGCATCCGCACATCTGGCAGTTCACACTACCATATGCGATACGCAGGGGGTGTCAATTAAGTCAAGTTAACGACACCCCCAGTTTGATTGCATATCGCAGTGCGATCTGCAAGTATGCACAGAATCGGATCGCACAAGTGTGAACCACTGAGCGATCCGATTTTGATGTGGCTCAAAAAATGCCTCCTGTGCATCTTTGGTGCGGATGCAGTGCAAATTTCAGCCATACAAAGTGTATGGCTGAAATTCGCACCGCACATGAGATCGCATGTAATGAAGGAGCAGTGCGCTCCGAATTACATTCGATCTCCGCAGCCGCACAAGTGTGAACCGGCACTTAACCTTCCATTGGAATCATTATTTACAAATATAGTTTGTTATTTTAGTTAATTCAAATGGTTGTAAGGGTCCTTTCACACGGACACTCCGCTGCTTTAGTCCGCTGCGGGACTTTTTTTTTTTTTTTTCACGGAGCGGATGACATTTGTGTCATCCGCTCCGTGTGCCCGCATATCATCCCATCCGTTTGCGGATGATATGCGGACATAATGTAAGTATATGGCATTGCGGATGTCAGTGGATGACACCGCTGACATCCGATTTTCCTTCCTTTCCGTTTTTTACACGGATGAAAAAATAGGGTTCTGTTCCATTCGAAAAAACGGAACAGAACTGAAAGGAGGAAAATCGGATGTCAGCGGATGGTATTCCGCTGACATCCGCAGTGCCATTCACTTACATTATGTCCGCATATCATCCGCAAAAAAATAGGATGATTTGCGAACACACGGAGCGGCCGTGTGAAAGGACCCTAACTTGGAGACAGAGGGGTTGATTTACTAAAGTCAAATAGACTGTGCACTATTGCAAGTGCAGGTGCATGTTGCTCCAGATCTTAGTAAATGAGGTAAAGCTTCACTTTACAAAGAATACTCAATCACATTAAAGAAAAAAGAAAAAAAAAAGCAATTTTGCTTGCACATGATTGGATGATGGAAATCAACAGAGCTCTCCCTCATTTACTAAGCTCTTGGAGCAACTGCATTTGCAGAGTGCAACTGCACTTGCAAAAGTGCACAGTCTATTTTCCTTTAGTAAATAAACCCCAGAGTTTCAGCTGATTGGCATTGTCTTTCATTCTGTTCCGCCGTCATCTGCATAAAGACTCTGCTTTGTATTTTTGTGCTTTGCATTGGAGGAGGGGCTTGTCATTCATCAATGTTTATACACCCAGAAAGATAACTGTTAGTCATGAGAGCTGACTAGACTCACACAAAAGAGGGAGTGAACAACTTGCCTGTTCACTGAAACAGGATCAGATGCTGCAGTGGGGACACAGACAAGAAGGAAGAGGCACTGAATGGCAGGATCAACCAGGTTTGCATTGCTCCACATATAATTTATTTGCTAAAGATACAGTGAATATGTATGCATTGCAATTATATATATATATATATATATATATATATATAGAGTATCTCACAAAAGTGAGTACACCCCTCACATTTTTGTAAATATTTTATTATATGTTTTCATTGTACAACACTGTGTTTTTGAGAGAAAATCAATATTCCGTGTGACTACCATTATTTTCCAGCACTACCTTAACCCTCTTGGGCATGGAGTTCACCAGAGCCTCACAGGTTGCCACTGGAGTCCTCTTCCACTCCTCCATGACGACATTACAGAGCTGGTGGATGTTAGAGTCCTTGCACTTCTCCACCTTTGAGGATGCCCCACAGGCAGGGAGGGGGATCATGCTCTGCTTCAGTATGTCACATTACATGTTGGCATTCATGGTTCCCTCAATGATCTGTAGCTCCCCAGTGCCGGCAGCACTCATGCAGCTCCAGACCATGACATTCCCGCCACCATGCTTGACTTTAGGCAAGACACACTTGTCTTTGTACTCCTCACCTGGTTGCCGCCACACACGCTTGACACCATCTGAACCAAATACGTTTATCTTGGTCTCATCAGACCACAGGACATGGTTCCAGTAATGCATGTCCTTAGTCTGCTTGTCTTCAGCAAACTGTTTGCAGGCTTTCTTGTGCATCATCTTTAGAAGAGGCTTCCTTCTGGGATGACAGCCATGCAGACCAATTTGATGCAGTGTGTGGAGTATGGTCTGAACACTGACAGGCTGACCCCCCACCCCTTCAACCTCTGCAGCAATGCTGGCAGCACGTCTATTTCCCAAAGACTACCTCTGGATATGACGCTGAGCAAGTGCACTCAATTCTTTTGGTTGACCATGGCGAGGCCTGTTCTGAGTGGAACCTGTCCTGTTAAACCTCTGTATGGTCTTGGTCACCGTGTTGCAGCTCAATTTCAGGGTCTTGGCAATCTTCTTATAGCCTAGGCCATCTTTATGTAGAGCAACAATTCTTTTTTCAGATCCTCAGATAGTTCTTTGCCATGAGGTGCCATTTTGAACTTCCAGTGACCAGTATGAGAGAGTGAGAGCGATAACATCAGATTTAACGCACCTGCTCCCCATTCACACCTGAAACCTTGTAACACTAACGAGTCACATGACACCGGGGAGGGAAAATGGCTAATTGGGTCCAATTTGGACATTTTCACCTAGGGGTGTACTCACATTTGTTACCAGCAGTTTAGACATTAATGGCTGTGTGTTGAGTTATTTTGAGGGGACAGCAAATGTACATTGTTATACAAGCTGTACTACTTTACATTTCAGTGTTGTCACATAAAAAGAAAAAAAAAATTAAAGAAATGAAAAGATATAATAAAAAGAAAAAATATATATACTGTATATATATATATATATATATATATATATATATATATATACATACAGGTGCATCTCCACAAATTTGAATATCATCAAAAAGTTTGTTTAAGTATTTTAATTCAAAAAGTAAAACTCATATATTTTATGTAGCAGGTTTTCTAGGCATTGGGCCTGATGTGGGTCTGCCATTGTTACCGGTGACACCTTCAGCCCATTTAAGCTGAATACCCAAGTGTGAGATTGGAGACAATGACCATTCTGGCATCTTTCATTTGTTTTGTTTATTTGATAATGGGGATGGGAGAAGGGAATGAGTGGGATACTCCTCTGGCTCGACTAGGTACAACTGGGACACTTTGCAGAAAAAATGCCTGTTAGCGCTGTCTTGACGCCAGCTGGATGCCGACCAACGCTTGCTGGCGTTTGAAAAATACTGACTTGCTAAACTGTGCTTGAACTTGACTTTTGACACTCTGTTTAGCTCAAAAAGTCCTGGACTGTACTGAGACTTGACTCTTGACACTCTGGTTAGCTCAAAAGTCCTGTATACAGCTCCCTCCAGCCCTTCACTGACTGAGGTAGCTCCTTGTAATTGCTTGTGCTGCTGCAACTCTCAACACAGTACACTGCACACTGCAGGCTGTACACTTTAACTCTTCAGGGCCCAACCACTGGCGCCCCCTTTACACTTCAGGGTCCTCTCACTAGACACCCCCTCTACACTTCAGGGTCCTCTCACTAGGCACCCTCTCTGAACTTCAGGGTCCTCTCACTAGGCACCCTCTCTGTACTTCAGGGTCAACACTGGAACTCCCTTTACCGCTAGCTAGCTCCTGGATCCCTTGGACCTTCACCAGAGCTGTCCCCTCTCAGCTAGGCAGACCCCCAGGGGCAGTTACAGTACTCACGAACTGGGAATGCTTTCCTGAAACTGGACCCCCTCTACTCCGCTGGTCCTCGGCCCACCAGGTCCTCTCTGCAGCTCAGCTCTCTGTCCCCTCAGGCAAGCCACCTGGGACACCCGATCCTTCTGACAGGAGGAGAGACAGCCATACTCTCCCTCCTGGGACTCTGCTTCCCACCAAAGACGATGCGTCATGTGCTCCCCTCAACCTTTTACCCACTCCCAGAATCCTGTGCGGCAGAATCTGCCTTTCTGGGGTAGATACAGGCCTGAATGCGCCATTGATTGGGTTTTCTCCACTGCCCAATGAGAGCTCTCTCATGGAGCCAGTGGGGAGAATCCCCAGTCTCAATGGCCACACCTGGGAGACATGACATCCCAGCTGAAAATCATGGCCCTGCTGTTAGGCAGCTAAGGCCCACTATACTTTGCCTAGCACCTACCTTGTAGGGTGCTACATTTATATAGATGTGTTACACACGGAGTGATATATTGCAAGCATTTCTTTCTTTTCATTTTGATGATTATGGCTTACAGCTGGTGAAAACGCCAAATTCTGTATCTCAGAAAATTAGAATATTACATAAGACCATAAAAAAAGGATTTTTAATACAGAAATGTTGGCTTACTGAAAAGTAAGTCCATGTACATTATAGAATGCACTCAATACTTGGTCAGGGCTCCTTTTGCATGAATTACTGCATCAATGCGGCGTGATATGGGGGCGATCAGCCTGTGGCACTGCTGAGGTGTTATGGAAACTCAGGTTGCTTTGATAGCGGCCTTGTCTGCATTGTTGGGTCTGAGGTTTTCTTTTTCCGCTTGACAATACCCCACAGATTCTCTATGGGGTTTAAGTCAGGCGAGTTTGCTGGCCAATCAAGCACAGTGATACCATGATCATTAAACCATGTATCAGTACTTTTGGCAGTGTGGGCAGGTGGCAAGTCCTGCTGGAAAATAAAATCAGCATCTCCATAAAGCTGGTCAGCAGAGGGAAGCATGAAGTGCTCTAGAATTTCCTGGTAGAGGGCTGCACTGACTTTGGACTTAACAAAAACACAGTGGACCAACACCAGCAGATTAAATGGCTATCCCAAATCATTGGCTGTGGAAACTTCACACTGGACCTCATGCAACTTGGATTCTGTGCCTCTCCACTCTTCCTCCAGACTCTGGGACATTGATTTCCAAATGAAATGCAAAATTTTCCACATTTTGTTCAAGTCATATATTCTTTATTTTCACATGGTGATCCCCAGGCCAGACTTTATCTTCTAGGGTGACAATGCTTAACCACTTCAGCTCCCGAAGTTTTACCCCCCTTCATGACCAGGCCATTTTTTGCGATACGGCACTGCATTACTTTAACTGACAATTGCGCAATCACGCGATGCTGTACCCAGAAAAAATTGATGTTCTTTCTTTCCCACAAATAGAGCTTTGCTTTGGTGGTATTTGGTCACCTCTGCTGTTTTTATTTTGTGCACTACAAACAAAAAAAGACCAACAATTTTGAAAGAAAAACAATATTTTTTACTTTCTTCTATAGAAATATACCCAATAAAAAATGTAAAAATATATTTTCTTCATCAGTTTAGATCAATATGTATTCTGCTACATGTTTTTGGTAAAAAATAAAAATCCCAATAAGCGTGTATTTATTGGTTTGCGCAAAAGTTATAGCGTCTACAAACTATGAGATATTTTATTGATTTTTTTTATTCTTACTAGTAATGGCAGCGATCAGTGACTTACAACAGGGCTGCAACATTGCGGCGGACAAATGGGACACTAAGTGAAACTTTTTGGGGACCACTGACACCAATAGAGTGATCAGTGCTAAAAGATATGCACTGTCACTGTACTAATGATACAGCAGGGAAGAGGTTAACATCAGGGGAGATAAAAGGGTTAAATGTGTCCCTAGGGAGTGCTATCTAACTGTGTGGGGTGCTTGTACTGTGGGAAGACAGAGATCCATGTTCCTGCTTAGCAGAAACACAAGATCTCTGTCTTCCCCTGTCACAGAATGGTGATCTGCCTTGTTTACATAGGCAGATCGCCATTCTGCCTCTGTTGGGATTGATCTGCAAGCCCTGGCAGATATTGGGTCCACCGGACCCACTGATTAGCTTCCACTGTGTCCAATCACAGCAGGAGCTAGTCACCGGCGGCACACGTGTGCACCGCAAACCCGGAAGAGGCAGTGATGTACAGGTACGTTATTTCACCTGTAGGAGCTGCTGTCCCACAGTATATATATATGTGGGGTGGTCGGCAAGCAGTTAATTGTTTTACTATATCTTTGAAGGAGCAACATTGTCACACTAGTGCTCCCAAATTGTGCTCCCAAATTGGACTACAAATACCTCCCCTCTATATAACATAGATCACAGAAAAGTACTTGTAAAAGCTGATAACATTGTTTGAAATTTCTGCTCAGCTCACTTTAACTTACAAGCAGACAGGATTTTACTGTACTGGCAGAAAATATATTCAGCCTAAAAAACTAATGCAGCTACCACATATATGAACTGGTAAGGTGCAAAACGTTTTCATTGTGGTTCTTGGATTTAGATACTGTATAGTTTAGAAAGGACCCATTACAGTGGTGCTTCATCAAGCAAATACATAGTTTAAATGATTAGAGCTTCCCTCACAGTTTAGGTGTGGGATGCTTACTTACGAAAGAGCTTCCTTTGTTCGAGACTGAGTCCTTTGGCCCTGTTTTTTGGGCTAGCCTTCTTTATGTCAATATTAATTCCCATATCTCTGTATATTGCAATCGTTAAGGTGCCCATCTAAAAATTTTTGAAACTGTCGATGCTCCCTGCTGATACCACTGCTTGTGGAAGGGAGTTCCACATCCTTACTGCTCTGAAAGTAAAGAACCCTCTACACAAAGGGTTAAGTTTAAACCACTTCTCTTCCAGTTTCAATGTATGGCCGCATGTCTTTTTAACTTCCCTTCCACTGAAATATTTTTTTCCTATGCTAAGGTCACCAATAAGGTATTTGTATATTGCTATCATATCTCCTCTCATGCGTCTCTTCTCCAGAGAGAATACGTTTAATGCTTGTAGTCGTTCCCCATAGCTGAGGTCCTCTAGTCCCTTTATTACCCTTCTCACCCTTCTCTGGATGGACTTTCTCCAGTTTCAGCACATCCTTCTTGAGGACCGGTGCCCAGAACTGGATGGCATACTCAAGATGTGGCTGGACTAGAGTCTTGTAGAGTGGGAGAGTTATCGTTTTATCTCTGGAGTAAATCCGCTTTTTAATGCATGCTAATATTCTCCTGGCTTTGCTTGCAGCAGCTTGGCATTGCATTCCGTTGCAAAGCCTGTCATCTATTAAGACCCCCAGTAGAGATTACTGTATTGTATACAGTATGTTGCCAGGCTCTTATAGGCAAATTATAAGAAACTCAGGTAGGCACCTTATCACAGCAGCTTGTTCTGTGATAGCCAGGCATTGGCGACAGGCCGAGGGTCCATCAATGGCTGAATGGGTTTCTGAAATGGACAAGATTCATCATTATGTGGAACGTATTTCCCAAAGTCCCCTTTTTTATCCCCTCCCCTCACCCCCCCCCCCGGCTTTTTTTCCCCCTTCTTCCTTAGTTCTCTTCCTTCTCTCTACTACTTATGCTTTTTCTTTGTATATTTTATTTAATGGCTTTACCATGTTGCCTGCTAACTCAGATATAATACCCTAGTAGAACTTTTAGTTGCTGTTCAGTATCCTAAGTGATGCATACCTTTTTCTTTTAGATCTGCTGTTTCTTCAATATAGTCCACTGACTTCTGATGCCCTGAAGGTTTTGATACTATAATTGCGATCTGTGTCTTATAACTATTGTTTAACACTATTTTTTTGTTTAACATTGTATTTTGATCAGCATATCAGGGTTGTACAAGTTTGGATGCATTTGTTTAGCCATGATTTGTATTTGTACTGCAAGTCTGTATTGTCTGCAAATACTTAATAAAAGTGATTAAACATAAAAGAGTACAGCTAATTACAGTATAACAGTGGTACCAGTAAAAATAGATGTGCGGACAAAGTTTAAGTTTAAAAGAAACCCAGATGAAAAAAAACCTCCTATAATCCTATGGAGTTTATGTTGACCCTCTTCCTTCACTACTCGGAGTCACTGGCCCAGAATAAGTATGTTGATAAAGACGATTGACATTTCTGTGCCTTGCATACTTCTTCCAGGTCACTGACTCAAAGTATTAAGACCAATAGGTCAGAATAACAAGCTTGAAACTTCAGAAAGAGGTCACCAATAGCAGCCCTAGATTCCTCTCATGACAGATTTATTCTAAAAACTGTTTAAACTCTGATTATGTGAATACAGATGAGTGTATATAAATAATAATCCGGTACAATACTGCATCTGTGTTTTTTATTTTAGAAGAATATGTAATTGCATTTGCTGCTTGTGTGGGTAATACGAGAATTAATTTGGTTATTAGTTAAGAAAGGAGCACCTTTAGATGCCCAGGATAGTCAAGGTGAACATTTACAATTCATTTTATCACTGCTTCGTATAGTGTTACAATAGAAAACACTATGATATATCTGTAGAGACCACATTCCCTAGGAGTCATTTAAGTCAAGGAAAAAAAAAGATATTTAGCACAAATAACTCTAAATATCAAAGTAGTTGCTGTGATAACCAGCGTTGCTTTCCTTCATAAATTTGCATTGTCTAAATGTAATCTCTACTGATGAGTGCATTAGGGCCAATTCACATTCATCAAATGCTCACTGTGAAATGCTGATTTGTCCCACTGTGGACGAAATAAAAAAGGCATTAACTTTTTTTTTTTATAACACCCCCCCCTTTTCCAGGTTTATCCACCTGTGGGACTCTCACTGTATGATGGCCAATGAATGGCCAGTAGAGTTGAGCAAACACCTGGATGTCCGGGTTCGGCGGGTCCGGCCGAACTTGAAAAAAAGTCTGGGTTCGTGACCCGGACTTAACCCGAACTTGACCCCGATCCCGAACTCCATTGAAGTTAATGGTGACCCGAACTTTTGAGCACTAAAATGGCTCTAAAAAACACATGGAAAGGGCTAGAGGGCTGCAATTGGCAGCAAAATCTTCTTAAGAGCATGGCAAGTGCTCTGCAAACAAATGTGGATAGGGAAATAACTTAAAATAACATAAAATACATAAAAATAAAAAATAATAATCTTGAATGATGCAGGAGGAGGACGAGGCCCATATGGAGTAGGAGGTTGAGGTGGTGGTGGATATGGCAGTGTAGGTGGAAGCGGCGGTGGAGGAGGACTAGGTAGCCAAATATTGACTTATTGATTGACTTATTGACTTATTTATTGATAAGTGGAATAGAACAACAGTATCCAATGGGTGTATCTCACTGTAACATATGTAGACTAGGCCGCAATTTAATTTTTTTCCCCTAAATGGGTTTTTATTGATGAGCGGAATAAAAAACAGTATCCAATGGGTGTATCTCACTGTAACATATGCAGACTAGCCCACAATTATATTTATTTCCCCTAAATGGGTTTTTAAGCGGAATACAACAACAGTATCCAATGGGTGTATCTCACTGTAACATATGCAGACTAGGCCGCAATTTAATTTTTTTCCCCTAAATGGGTTTTTATTGCAAAGCGGAATACAACAGCAGTATCCAATGGGTGTATCTCACTGTAACATATACAGACTAGGCTGCAATTTAATTTTTTTCCCCTAAATGGGTTTTTATTGCAAAGCGGAATACAACAGCAGTATCCAATGGGTGTATCTCACTGTAAGGTATGAATGAAAAATTTTTATTTTTCCCTTTAATTGGTGATTTTTGAAGAGCAGATTTGAACAGCAGTGTCTAAACGCTGTATGACAGTGTCACAGTAAAGTATGAATGAAAAACTGAAAAAAATGTGTCCCCTTAATTGGTGCTTGTTGATTAGCAGATTAGAACTGCAGTGTCTAAACGCTGTAAGTCACAGTAAAATATGAAGGAAAACATTTTTTTTAAAATCCAGATCAAGCAGACACATATGCACTGAGCTTGCATTACATGGCTGCTACACGGCACATGCCTAACAGGTTGGATACTGTTGTTGTTCTATTCCGCTATTGAATAAAAAAAAAAAAAAATTGAATGAAAAACTGAAAAGTATTTTTTTTCCCCTAAAAACGGAAAAATAATTATTTTTCCCTTACATTGGTGCTTTTTGAAGAGCAGATTAGAAAAGCAGTGTCTAAGCACTGTATGTCAAAGTAAAATATAAAGGAAAAAAAGTTTTTTTCTTTTTTAAATCCAGATTAAGCAGACACATATGCACTGAGCTTGCATTACATGGCCGCTACACGCCGCACACCTAACAGGTTGGATACTGTTGTTGTTCTATTCCGCTATTGAATAAAAAAACCCATTTGAATGAAAAACTGAAAAATATTTTTTTCCCCTAAAAACTGAAAAAAAATTATTTTCCCCTTAAATTGGTGCTTTTTGAAGAGGAGATTAGAAAAGCGGTGTCTAAACACTGTATGTTAAAGTAAAATATGAAGGAAAAAAGTTTTTTCCTTTTTTAAATCCAGATTAAGCAGACACATATGCACTGAGCTTGCATTACATGGCCGCTGCACGCCGCACGTCGCCCACCTAACAGACTGATAAAAGTTTTTTTTTTCTCCCTCCTCCTCACTGGGCTCAGGTGCGGGCAAAAAGATTGTGCACTGCACCCCCACACAATAAAATCAACGTAGATCGCTGTCTGATTAAAGAAGATTCTTCCTATTCTTTCCCTGAAAGCAATCTCCAGCCTGCCCCTACAATAATCTCCTATCTCTCCCTCAGCAGCATCAGGAACCTGTCCCTAGTATAGTTAGAGCAGAGTGACGCGTGGCGCTATGTGACTCCAGCTTATATAGAGTCTGGGTCACACGCTGCACTGGCCAATCACAGCCATGCCATTAGTAGGCATGGCTGTAATGGCTTCTAAGGGCACACTAGTTAAACGCTTGCTGATTGGCTGCCTTGCACCTGTTGAAACTGCGCCATTAAAACCGCACCAAAACATGAAATAACATTACCGAACAACGGACTGTATCCCGAACATACAGTGAAATGTTCGGGTACCGAATACTCAAAAGTCCGCTACGATCCCGAACAATACAGTCCAGGTTCGCTCAACCCTAATGGCCAGGCAAGATCTGTATGCCTTTGTACTGCTTTTTATTTACATTATACACTGAACATCTACTGGAATAATTTTTTACCTAATGCCTAAAGAGTTCTGGTTTCTTTTAGGTAACAGTGGGACTCGCCAATGGCTCCCGCTGCTATTGATCTGCCCAGGGAGGTGGGACTAAGTCAGGAGAGCCACAGTTCTCATGCACAGGACTGGGGTTCAGGTAAGTATTAGGGGGTGAGTGGGCAAGTCTGTGACACAGAAGGTTTTTTTACCTTAATGCATAAAATGCATTAAGGTAAAAAGAAAAAACCTTGAGGATTTAGAACCACTTTAACAAAGAGTTGTGCAAGGGCATGCTTTAACAACTCCTCTAAATTTAAAAGATGGAGATGATGATGATTCTAATTTAAAAAGGGGGTGCAAGCCCCTTTTATAATTAGGAGCAATCCATTCTCTGTTCTGTGACAGATACAGGAGGCGCAAGAGAGGCCTCCACAACATTACAGTCATCGCCAGTTATGTGATACAAACTTTTCATTTTCTCAGAATAAGCCCTGTTCTGGGTTCTAAAGTCTGCAGGCTTTGTAGAGCGTTGGGTGGGATAATGCTTCCAATGCCTAGGTCCACATCTTCCTGGTAACTAGACTTTATTATTAGTCGTAGCTGTGCACAAGCCTTTATTTAAGTGAGCCGACTGATGCTCAAGGCTCTATCCTTCTTTCTCTACTTTGGGTGCCTGCTACTATGTGGAAAGACTGACAGCTGACAGGACACTAAAAAGGGAGAAGACAGGTTTGTTTGTGTAGGCAAGGAATCCCCAAACTTTATAAACAAAGAGCCAGATTACTGTCCCTCAGACTTTAAAGGGGGTCAGACTGTGGCCAGCAGAAGTTGAAAATGTCCCAGTGTCAGTGGGATCAAACAATGCCTCAGGCCTGGTGGTCAGTGAGAGTAAGAAAATGACATGGCGCCTGTGTTCAGTAGGAGAAGCAAAAGTGCCCTATCATTGGTGTCAGTAGGAGGAATAGTACCCCGTTGTTGGTGTCAGTGAAAGGAATCGTGCCCCATCATTGGTGTTAGAGGAAAGGAATCATGTTCCATCATTGGTATTATTGTGAGAAATAGTGCCCCATCATTGGTATCGGTGGGAGGAATAGTGGCCCATTATTGGTATCATTTGGAAGGAATGGTGCCCGATCATTGGTATCAGTAGAAGAAATAATGCCAGATAAAGGCAAGCAAGGGGCCGCATTTGGTCTGTGGCCCACAGTTAGGAGACCAATAGTTTAGGGGGACCCATTAGGGAACACCCTGTTAGTCAGGAACAGACCTAAGAAAAGTTAGTCATTTAAATGAGCAGATGTTTTGTTTTATGCTAAGGACTTGCTGTACAAAGCCCTTCTGCACTGAAACTAGGTATGTATTCTGCCATGTGAACAAAGTGACAGATAGCCCGCTTGAAGTGTTCTTGGCTGTTCCTGTCTCGTGCCTGCTATCTATACAAGTTGAGCCTATCCCCCTTATAATGCCTTAATGCACTGTCCCTGAAATTCATAAAGATTGGCATAGACAGATTTTTTCAAAAGTGCGTTGCATGCATTCTAAAAGTGGTGTAGTGTGCTGTCTACAACCTGTACTTGAATTTGTTGAGTGCTGTGCCACTTTAGTAATGCATGTGAGACACTTTCACAAACTGTCTCTGTTCACCAAAAGAATGTTTTCTAGTTGGTCAAAAGAGTATCTGTTTGATTGGTGACTCATGTGTTGCCCCACAAAGCAGAAGTGGAGCAAATTAGAACTACCTGAACTTGGCGCACAAGTTGCTGTTAGAGCAAGAGAAAATAATGTCAGCAAAGTGGCACAGCAGTTTTATTGAATTCTCCCCGTGTTGCTTAAAGTTATGGTGTTTATGTATCACCATCTAGCAAAGCCCTACACCAGGGTTCCTCAAACTACGGCCCTCCAGCTGTTGCGGAACTACACATCCCATGAGGCATTGTAAAACTTATAGTCACAGACATGACTAGGCGTGATAGGAATTGTAGTTCCTGAACAACTGGAGGGCCATAGTTTGAAGACCTCTGCCCTACACAGACCAGCAGTTACCCAGTTGTTGCAAAATGTGCTTGATTTGGGCACTTCATTTATAAATATAAGGTTGTTTTGGCAGCTTTAGTAACAAAGGAATAACTGAAGGAGCAAAGGAAATAAAATATTTAATTTACAAATGTAATATGCAGGATAGTTTTCATTTTGCTCTGTACAAATAGCATTAATTAAATCATTCACTCTCACTAATTGCTTCCCCAGGTGGAAACAGCTTCCCTATTTCATTCAGCTCCCCGGTCAATCTGTATAGAAATTGAAAGACTTTCTGTTCTTTTTTATGTGTAATGTGAAATGTCTCTTACAATGCAGGTTTTTCCAATAACTAGATTGCACATTCTTTAAAATTGCATTACAGTAGTAATGAATAACCTTCTGAGATTTTTAATTATTTCATGGAAAAAAAATGTATGCTGGTCTTTCGGCCCCCTCAAGTCCACACTGTATGATTTACCAGGAATCGACTGGTGGAATGACAAATTGTCAGTCAGTGATATTATATGTACCTGGAACAACAATGCTGTAAGTACGCTGTACTTGAACAAAATCAAAAACTGACTTTCTTTGTGCAATTAAAAAAAAAAAGAATAATAATCTCTGAAATTGTAAAAGATAATTAACGCCATCTGGAGTGCTACTAAGAAAATGACTGTAGTCTAATTACAAACATTGTATACTTTCCAGTTAATAGCCTTGGTTTAGAAATTTTCATGTGAAATTAAAAAAAAATTCATTTGTGGAAATAGTTCTTCGTTGAATGTGTGTTACGGCATGATTCACCATATCTACTGCTGTAAAAATAGAACTGGAGATCTGTTTATATAGTATAAACATTTTAAAAAATATTACACAGGTTTAGTTTAAAGCCCAACTGCAGACAAAATGTTTTATTTTGCTTTGGACGGAGTTATTTTCCCCACACTACCGGTAAGATGGGAAAGTGATTAATAATCTCTCCAAATGGGCCACAGTCAAAAACAAAAAAAAACATTCATAGTAGAGTGAGGGAATGATGTTGAAAAAATAGGTGCGCTAAACAAATGTGCTGAATAGGTTGCCGTATAGGCACATATACACAATGAAAACAATCAAGTTAATAAATGATATTGAACAATCAATAAACCATGGTGAACGTGATTCAGCTGAAAATTGAAACCCAAAATAGGTGCAAAAACTAATATGAGTCCACAAAGTCCAATTAATAAAGTCTTCACCAAATTATGTGTTGTGAAAAATTATGAGAAATCAACTTCAAGTGATATTTCCAGTGCTGTGAAACAGTGATTCCCACCACCGACAGGCTTTCCTCCTTACCAGATAGGATAAGGTTAGGCGCAGAGTAAAAACTCAAATAAGCCGGTTGGAAAGGAGGAAACTTCCACTGCAATTCCACCCTGTGAGATGACGCAAATTAGCCTCTTACCAGATGGTGTATATATCAAAGGCACAGGAAAATCTCCTAAGTGGATGTCACTTCTGTTGATCGGA
Source organism: Pelophylax lessonae (assembly GCF_965119305.1). Taxonomy (NCBI): domain Eukaryota; kingdom Metazoa; phylum Chordata; class Amphibia; order Anura; family Ranidae; genus Pelophylax; species Pelophylax lessonae. The sequence goes on along the minus strand of NC_138770.1, from coordinate 261,485,311 downwards.
TACCAGTGGTCCCCTCCGCTAACCATATACGTCCGTTTTCTTATTATACTCCCCAGGATGTCATGTGAGGAACAAGGAATAAGCAGACGATAGTGTAATACCCCCGAGATGTTTATTTAAAAGATGATCATACACTTACATGGGTATGCGGGGAAACGAACAAGAGTATCCAGTAGGTACGCCTATGCCCGGCTGCAGATCGGGCAATGCGTGACGTCTGTGGCGGCGCGACACGCCTCCTCTCTGACGCGTTTCCTCTGACAAGGCTTCAGCAGAAGACGTCACGCATTGCCCGATTTGCAGCCGGGCATAGGCGTACCTACTGGATACTCTTGTTCGTTTCCCCGCATACCCATGTAAGTGTATGATCATCTTTTAAATAAACATCTCCGGGGTATTACACTATCGTCTGCTTATTCCTTCTTCCTCACATGACATCCTGGGGAGTATAATAAGAAAACGGACGTATATGGTTAGCGGAGAGGACCACTGGTATCTGATCAACAGAAGGGACATCCACTTAGGAGATTTTCCTGTGCCTTTGATATATACACCATCTGGTAAGAGGCTAATTTGCGTCATCTCACAGGGTGGAATTGCAGTGGAAGTTTCCTCCTTTCCAACCGGCTTATTTGAGTTTTTACTCTGCGCCTAACCTTATCCTATCTGGTAAGGAGGAAAGCCTGTCGGTGGTGGGAATCACTGTTTCACAGCACTGGAAATATCACTTGAAGTTGATTTCTCATAATTTTTCACAACACATAATTTGGTGAAGACTTTATTAATTGGACTTTGTGGACTCATATTAGTTTTTGCACCTATTTTGGGTTTCAATTTTCAGCTGAATCACGTTCACCATGGTTTATTGATTGTTCAATATCATTTATTAACTTGATTGTTTTCATTGTGTATATGTGCCTATACGACAACCTATTCAGCACATTTGTTCAGCGCACCTATTTTTTCAACATCATTTTCACTAGGTATAGTTCAGGTAGCAGTTTCACTCCTATCAGCGCACCCACATTTGCATTAGAATGAGGGAAGGTTGGGATGCGTTTATCACTGTCTGTGTCTTCTCGGTCTCAACCATTCCCCTTATTTCTTGTTTTGGTGTCACAGGGGAAAGAAGTGAAGAAAAAGTTTTCCTTTGGGTTCTACAGAAAAAAAAAAAGTCTGACAGGAATTTTAACTCTTTCCCTTGACATCTTAAACAATCAACAATTCACGTTATATGTACATTGTACATTGTAAAGACAGAAGGTTTTTTTTTTATCTTAATGCATTCTATGCATTGCGATAAAAAACCTTCTGCGTGCACCAGACCCCCTCAGCCCCCCTAATACCTACCTGAGCCCCCTCTCGGTCCAGCGATGTGCACGAGTCCCTTTGCCATCTGGAACTCTCCCTCCTGATTGGCTGAGACACACCATTGGCTCCCGCTGCTGTCAAAGTCAGTTAGCCAATCAGAAGAGAATGGGGTGGGGCCGAACTGCAGATACACGGCGCTGCGTCTTAGCTCGGGTGCCCCCATAGCAAGTTGCTTGCTGTTGGGGCCCTCGACAGGAGGGAGGGGCCAGAAGGTCAAGCCAGGGACCCCAGAAACTGAGGATCCAGGCTGCTCTGTGCAAAACCACAGGGCAGGTAAGTATAACATGTTTGTTATTAAAAAAAAAAATGACACTTTACAATTACTTTAAGCTAGCTACACATTATACAATTTTCCTTTAGATTTACCAAATAATATATGAGGTTAAACCTAAACACTTTCAAATTGTAAGCAATCAGCCAAGCCCTTGCACTACATAGTTGATGGTAAATCTAAAGGAAATTGAACAAGAAAATTGTATAGTGTGTAGCCAGCTTTACACTTACAACTAGGGATGAGCAAAGCTATCTGCACCTTATTAGCAGAAGATAAGATTTTTTTTGTTTAAGGCAGATGCTCACAGATAATTACTGACCTATTCAATTGCAATTTGAGTCATTGTTCTGCTGCATTTGCTGTGACGTTCAGGAGGATGACTCCACACAGTCCCTAGCATCCCTACATAATCCCTAGTGATTAGGAACAGCATTCTCAGTACAGCAGATTCTGTCCCTAAGATCCTATGTGCAGATGAAGGGAGCAAGCAAATGAGAGGTTAAAGCACAACTCCAGTAAACCTAAAAATCCTGCTTATTTATATCTAGGAGATAGAAAGGCTACCCCGTTTTGGTCTGTTCCTCAGTGTCCTCACATTAAATGCAGGGCTATGATACCTGCATCGGTTTTCATGATGTCAGAGGACCTTAGACAAGTGGTGCATAGGGAAGATGAGGCTGCAGGGATTGGTCTAGCAATGCAGAGGACCCCACAGGAGCAGGATCAGGTAAGAAAAAAATGTTTTTCCAAGTCACATGTTCTGAATCAAGCAGTTGACCCTTGCAGTGCAGGCACAGCCCAACTGCAAGGGAGGATTTTTAGGTTTTTTGGAGTTCAGCTTTATAGAGAGGATTAGTATGAAGGTTGAAGTTGCAAGGGGGGCTAATGTTATAGAGACAAAGGGTATGGAATTAATCTCACCATCCGGAGCTCTGTGCAAAAAATCCAATGTATAACAGCTTTTCTTACTTTTTGAGCATCCAGTGCGGGGTGGGGGCAGGGCATGGACATTTACTCCACTAACAAAAATCTTAGTACTTGGGGTGCCATTTCATTTTTGTGGTCACGAGAGAATTGGGGAGGCAAAATTCACTGAGAATATTCCAACTATTGTCACAGTTGCTGTCATGAGTATTGTTCTGTGGGCTGCTTTAAGTTCCTTCATATGTGTACCACTAATGATAAGCGCTAGACACCACTAGTATACAATTTTGTTAAGGTGGTAGAAGATGGCCTTAGACAGGCAGATTATTTCTATGCCGTGGTAGAAGGTGGTTACAGACAGCATATCTTTCCTATAAGGTCACCTTAGACAGCAACATTATTCTTTTAGAGTTAAAGAAGGTGGCCCTCTAGAGGTTGCACAGGCAGTCCAACTTCTCCAGGATGGTACATCCAGAAGGTTAGCTGTGTATCCCAGCACAGTCTCAAGAGCATGGAGGAGATTCCAGGAGACAGGCAGTTACTCTATGAGTGCTGGACAGGGCCGTAGAAGATCCTTATACATCAGCAGAACCAGTATCTACTCCTTTGTGCATGGAGGAACAGGATGAGCACTGCCAGAGCTCTAGTAGGCCACTAGTGTGAATGTCTCTGACCAAACAATCAGAAACAGACTTCATGAGAGGCACCTGAAGGCCCAACGTCTCCTAGTGGGCCCTGTGCTCACTGGCCGGCACTGAGAAGTTTGATTGGCATTTGCCATTAAACACCAGAATTGGCAGGTCCGCCACTAGCACCCTGTGCTTTCACAGATAAGAGCAGGTTCACCCTGAGCACATGTGACAGACATGAAAGGGTCTGGAGAAACCATGAATAATGTTATGCTGCATGTAACAACAATCATCATTACCGGTTTGGTGGTGGGTCAGTAATGGTATGGGGAGGCATATCTATGGAGGGACGCACAGACCTCTACAGGCTAGACAATTGCATCCTAACTGCCATTAGGTATCAGGATGAAATCCTTGGAGACATTGTCAGACCATACTCTGGTGCAGTGTGTCCTAGGTTCCTCCTGGTGCACGACAATGCCCAGGCTCATGTGAATAGAGTATGCAGCCAGTTACCGAAGGATGAAGAAATTGATACCATTGAATGGGCCCCACGCTTGCCTGACCTAAATCCAATAGATCACCTCTGGGACTTTATATTTTGGTCCATCTGATGCCGCCAGGTTGCACCTCAGTCTGTTCAGGAGTTCAGTGATGCCCTGGTCCAGATCTGGGAGGAAATACCCCAGGACACCATCCGTCCTCTCATTAGGAGCATGCCCCGATGTTGTCAGGCATGCATACAAGTATGTGGGGGCCATACAAACTACTGAGTATCATTTTGAGTTGCTGCAATTGAATTTCAGCAAAATGTACTAGCCTGGTGCATCATTTTTACACTTAGATTTTCGGGGTGTCTTTGAATTCAGCCCTCTGTAGGTTGATACCTTTCATTTCCATCAAACGATGTGGCATCCTTTCATTCCTAACACATTACCCAGTCCATATCAGTATAGATATCCAGCAAGCATAACATTTTTCCCCATTGAGATCTTATGTGTTTTCAAAGTGTTCCTTAAATATTTTTTGAGCAGTGTATTACTATGTATTGTAGAAATTGTGTTGGGTCTACATAGGTCTTCAGTTTAGTTTGGTTTCTCACATTCAAACCTATAATTAGTACAACTGCTAAAAGAGTGAGTTACATGTGAGTTTCATGTTAAGCCCAGTACACACTAGAAGAAAATCAGGCAAACAATCATCTGGTTTTCCTTGATGTTTTGCAGCAGGTGAAATTCTCGTACGACAAAAACATTTTTTTGGACCTGATCATGTGCAGTCTTTCGTATCCGATTTTTCTCCTACGAAAACAGTACACATTAAACGAAAATCTTAAGTTTTGTTCACGTATGCGGTAATTTGTTTGTTCCTTTCGAAATTTTAAATTGATTTTTAAATCGGATGTCGAAAGCTGTGCACTATACAAAAGTTTAACGATTGTGCCTCATACAGAATTTTTCTTCCGATTTTCTCATAGCGTGTACCCCACTTTACTTTAGCTTTCTGCAACTAGGTTAATTCAAAAGTTAAAGGTTCATTTTTTAGTAAGCCTAAGAGTAATTTGTAAAGTTATGTCTAAATTAAAAGAACACAAAGCACAGTAAGGAAATCATCAAAAGTTTCACTCTCCAACAACTAACCCGTTACTTTGTGTTTGTTCTCACAACTTTAGGCATTCAATCTCTTAGTAATAACACCCTTAAAGGAGCTGCTTCAATACAAATGGTCTACATTTGGATATAAATACTTTCTGCTGTACACTTTTCTGTACATTTTGTACACTATAATCCTGACTTTATGCTGCTTGTATCGGCCTCTAATGGAAGAGACTGCAGATGGAGAAAAAAGAAAGATCATCACAAGGCCATTTTATGTAATGGTTCTATGTGCTATTCATTTCATTACAGCAATCCATCCTCATTGCAGAATGTCTTGAGACAGCACAATACAGTAATACACACATACATCTGTCTTTTACTGTATAACCCTTGTGCTAATAAAAAGCTGCCAGGCATTACTGCTCAGATTAAAACTGTATCTCCAAAACCATAAATTGTTCAGCAATTTGTGCTTATGTAGGCTGTGATCACGCCATCCTTATAAAAAAAAAGCAACTAAATAAAGGAAATTCATCTTGAATTGAATATGTTTTATTAAAGACTCTAATAAATTATAAAACAGTGACATTTATTACAGGGTTTTGTACTGTAAACCAAAATGGACAATCTTCTGTATAGCAACAAAAAAGGAGCAATTTACAAAACCTGGAGCAAATACAACAGGATCAAAACAATGGCTGTTTTTTTGTAGTAATAATCAACATTTGAAAGAATACACTTGATAAGTTGGAAGTAAATAGTTACATTTAACAGGACATGTTCTAAAATGTTGAACAAATTTCATCACTCATCCAAATGGCTTCTTCAATTCAAGTTCACTTCTTGAGCGTGGGGACTCACACCCCTGCATTTATATCAACACAATTAACTTATAAAAGTCACCATAATCTAATCACTGTGGTGTCAATAAATGTATCACGACAGACAAGGAATGTGCAGGAACGCAACGGGGATGTGAACACACTTGATTAGTACCAGATCCAGTTTTACTTCAGGGACCCAAGCCTCTGAAGTTGGGCACAGACAGAGTGAAATTTGTCTGGTTCAGTAAGGTCCTGCTGAATTTCAATTGGTGTGTGGCCCTCCCTGTTTGACAGAAGTCGATCAATAGAGCAACCCTGTGTTGAACAGATGCAAAAAAAAAAAAAAACCCCACCAAGTATGTCCAGCTTAAGTTCCCACTCTAAGTTCAATAATGAAGATCTAATATCTTACTTTTACTACTGTTACAGGTGAAAATTGTCGTTAGGGTTCTAAGAACAGCTTTACATCTGAACAGATAAAACTTGTAAAAAAAACAAACAGTTTCTTTAATTAGACTTTTTCTTTTAGTAGCTTAGAGAGAACCCTCCGTGTTTGTAACCATTGTTCAAGCACTCTTCCCAATCTAGTTTACACTGGCTTAATGAATTTAGCAGATTTATTAAGCAAGATATATTTATCAATCCATACTTTATCACTGCCTCCCTGCTGCAGGCCAAGCAAGATATACTTATCAATCCATACGTTATCACTGCCTCCCTGCTGCAGGCCACTGGTAAGTCTGGTTTTGCATGGAACAACAGGATAGATAGCACTCTCTAGATTGGTTAATGATGATCCATTCAAAGCATCACAGTTTATTGTCCATGATATAAAAAGGACTTGACAAAGCGCATGCATGCGAAACACATCGTCACAGAAACAGACTTGATTGCATTCCACGCTGGTTTAAGTGGCATCCAGCACCAGTCCCAAGAATACGTCTTCTGGCCTGTTGTGACGTCATCCAGGCACACCGGTATGTCCCGGCTTGGCCTTTCGAGCAGCAGGAGTTATTCCCCCAGGGCATGGATAGACGTGCTTTTCTATGTATCTCTACTTGCCGGACCTGAGGAAATTAGCCCACCAATGCCTATAAGCTTCCAGCATGGTATCATTAATTTTACATATTCATTTTAACTTTTTATAATAAACTGTGATGCTTTGACACCTGTCTTACATTGAATACATTTTAGAATGTATTTTCATGGCTCAATGGATCACTATTAACCAGTCCAGAGAACGCTGTCTATCCTGTTGTTTTTTTGGTTCATAGTTCCCTTTTCTATGCATTCAGACCGCTGCCTTAGTTCTGGTTCCAAACAGTGTGCGGGTTTACAATTTCCAGCATTTGGGACACATTTTGTTTTTTTATGGTGTTGCAGGGAGCTTATCCTAGTGGATGATTTCACTGCCATCCCCTATGACAATGTTTGGCCTGGCAATTGACCAATGTTGTCTCATGGGATGAAGGGGGTCACGTGCTTCATGCTTTGAAGCCCTGTCCCAAGAAAAGCAACAGAGTGAGGGCTCTAAAACAAAAGGAACGGGTGTCATTGAGGTAGCATGGATAATCTTTTTAACAGGGAGGTCCTGCTCCTCAATGGGGAACCCCATGCGGCCCCTGTACCTGCTCCTAGTTGCATACATATTACCCTTTTGATTGTTTCTTCTTCATTCCTTACTAAATCCATTTGATTCTTGCAACTAAAACAAAATCAGCGATCTTTCATTCAGAAAATCTGGCCTCTCAGCTGTTAAATATTGCAATGCCTGCAGGCCACACTCAGGGCAGAAAAAGCTAACTATGAATTAGGTTCCCAAGTTTTGGAATTTGATTAGATATTGATTAGATATACGGTACATTGGAACAGAGTGAAGACAGTCATCATTAGGTGGAGAAATATTGCCAAGAACTGGACGCCCTCCCAAATTTATGAAAAGACGAGAAGAAAACTGGTCAGGGAGGCTGCCAAAAGGCCTACAACAACAATATAGGAGCTGCAGGAATATGTGACAAGTACTGGCTGGTACATGTGACAACAATCTCCCGTATTCTTCAAATGTCTAGGCTTTGGGGTAGAGTGGCAAGACAGAAGCCTTTTCTTACAAAGAAAAACATCTTATGAAGAAAAACATCCAAGCCCAGCTAAAAACACACCTGAAGTCTCCCAAAAGCATGTGGGAAAATGTGTTATGGTCTGATGAAACCACGGTTGAACTTTTTGGCCAGAATTCCAAAAGATATGTTTTGTTCAAAAACAACACTGCACATCACCAAACGAACACCATAACAACAGTGAAGCATGGGGGTGGCAGCATCATGCTTTGGGGCTGTTTTTCTTCAGCCAGAACAGGCTCCTTAGTCAAGGTAGAGGGGATTTTGAACAGTTCAAAATACGAGTCAATACTGGCACAAAACCTTCAGGCTAGAAAGCTGAACATGAAGAGGAACTTCATCTTTCAACATGACAACAACCCAAAGTATACAGCCAAATCAACAAAGTAATGGCTTCACCAGGAGAAACTAAAAGTTTTGTAATGGCCCAGCCAGGGCTTAGACCTGAATCTGATTGAAAATCTGTGGGGGGATCTGAAGAGGGCTGTGCACGGGAGATGCCCTCGCAATCTGACAGATTTGGAGTGTTTTTGCAAAGAAGAGTGGGCAAATATTGCCAAGTCAAGATATGCCATGCTGATAGACTCATACCTAAAAGACTGGGTGCTGTAATATAATCAAAAGGTGCTTCAACAAAGTATTAGTTTAAGGGCATGCACGCTTATGCGACCATATTATTTTAGTTTCTTTATTTTTACTTCCCTCCACGTAAAAGATTTTAGTTTGTTGTTCAACTGAGTTGTACAGTTTATAGGTCACATTAAAGGTGGAAAAAGTTCTGAAATGATTTACCTTAGTCTCATTTTTTTTTACATCACAGAAACCTGACATTTTACACTGTGTAGACTTTTTATATCCACTGAATATACTGTTTGATCAGATGAATCAGATGTAATAATAAAATATGTTTTAAAAAAACATAAACTGACAATTTTGCTACTCTCATGAGAGCTGAATTGGAATATTTTCTAAAATACAAATGGATTTAGCAGTCAGCATGCTAATTTCATTTTCAAGATGGTCTCATCTAATTTTCCATTCTTTTCAGAATTAAGGGGCATAAGATCTACCCATGTAAAGATTCTACTCTATACTGCCCTGTATAAAACTGCTGCACTCTGAGCCAACAAGAACAACATAATCAGTCCACATACATCCACAACTGAACTGCCCCTTTATCCCAAAGAGAGACATGAAAGTGGAAGAGAAATCATAAAAAAAACCTTGCTCACACCTTGTTACTTAATTAAAATTGTATATAAATAAACCTCAGATGCAGATAAAATCTTCTTCTAACTGCCTGGCTTGTCCAGTGGCTGAGCAGTGCTTACTTCATGTGGATCCTGCAGGCCACCATCCCGCAACTTGCACATGCCTGAGGTCCAGCTATAGTGAATAATGGCTGACCTTGACACATGGATCCAAAAATTGCCATTATTCTCTATGGCTGAATTCTGCACATGCAAAGAAGATACTCTGCAAAGAAAAGTAAATTAAATGCTTCACACCCATTGGGCACAGCAATCAGTCAGAAAAAGTATTTGTCTGAATTTAAGGTTACTTAATCTATGCTCAATTTTCTTTCTGGGGGTTAGGTCCAGTGGATAATTTCCATTCAATTTAAATAAAAAAAGACTTCTGAGCGAAGTATGTGGGCTACTAATGCTTCTGAAAATGCTTGTTGCCTGTCTGCATTACTAAGGCCCCCTTCAGACCTACAGTTTGTGTTGTGGTAACAATGACTGTGCCTTACTACACATAAACGGACCACACAGATGTAAAAGGGCTCTCATTGGTGGTTATCTGAGTCCCCAACAGAAACATCTATGGAAATCAAGCAATCAGGTAGCTAGCATTTTTGGAAAATTGATCAGAAACTTAAACATTTCCCTTCATAGAAGTTTCTTTTAGGTATAGATTGGCAACCGTATTATGCTTCAGCAAAACATAGGACTTAATGTATCAAAGTTTCTACATTAATATATAAGCTGATTCCCATTGGCACAAATTGAATTCAGATTAGTTCTGAAAGTATGAATCTGATTTGGGACTGTCGGGAAATAGTTCTTCATAATACTGCAGGAAAAAAGAAGAACAAGGGCGCCAGGTCACAATAGAGAATAAACAGATGACAATTTGGGCAGCCTGGCAGGTGCCGTATGCAGCGGGGCCGGCAAGGGCGATGACCCAGAACCGGAAGTAGCGTGGACGACCTGTCGGTTCCTCCACGGAATCCGACAGGGATCAAAGGACTGGATAGAACGTGGAGGGCGGGCCGCAACCTCGTTTCTGCCCATCCAGGGAGCCTACGCCATCCACAGCAATAGCCGGCACCTGGAACTGAGTCACAGCCATACAGCACAGGACTGTCATGTAGGCTGCTAGATCTGATCATCCCTTACGTGTCCTACTGCGGGTACTGCTGATTCATGTCCCATTGGTTGTACTCTGGATCGTTGTTTTTAACATGTAAGTTGCTGCAATAAATTGTCATCTGTTTATTCTCTATTGTGACCTGGCACCCTTGTTCTTCTTTTTTCCTGCTGCATGTTTGGAGGGTTCCCTACCTCTTGAGGAGCTGCCTGCACAATATACACCCTATATACCCTGATATGGACCTTATGACCATCCACAACAAAGAACTGTCACCATTGTGATCACCACATGACTGAAGAAGGGTTTTTTTTGCTTTTTTAAAGCCTGTGGTGTGTAAAACACACTCAAAAGACTTACACTCGGTGCATAAAAAAGTCCACACACGCAAAACGTGATAAACACAAAAAGTGCACAAGGCGTACACATAGCCCTCCTCCGAAGAGGAAATGCCTTAACCCTGATCCCCCGGGGCGCAAGACTCCTGACGGGGACTAAGGTACTCACTATGGCCTGCCCAGCCGAAGCCAGGCAGACTCCGTTCTCCAGGGGAACTGCCGAAACAGCCCACCTCGAGTACTTGGTGGGGCGCCCCCAAAGGGAAACCCCATGAGAGAGGGCGAACTAAGCCAAAAGGCCATATCCACCCCCTCCCAAGACGTTCAGGGCAGGCCCGAGGACCTACTTCATACTTGTCGTGCAAGTGATCAACCAAAAAGGGACAAACGTGACACACAACAAAGAAAAAGGAGTAGGGAAAGGGAAGTGGAGAAGTGCTGGGTAGTGTCAAAGTGCAAGACCTTGACAGGCCCCCCGGCCTGGAATAACAAATTCCTCTGGTGCCAGCCAAAAGGCCCGTCCCAAGAGGCAGGTGTGGAAAAAGTGTGTGTGGTGCAGTGACCAAGGTGCCAAAAAACTCATGTGAGCTGCCCCTCACCAGTGAGAATTAAGGCACCCCTGGGCTGCCACCCCAGGGGCATGTACACCACAGGCTTTTTTGGTCTTGGCACCCGGCCAGACCCGGTGTAGCCCATCCCAACCAGGAGGCTTGGAATGTGGACAGCTTAGGTAGAGCCTGCCTTCAACTGGGGAAAAAGGCCCTCCCTTAAAGGCCAGATTCAACCCAGGAGGAAAAGGCCCTCCCACCGCCATCCCTATTCCTTACCAATTACATCCCGGAGCAGTACTAACCGGAAATTGGCGAAACCGGCTTTCTTGCTCCCTTCAAACTGATAGGGGCGGATCCCATTCAAATCAGAAGGAAATGGACCCATCCTGCTTTCTCTGACAGTGCCTACTTCCCAGTCCCCCAGATTCTTCTGAAGTGCCCTGGTTTGTTTCAGTCCCTGCCGATACTAACCATCAAGGTCCATACCAACTGATAAGAACAGATACTACACTTGATCTTAGCCAAAAGGCCGAGAAGCGATGTGTGTATGTATATATATATATATATAAATATATATATATATATATATATATATATATATATATATATATATATATATATATATATATATACACACACAGTATCTCACAAAAGTGAGTACACCCCTCACGTTTCACGTTTTTGTAAATATTTTATTATATTTTTTCATGTGACAGCACTGAAGAAATTGCACTTTGCTACAATTTAAAGTAGTGAGTGTACAGCTGGTATAACAGTGTAATTTTGCTGTTGGTATCGCTCTCATTCTTTCATACTGGTCACTGGAAGTTCAACATGGCACCGTGTGGCAAGGAACTCTCTGAGGATCTGAAAAAAAGAATTGTTGCTCCACATAAATATGGCCTAGGCTATAAGAAGATTGCCAAGACCCTGAAATTGAGCTGCAGCACGGTGGCCAAGACCATGGTTGACCAAAAAAGTTGAATGCACGTGCTCAGCATCATATCCAAAGGTTGTCTTTGGGAAATAGACGTATGAGTGCTGCCAGCATAGCTGCAGAAGTTGAAGGGGTGGGGGGTCAGCCTGTCAGTGCTCAGACCATACGCCACACACTTCATCAAATTGGTCTGCATTCCTGTCATCCCAAAAGGAAGCCTCTTCTAAAGATGATGCGCAAGAAAGCCCGCAGTTTGCTCAAGACAAGCAGACTAAGGACATGGATTACTGGAACCATGTCCTGTGGTCTGATGAGACCAAGATAAACTTATTTGGTTCAGATAGTTTTAAGCGTGTGTGGTGGCAACCAGGTGAGGAGTACAAAGGCAAGTGTGTCTTGCCTGCAGTCAAGCATGGTGGTGGGAATGTCATTGTCTGGGGCTACATGAGTGCTGCTGGCACTGGGGAGCTACAGTTCATTGAGGGAACCATGAATGCCGACATGTATTGTGACCAGTGTTGCTTATCTTAGTTTAAAAAAGTAATTAGTTACAGTTACAAATTACTTCTCCCAAAAAGTAATTGAGTTACTGACTCAGTTACCACATTGTAAAAGTAATTAGTTACTCAGCAAAGTAACTGTGATTTATTTTAATATTCTATAATGCAATTGCGGGGTGGGGCGGCTGCCTGGCTGGTGGTGGCGTGGCACACTGGTGGTGGTGTGGGCGCTTGGCACACTGGTGGTGATGTGGCACACTGGTGGTGGCGTGGCACACTGGTGGTGGCGTGGCACAATGGTGGTGACTGGTGACGTGGCACACTGGTGGTGGCGTGGCACACCGGTGGTGGCGTGGCACAATGGTGGTGGCGTGGCACACTGGTGGTGGCTGGTGGGGGTCCTGACTGTCTGTGACTGTGACTGACTGAGTCTGTGAGGTTTTTTTTTTTTTGGTACCTGCTGTGCTTGCTGGTGGTGGTGTGGCCTGGCAGGCACTGGCACACTGTTGTCCGGGTCCCTCTGGCTCCGTCCTCCTCCAGGCCTCAGGCCTGCCTGTCTGTGCCTCTCTCCTCTCCTCTTCTGGGCTGTGTGCGTTGGTGGAGTCGGTGGTGGTGGACTTCTTGCTGCCCTTAGCCCTGTGGGTGGGTGGAGTCCTGGTCCTGGTCTGGACTATGTTGTTTAACTTTTTGATTAATCAGCCCAGGCTTGCAAAAGTCTCATTAATTATTATTTATTTGGCAATGCAATATGCAGCAGCCGCTTGGCTGGGTCGGATCGCCAATCCGCCGCCCACCGGACTCTATGCCCTGCCCTGTGCCCTATGCTATGGCACGCTGTGCTGTGCTGTCCGAGACGTGAGTGTGACTCACTCGACAGTCTCCTCGTCTTCTCTCTTATGCTATGGCGCGCTGTGCTGTGCTGTCTGAGACGTGAGTGTGACTCACTCGACAGTCTCCTCCTCTTCTCTCTCCAGTACCGCGGACAGCGGTCATAGAAAGAGAGGGGGAATACATTTACATCTACTGCCATCTAGTAATTGCAGCAACGCTGCCGAAAGTAGCGGCAACGGCGTTACAGGGAGAGGACGAGTAATCTCATAGATTACTCGTCACCCTGAAAAGTAACTGCGTTAAGTAACACCGTTTACTTAAATGCAGTTACTACCAACACTGATTGTGACATACTGAAGCAGAACCTGATCCCCTCCCTTCGGAGGCTGGGCCGCAGGGCAGTATTCCAACATGATAACGACCCCAAACACACCTCCAAGGCGACCACTGCCTTACTGGCCAAGCTTGTCTCCAGACCTAAACCCTATTGAGCATCTGTGGGGCATCCTCAAATAGAAGGTGGAGCAGCGCATCCGCAGCAAAATCGCACATGAGGCATTTTTTGAGCCGCCTCAGAATCAGATCGCACAGTGGTTCACACTTGTGCGATCCGATCCTGTGAGAACTGTCAGATCGCACTGCGATATGCAATCAAACTGGGGGTGTCGTTAACATTTAATTGACACCCCCTGCGTATCGCATATGGCAGTGTGAACTGCCTCTTGTGCGGATGCGATGCGGGAACAGGCTGCATATTCGCAGCCTTCCCGCATCGCACAAATGTGAACCGAGCATTATACCAAAAAACTTTTTTTTTTTTTTTTTTTTTTTTTAATTAAGCTGCTATATACTGTAAATAATATAATAAATGCTTATCTAGATAAAAGAGTTAATATTCCTTATAAGGTGCAATATTATAATAGAAAAATAAGTGAATAAAAACATCCATGTCAGCCATAGATATGAAATAGGGAGCATAGAAAGACCCCCTATATGTGCTATATGGACGGTTTTAATCACTTATTTTTCTATTAGAATATTGCACTTTATAAGGAATATTAACTCTTTTATCTGGAGAAGCTTTTATTATATTTTTTGGCGGGCTGCATTGCATGGACAGTCACAGGACACTGTAGCACTAAGCTCGGCACTCACGTTCTGCTGCTTCTGTGCTCTTTTCTCCCTCACCTCGATATGACTCACTGACTCCTTCACTGACATCAGCAAGAGGGCGGAGAGGAAAGGCAGAGAGGAAAGGAGTAGGGAGGGGGGAGAAGGGAGGAGGGAGGTCACGGAAGTGCAGAGCTGTGAGAGAGACAGTGAATGCAGCCATCGGCTTCACAGAGGAGACAGAGCTCGCTGACAGGCGGGAAAGTTCAGAAAGCAGCACAACTAATCGACGGAGCAACTAATCGATAATGACAGTGGTTGACAACGATTGTAATTATCGATTATTATCGATTTAGTCGATTCATTGTTTCAGCCCTACTCTTTATATATTATATATAGATATAGATATACACGTATATATATATATATATATATACATACACACACATACATACATATATATATATATATATATATATATATATAATCTGTATACACATATATATATATATATATAATGTATACATGTATACATGTATATATATATATATATATATATATATATATATATATATATATGTGTTTGTATATATATATATATATATATAAACTTATTTATAGTTATTTATTATATTATAATTTATGATTTTGTGTTTCAAAATTTATCATACCCGAGATGTATATAGAAGAACGCACAGTAAAACAAAATCATATGTAAATAGTTGGTTTGGGCTGCTCGTCCTTAAAAATTACTAGCAAAATAATGGTACTGCTTTCAGCACCTAAAATTGGAAACAATCATACCGCCTAGGAGGTTAAGTACATCTGATATCCAAAAATGGTCCCAGGATTTTCACCTAAAAAACTTCAGGGATACCGAACAGTTTGTAAAATCATAATAAACGAAGTATGGCAAAAGTCACAATTAATAATAATGCATCAAGCATAGATAACAGTCCAAAGCTATGACCCGCAGACAGGACTCAAGCTTAGTTGTCCAAAATGTGGAGAAAATAAGGTCATGTTAGCACACTATTTCTGGTATTGTCCCTTAGTTAATAACTTTTGGAAGCAAGTACTAAGTTATGCATCTAAAATGACACAATTCTGGAAGATCCAATGCTAGTTTTGTTTAGCTACTGGGAGACAGCGCCAAGGGGGCAGTCAGAAAATTGTAATGCAGAATGGGTCCACATTTGTCTAATAACAGCAAGAAGGTGCAAACTTAGAGAATGGCTCAACCCATTGCCCCCAACTTTGGAAAGAGTACAGACAGACATAAAGAACTTGTTTTATTTAGAAAATGTATCAATTAAAATAGGTGATGGGGGGAGCAAAAGTCGAAGAAAATGAATCAACCGTGGGCTCTATATATAGAGAAATCCTTAACTGTACAGGAGAAAGCTATGTTATCACCTAATTGGGTGTATACAAGCTGTAAATCTAGAATATGAGGGGCGCTCACATATTATTTTTATTTTTTATCTCATTCATTTCTTTCCCCCTTTTTATTTTTCATTTATTCATTTTTTTTGCTCTGTTACAATATTTATTTATTTATTTATTTTTTTATTTTATTCATTTATTTATTTTATGCTATGTTTCACATCTAAGACTCCAGATTTTGATCTATCGGAGAGAAAAAAAAGCTTATATACTAAGAGAGAGTGGTGGAAGTGAGAAATTGATCATGAATGAAGCATAAAGGAACTTAGTTGCCAGAGTTGGCTTGGTAAAGGGTAATAGAGAGAAGGAATTAGGAAAAGACCCAGATAATTGATATTATTAAATACTGGACTTCTTTTTCTTTTTAAAATGTCATTTATTTGTTTTTTTCTGTAAAGCAAATATTTAGAAAAAATTCATAAAGTTTTTAAAAAAAATAAAATAAGGGCATGGGGAGCTAGGCACTGCCAAGGGGATCATTTATCAAAGCAAAACATTTTTTTTTTTTAAATACCATATACCAGGATGAGAGATCTTTTATTGGGACTTTGAGGGCAACATGGAAAAACAGCAATCCTTTAAATTATATGCTTGGGAGATGCCTTTAAGTTGTTTGTGGTGTTGGCATACAATTTTCATGGACAGCGACACCATATTCTGATATCACATATTTTAGATATGTCATTTATTTTTTAATTTGTACATTTAACTTGGCATAAATATTTTAGGAGTGTCCTAATCTCATTTACTTCAACTTGAAATATAAAATGTTTTAGTAGTTTTGATTGTACCCCTTATTTTTTAAATCCAGCTGAATTGGACAGTGAAAGTAGCAGCCTGGCACCCTCTGTCACTATTAACACATGGCCACATCATTCATTCACAGTTTACTGTGAACTACAAGTACTGTCAGCCATTGCGGCTGATTGCTTGTAGTTCTGAATAGACTGCGGCGGCTTGTCTGCTGGAGTCTGGCATTGTGCCCCTGATCCACTGATTATGGGTGTAATTCTTCCCAGGCTCCTTAGGAAAAAAATAATACATGCACATTTTTCCTGCAAAAATGTGTGCATTTATTATTTTTTCCCTAAAGTTGAACTTATCCTTTAAAGCTTTTGGAAAGTTTACTCTTAAAAATTAAGCCATCAACTTTGAAAAGTGGCATGTGACAAAACAAGACCACTTAGGCAGCATATCAGAAAAACAAGGTAGGCTTTATCTTGCAATAATAATTAGAGTGTATTATCTGAAAGAAAATAGCAACAAATATTGTTCGGTGGCTGGGCAGTATTTAAACAGCTTGGCTAGGCTGCAATGTAAAAAAGAAAGACAAGACAGATTTTGCTCTTGAAATACAAGAGTGTAGTATTTGAGAGATAGCAGCCACAAATATTGTACAGTGGCTGTGTTTAATGAAAGTAGCTTGGTAAGGTCACAGAGTAAAAGGGAGAGATGAGGTAGGTCTTATCTGGAAATAAACATTAGAATGTATTTTTTGATAGACAATAGCCACAAATATTTTTGAGTCAGAGAGAATATGCTGCAAACTTTTAGACACAAAGGAGGATATACCCTGCAGCAATCATTAAAAGTGTATCAGTTGGGGTCCAGCTGCAGAAACATTGTGCCAATGCCAGAGCACTGGAAAAGCCCACAAACTTTGAGGTGCAACACAGGATTTATTCTGCAACAAATATTGGAAATGTGGCAGCTGAGCCCCCACTGCCAAAACAGAAACATTGTGTGTCACCTTCACAGAGAACCCAGATAGTCCAAGAGGGGTGACAGAAGCTGGTAATGGTGGTAGATATAATTTCTTTTTTATAATTTAGTATACTTAAACACTTTGTCTAGTATACTTAAACACTTTGTCTGTAACATGAACCGCAGGGATCTTGTATTCATTGGTAATTAAAGATTTAAATCCACACAGTAAGGTGACAAAAAGAAAACATAACAATATAACAGACATGTAGCAGTACTAGCAAAACACATTTTAGCCTACATGTATGAAGAAATTTGATTTTATTGGATATGTTTTATAACCGAATTGAGAAAAAAATATTTTTTTATATTTTCAACCTTTTTTCATTTTTATAGCAAAAAAATAAAAAAACAGCGGTGATCAAATATCACCAAAAGAAAGTAGTTAAAAGAATTTTTGGGTCTCTGAAATGTAAACACAGAGTGGAGAGTGGGGGGTACACAAGGATATGTAGCCCACACACTGCAATAGACAACAATTTAGTTCAATATAGCAGAGTGGAGCACCTTATATCAACAAACTTTTCCTAAACAGACTGACAAATGGCTGCTAGGCATCCTTTTATAGTGAGGGGGTTAGCACATAGCAAGGCTACAATTATTGGTCATTGTAAACCCACAGACCTCAGTTTAAAGGCAGTGGGGGATTATAGTTACATAGAATTTGGTCTGGCAAATGTATACTTTAATGCAGGGGTCTCCAAACCTTCTAAACAAAGGGCCAGTTCACTGTCCTTCAGACTTTAGGGGAGCCAGACAAGGGCCAGTGGGAGTAGAAATTTATGTCAGTGGAAGGAATAGTGCCCCATTGTTGGTGTTAGAGGAAAAGTACCCCATTGTTGTTATTGATTCTGCCCCAATGTTGGAGTCAGTGGGAGGAATTATACTTTTTCGTTTGTGTCAGTGGGAGTAATTGTGGCCTATTATTGGCATCACTAGATGGAATCGTGTCCCATCGTTGGTATCAATGGAAGGAATTGTGCCCCATCGTCAGAGTCAGTGGGAAGAATTGTGCCCTTTTGATGGTGTCAGTGTCAGTGGATGGAAAGTGCACCAAGGGCAAGCAAAGTACTGCAGTTTGAAGACTTCTGCTTAATGCAAGGGGACCACAAATTTTGAACATGCTGGACCCACTATGATTCCATGGTAGTGGCAAACCCAAACCTTATACCTAAAAGTCAACAGGTATATATCGTTGGCCAATTTATGTAGGATATTCTATATATATATATATATATATATATATATATATATATATATATATATATACACACATACACACACTCCCTGGCCAAAATTTTTTTTCCTATTGGATAGTTACTGCATGTGCCCAAAGAATGAGGCCAGCTGACTACCTGAATATACTGAATGACCAGGTTATTCCATCAATCATTTTTCAAGATGACAATGCCAGGATTCATCGGGCTCAAATTGTGAAAGAGTGGTTCAGGGGGCATGAGACATCATTTTTACACATGGATTGGCCACCACAGAGTCCAGAACTTAACCCCATTGAGAATCTTTAGGATGTGCTGGAGAAGGCTTTTCGCAGTGGTCTGACTCTCCCATCATCAATACAAGATCTTGGTGAAAAATGAATGCAACATTGGATGGAAATAAATCTTGTGAAATTGCAGAAGCTTATCGAAACAATGTCACAGCAATTAGGTGTCTTCCTCAGGGGGGTTGTGACATGGGATTGTAGGCCACACCCTCGCCCAATTATGCTATAACTTAAACTAGTGAAATATATATATATATATATATATATATATATATATATATATATAAACCAAACAGATCCACAGTATTTGGCAAAGAAATGGCCGCGGCACACTTTATTGGTTTCAATATAAGTAAAGCAAACATTTAAAATGATCAAATAATAATACTTAAAACCAAAACTCACTTAATGAAACCATAATTGTAATTGCTCTGTTTTTTAGAACTCGAGCAAACCGTAATCACAAGATTTAACCAACAAAAATACACGTCCCCCCTAGAATACTAGGGTGATCCAACCACACAAAGGTGCACGCGACAAAGGGAGGGGGGGGGGCGGGGAACTTTCCTTCTTGCTCTTCAGGTGCAAAAGGAGGAACTCCAGACTGCCACTTGCTTTTATCACCTTGCACCTGCAATCCAGATCCTTCCATGTTACCTCATTGGCTGATACCTGCCCCAGCACCAGAGGGGAAATTAACCCAGTAATAGCCCACCTGTACAAAAACTTCCACTAAGCCTAAGGCTATACTATATTAAAATTAAACTGAGGGTGGCCACAATCCCATGCAAGTGGGCACTTAAATGCACCCCCTTTCTTATGGGATTGTAGGCCACACCCTCGCCCAATTATGCTATAACTTAAACTAGTGAAATAAACCAAACAGATCCACAGTATTTGGCAAAGAAATGGCCGCGGCACACTTTATTGGTTTCAATATAAGTAAAGCAAACATTTAAAATGATCAAATAATAATACTTAAAACCAAAACTCACTTAATGAAACCATAATTGTAATTGCTCAGTTTTTTAGAACTCGAGCAAACTGTAATCACAAGATTTAACCAACAAAAATACACGTCCCCACCAGCCGGGCTTGAGCATCAAGAACGGCCCAGCCCCACCACCGCGGCCTGTTCAATACCATACTGCAGACCTAGGTTAAATATATCGAGACCCACATCAGAAAGGTGAACACCATCCTGCCGATACAGCCCTTGTATTCCGCCTTCCAGATCTACGTGTCGATATGATAAGCCGCTGATTAAAGGCATATATTTTTCCATGGCCCTATTTATCCTTTTCCTCATTTTTTCCATAACTCTCCTCTGGGATGAGGACAGCTAAGGAAGGCGAGGGACCATTTCTGAAAACACAATTACCGTTTTAGGAGAAGAAAGAGAGAAAAAATGCAAATCCCGTTTGATCATGAATAACAATTCCAATGTCTTTACATTCCCCAAATCATTTCCACCCGCATGTACCAGTAAAATGGATGGAGGGGGGCCATGACTGATACAATCTAGTTAAATGAAAATAAAGCTGATGCCACTGGAGGCCCCTAATGCCTTTCCAAAATAATTTAAAGGACTCCTGAGGAAGAGACAAGTTTGTAGAATAATTACGCTGAGCTGCAGAAAATGAAGGAATGGCCCAGAATCCACACTGTGCGCTGGACACCTAAAGGAATTAAACAAACATGTTAGGTCTCACATATGATTTAAAACAGTTGGATTTCCACCTCCCCATATCTTTAATTGCAGCCTCCGAAATACCCCTCCTCGCTGCCTCTGAGGCTGCCCCTATACGAAAAGAATGGGAGGAAAATCAGAATTTTTTTTTTAAACCCAACCACTCTAAGCACTTATGAAACACAAAATCAAACTGATACTTTGTAAGAGGGGAAAGATCATGATGGATCAAAAATTGCAAACCCCCTTGAGGCCTTATACCCAAAAACTGCCGGACCATCGCCCAAGGGCATACCCTCCCAGCAGTCTGAGCCTTCAGGGTAATTCCCACCCCCCTACCCAGGGTGTCCATTTTTGAACGGCTAATCCAAATATGAACTCCATCCCTACCCAACACTACATTTTCATACAAAATGCCACCACCAGCCCTTTTTGATAAAGGTACAATGCGTAAGGCCACGAAGAAGGCCAGCGCAAAGGCTGTCCTAAACAGCATGGATGCGTAACCCGAGCTACGCACTTCAAAGGTTACAGCACATATATCTACTAGCAACTCAATGGAAATAGGTCTCCCGTCATCAGTCAAGAACACCGCCTTCCTGTAACCCTTCAATGCCTGTTGTACAGCAAAATAGCTTGTACATGACCGAAACCCCTCAAGCGGCAAAAGAATGAAATGCCCGCTAGCGTCTTCCTTAAGTGACTATAAGACACCTGCTGCCGCCTCCGGGAGGCCAAAAAATCCAGCACCATCCCTTCGGACGTATGGCCGTCAACAAAACCTCTCGCTTCCGTACATAATAACCAGTCTCTCCAGGGAGGAGAATAGCTCGCCCAAGTTTTAGGAGCCACCGAACCTTCAATCGCCTTTGCCACTACATCCCGACAATCTCCCACAAATGGCCCGGACATTAGATACCTTCCTCGTCGGCTTCCGGCAATAGTTCTCGAAAACGATCCATCTGAAACCGAGATAATGCGTCGGCTAAATTATTCAACACTCCCGGGGTATACTTCGCCTTCAGCCAGATGTTACACTTCAAACACAAAAATACAATTCGCCTAAGCACTTTGATGACAAAAATAGACTTGAAAGACAAACAATTCACCGCGAAAAGGACTCCCTTATTGTCCGTCTCAACCAAAAAACGCCTATTCGCGAATAACACACCCCATAGCTCCAAAGCCACCAGAATTGGAAAAAGCTCCAGCAAAACCACATTCTTCGTTAGTTTGTTGCATTTCCAAAACTCCGGCCATTCACCACAGCACCAATGCGTCTTCTAAATTGCCGCAAAACCTTTTGAGCCTGCTGCATCCGTAAATAAACGAAAGTCCGGTACAAAAACAAAATCCGCCTGGAAAAAAAGATTGCCCATTATAAGTGTCTAAAAAATTGGCCCACACCAACAAGTCCTCCTTCAACAAGCTAGTCAGCCTAATGTGCGAGTACGGCGACTTCAAACCTGAAGTCGACAAATAAAGACGGCGTGAAAAAACGCGCCCCATGGGCATAATCCTACACGCAAAAGCCAGCATGCCCAACAATGACTGCATGGTCTTTAACAACACCTTCCTTCTGACCATGAACATTTGAATCAAAGCTTTCAATCTAACTAACTTATCTACAGGCAACCGAAAATTTAAACGGACGATATCAATGTGAATACCCAGGAAAACAATATCCGTGGCCGGCAAACACGTTTTCTCCTCAGCCACCGGAACTCCAAACTCGTCTGCAACTTCCCTAAAGGATTGCAATAGAAGCAAACACCCATCCGAACCTGGAGGCCCGACAAATAAACAGTCATCCAGGTAATGCACCACTCCGTCACTACCCGACTTGCTGCACACTACCCAGTGTAAAAAAAAAAAAATTGAAAACGCCTCAAAATATGAACAAGACAATGCACACCCCATGGGGAGACATCTATCAAAAATAAATAAATAAATAAACCGTCCAACTGAAAAACTAATTGAAAGCCTCTGGTGCTATAAACAGCAACCTAAAAGCCAACTTTATATCTGCCTTGGCTAACAAAGCCCCAGGCTCAAAAACTTTAATCCTAGCGATTGCCTCCTCAAAAGTCGCATACGAGACCGAGCACAACTCCTCGGCAATGTCATCATTTAACGAATTGCCTTTGGGATAGGATAAATGGTGAATAACCCTAAACTCATTAGGCTCCTTTTTTGGCTCTACTCCCAAAGGCGATATGCGAAAATTGGCAAAAGGCAGGGTTTCAAAAAGGACCCGCAATCCTACCTTGCTCAATTTCTTTGAAAATTTATCCTGCGCCACCTGCGGAAAATTCTCTACCTATTTCAAATTTTTAACCCCTACACAGCCAGAACCTGTAAAAGAAGGTAGCGGAAAACCCCTATCAAAACCCTCAGTGAGAAAAATTGCTTTCTCCCTGTTTGGGTATGTGTCCAGCCACGAACACATTTTTTCCAGCCTCACAGGCGTGTAGGCTTTTCGGAAAAATATTCTTCTGCGGGAGAACTGCTGTCGCCGCATTCTTCTTAAAGCATTTAGCCAACGGATGCGGTCCTGCACAAAATGAACGTGCTTGTACTTACAAGATGCGTTCCACTTATATTGGCAGGGCCGGCGTTAGGGGGGGGGCAAACTGGGCAAATGCCCAGGGCCCCGAATGTCCAGGGGCCCCGTGTCACTGTCAGCCAGGGCCGGACCGGGCAGTGTCCCGGTGGGCCGCGGCGCTCAGAGTCATCAGACTCACTCACAGACTGAGACACTAGAAGACATTCCCTCACTGCGGGCGGCCGCCGGCCGGTGTACTTGCCAGCTATACCGGCTCCGCGGCCAATCAGCCTTCTGTTCAGGGGGGGTGTGGGTTACACCCCCCCTGAGCAGAAGGCTGATTGGCCGCGGAGCCGGTCCGGAAGTCAAGTAGTCAGTGTGTGTCTGTGTGTTCCTTCCCGCGCGGCCGCCGATGATCACTGAAGGCAGCCACTGTAGATGGGAGCTCCTTCAGCCCGACTTCGGGCTGCTCGCGGGGGGGCGGCTGCGGGGAGAGAAGGTAAGTGACTGCCACTGCAGCCTGTGCTGAATAGGAGGGGGGTGGGGCGGCTCGGCTCGGCTCGGCTGCATATAGAGAGGATTTGATGTCTCCTTATGCCGCTGGATGGATGGATTCTTCTCCTCCCTTCTGCAGGCATTCTGCGGCTGCAGGAGAGATATGGAAATATCAATTTCTGTATATGCAGCTGAGCTGTCCCATCCCCCTCCTATTCAACTTCTTTTACTGCCCCCCCCAGTGATCTTAGCCCCCCCCCCCGTGATCTTAGCCCCCCCCCCGTGATGTGTTCTTAGCCCCCCCCAGTGATTGTAGCCCCCCGCTCCAGTGATCGTAGCCCCCCTCTCCAGTGATCGTAGCCCCCCTCTCCAGTGATCGTAGCCCCCCTCTCCAGTGATCGTAGCCCCCCCTCCCCAGTGATCGTAGCCCCCCGATCGTAGCCCCCCCTCCCCAGTGATCGTAGCCCCCCTCCCCAGTGATCGTAAACCCCCTTCCCAGTGATCGTAGCCCCCCCTTCCCAGTGATCGTAGCCCCCCCTCCCCAGTGATCGTAGCCCCCCTCCCCAGTGATCGTAGCCCCCCTCCCCAGTGATCGTAGCCCCCCCTCCCCAGTGATCGTAGCCCCCCCTCCCCAGTGATCATAGCCCCCCCTCCCCAGTGATCGTAGCCCCCCTTCCCAGTGATCGTAGCCCCCCGATCGTAGCCCCCCCTCCCCAGTGATCGTAGCCCCCCTCCCCAGTGATCGTAGCCCCCCTCCCCAGTGATCGTAGCCCCCTTCCCAGTGATCTTAGCCCCCCTCCCCAGTGATCTTAGCCCCCCCAGTGATCTTAGCCCCCCTCCCCCAGTGCTCTTAAACCCCCTGTACTCTTTAGCCCCCCCGTGCTCTTCAAGTCCCCACAGTGCTTTTCGTCTCCCCCTATGCTCTCTGGCTCCCCCAGTGCTCTCCACCCCCCTGTGCTCCCTGGCTCCCCCTTAAGTGCCATCCAGTCCCCCCCCCATGCTTTCCATCCCCCTGGTTTTCCCTGCCCACCACCCCCCCCCATGCTTTCCATCCCCCTGGTTTTCCCTGCCCACCACCCCCCCCCCAGTGCTATCCACACCCTGCGCCTTCCAACCCCCCTGCAATGCTTTCCAAACCCCCCCCTTAATTCTCTCCAGTTCCCCCCCCCCCTTGCCCTTCAGCTCCTCCAGTGCTATCTGCTTTCCCTGTGCTCTCCAGCCCCCCTAGTGTCCTTCTATCTTCTATCATGTCTGCAGTCTCTGACCTTCTCTTGTATCACATCCGCAGTCTCTGGACCATCTCCTGTACTATGTCTGCAGTCTCTGAACATCTACTGTATCACGTCTGCACTCTCTGACCATCTACTGTATAATGTCTGTAGTCTCTGACCATCTCTTGTATCATGCCCTCAGTCTCTGACCATCTCCTGTATCATGCCCTCAGTCTCTGACCATCTCCTGTATCATGCCCTCAGTCTCTGACCATCTCCTGTATCATGCCCTCAGTCTCTGACCATCTCCTGTATCATGCCCTCAGTCTCTGACCATCTCCTGTATCATGCCCTCAGTCTCTGACCATCTCCTGTATCATGCCCTCAGTCTCTGACCATCTCCTGTATCATGCCCTCAGTCTCTGACCATCTCCTGTATCATGCCCTCAGTCTCTGACCATCTCCTGTATCATGCCCTCAGTCTCTGACCATCTCCTGTATCAAGCCCTCAGTCTCTGACCATCTCCTGTATCAAGCCCTCAGTCTCTGACCATCTCCTGTATCATGCCCTCAGTCTCTGACCATCTCCTGTATCATGCCCTCAGTCTCTGACCATCTCCTGTATCATGCCCTCAGTCTCTGACCATCTCCTGTATCATGTCCTCAGTCTCTGACCATCTCCTGTATCATGTCCTCAGTCTCTGACCATCTCCTGTATCATGTCCTCAGTCTCTGACCATCTCCTGTATCATGCCTTCAGTCTCTGACCATCTCCTGTATCATGCCCTCAGTCTCTGACCATCTCCTGTATCGTGCCCTCAGTCTCTGACCATCTCCTGTATCGTGCCCTCAGTCTCTGACCTTCTCCTGTATCGTGCCCTCAGTCTCTGACCATCTCCTGTATCGTGCCCTCAGTCTCTGACCATCTCCTGTATCGTGCCCTCAGTCTCTGACCATCTCCTGTATCGTGCCCTCAGTCTCTGACCATCTCCTGTATCGTGCCCTCAGTCTCTGACCATCTCCTGTATCGTGCCCTCAGTCTCTGACCATCTCCTGTATCGTGCCCTCAGTCTCTGACCATCTCCTGTATCGTGCCCTCAGTCTCTGACCATCTCCTGTATCGTGTCCTCAGTCTCTGACCATCTCCTGTATCGTGCCCTCAGTCTCTGACCATCTCCTGTATCGTGCCCTCAGTCTCTGACCATCTCCTGTATCGTGCCCTCAGTCTCTGACCATCTCCTGTATCGTGTCCTCAGTCTCTGACCATCTCTTGTATCGTGTCCTCAGTCTCTGACCATCTCTTGTATCGTGTCCTCAGTCTCTGACCATCTCGTGTATCGTGTCCTCAGTCTCTGACCATCTCGTGTATCGTGTCCTCAGTCTCTGACCATCTCCTGTATCGTGTCCTCAGTCTCTGACCATCTCCTGTATCGTGTCCTCAGTCTCTGACCATCTCCTGTATCATGTCCTCAGTCTCTGACCATCTCCTGTATCATGTCCTCAGTCTCTGACCATCTCGTGTATCATGTCCTCAGACTCTGACCATCTCGTGTATCATGTCCTCAGTCTCTGACCATCTCGTGTATCATGTCCTCAGTCTCTGACCATCTTGTGTATCATGTCCTCAGTCTCTGACCATCTCGTGTATCATGTCCTCAGTCTCTGACCATCTCGTGTATCATGTCCTAAGTCTCTGACCATCTCGTGTATCATGTCCTCAGTCTCTGACCATCTCTTGTATCAGGTCCGTAGTCTCTGACCATCTCTTGTATCATGTTTGCAGTCTCTGACCATTTCCTGTACTATGTCCAGCGGGAACACTCTGCAGCCACACCGCACAGCACACCCAAGGTAAGTGGAGGACTGGAGAGAGGAGTGACTTCTACTTAGGGATTTATTTTGCAGATAGGCTGGGCTGGCACTGGCAGCAACAATTTTATTCAAAGAAATCAGGATTTCTTCTGCAAATATACTGGCACTGGCAGCAACAATTTAATTCAAATCAGAATTTCTTTTGCAAATAGGCTGGCCTGGCACTGGCAGCCAGGCATAGTACTAGTCTAGTACAATGCCTGCCAGTGCCTTGTCTGATCTGATGATGTCACTGCCAGGCTATTTGCAGAAGAAATCCTTATTTTTCCTCATTTTTTTGATCATGTGTCATGATGATATTGGTTTTGGTAATTGTCTGACTCTGATGCCAGCCTATTTGCTGAAGAAATCCTGATTTGAATAAAATATTTGCTGCTAGTGCCAGCCTGCCAGGCTATTTGCAGAAGAAATCCTGATTTGAATAAAATTGTTGCTGCCAGTGCCAGCCTACCAGGGGCTGATCTGAGGTGTGAAGGTGCAGAAATTTGGGTGATCTGAGGTGTGAAGGTGCAGGAATTGGGGTGGTCTGAGGTGTGAAGGTGCAGGAATTGGGGTGGTCTGAGGTGTGAAGGTGCAGAAATTGGGGTGACCTGAGGTGTGAAGGTGCAGAAATTGGGGTGGCCTGAGGTGTGAAGGTGCAGGAATTGGGGTGGTCTGAGGCGTGAAGGTGCAGGAATTAGGGTGATCTGATTTGTGAAGGTGTGCAAAGCTCACTTGATTTCTTATTTATTCTATTTAATGTTATTTAATTAAAGCATATTTTCATGTAGTTGTATGTTTTATTTGGCTAAATTTGATTAAATGCGGCTATATTTTTGGTAGAATATAAAAAAATTTGGGGCCCCACTTTTAGGTTTGCCCAGGGCCACACTTTATCTAAAACCGGCCCTGTATATTGGCTTTCATTGAAAGCAAAACAAAACCCTTTGCAGTAGGCCATGTTAGAAGTGCTAACCTGTAATTTTTTAGGGGGTACCTGTTTCTGGGGGGCTATTAAATTCAGCCAAAGGCCGACATCCTTCATTCCCTATTTCAAGGACGGGTGTACTGACAACTTCTGTCTGAAGGATTCATCCTAAAAATACCAGCCTAGCCCCCCAAAGCTCTTGTAAGCTTCCAATATATGGTCCAAATGTTGGAACAACCCCCCGCACCTCTCAGGAATTCCCTGTGCGTTGGCAAAAGCGACAATAAATCCACAAAATCGTCCCTCGAAATTTTTTCCTTGCCCGACAGGTTCAGGTGGTAACCCAGAGGCGACATCTCACAGGGCATGACATCTTTCATGCACGCCTCTGGCACGCTAAAACCAGCCTGAGTCAATGGGGTCAAAGAGAAAACATGTTTGACACTTGTTCTGAGTTAAATTGAAAATGTTCTTTAGAGGAGACATGAGAAGACACAGCAGGAGAAAAAACAGGAGCACTATGAGATTGCTGTGCTGTTAAATCTTTTGCAGCCACAGCAATACCAACAGCCAAAGAGTTAACAAGTGAAGATAAAGAATCAATCAACACAGACAGATTTTTTAGTTGACAAGACTCACCAGCTGCTGGAGGTGAAACAGCTTCTTGTCCAGCCATCTCCTCCAGCAGCACACCAGCAGCAGCTGTCCCTTGTGTCCGGGGGGGGGGGGGGTAAGCAGTGATGCCTCCTGCAAGGGGTTAACAGGCAGTGCAGCAACCTGTATAGGAGAAAGGAGACACCCTCTCCCAGTCCTTGGACCTGCCTGCAGAGTGTCAGCCTTATTTCTTCCTCTCCTTCCTGGAGACTGTGAGGCGGCTCTCATCTTCTTATTGGGGCGGCGCATGTGTGCCCCCATCTTCCCAGCATCTTGCACTCTGTCTGGCCGCTCTGCCTCCCGCTCGCCATCTTCCACATAACGCTGCCTTCTCTCCGGTGCCTGACTCCTCAGTTCTTCTGCTTCCATCCTACGCACGGCCTGTACTGGCTCTTGGGGGGGAGGGGGGTCCACCACCGACACCCGACATGATCCCGGCCACCTATGATTCCTGCTGTCCTGTGCTGGTAAACTGCAAGCTTAAACACCGCCACAGCCAGTCCTCGCCGCCCGCTCCTTCCGCCTTTTCAATGAGCTGCTTCAGCAAAGCTTCCATGCTGACCAGGTAACTCTGCAGAGAACTTTCCTTCTTGCTCTTCAGGTGCAAAAGGAGGAACTCCAGACTGCCACTTGCTTTTATCACCTTGCACCTGCAATCCAGATCCTTCCATGTTACCTCATTGGCTGATACCTGCCCCAGCACCAGAGGGGAAATTAACCCAGTAATAGCCCACCTGTACAAAAACTTCCACTAAGCCTAAGGCTATACTATATTAAAATTAAACTGAGGGTGGCCACAATCCCATGCAAGTGGGCACTTAAATGCACCCCCTTTTTTATTCTCCTGAGGAAGACACTTAGTCCCTGTGTCATCACGCGTAGGGGAGGGGCCAAGTCCACGTCAGTGAAACAGGCTGTTCGGCAGTGAGAGGAACGCCAAAGACTAACAGTGAGAAACATGTCGGGCTTCTCTGTCACTATATTGGTTTTAAACTTCCCGTCTGGATAGTCCGGTGCGCTTCATGCACCTGACACATGTGAGTGATTTAATAATTTTAATAAATATTTGTTTTATACAAAACAATACTTGCACTATGGATTTGTATTTTTTCCTTATGCATGAGAGCTGGTGAGTCCATCTAAATAGGCTGGGAGCCAGTACACCGGAGATCATCCATCCTTCACCTGCAGGGATTTTTTGATGCTGTTATTTTACCACGATTAGCCATGAGGTCACAAGATTAGCCATGAGGTCACATTTCCTAAGGTGAGAACCCACCTTGAGGGGGGCACACGGGTAGAGCTGACACGTTGGACAAACCGTCAGAACAACCATTGTTCACAGATTGCCAATTTATTATATGAACACTGGTGACTGGGACTATTTATTTATCCTGGGATCAAGGACAATATTTTTATCTTTATCCCAGCACCATTTTGGTTTTTTTATATATCTATATATTTTAACACTTCAATATATATTTTTTTCTTTCACTTATGAGATAAATATATATTAATTTATTTATTTATTTAATGATATATGCTTTTTAGACGAGTTTGTCACAATAAATCCACATAGGATAGCACGGATATTCACACACGTATTTGAATACACTCATTTATACTAATTTTTGCGCAGCACTTACATAATTTTTACCTATTTATTTACACTTACCTTAAGGGGAGTGATCAGTGCAAGCAGCATAACCTTTCCTGTAAAAATATAGTAGCTTGCAGGAATTTTTACTTTATCCCCTTTGACATTTATTCATCTCACTGTAATGCAAGCAGACACAAACTACATGATAGTGCAAACTCTACTCTGAATTCAGGAGCAGTGAGTGCAGCACCATTGTCCCACTGGCACAGGAAGCTGCATTAACCACTTAAGGACCGAAAGGTTTTACCCCCTTAATGACCAGGCCACTGTGTTACTTTTACTAACAATTGCGCGGTCGTGCGACGCTGTACCCAAAAAAAAATGATGTCCTTTTTTTCCCACAAATAGGGCTTTCTTTTGGTGGTATTTGATCACCTCTGTGATTTTTATTATATGCGCTATAAACAAAAAAAGAGAGACAATTCTGAAAAAACTAACAAACAATATTTTTTCTTTCTGCTATAAAACAGTCCCAATAATAAAAAAAATGAAAAAATCTAATTTTTTCATCAATTTAGGCCAATATGTATTCTGATACATATTTTTGGTAAAAAAAAACCCAATAAGTGTCTATTGATTGGTTTGCGCAAACGTTATCGGGTCTACAAACTAGGGGATAGATGTCATTTTTATTTATTTAATTATTTTTTTACTAGTAGTGGCGGCAATCGATTTTTAGCGGGACTGTGACATTGCGGTGGACAGATCTAACACGTAACTGACACTTTTGAGGGGACCAGTGACATTACTACAGTAATCAGTGCTAAAAATGTGCACTGTTGCTGTACTAATGACACTGGCAGGGAAGGGGTTAACACCAGGGGCAATCAAAGTGTTAAGTGTGCTCCTAGGGAGTGCTTTTTAACTGTGTGGGGTACGGACTCAATAGATGAACACAGACACCTGTGTTCCTAAATAGTAGGAACACAGGATCCCTGTGTTCATCTGTGACAGAACGCCGGTCTGCCTTGTTTACATAGGCAGACCGCCGTTCTGTATCCATGGGGAGTGTTCGCGGGTCGCCTGCGGACATTGGGTCTGCCAGACCCGCTGATTGGCTCCCTCTCTCGCCAATGGATGGGCATGCACCGCACCCATTGTCTATTACCCGAAGCAATGTACAGGTATGTCGTTTTGCGTAATAGAGCTGACCTGCCGCAGTAAAACTACGGCGGCTGGTCGGCAAGTGGTTAAGTGGACTTCACTGTCAGTCTCCACAGGTATTTATGGGACTTCACAGGGGGATTAGGAGAAAATTGTAACTGCAGATGCAATTATAATGAAGTGCCGCCGCACATATATATATATTTTTATAAGCAACCATACTTCTGTTTTATTATAAACCAGCTGTCATTTATTATGTCCCCCTTGTTGGTAGAGCAGATGGAAACAATGATCTGCACCTGTTATTATGTACTAAGCTTGGTAATGTATTACCTAAATGTATCTGCTATAATGTAGTAATTCCTGTAACTATTCCAATCCTGTAAATTACTTTGGAACTACAGTTAGAATTTGATCTTAGTCATTAAAATAGGCTTTTCTCTTTATATTTAATATACGATATTGCCAGATATAGGTTTTCTGCTCCATGTATATTACAGAGTCCCAATTACATTAACTCAATGGTGTAAACAACATACAATGAATTACAATTTTTACATTGTAGTTAAATAATATTAACAGTTAAAATATGAATGATATTTTATGCTACTCTGACACATCTGGTAATACAGAGCTTATTTTTTACCTTGGTATAATTCGCTGTTTTCACATTTAGAGACTCAACAGTATACATACTAATTAATGTGGTTCTAAAGGCTAGACATGTTTTACCTTAATGCATACCCTGCATTAAGGTAAAATAATATCCCAGTGATAATATTATCCCCCCACCACCCTACTCACTCGCTCCAGCGCTGTGCCCATCTGTAGTGGCTTTCTCCCCTCTCCCTGCTCTCACAGGCTTTGCTGAGGCAGCGGGAGCCATTGCTTTCAATCAAATTCTGTGAGGAGCGTATGGGGGTGTGGCCAAGCCACACTGCGCGTGTCGATGGATGCACACAAACCAGCTCACGCTCGAGCCCGCAGGTGTACCACCATAGAAGGCAGTTTCCTATGGTGGTGCAACGAGAAGAGGAGGAGCCTAGAGCATTGGCGGGGGACCCGAGAAGAGGAGGTTCTGGGCCACTCTCTGCAATATCATTGCACAGAGCCAGTAAGCATAATATGTTTGTTATTTCAAAAAAATTATTCTGAGCCGCAACCGCTTTAAGTTTTCATTCAGAGAAGGTCATGATGGTTACTATTATCATCTATCTGGATATTTTTGTAATTATAAAGTAACCATATGAGCCTAACAGTAAAATACAGGCTGTTAAGATGAACCTGTATATTTTTGCAATAACTGGTAAATAAGCCATGGCGTG
Source organism: Pelophylax lessonae (assembly GCF_965119305.1). NCBI lineage: Eukaryota > Metazoa > Chordata > Amphibia > Anura > Ranidae > Pelophylax > Pelophylax lessonae. Next base: position 261,452,757 of record NC_138770.1, on the reverse strand, counting down.
TTTTCATGTACTAAAAAGAAGAAGCTATGCTAATTAAAATTTGGAAAAAATGAAAACATTTGCCATGCATGCAAGCATGTATGTGTCACATTGCAGGTTGTTCAGCTGACCATGGAAGGGGCAAAATGCTTTTTTAGAATCACAGAGGAGACCTTTTCATATTATCCTATAAGTCATCAAAAACTGTTATGTGTATTCATATACTTTGTCTGAGACACACTGTCCCTCTCTTAAGTGCTTGGCAAGATGTCTGCACTATTTCTTGCAGAATCCATCCATGGTGGTGATGATGATGAGCTCATACAAGCAGTTGACTTTAGGCCCGTACACACGTACCGATTGTCGGCCGTAAATATTTGGCCAACGTCAGATCGGCCGATTGTCGGCTTGTTAGTATGATGCTTCCGACAACTGACTGCGACTTTTCGGCCGAACAAAATCTGGTGTGCAGGCTTTAAAATTTTTGTTGGCCAACAAGGAACTGCCGATTGTTCGTCAGTCAGTACAGATTTCGGCCGACAAAAATGTGATGAGCAAGACTGGGCATGCTCAGTGAAGAAAAAACACACGAAAAGTAGACCAGCACATGACATCACTTCTGAAGTTGGTTGTTGTTGGCCGACAAAATTCATGTGCAGTCTAGAGCACATTTCAACCAACACAACAGCACCGGACAAAAGACGGCCGATCGGTCGGCTGACAATCGGTACGTGTGTACGAGGCTTTACACAGAAAAGATGTGATAGCCAGGAACATATTAGATATTTTTGTTTAGTCAAAGTTGCAGTAAGAAGATTCAAGTTAGGAAAAAAACAGTGCAAATTTAATATGACCATCTTGCACTATTCAAACATTATTTTGTTGTGGATATCTGTCCTGTTCAGGTGGTCCTGCCAGTGAATCTGCCTTACTCCTATTCAACACGGAAGAGCCTGTAGTGAATTAATTGCAGTGTTGTCAACCTACTCAGCGCTGTAGCTTACAGAAAAATAAAATAAAAAAGTACCCTGCATAGTAACAGGAGAAGAAAAAGGGGCCATTGAGTTAACAAAAAATGGCAGCAGGGACAACATAGTAAAATTTATCTGTATAACTTTATTGGCGATAAAAAATATTTCATAAATGTAAATATAAGCATCTCAGACAGGAAATAATACCAGAACCACATCTAATACATGAAACAAAAAAACACAGAGAACATTCAAAAATATCAAACTAAAAAAACGTCCGGACGTCAGGCCAGATGAAGCTATGCATCTGCTTTGCGAAATGCGTTGATGTCATCCCTCATCGTGACACCATCTCCGACATCCCCAGATGGGTGGCGGACTTTATATATGCAAACCGGGATGGATGGAAGGAGAAAGATTCTCCATACCTTGACCAAACCAAACTAATTTTATATACAAGCATGTCTTAATGGTTTGAAAGCATACTATTTGGAATTTCACAATATCCCTGGAACACAACGGTCTAGGATCACAGTTGAGCTGACCGGGTGACTGATCTCATGCAGGAGGTTAAGGTACTTGTATCCCCAGTGACTAAACAGCACTCCATAGATGCTCAAGCGTCACACATTAGTTGATCCTCATCGCATAATATACCATATCCAGTGGAAGCCGAGATTTGCTGTTTGTCCATACACGTCTGGGTACATTATATAACCCGTATTGTTGCACAAATCTTTAAAGGCACAGGACAAGCAGTAATTTACTTTGGCAGAGAATACAGCTGTCTTCTTGGGACATGGTTTCATGGAACCAAGCAATTTAGCTAGGATGAACTGTCCTATTGCAGATTTATCACAGCCCTACAAGCAACCGTTATAGCTTTATGACCTGGAACAATCAGCCATACCTAGGGAATTTCCCAAAGAAAGCAAGATTTCATAGCTGGTCAGGGGCTTCTCAGCAGGGCTCTTGCATCTATTTCCACGCCATGGTTCCCCCATCCAGTTTTTCCCTTTAGACACATGCTTCCATAGCTCCAGCTCCCAGGGGGCCACACATGGATATTTCCATTTACACTGCATTTTTTACAATAAGAGAGACAGATGATTGCCATTGGTAATCCCCCTGTGTGGTGGATATTCCTGGCGTCTGGATGTATTTTTCGTTTAGTAGTGTTAAATAGGGATGATCAAACTTTTGAAAAGTTTGGTTCGACCCGAATTTCCCGAAAGTTCGGTTCGTATTCCAGAACCCCATTGAAATCAATGGGACCCGAACTTCTGGAATCAAAAAACACCATTTTGAAGCCCTAAAACCCAATGAATCTTAAAAGTTCTTAAAAATTTTCGTTTTTGAGAGCCAATTATTGAAAAAATTATTGAAAAAAAAAAATGAGATTTCTTTGGATTTAGTGTCTGGGGGGTCTAAAAAGTTTACCTGTGAAGTTTCAGCTCTGTAGCATGTCCAGAACCTAGGGCTGGGCGATTTTGTCTAAAAAAAAAAAATCTTCGATTTTTAAAGAAAAATTCGAGTTTCGATTCGATTTTCGATTTTTTTTTCAATGCACTTAAAAAATTACTGCAGACATCAGATATAGTGTCAAAAGTGCAACTTTATAAAGTGTTTGTAGACTGTCTTGCTGAAGAAAGCATAGTAGAGTTCTATTGGAGTGAGTAGTAAATAGAGTGCTTGTTGACTGTCCTAAGCAATGTAGAATGTTTGATGACGGTCTTGCTGGAGAGAGCAGTATAGAATTCTATTGGAGAGAGCAGTATAGAGAGTCTGTAGACCGACTTTGTGGAGAGAGCAGAATACAGTTCTTAGTGACTGTCCTTCTGGAGAGACTGGACTGATTATTCCAATCAGAAGGGAGAAGAAACTGATGATTTATGAAGGCCTTGTATGGCCACCATAAGGGCTTCTTTACACTAGCTAGAGGCAAGGACTCCTCTGAAAAGTGATCTGTACTTTTCAGAAGTGTTGAATAGGCAGTGAGGCGATAGGATGCCTTTTTTTATCCCCTAAATGTCACACTCCTGTGTCCCGCACACACTGCATTGGACATGAATGGGTCTCGAATTCCTGGCAGCAGCAAAGGTCAAACACGACAGTAGGTAATTCCTGGTGTGACCGCAAAACACTGCGACTGCAGCATATGTACACCCCCCTCCCCCCCTCCCCAGCGACTACAGCTAAAAGGGGAGCGGTACAAACCTGGCTTAACAACGTGATTTTACTGCACCCCTCCCTGTAAACAAGAGTGTTATATCAGAGCAAACCTGAACAATCCATTCAGTCTGCATCCAATCAGTCACACCCACTACACAGCTGAAGGGAGATACAAAGGAGATTGTACTGTGTATAGCAGATACAGTCTATACAATCTGATTGTACAATCTCTCTTAGATCATCCAACACTCCAACACCAGGCACAAGGACCTGCCTGACTGTATAGAGATGGATAGGCCAGGTCCTCATATATTATAAAGATTCAGTAGATCTGAAATTTGATTGTACAATCAGATTGTGACAGGTGGGGTGACCCTACGGAGACTCGGTAGATCTGAGGTTGCCTGTACGCATTGGGTGACCCTACAGGAGACTGTACAGAGTCTATACAATCTGGTTGTAATGTGTGTGGGGTGACCCTACAGGGGACTGTACAGAGTCCATACAATCTGATTGTAGTGTGTGTGATGTGACCCTACCGGAGACTGAACAGAGTCCATATAATCTGATTGTAGTGTGTGTGTGTGTGGGGTGACCCTACAGGAAACTGTACAGAGTCTATACAATCTTATTGTACGATCTCCTGTAGGCTCACCCCACACATTACAACCTGTTCACACCATCAGCTTGAGATCTACTGTATGTATGTATGTAATAGAAGGACCTACCTACTCCATCTCACCCACCTCCATACAAGCAGGCCTGCCCTGGCACTACATACTTATAACAGAGATCATACAATCAGATAGTAAGGTGTGTGAGCTGACCATGCAATCTGATCATACGATTTGCAGCAGGGAAGAATTCATGTGGCAGAGGAAGACCCACAGTGATCTGCAGAGGGTGGAGGGAGGACTTCGCCTCTCCTGTACACCTGGGAGGAGAGGAGCAGGCTGGCCGGATGCTGTCCGGAGGAACAGGCGGAACTCACCACTATACGTCCAGGTGGAAGGCCCAGTACTGAGGACGCAGGTTACACCAGCCCGGGACTTTCTCTGCCTCCTCCCCGAACACACACACGTCGTTCTCCGCTTCCAGCAACATACGCCTCTGCTCAGCACTCAAAGCTTTACCGCGTCCAATCTCCCCCACACAGATCCTGCACACTGCGCATGCCCACAACAACAGGACCTCCGTCACACAAACAACCTCCTATCACAGCGCGCCGCAGCCCCTGTACAGACGCACCGCCCGCAGCTGACGTCACATCCAGGTGGTCCGTTACTGGGGAGTTCGGTTCCTGTGAAAACTCGAGTTTGAAAAAAAAAATCGTTTCACACTTAAAAATCGATAAATCGATTAAATCGATTTATCGCCCAGCCCTACCAGAACCAGAAAAAAAAAACCAGATTATTTTTCTTAGAATTTCAGTAGCGCAGGGATGGTGTTACCCTCCTTTCACACCTGGGCGTTTTTGTTTCAGGCGTTTTTTAGGCGTTTTTTTTTTACTTCTGTATAGGGGTATATATATATATATATATATATATATATATATATGTGTGTGTGTGTGTGTGTGTGTGTATATATATGTATACCCCTAACCCAGAATCTGCATAGTGGGGTCACCCTGACATGGCAGAGCTCGGTCACTCTGACATGGCAAAGTCAGTTCACCCTAAACTACACTACGGTCACCCTGACATGGCAGAGTCAGTTCACCCTAAACTACACTACGGTCACCCTGACATGGCAGAGTCAGTTCACCCTAAACTACACTACGGTCACCCTGACATGGCAGAGTCAGTTCACCCTAAACTACACTACGGTCACCCTGACATGGCAGAGTCAGTTCACCCTAAATTACACTACGGTCACCCTGACACTTAATACTATCCCTACAAAAACTAGATTTCTGAATCTAACTATAGTGGTATATAGTACCCTAACTACACTGCATATTCCTTTCCTCACACTAATAATTGCAAAATGACACTGGAGCTTTACAAGCAGCAGGAGAAACACAAATGCTTCCACTCTCTTCCACAGCCTCTGTATTACAATGCTAGAGGTTTGGCGGGGCTATGTTATATACTGGGGGGCGTATGGTGGCGTATTCACTCCTGATTGGCCTCTGGACCCCGTAGTCACTCCAATCACATTCCTAGCAGACTCCTGCCCCATCAATTGGCTTTTACTGATGTTTCTGGGCCAATCACGGGCTTTTAAAGCCCAGTTCCTGTCCCATTGCATTTTGGGCGGTTCTGGTGGCTGAATTCCGAACATTTACAGCAAAAAGTTCGGAATTCGGCCGAATCTTGAACACCCAATGTTCGGGTCGAACCGATGGTCGACCCGAACCATTCAATCATCCCTAGTGTTAAATGCTCTGTGTGTTTTTTTGTTTTATGTCAGCATGGTTTCATGCATTAGATGTGGTTCTGGTATTTTTTCCTGTCCGGGATGTGTATATGCACATTCATGAAATATTTTTATCACCAATAAAGTTATACAGATAAGATTTTACTATTCTATCTCGCTGCAATTTTTTTCTTAACTCAGTAGTCCCATTTTCTTCTCCTGTGACTATGCAGGGTACTTTTTTTCTGTATGCTATATGGGCTATGTTGACAGACACCTCACAGGTGTAGGCAAGAGTGGGTTATTTATAAATATTATAAGCCTTCTTTTTTGCTTCTTATAATCAGCACTCTACAGGTGAAACTCAAAAAATTTGAATATCGTGCAAAAGTTAATTTATCCATGTCATCTGCTGGTGTTGGTCCGCTGTGTTTTATGAGGTCCATAGTCAATGCAGCCCTCTAGCAGGAAATTCTAGAGCACTTCATGCTTCCCTCTGCTGACCAGCTTTATGGAGATGCTGATTTCATTTTCCAGCAGGACTTGGCACTTGCCCACACTGCCAAAACTACCAATACCTGGTCACATGATTATGGTATCACTGTGCTTGATTGGCCAGCAAACTCGCCTGACCTAAACCCCACAGAGAATGTGTGGGGTATTGTCAAGAGGAAGATAAGAGATACCAGACCCAACAATGCAGACGAGCTGAATGCAAGCAATCAAAGCAATCTGAGCTTCCATAACACCTCAGCAGTGCCACAGGCTGATCGCCTCCATGCCACGCCGCATTGAGGCAGTAATTGCTGCAAAAGGGGCCCAAACCAAGTACTGAGTACATATGCATGCTTGTACTTTTCAGAGGTCCGATATTGTTCTATGTACACTCCCTGTTTTATTGATTGCATGTACTATTCTAATTTACTGAGACTGTGGATTTTGGGTTTTCATGAGCTGTAAGCCATAATCATCACAATTATGACAAATCACGGCTTGAACTATCTTGCTGTGCATGTAATGAGTCTATCTCATACATCAGTTCCCCTTTTAAGTTGCATTACTGAATTAAATTAACTTTTGTACAATATTCTAATTTTTCGAGTTTCACCTGTAGTTGCCTGGACTAAAGTGCTGATTATGCTGTCCTCACACTGTGAAGCCTACTACTCAATGCCAGCTGCACTGCCTACATTTACGAAGGGTCTACCTATAGGCACAGTGTTCTTGAGAAATGGAATCTAATGGGTGCCCTCAATCGCGAGGAAGAGACCTAGCACACCCTCTTAAAGCGGAACTTCACTCTCTCAATCAGCATGAACTATTTTTAATCCTTATGCTGCTAGCGTTAGTAATTTGATAGGAAAGTATATCATATTTACTTGTTTTCAACTTTTGTTTTACATTTCTTTTGTTACTTCCTGTTTTTTTTATGCCTAGGTAAATGATGTCATATATCCCAGCAGTCTTCAGGAGGAGAGGGAGGGTTCTAAGCTCAGCCTATCCCTGAGCTGAGGGCAAATAGATTCCAGGAAGTAAATGATACATAAATCATGTGCCCTTACTCAAATGGCTACTGCCGGAAATGTCAGGGGGTGCTTTTCAAAATGATTTCTCAGCAAAATAAAGCATGGAGATATGGATGGATGGGGGGAGTTTGCTTTGAATATTAAACATTAGTTAAATAGCATTTTTGGTTTGTGGTCCTCAGATGCAGTGCAGTTCCACTTTAAGGCTGGGTTCACACTGGATTGTGGAGCCGCTCACAGCTGGATGTCTGGTTCATCCTGCTTACCATTTCAGGTCCAAATTCAGTCTGAATTTTTGGCTGAATTCGGACGTGAAATGGACCAGAAGACGCACACGAATTTCCAGCAAACTGCTACACAGTTGTCCTGAAGCTGTGTGAACCAGCTCCATTGAGAGCCGGTCACAGTCTCCTAACGTGTTAATCGGATGCTGGGAAACCCGCATCCAATTCGCACCAGTGTGAACCTAGCCCTAATCCATTATCTTAGCTCTAGGGAATGATGTGTTGCTCCTCAGACAATGTCCTATAAGCTAAGGAGAGAATTCCTACTTGCTCTGGAGATAAGTAAGAAAAAAAATGTGATGGCATTTACAGAGGGAGAAGTATCATAATGGGTTAATGTGACACTGAGACCCCGTTCACACTGGGGCGACCTGTCAGGCGACTTGGTCGCCTGACAGGTCACCTGCCATAGAGAAGATGTGGACCCGTTCTAATAGGAGCGACACAAGTCGCTCCGACTTAGAAAAAGGGTCCGAAGCTTCTTTGGGGCGACCCGGTGCGACCTGCATTGACTTCAATGATATGTGAGGTCGCCCCGGCAAGTCGGATCGCCCCAGTGTGAACGGGGTCTTAGGCTAGAGTTTCTATACTGGACTCTCCTACATCACCATAATAATCACATAATGGACACTCCTACATCACCATAACAATTATATACTGGACATTTCCACATCACCATAATAATTATATACTGGACACTCCTACATCACCATAATAATTATATACGCGGGACACTCCTACATCACCTTAGAAATCATATATTGGACACTCCTACATCACCATAATAATCATATACTGGACACTCCTACATCACCATAGAAATCATATACTGGACACTCCTACATCACCATAAAAATCATATACTGGACACTCCTACATCACCATAGAAATCATATACTGGACACTCCTACATCACCATAATAATTATATACGGGACACTCCTACATCACCATATAAATCATATATTGGTCACTCCTACATCACCATAATAATCATATACTGGACACTCCTACATCACCATAGAAATCATATACTGGACACTCCTACATCACCATAATAATTATATACGGGACACTCCTACATCACCATAGAAATCATATATTCGACACTCCTACATCACCATAATAATCATATACTGGACACTCCTACATCACCATAATAATTATATACAGGACACTCCTACATCACCATAGAAATCATATATTCGACACTCCTACATCACCATAATAATCATATACTGGACACTCCTACATCACCATAGAAATCATATACTGGACACTCCTACATCACCATAATAATTATATACGGGACACTCCTACATCACCATAATAATTATATACTGGACACTCCTACATCACCATAGAAATCATATACTGGACACTCCTACATCACCATAATAATTATATACAGGACACTCCTACATCACCATAATAATCATATACTGGACACTCCTACATCACCATAGAAATCATATACTGGACACTCCTACATCACCATAGAAATCATATACTGGACACTCCTACATCACCATAATAATTAACGCATATACAAAGATGCCAAGTACGTAGAGATAAAAGGCACTGGTCTCATCAATAATATATGAATTAAGAAATGCTAATTAATATTCACGATTGTGGAATTGTTTTTTTTTTTTTTTTTTAAGTGGTCTATTATGTAATAAAATGTATTATTTTTTATATATTTTTTTGTTTGTTTTTTATTTTGGCACCTTCAAAGTCCCCCCTTTTTTGCATTTCTAAATTCATAATAATCAATGACTCATCCTGATCCCCATTCAGCTTCCTGTCATTGTCCCAGTATATCTTTTGGCATATTTAGGTAATGACATCATCAGCATTCTCTGCTCCTTTATTTACAGCTATCTGTCAGCTAGGGAAAGCTAATTGTATGATTTGTTGGTTGCTAGGATGCCAGCGGCGATTGGCTTCATATCAAACCAAAACACCCTGTTTGGGAAGCTGCCGCATTCATGACAGCTTCCCAGCACATACATGCCCCACTCCTGAGCACTGGTGCCTATCTGTGCACCAACTCAGAGTTGGTCCCGAGTACCACTAGTTTGCTTATCTTATTATTTTTGAATATGTCACAGCCCGAGCAACATGTTCTTAAAATAGTGGGAAAAGAAAATACCCTAATTGGGCATACAAGTCAAAGTTCTGACATGAAGCTGCCACAAAGCTTTTCAGAATTGGGTGCAGACCGTTTTAAAGAGGCCATAATGCCAGAAAAGTGTTGTAACTGAATTCATCCATGTATGGAAACTGAAGACAACATTTTTTGGTGGTTTTGGATAGAATTTGTAAGCATTAAAAGCCTGTCAGTTTTTTTTGCTTTCCCATTGAGGATATTTAAATTGGAAAATTCAAATTGTGAATTTGTGTCAGTTGTGCACCCTTTTAAAGACCCAGTATTCATATCAAAATTCCTGGTCAATGTAATCATTAAAGTGATTGTAAAGTCTCCTTTTTTTTTTCTTCTAAAATAACAAACATGTTCTACTTATCTCCTCTGTGTAGTTGGTTTTGCACAGAGCAGCCCAGATCCGCCTCTTCTCGGGTACCTTTTTGCTGCTCCTGGCCCCTCCCTCCTATCAAGTGCCCCCACAGCATGCAACTTGCTATGGGGGTACCCGAGCCGAGCTGCAGCTCTGTGTGTCCATTCAGACATGGAGCTACCATTCGGCCCCGCCCCCTCTCTCTCCTGATTGGCTAACTGCCTTTGATTGACAGTCGCAGAAGCCAATGGCGCCATGGCTGTGTCTCAGCCAACCAGGAGGGTGATTCCCCGATGACTGAGGGACTCATGGACATCGATGGACAGAGATGGGCTCAGGTAAGTATTAGGGGGGCTGCTACACAGATGTTTCTTTTATCATAATGCACAGATTGCATTAGGATAAAAACCCTTCTGACTTTACAACTCCTTTAAAAGTCTTTTACCCAGCAATGAAAAAAGTAATGCTCACCTCTATTCTAGTGTGGTCCCTCGCTGAAATTCCTCTTATCCAGTACATAGAATGGCCCTTCTGGGTTAAATGATGTCCAACATCATTCAATCGACTTCTAGTGGGGTCCACACTTTCATAGACACATCCTCTGGGGATGAATCATGATGGTCTGGGCATCGTGAGAGCCATTCTGTGATGCAAAATGACCAACCACCATCTTCACCAGAGCTTAAGATCAATGACTCAAGGTATCAATGGACTGGCTAGAGCACATCTGGAATTAATGGTATGTATCTGAGGATTTTTTTTTTTTAATATGGATTGGGCGTGGGGGGGGGGGGGGGGGAGGTATGCTGGAGATGTACTTTAACCACTTCCGGGCCACCCGCCGCAGTTTTATGACGCTACTTTGATGTTAAATACCAGTGTTATGGCAGCAAATAGCTGCCAAAACCCTGGTATTTTCTTACAGAGCGGGATGTCCTCTTTCACATAAAAGTAGTCCCAGCGGCAGGAGGGGGGGCACCTTTCCCTTCACTTTCCGGTCTTTTTCCCCGCTTACTGGAGCTGTTGGTAGCGGGGAAAATGATACGGTCCTTTCAGGTCCTAGGCAAGAAGTTACGTGAGGGCAAGATTGCCCCCACTCAACTCTATGGCCTTGGAGGACCAGAGCAACGTCATATGTCGCTTCCTCCCAATGCCTTAAAGGGCCCATTTTTAATGCTGAAAAAAAATGTTTTTGCTTTTAAGTGTAGATGTTAGATCTGAGGACTTTTTGACCCCAGATCTCACATTAAGGAGGACCTGTCCTGCTTATTTCTATTACAAGGGATGTTTACATTCCTTGTAATAGCAATAAAAGTGATCAAAAAAGTTTATTTAAAAGGGACAGTGTAAAAATAAAAAAAGTTAAAGGTAAAATAAATAAGAAAAGAAAAATTAAAAAAATGTAAAGCGCCCCGTCCCTCTGAGCTCACGCGCAGAGGCGAATGCATACGCAAGTCACGCCCGCATATGTAAACGTTGTTCAAATCACACGTGAGGTGTCGCCACGATCATTAGAGCTAGAGGAATAATACTAGCCCTAGACCTCCTCTGTACCTCTAAACTGGTAACCTGTAGAATTTTTAAAGCATCGCCTATGGAGATTTTTAGGTACCAATTGGGAAAACTTTACTGTTTTCTAATTTTTTAATTCTTAAAATTTTTTTTCCCAAAAAATTGCATTTATAAGACTGCTGCGCAAATACAGTGTGACAAAGCATTGCATTGATCTCTTTTTATTCTCTAGGGTCTCTGTTAAAAAAAATATATATAATGTTTGGGGGTTCTAAGTAATTTTCTAGCAAAAAATACTGATTTTACCTTGTAAACAACAAGCGTCAGAAATAGGCCTGGTCGTTAAGTGGTTAAAGAAAAAAAGTTAAAGTGATACTAAATAGAGAAGTGTTAATTGCCATAATTCATTCAAATAAATCATATATTTCAAGGTTCTGTCCTGGGACCAATCCTGTTTTAATTTATTCATAAATGATCTAGAGGAGGGGATATCGAGTACAATCTCAGTATTTGCAGATGATACTAAACTAAGCATGCCAATATCTTCTATACAGGATGTGGAAACCTTACAAGCGGACCTGAACAAAATAATGGGGTGGGCAACTACATGGCAGATGAGGTTTAATGTTGAAAAATGTAAAGTAATGCACTTGGGCGTCAGAAACACGAAAGCAAGCTACTCACTAGGAGGGGGGGGGGGGGGAACCTCTGGGTGGATGCAAGATGGAAAAGGACCTGGGGGTTCTGGTGGACAACAGGCTTGGCAGTGGCATGCAATGCCAAGCGGCTGCAAGCAAAGCCAACAGAATACTGGGATGTATAAAAAAGGGGATTCACTCCAGAAATAAAGAGATTATTCTCCCTCTCTACAAGACTCTGGTCCGGCCACATCTGGAGTATGCTGTCCAGTTCTGGGCACCGGTCCTCAGGAAGGATGTGCTGGAACTGGAGAGAGTCCAGAGAAGGGCAACAAAAATAATTAGGGGAATGGAGGACATCAGCTATGAGGAAAGACTACAAGCACTGAACTTATTCTCTCTGGAGAAGAGACGATTGAGGGGGGATATGATATCAATGTACAAATACTGTACTGGCGACCCGAGCATAAGGAACAAACTATTCAGAGAAAGGGAATACAATAAGACACGTGGCCACTCACTAAAACTAGAGGAAAGGCGGTTTAACCTTAAAATACGTAAGGGGTTCTTCACTGTCAGAGCAGTAAGGATGTGGAATTCGCTTCCACAAGCAGTCGTATTAGCAGGGAGCATCGATAGTTTCAAAAAACTATTAGATGGGCAGCTTAAAGACCACAACATACAGGGGTATACAATGTACGGTTAACAGCAAACACACACATCATAGGTTGAACTGGATGGACTGAGGTCTTTTTTCAACCTCACAAACTATGTAACTATGTAACTATATATATCCTACCAATGTATTAAAACATTTTTTTTACAGTAAAACCTCAAAGTACCTAATTCCTGCAGCACTGTTATGTGGTCATGTGATCTTTCCCTGTTCTTTGGCATCTGCAGGGAAAGGTCTTTGGGAGGGGCTTCTATTAATCTGCTGATGTATGCTCTCTACAGTATGACTCTGTGTCTGCACAGCCCTGATTGGTGCTGTGTCAGTAACATGACTGTTTCGGAAGAGCAATTCAAATTAGATTATCAATATCAAATAAAGGTTTTACAGCTCCTTATAAATCTTTATTGAACATCACAGGTGTATTTTTGTGTATTTATATGGCGAGTTAAAGATGTGTGACACTCGCTTTCATTTTATTCAGAAGGCTCATTTTTGCTTTAGGCCCCTTTCACACTTGTGCGACCTGAAAGTCGTGTGATTTTGCTGCGATTCTGACCAGACTTTGAACAATGCCTGGGTAATCTTGAGGTTCATGGTTATCAAGTTGCATCAAAGTCGGACCAAAATAGTGCAGGGACTACTTTGAAGTTGCACAGATGTAAACAATCTTCATTGGAAATAATGGGGTACAACTTGTAATACGAATTTGCAGTCCCAAGTCGCAGGGCAAGTCGCAGAAGTGTGAAAGAGGCCTTATCAGTAGTAGCAATTACATTTGATGTATTTAATACTGATTTATATTAAAACTAAGCTTTTTTTTAAGTTTTTTTAGTGAATGTAATCAAATCAGAATACTATATCCCGCCCGATACTGTTTAGCAATAGGAGGACATGGAGGAGGAGGGAGGGGAGAGTAATTTACCACTGTGTATATGTCCACATGTGTAACTCTATAGTCATGCAGGCTGAACAGATAAAATAAAGGGGGAAATGAAGAGCTTAGAAGGGAAGTGACCCTGGAGCATGTTCAATAGATGACAACAGCTGGTCTATACATGCTCAGGGTGCAATGGGGACACAGAAAAGATGGGAGGGACAGTTACAGGAAGACCAACCAGGTATATTTCACACTACACAAAACAATTTATTTAGTGACTGTTACATAACATGTAATGAGAGTTTTTCATAGTCGGGATTTATTGATTCTTTAAATATGGTTTAGGTGAGTGAAAACATAGCCATGTGGTAAAGGGAAAGAAAATGGATTTTATTTTTAATGGTTTTCCTTTTTAACTGCTAAACATTCCATACATCGGATGCTTGACTTTTTGCTGCCACAATTATCTGATGCCAGGATCTTACATATCTAAACAAAAGTATTGCAGACTAGCTGCTTTTCATTTGATTTGATCCATACCATTCAGATAAGGTAAACTGGGTGGACATAAATCTCTAGAATTCAAAGCATATCTATCACAGAACCAAAAATGTCATGTATTAAAGCACACACTAGTCTTTAGATGAGGTGGCTGCGTTGGATTTCTTTTTTTCAGACTTTTTTAAAAATATTTTCACCAAGTAATCCTGCGAATATTGCACTTCCTATCCCTTCATGTCTACATTAATTTCTATATAGTATATATCTAGCTATTCTATATATATCTAGCTATACTGATAACTCAGTGTACTCTCCTCCAATGATCAGACTTGTCCTAACACACCCCACCGGCTCAGCTTTATACTGGGTGTGCTGTTGCTTCTCCTCCCCCAGCTCTTATGCAGCTGAGAACAGAGGGAATGTGATTACTTATAAAAAAGGGAAAAAAGGTATTTATAATTTATTTTTATTTTTTTTTATCTATACAAAAATGTTTTGCCTTTCATTTCTATTTTCAACTAAATGGGTGTTTTACAAGGTGATCACTTACAATCACTTTAATAAATATAAAGTGTTTTGTTGTTTCCTTTAAGCTTACAAGAAGTGACAAGGGCACTGAATTTCTGGTAATATCAACAGGTATTTTTAGGCTCGGTTCAGAATGGGGCGGCACGACTTTGTACTACTTCAGGGGCGACTTGTGCATTCCCATGCACCACGACTTCGGAGCGACTTGCATGGACTTCACATAATGGAAGTCTATGCAAGTCGCTCCGAGGTCGCCGCGAAGTTGTACAGGACCCTTTTTCTAAGTCGGAGCGACTTGTGTCACTCCTATTAGAACGGGTTCTGTAGCAGTCAATGGACCGTGAGGGAGCGCGACTTGTCAGGCTGACAAGTCACCTGACAAGTCACGCTAGTGTGAATCGAGTCTTAGTACTTGCTGAAATGCTGTTATCCTGAAAAGTAAAAACGAATGTAGCCATCATACAGTATCTAAGCACTGGTAAGCTGCAATATATTACATTTTTGTTTTTGGGTTAAATTCACATTAAATAATACTTCTACATAAGCAAAGATTGGGTTTATGCTAATGTAGCACTGCCCCCTTAGGAGCTGCAAGTTTTTTTACACTTTTTGGATTCCCCTTTGTTACCCATAGCAACTGCATGCAGAATCTTAACACTTTCTTGGCTCAGTTAATAAACAGTCTAGGGATTGTTGTTTTTGTTGTTTTATTTGATATTTGGATGGGAATAGGGATGAGTGGGATACTCCAACACTTGAACTATTCACAAATTCTGAGGACTTCTATCTGAGAATGTGGCAAGGCTGCTGCTTTAGCCTGCCACAAGATGAATCTGAGGTAATGTTCCTTTTTGTACTTAAATGTGTGTAGAAAATAATTGGTGCGCTAAACCTAATAAAAATTATACCACTAATCACAATAGTGAAAATATGATTAAAACATATATGAAGAAAAAAAGGCCAAAAAATGAAAGTCCATCCGTGTATAATAACGTGCAAAAATGAACCCCTAAATTTCTGTGACTTGGATGATGATATAAATAATATAACTCAATTCAATAATTGTGATATCCACGTGAGACGATCCCCACCACCAACAGGTTAGTCTTCTTACCAGATAGATCTATATATAGCGTGAGTAATTTGCATACAACAATGCCAACTCAATTCCCATGCACCTTCACCCGGCGTTTGAGCACACTACAAGCCGCTTACCAGATGTCAGATGAACTTGGCATAGGGAATAAAGCTCTCCTCACTCCAGAATATAGCTGTTAGCTGATGTAACGATCCTAAGATTGATAGATGGATGGTGTCCTGTCTCCTTATGGCTCCGCAATTAGCATATGCAAAAAGATTCAAATGGACCAACAATAGTGCATTACCCCCAGTTTTTTGCATAAAATTAAGGCAGTTATGGCTCGTTTCCACTGAGCTTTCTGGTACGGTTCGGTACGGTACGCTATTTATGCCGTTTCCATTGTGAATGGTACCCTAATTCCGAACCGTACCACTTTTTGGGACCCTTTTGTTGGGGTACCAAGCACATTAGTACCGTACCAACAGGATGGAGCTACACTCTGCAGAACTTTGATTGGTTGACAGAGAATCGTCTATCAAAGCTTTCCTGCTACACCACGCCTATCATGAAAGGGTACTATTGGCAGTGGAAACGCAAGGTGTACCGTTCCGAACCGTCCCGTACTGAACCGAACCGTACCGTACAGTACAGTACCACTCAGTGGAAACGAGGCATAACACTTACATGTATCCACAAGAGTACGAGCATGTAGCAGAATTGAGTCTTGAGCGGTCCCACGTCCAGCTGCAGCACGGACGAGCGGGATGACACGAGTGACGGCGCGACACGCCTCCTCTCTTACGTGTTTCATCTGACGAGACTCCGACCGAGATAGGAGGGGACTTAACTTCAGGGCACACACCTAGTACCCCCTTTCTATCCTCCAGCTGACACCGTCCACTGACTACTCTACTCGGGAGTGGCCCCCTTCATGGTCAGGCCCTTAGGCACGATCCTCTGTACTCACGATACTGCTTTCCAGGATCTCCAGTGCCCCAACTCCTCCTAGTCAGCTCTCCTGGACCTCTGGGTTCAGCTCCATGCTTCTTGCTCACTAGGCCAACTGCCTGTGACCATACACCAACTGCCGCAGAAGAGGAGGCAGCCACCACCCTCCTTCCGGGACTCTGCTCATCAGCCAAAGATCTTGAACAGATTTGCCCTTGGCTTTATATACTATACCCCACAATGCACCGAGACAACAGTCTTGTGCCAATCACTGGGTCTGTATCAAAGCCTGTGTATCCATTGGTCAGGTTTCCTCCACTGTGCAATGTGCCTCCCAATTGGACCAGTGGGGACACTCCCTCAGACCACATGAATCACACACTGAGCACATTGAGCAGACCTAACTTACAGATCCTGCTCCCTGTTAAGCAGAAAGAATATAAAATTTACCTGGTGCTCCTCTGATAGGCAGACAGATCAAAAAACTATACTCACTCTCTAGCACCTATCTAGGAGGGTGCTACACTAAGGAATCCAAAATTATTTTTTACATTACTGGAAGTCTAAATCACACACAAAGCAGACTAAATAGCTTTTCCCCTACATGTGAGCAAATATCAGACAAGAAAATTTATGTACAGTATATTTATCTTGACGATGATAATGGATGACCTAATTAGATTCTGTGTGATATTGTTTTCTGACCTCTTTGTATTTGTAGCAGGTATATGGTTTTCTTGCTCAGACATGTTTCTCAATTGGATGACAATTGCCTATGATGCCAGAATGATAAGCAATGTAATAGTTACACGTTTCATTATTTGTAGATATGTAAATTGGATTTACCAAAGTGTGAAATTAAAGAAAATAGACATGTTTTAGTCATACACACCTTAGGCTGTTAAGTCAAAATGTTATGATGACAAATGCAGCAGGCACATGACCAACTCTTGATGACAGCTGGATTTAGTAAAGCATGTGAAACATGAATACAATTTATATGTGGGTGTTTCCCTTTTTGCAAAAAAAAAAAAAAAAAAAAAAAAACATACTGGAATGTTACTGAAAAATTCCAGAATATTTTTAGTTTTGGATACACTGTGGAAAGAATAGAGATTTAGCCTGTTCACATCAGCATGATTTGACAGGTCAAATTGCATGTCAAATCGTAGCCTATTGATGGGAATTGGAGCGTCCCAATAAGTGCGACGCAGACTTTGTGGCTCCACACCAATTTCCAAAAGTAGTTCCTGCACAACTTTTGGTGACTTCAGAGGCGATTCAATAGACACTTGGGCATTAACCCGCACTGATGTCTTTCGAGTGGCCCCCGAAGTCGACCTGAAATGCGGCTTTGAATCCGTGCACGTTCAGATGAACTTGCACAATTTCAAAGCCGAGTTCAGCGTGAACGAGGGCTAAGTCACATTTTTTTCTGCTGTGTCCACAGATTTTCAATGCATTTCCTGTCATGGTTATAATGGTCAGATAGACAGAAAGTCATGGGAAATCTATTTAAGCCTATGTTTACACTGAGGCCATTTTGAAATTGTGCTGAATTCAGCTAAACTTGCAAGATTTCAAGCCAGCATTTCAATCCAACTTCGGAGGTGATTTCACAGATATCTGTGCGGGTTCCTGCACAGATGTCTCTGGAAATCGCCCCCTGAAGTCGCCAGAAGTAGTACAGAAACTACTCTTGGAAATCATTGCGGCCCTGCAAAATTGGGGTCGCACCAATTTGGACGGTGCAATTGTTGTCAATTGGCTCAGATTTGACATGGGATTTGACATGTCAAATCACATGCCAAACCAGACAAATGTGACAGAGAAAGGAACACAATAGGAGGAATTTTGATTTACCATTAAATCCCATATCTTGGTGCACAATAAACAACATAGGCTGAATATTTCTAGACCCTGGGCTATAGGTTCATACCTTCAGGTGATTGGACCCTGGCAAAACTTTTGAGACCTCCTCTATACCCTCACCCCACTTCAAGTGTCCTTAGCTTTTTGGCAAGCAATGCAGAATAACCCAGGAATAGAAGGGAGGGTGTACTGTGCTCTGTATTGTATGCAGATATATAGAAAGAAATAGAGTAGCCTGAATTGAGACCAAGGGATTATTAAGTCATCCATCGCCAGTGCTAGAAGACCTATATAGAGCGATATAAGGCTGATGACCCTTTAATATTGTCAACCACACTATAGTGATAATCAACATATAAAATAAAAGGAAAGGTTCTGTTCCTTTAAATCTAAAATGTGTGAGCTAATGCATCTATAAAAACATGTGTAAACAAGAATGCAGAAATAAACTAAAACAAAAATCGCAATTAAGTGTACGAGCAAATAATCCATAGCATAAAATGTCCATATATCTTTAAGGATAGCCAAACACCATGTTCCTTCAGGAATTATAGACCATGGAGATGCCTGTTCTGAGTGGAACCTGTCCTGTTAAACTGCTATATGGTCGTGGCCATCATGCTGTAGCTCAGTTTCAGGGTCTTGGCAATCTTCCTATAGCCTAGGCCAGGGGTCTTCAAACTATGGCCCTCCAGTTGTTCAGGAACTACAATTCCCATCATGCCTAGTCATGTCTGTGAATATCAGAGTTTTACAATGCCTCATGGGATGTGTAGTTCTGCAACAGCTGGAGGGCCGTAGTTTGAGGATCCCTGGCCTAGGCCATCTTTATGTAGAGCAACAATTCTTTTTTTTTTTTTTCAGATCCTTAGAGAGTTCTTTGCCATGAGGTGCCATGTTGAGCTTTCAGTGACCAGTATGAGAGCGATAACACCAAATTTAACACACCTGATACCTTTTGACACTAATGAGCCACATGACACCGGGGAGGGAAAATGGCTAATTGGGCCCAATTTGGCCATTTCCACTTAGGGGTGTACTCACTTTTTTTTGCCAGCGGTTTAGCCATTAATGGCTGTGTGTTGAGTTATTTTGAATGGGACAGCTGTACACTTACTACTTTACATTGTAGCAAAGTGTCATTTCTGCAGTGTTGTCACATGAAAAGATTGAATAAAATATTTACAAAATGTGAGGGGTGTACTCACTTTTGTTAGATACTGTATATATATATATATATATATATATATATATATATATATATATATATACACACACAAAATGAGGAACATGGGTAACAGGAAATACCAGTGTATCCTCCCAGCACCCTGCATCAGGTGATGACTGATATATAGAATCTGCTGACTGTTGGGAGACACCTGCTGGTGGACACTGGAACTACAACTTTACGCCCAGGGATCCACAGTCTCACCAGGTGATTCGGGACCTGAGATCTGGTTTCCTCTATATAGACCAAAAATGATGAAAGGTCTGAAGGATAAAACATATCAGGAGAGACTTCAAAAACCTAAAATATACAGTCTGGAGTAAAGAAGGGAAAGGGGGGACACGTTTGAAACCTTTAAATACATCAAGGGTGTTAATAAGGTTCTAGAGGGTAGTATTTTCAGTACGAAGTCAAAATCAAGAGCACAGGGACATGACCTCAAACTAGCAAGAAGAAAGTTTTTTTTTACTGAAAGAGTAGTTAAATCTTGGAATAGACTTCCAGCAGAGGTAGTGAGTCAGTCAACAGTAAGTGGATTAAAATATGCTTGGGTCACACATAGATCTAAACTCAGACAAAAAAGTACATATAAATAAATAAAAAAATTTAAATGTAAAAAAAAAATAAAAAAAAAAATGAGGAGGAATCTATAGACCACTTCAAAATTCACAGTAAAGTCTGATATAAGCCGAGGTGTTGCATCCCAAAAGATCCAAGTGACTGGATTTTTTTGGGCACCAAAAGAATCCACAAATATAAAACAAATACATTTTATTGAACATCCCATAAAAGATTAACAAAATCACTAGAGGCTGATTAGAAAGTTGGACATTAATGTCTATAGAGCCACCTATCAGCACACATGTCAAAAAAAAAAAAATCTTTGACTGATTGTTACATGTGGGTCTAGTACACACAAGTGTTTTTTTTTTTCAACCCAGCAGAGCCGTTGCATGCAATGTTAGAACAGCAATCCCACCTGCTGTGCTATTGTGTTCTGACAGGGGACACCCCCACCACCACCAGAAAAACTCCGGTCACCGCTCTCAGCTATTGGCGGGAGCCAATCAGCAGATCTTTTTTGGTCACGCCCCATCGGTCCAGCTTCTGTTGGACTAGCTGCAGTACACAAGCACCAAATGTCATCCGGTTTCCTTCCAGAATTTGTCTGCTATTTTCAACATTCACAACAAAGACTTTTATGTACATCTCAAAATTCGCAATGCTTTATCATCCATAGACTGGTCCCCCAATCAGCTAACCTAAAACCTTATTCTTTTTTACAAATCTCGCAATGTATTCATCAAAGGAATATCTACTATACTGTATATAAACTGCTCACTGCTCCTCAAACAGACTGTAAATCCCCTCATATGATATATTGGGAAACATCTGTTCACTTCTCCGCCCCTCGCGCTCTGTAGTACAGAGCCCTTCAGAAACCCCAAACTTTTTCCAGGAACATTGCACATTGGCAAACAGTCATGAGAATCTACCACAAGTGGTACTACACCCCTTCAAAGTTAGCCATTATTTTCCCTACATTTTCCCCCAATTGTTGGAGGAATTGCTCCTTGGAGGGATCCCCTTGTCACATCTGGTGGGACTGCCTAGTATTAAGGCCTCTATGGTTAAAAATAGAGGCCTGCATTAAGTCACTTACTGGAACTGTTGTTTCACTAATCCCTCAGATGGCCCTTTTGGGAATAGGACTAGAAGCTTGGCCCACTCCAATGCACTCACTGATTACACACTTCTTAATCGCCACCAGGCTATCAATTGCCCATTGCTGGAAGAACCCCCAATCCTCCCTCCTTTCAACTAGTACTCAATACCCTTAAAGAACACTGTGCCATGAAACACTTTTACCAAGGCTCATCTGACTGCCCACACATTTCTTAAACAACGGGAGCTGTGGCTTCTAGGCGCTAGATGTACCCTCCATCATTAATTCTCACAGTCTCCACTAGCCTTACCCACTTTATTAGGACCCACAGATCCTACACCTGCTATTGTATTCCACTATATCGGATCAACAAACAGTATTTCCCCTATAGTCATTGTGTATTTATCTGTTAACCCACGTATTGACCTTTAAAGATCTAAAGCGCTTGTTTGCTTCACTTGCATTACGGTCCCTACTACGTTGCCCTAGGCAATATTTAGTTTCACCTTCTGAATTCTGTTTACAGATGTTACTGATGTTTATTGCTCTGTATATATGTTTGCATTTTGCATGCTAACCTGCACTTTGTAGCCTTTTATGGCTTTGTATCACCTTCTATAAACTCAATAAAAATGTAAGTGATTAAAAAAAAAAAAGTAAAAAACATTTAAACAACATATATGTATTTTGTTGGTATAGTTATAGAAAAACTGTACTTCATTATAAACACATTGCTGAGGCAATTAGGATATGTAGGCATTACACTTGTTATATATGGTGAAGATTTTAGTGACTTTCCAATGTAGGGTTGTCACCTCACCAGAAAAATAGGACTTGTTGACAACGTTTTTGATAAATGTTCAGAGGCCAAAAGGATAAGTAATTCATAATGTACATTTCATGTAACTTTAATACCAGATATTACATTTTTTGTATAATCCAAATCAAGACTGGTTATTTTTATGTCATGAGACCAATAGAAGACACCATTGCTGGCCACTTTCTAAAATAGTTGCCTGCCTTCAATACATTAGAATCAGAGTCCCAAAATAAGCATGGTGCAAGTGTCAGAAAAGTGACAGAATTCCTTATGTATAGATTTATTCTGGGTCAGTATATCAGAATGAATTAACGTCAAAACATCAGCATGACGGCCAGGGAATGAACATTACCAAAAGCAGAGTTCAGCAATGACAGCCTACAAATCCTCTTTAAATAGCAACAGTTTGTTTGTGACTCCAAAATAAATGCAGAATTTATGTAGGGGAAAAAAAAACAATCCTAAGCCAGTCAGTGATATTGAGATATTAACCACTTTAGGACCGGAGGATTTTCCTGCTTTACGTCCAGGCCACTTTTTGCAACTTGGCACTGTGCGACTTTAACTGACAATTGCGCGGTCATGCAACGCCGTACCCAAACGAAATGTACGTCCTTTTTTTCCCACAAACAGAGCTTTCTTTTGGTGGTATTTGATCACCTCTGCGCTTTTCATTTTTTGAGATATTAATAAAAAAAAGCGACAATTTTGAAAAAATAACAATATTTTTCTACTTTGACAGTTAAAAAATATCCAATATATTCAATTTTTGTCATATATTTAGGGCAAAATGTATTTAGCTACATGTCTTTGACAAAAAAATTCTCAATGAGCGTATTTTTAACCGCTTTAAGACCGGAAGATTTTACCCCATTCCTGACCAGACCATATTTTGCGATTCGGCACTGCGATAATTTAACAGACAATTGCACGGTCGTGCGACGCTGTACCCAAATTAAATTTATGTCCTTTTTTTCCCCCACAAATAGAGCTTTCTTTTGGTGGTATTTGATCACCTGTGCGATTTTTACTTTTTGCGCTATAAACAAAAAAAGAGCGACAATTTTGAAAAAATAACAATATTTTTCTCATTTTTTTATATGAAATGCCCCCCAAAAAATGTAAAAATCTAATTTTTTAACATTTTAGGCCAATTTGTTTTCTGCTGCATATTTTTGGTAAAAAAATAAAATCGCAATAAGCGTATTTTGATTGGTTTGCGCAAAAGTTATCGCAGCTACTAACTACGGGAAATTTATGTCATTTTTATTTTTTTGGTTTTTTTAACTAGTAATGGCGGCAATCTGGCGGCGATCTGCGATTTTTTGCGGGACTGCGACATTGCGACGGACAGATCGGACCCCTAACTGACATTTTTTACACTTTTGGGGGTACCAGTGACATTACTACAGTAATCAGTGCTATAAATATGCACTGTTACTGTAATAATGACACTGATAGGGAAGGGGTTAACTTTATTGGTGATCAAGGGGTTAATGTATGCCTGGTGCTTACTGACGTGTGTAGGGGGAGGGGACTGTGTGACACAGGCACAGATCGCAGGTTCAGCTATGCTGAATCCTGTAATCTGTCCCTGCCTGTCACATAGGAGATCCGCCCGCTTTGTTTAAACAAGCGGGCGGATCTCTTCACTCGATCCCGCTGACGGTGATCATCCGCCTCTCCTCCCCTGGCACGACTCCCGCTGTGTCTGAATACAGCGGGAGCGAGCCTTCGGCGGTGCACGCGCGCCGCCCACAAGGTGAGGAGCCCAGCGACGTAGGTCTACGTCGCTGGACGATAACAAACCACTTTGCCGCAGTACGCTCCATGTGAGCGGTCGGCAAGTGGTTAATACTTCATCTGTAACTTATATTCTATGTTTTAGATTCTGTAATATTTTAGTTGGCAATGAGGGTGACTGCTATATTTACCATTTTTTGAAGTCTGCCAGTGTTAGGATGGCATTTTAAACTTCTATGATGAAATTATACTGGAATCTCGAGTTGTCGACTGCCCCTTACTGGAAAGCATATATTCCTCTCATTGCCTCATTTTTCCAGACGATTAAACAAAGCTTACTTATTATTAGGGATCGACCCATTATCGGCAATGCCGATATGCACTTTCCCCGATATATCGGAATCGGCCCCTGAGGTTACAGATATTGTCGATATTTAAGGAAAGTGCATGTATCGGAGTGATGCTTGCAGCTAGAGGCATCACCCCGGTATCGGCGTCCGTAGCCGATGGCCGGCTGTCTTGTAATGACAACTGATGTGGCTGAGAAGCCACTCGGCTGTCATTACAAGGAGCAGGAGGGGTCGTCTCCCCCCCTCCCGCCGCCTTCCGCAGCTTGCCCGGGTCACCCGTCCCACCGAGAGACCCGGGGATCCTACCTGCCCGGCCGCCGAAGAGAAGACCCGATCAAAGCTGCATTTGGCTCTGATCGGGTCTCCATGTAAAAAACCAGGAATTGATGTCATGGCATCACTTCTGGGTACTCGGTGGCAAATTCAAAAAATGCGAGCATTCAAAACAGCCAAACTTGGCCTTTTGAATGCTTTTAAGTGCAGAGGAGGGGTTTGGGGTCTTTCAGACCCCCAGATCCCTCCACCACAGTAACTTTAAAAAAAAAAATGTTTTTAAATGTCCGAAAATATTGGCAAATATCGGCCGATACCGATATCCGATGACCAAAATATCGGTATCGGCACTAAAAAAACAATATCGGTCGATCACTACTTATTTTCTCTATATAGCAACAATAGGTTTTTTAAAAGTGTATTTATGTAAAACATTACTAGCGGATTTATATAAAGAAAATCGGATTTTTGTAAGATCTTACCGTAAAATCCTTTTCTCTTAAGCTCATTGACAGACGTAGTCTTCTTGATTCTCAAGAGCTGGGTTATGTTGTCTCCGCAGGAGAAGGACTAGGCAGAAAGACAAAACGTTCTGGCTCCACCTTAGGGGCAGTCCCTGAGGGTATATCCTCCCTCTCTCTGCTACAGGGAATCAGTTCTGTTCTAAAGCAGTAACAGAGAATTTAACACAACCCAACTCAATGATAGAGGGGCGGGTACTACGTCTGTCAATGAGCTTAAGAGAAAAGGATTTTACGGTAAGATCTTACAAAAATCCGATTTTCTCTATCGCTCATTGACAGACGTAGTCTTCTTGATTCTCAAGAGCTGGGACATCCAGAAGCAGTGCCACAAATGAGGGGTGGGATTGACAAAAATCAAAATCCAATCTAGAAGGCCCAACCGGTGCCAAACTAGAAGTTTTAAAGGCTCATTATAAACAAAGAATGAGACTCAAAAGAAAAATTTCCAACGGAAAAAAACCCTTGAGGCAGACCACTGGTCTCCTCAAATGGCGGCCTGCAAAACCTTGCGGCCAAACACGGCATCAGATGATGCCATTACATCAACTTTATAATGTTTTGTAAAGGTATGCACCGACGACCAGGTAGCCGCCTTGCACACCTGGACCACTGACGCCTGATGGCGAAAGGCCCATGACGCACTAAGCGCCCGAGTGGAGTGCGCCTTAACAGGGAACGGGGGCTCCCGACCCTTAATAGAATAAGCCTGTACCACCGTCTGTCTGATCCATTTGGAAATGGTCGCGGCAGATGCAGGCAACCCCTTTTTGGGTCCATCCGGGATCACAAAAAGTGAATCCGTCTTGCGAAACGAGTCTGTCGTTTTTAAGTATACCCTGATCGCCCGGACCACATCCAAGGAGTGTAAAGCAAACTCCAGGGGATGACTGGGCTTAGGACACAGGGAAGGTAATACAATTTCTTCATTCAGATGAAATTCTGAAACCACTTTTGGTAGGAAGGATGGATTCGGACGAAGAACCACCTTATCTCTATGAACCACCAGATATGGGGAACAACAAGATAATGCGGCCAGTTCTGACACCCTGCGTGCAGAAGTAATAGCCACCAAGAAGGCCACCTTCTGGGACAACGTAGGTAGAGGAATCTCCCTAATATCTTCAAAGGGAGGTTTCTGAAGAACCGACAATACTAAATTAAGATCCCAGGGTGGTAACGGCGCGCGCACTGGCGGAGCCAGATGTCACACCCCCTGGATGAAATTCCGCACCAAGGAATGAGTAGCCAAAGGCTTCTGAAAGAAGATAGCTAATGCTGAGACCTGACCCTTGATAGTACTCAAGGCCAGTTTCTGCTCAACCCCTTGTTGCAGAAAAGCTAATATTCGACTAACCGAATAAGACCGTGGACGGAACCCCAGAGGTTCACACCATGCAATGTAGGACTTCCATGTATGATGATAAATCTTTCTGGAAGTCGCTTTCCTTGCTTCAACTAGAGTAGGAATAACTGAAGCTGACAAACCTTTGTCCTTCAGCACCTGGGTCTCAATAGCCAGGCGATCGTAAAGCAGGATGGAAGATCGGTCCCTGAGACAGTAGGTCCTCCCTGAGAGGAAGTCTCCACGGGACGTCCGCCACCAGTCTGACCACGTCGGCGTACCAAGCTCGACGAGGCCAGTCCGGAGCTACCAGAATTACTGGAATTCCTTCCTCCTCTATCCTGCGAAGAAGTCTTGGCAGTAACCCGAGAGGAGGGAAGGCATACATTAGCTGGTATTGCCCCCACGGGGCGATCAGTGCGTCTGCGGTCTCTGCTAGAGGATCGCGGGAGCGAGCCACGAATCTCTGTACTTTCCTGTTGAATCGTGATGCCAACAGATCCACATCCGGGGTGCCCCACCGTAGGCACAACTGGTGGAAAACTTCTGGATGGAGGGACCATTCCCCCTGATCCAGAGTCTGAAGGCTGAGATAATCTGCCTGCCAATTCTCCACCCCCGGAATGAACACCGCAGAGATAGCTGGAACAAATCGTTCCGCCCAGCGAAGAATGCAAGCCACTTCTTTGGCCGCTCGGACACTCTTGGTGCCCCCCTGGTGATTGACATAAGCCACGGCCGTGGCATTGTCCGACTGGATCCGAACCGGGCTGCCCTGGAGCTTCTCGGTCCAGTGAATCAGACCAAGTCTGATCGCTCTCAGTTCCAATACATTTATCGGCCACCTGGATTCTTCCAGGGACCAAAGTCCCTGGACAGATAACTGACCGAGAATTCCTCCCCATCCGGATAGACTGGCATCCGTGGTCACTATCGTCCAATATATTGACAGAAATGACTTTCCCTGGCTGAGCATCGGAGACCGAAGCCACCAGACCAGAGACTCTCTGGTCTGTTTGCTCAATCGGATCTGATTGTCCAGGGATTCCGGATTCCGATTCCATCTGAGAAGAATCTCTTGCTGAAGAATTCGGGTATGGGACTGGGCAAATGGGACTGCTTCGAAGGAAGCCACCATCAACCCCAGAACCCTCATGCAAGTTCGAAGAGAAGACCAGCTGTTGGATAGTAACAACTGGACTGCTAATTGAATCTTCCGGAGTTTCCCTACCGGAAGAAAAACTCTTGTCCTGACTGTGTCTAGAATTAGACCCAGATATTCGAGCCTCTGGGTGGGAACCAGAAATGACTTTTGCTGGTTCACCAGCCACCCGAATTCCTGTAAAGAAATTATAGTAATTTCTATGTTTTGTAGCAAGGTCTGAGGAGACTCTGCATGAAGCAGAAGATCGTCTAGGTAACCAAGAATCGATATGCCTCTTTGGCGCAGTAGTGCCAACATTGGGGCCAACACCTTTGTGAAGACCCGAGGAGCCGTGGCGAGACCGAAAGGTAACGCCACAAACTGATAGTGGTTCTCTTCTACGGAAAAGCGTAGAAACCGCTGATGTCCTGCGAAAATGGGAATGTGAAGATATGCGTCCTTGATGTCTATGGACGCTAGGACATCCCCTGGATGCAGGAAGGCTGCTACTGTGCGAATGAACTCCATTCTGAATCTTCTTATGTTGACAAAAGAATTGAGTGCCCTTAAGTCCAGAATTGGACGCACTTTGCCCTCTTTCCTGGGTATTGTAAATAGGTTTGAATAAAACCCCTGAAAACGTTCTGTCCAAGGAACGTGGACTACCACTCCTTGTTGTAGTAAATCCGTGACTGCTCTCCGCAGATCTTCTAAACGATCCGGGGATAGTCGAATATTGGAAGGGAAGAATCGCGCCGGTGGGAGAGATCGAAACTCGATCTTGTACCCTGACCTTATGACTTCGCAAACCCACTTGTCCGGGATTCTGGAAAGCCATGGATCCGGGAACCGGCGAAGACGTCCCCCCACCCCAGTTATGGGTGGGGGCGCACCTTCAGGCTTTGGACAATTTATCTTCAGGTCTGGAGGGGGCGGGCTTTTGCTTGCCCGACCAACGTCCCCTGAAGCCTCCTGAAGGAGCTTTGGAGGACTTAATTTTTTCACCCGCGGGACGAAAAAACCTTTTGTGAGCAGAAAAAGAAGGCCCTCGTTTTTGACGAGTTCCTTTACCTTTAACATTTTGCGGTAAAAAGGTGCTCTTTCCACCCGTGAGATCCTTAATGATCTCATCTAAGTTGGCTCCAAAAAGACGCTCTCCTAAAAAGGGGATATTAGCCAATGCTTTTTTGGAACCTTGGTCGGCTAACCAACCTTTTAGCCACAGTGTACGCCTGAGAACCACCGCTGAGACTGATGCTCGCGCCAATAATGGAGTGGCGTCTAACGCCGCATCACACACAAACTGTAACCCCTGTATCATTTGTTCCAACAAATCTGATACCGCCTGAGGGACCTCTTCTAAGTCCCGGCGTAACCACTTGGTCCATTCAGTTACAGCCTGCGAAACCAGACCAATAGCAATTATTGGTCTGAAAGCTGATCCAATCAAGGTAAACATGGTGCGAGACATAGCTTCTATCTTGCGATCCACTGGATCTTTAAAAGACGGAGCGTCTTCTAGAGGAATAACCGTGGCTTTATTCAATCTAGCAATTGGTGAATCCACCACAGGTGGTTCTTGTCCATTTCTTAATGAGGGTTTCCTCAAACGGATAACGCCTGTTAATGTGTTTAGAAATAGCAGAAGTGCGTTTTGGCAGACGCCATTCTTCTTCGATTGGATTGCCAAAACATTTGGGCAATGGAAAAACCTTTGCCACTTTGATGCGTTTTTTAGTCCCAAAAGGGATTTCAGTTTCAGCTATTTCCGACGGAATACCCTGTAATCTTAAGGTTTCTTGAACAGATACAATGAGTGCGTTTACCAACGCTTCCTCTTTGGCTATGGCTGATGCCGAAACATCCTCCTCACTGTCTGAAGAGACAGTACACGAGACACCAATCCCAGATGAAGTACCTGCAACTGCAGAAATAGGCTCAGAGTCTGAATCCGAGGTTTCAGATAATAAGGGGTTAGGCGGGGACGCTTTCTTGCGCCCTGTCCCTGACAAGCCACTTCCACCCGGGACATAAAAGTTTCCATAATAGCTGACAATGATTCAATCGTCAGTGGGGTGCTGGAGGATCCTGCAGACCCCTCGAGGGGATCCGGAGGAGATACATGAGTGGCAGGGTCCATGTTAATTCAGGACACCTTTGCCAGAAAAAACAAAAAAAAACTTTTTTTTTTTTTTATGTGTCTCCCCCTAGCGCAATAGCGCCCCTCAGAGTACCTGCTTCTCGATCCCCACAGAGAGAGAGAGGGACCCCCAAGGCTCACCAACCGATGCAGTGAAGTTTCCAACCAACTGCAGTCAGCGTTTGTTTTTTACAGACTGGAAGGAGCTGTTGCTTTTTCCCGGGTAGAAGGACGTGGCTCCGCCCCCTGTGTACGCCTTCCGGCGTTCCCAGCTCTCCACGAGGTAGCTGGGCTCATGAAACATGGCCGCCCCCATACAAGAGACGATAGACTCCAAAAACATGGCGGCCGGCGTGACCTGAGGACATACATGCACCTGGTCTACGGCAAAATGGCGGCGGACCGCCAAAATCGTTTTTCCCAGCACATCCACCTGCATCTCTGCTAAGTGGCGATTTATTTATCTACAGGAGATACACTACAAATAAGGTAGGATTATACCTCCTATGTCTGCTGTAATGCTACAGTCTGCTGGGTAGAGTGTTAGCTCTCAAACCAAGTCCACTTCCCACCAAACACATACTGTATTTACAAGGGGGACTTTTAGTGTCAGATATACACTGACCATGTATGGAGGGGCCCATAATTCATACTGCCTCATAACGAGGAAGGAAAAAAGGGAACGTTTACTCACCATACCGAACCGACAGGCACCCTCTCTTCACAATACCCTCTCCACCGGGGTGGGGGGTTGTGGACCATTCCGGACGCCTCGACTCTCTGGTTCCTGGCGTCCAAGCGAGACTTTTAACTCGCAAGGTCAGTCCCTCCACTGGGACTCCGTCGCGGCCGACCCAGCGCGGAGCTCTGGTCTGCACGCGCTCGTAGGCAGAAACCGGGGTGACCACTGGATCTCAACACCCAGCCCGTCGCCCGGCCCCGCATACTTACTTGAATGTGTAGCGGCCGACCAAGCGCAATGCAATGGTCTGCGCACGCTCGTAGGCCGGCTGGGGTGACCACTAGTGTCGCCCAGTCCGGCGTATTTGCTTGAAGATCTCACAGGAAAAAAACACTGGAGAAAAACTGCCTAAAAAAAATCTTTTTTTTTTTTTTTTTTTTTTAAAGAAAAAATCTTGCCAGGACCAAAAAGATCCCAGCAAGGAACTTAGGTCCTTACTCCTGACTAGACAGAAAAAAACTGATTCCCTGTAGCAGAGAGAGGGAGGATATACCCTCAGGGACTGCCTCTAAGGTGGAGCCAGAACGTTTTGTCTTTCTGCCTAGTCCTACTCCTGCGGAGACAACATAACCCAGCTCTTGAGAATCAAGAAGACTACGTCTGTCAATGAGCGATAGAGAAATTGCTTTAGGTTCATCTTTTGAACCTTGATCAGCCATTGAACATTCTGCCTTGTGACTATAGAAACTGCTTGCAAACTTAAAGGATAAGTTCAACTTTTGAACATGTTAAATGCTCCACCCATAGTTAGGGTGTGTGTAACATGTTCCAGCTCCTGCCCCCTCTCCCCCTAGTCTTCCCCTCCCTGACAACAGGCAGGGATGGTTCTTTTCGCACTCACTGTCAATTTTTCAAAACAGCTTGGCCGTGCGGGGCCCTGCCCACACAGCCACATCATTTATTAACAGATTCCTGTGAATGAATAAACTACAAGTACAATCTACAACTGTGGCAGATGGACTTGTAGTTTCAGTGGACTGTGGGGGTGCCGAATGCTCTCATAGTCCACTCACTTGTCCTCTAACAGAAAGGCCAAGAACATATCTGCAAGAGTAACCAGTTGCTTTTGTTATAGACTATATTGACCAGGCAAAGCACTGACATCTTTGCTGCCATTGTGCAATAGGCTGGATGTTCAGTGTGCCCCTGTGCCTTTAAGAAGGGGTGGGCTCCCTTCAGGTATATCTGTCCTACACCTGTCCATTAAATGCATGTGCTTCCATTGTTGTAGACTCTCAGAATATAGAGTTAGGACCACAGATAATGGGGTGCCTTGACGGGGCTCTGTGGCTTACGCATGTATTTGCAAATGTGTGCAACTAAACCCCTGTTTTTAACGCGTACTGTTGGACAGGTCGATTCGGTTGGTCTCAGATTGGTCGGTAAGGAGAGCTTGGAAATCTTTTTGTCTTGTTAAGAGCCCAAATTGCACCTGGGATTTACTGATGTGCACAGCACTTTCAGGCTGTAAAATTAGCATTTGGGTGGGAGGCTGGCAGGCAGTAAAACCACAGCTCAGCAGCCTGTTTTATCTCATTCCCTCCACTTGCCCATGTGAAAAGCCCTAATTAACATGCAATGCAGAATAATATAGATGAACTTTTAAAGGGTGGAAGATATGATGGTTATTTTATTTATTTTTTTTAACACATTTACACTAAAGCTGACGATACATGGATTAAAATTTGGCTGGTTCAGCAGCTCCGAGGTTACAGATACATTATTTGTACAGAGGTGCCAGCATTGTTGGTGCACTATCTAGAGAAGCCATAGGTTCCTGCTGCTGTTAGTAAAACTCCTGTGAGGAGGGAGCAGGGGAGTGGCTTACCAGTGCTGTAGAGCAGTGTTCCCCAACCCCCGGGCCGCGGACCGGTACCGGTCCGTGGATGAAATGGTACCGGGCCGCCCGAGGAACTTTACATTATTTTACTGTGGCGGCCGGGGAGCAGAGCAGTGCGCCCCGAGCCGCCCATTGAGTGACAATAGCGAATGAAAATTCGCTATTGTCACACGGATCCTCCTCCTGGTCAATCAGGGAGCGGGTCCTCCCGCTTCCTGATTGGCCGAAAGGCAAACCCCATGCCATTGGCCGAGGAGGAGGCGGGAGGACTCGAGGAGACGCAGGGACTGAAGAGAAGCTGCCGTGAGGTAAGTGCACGGGTCTCGCGGGGGGACGCTGGCATCTGCATTGAAAGGGGGAACGCTGGCATCTCTGCATTGATTGGGGGCATTGCTGTGGCACTCTGCATTGATTGGGGGCAATGCTGTGGCACTCTGCATTGATTGGGGGAATTGCTGTGGCACACTGCATTGATTGGGTGCATTGCTGTGGCACTCTGCATTGATTGGGGGCAATGCTGTGGCACTCTGCATTGATTGGGGGCAATGCTGTGGCACTCTGCATTGATTGGGGGCAATGCTGTGGCACTCTGCATTGATTGGGGGCATTGCTGTGGCACTCTGCATTGATTGGGGACAATGGTGTGGCACTCTGAATTGATTGGGGGCAATGCTGTGGCACTCTGCATTGATTGGGGGCAATGCTGTGGCACTCTGCATTGATTGGGGGCATTGCTGTGGCACTCTGCATTGATTGGGGCATTGCTGTGGCACTCTGCATTGATTGGGGGCATTGCTGTGGCACTGTGCATTGATTGGGGGCATGCTGTGGCACTGTGCATTGATTGGGGGCACGCTGTGGTCACTGTGCATTGATTGGGGGCACGCTGTGGTCACTGTGCATTGACGTCACCCCCCCCCCCCTCAGCGGGCCACAGAAAAATTATCAAACGTTGACAAACGTTGACCGGTCCTCGGCGATAAAAAGGTTGGGGAGCACTGCTGTAGAGCACGCTCTCTTGCTGCGGTTGGGGAACTCAGAAGAGGGAGCAGAAAAAGACATCAGGAGATCGATAAAGAAGAGGTAAGGGACCATTCTTTGTAATATTTTTGCACAGAACAGGAAAATATACCTTTTTTATATTTAGAAAAAAAAATTAATTAGCATCACTTTAAGCAAAGATTATTTCTCTAGTGTCCATTGACAGACGCAGCTTCATATCTTCTCAGACCATTGGGTTATGCTCCTCCCATCAGGAATAGGACACTAGTTTAGGAATAGGACCTAGTTCCCTGTTGGGACTTCGGTCTTAGCTATGTAGAGGGGGAATTTTTGTTATATGTAATTTTTATTTACTAGTTAGATTTCCTGGAGAACTACAAGCAGCAGCCGGCTGAGGTTTCGGACTGGATAATCTAGATCCTTAAGGTCTCCCAGCCTGGCCAGCGAGCGTGAGCAGGTTATAGTCCAGCACTAGGACTCGCCACGATAGACCCCCGATGGATGGGGATGAGCCTGTGAATGGACCGTCTCACTGAGACGTGACGACCTGGAACGTCCTGAGTCGCAATGTACCCCCTGGCTGACAGCACCCCCACCCCGGGTGGGAGGAGGTCTTTTCAGAGTGGCGCCCACCTGATACCGTGTTATGGTGAGTAATGCTGTCCCCCCAACCCTCTGGGGGTCTCGGGTGGACGTGGGCCCCCTCCTGGGAAGGGTCAGACCCTCTGGAGATCCCTTGGTTCCCATGGCCTCTCAAACATACCAGGCCCCCCCGCCCCAGTTATTTCCCCCCTTCCACTAGTAGGTTTCTACCTTGGGGGGACGGTAATATTAGGGCCGCTGCGGTCTTCCTGCGCGGGGGGGGGGGTGACTGTCCTGGTGGGGTCTTTTGTTAAGGACCTTCCGATGCCCCATGTCTGGGACCCCCCCCTCAGGGGACTAGGAGACTGCATGGCGCGCCGTGGGGGCTGCCATTTTGCTGTAGATTTATGCTCATTGTTTTCTATTGACAATGTATAGGCAGCCATTTTCTGTTAAGTCCCCATAGGAATGCATGGGGCGGCCATTTTCTTGTAGTCCAGATCGCTGGACAGGCAGCAGGCATGGCACATTTGATCTAGCATATTTTTCTATTTCCATTTCCTGCGTCAGATCATTTTTACTTTGTTTCACAGTTACATAGTTAGTGAGGTTGAAAAAAGACAACAGTCCATCCAGTTCAACCTATGATGTGTGTGTGTTTGCTTTTAACCGTACATTGTATACCCCTGTATGTTGTGGTCTCTAAGGTGACCATCTAACAGTTTTTTGAAACTATCAATGCTCCCTGCTGATACGACTGCTTGTGGAAGAGAATTCCACATCCTTACCGCTCTTACAGTGAAGAACCCCTTACGCATTTTAAGGTTAAACCGCCTTTCCTCTAGTTTTAGTGAGTGGCCACGCGTCTTATTGTATTCCCTTACTCTGAATAGTTTGTTCCTTATGCCAGGGTCGCCAGTACAGTATTTGTACATTGATATCATATCCCCCCTCAATCTTCTCTTCTCCAGAGAGAATAGGTTCAGTGCTTGTAGCCTTTCCTCATAGCTGATGTCCTCCATTCCCCTAATTATTTTTGTTGCCCTTCTCTGGACTCTTTCCAATTCCAGCACATCCTTCCTGAGGACCGGTGCCCAGAACTGGACAGCATACTCCAGATGTGGCCGGACCAGAGTCTTGTAGAGAGAGAGAATAATCTCTTTATTTCTGGAGTAAATCCCCTTTTTTATACATCCCAGTATTCTGTTGGCTTTACTTGCAGCGGCTTGCCACTGCCAAGCCTGTTGTCTACCAGTACCCCCAAGTCTTTTTCCATCTTAGACTCACCCAGAGGCTCCCCCCCTAGTGAGTAGCTTGCTTTCTGGGTTTTGGCCCCCAAGTGCATTACTTTACATTTTTCAACATTAAACCTCATTTGCCATGTAGTTGCCCACCCCGTTATTTTGTTCAGGTCTGCTTGTAAGGTTTCTACATCCTGCATAGAAGATATTGGCATGCCTAGTTTAGTATCATCTGCAAATACCGAGATTGTACTAGATATCCCCTCCTCTAGATCATTTTTGAATAAATTAAACAGGATTGGTCCCAGGACCGAACCCTGGGGGACCCCACTTTCCACACCCGCCCAATCCGAGTACTCCCCATTAATCATCACCCTCTGGACTCTCCCCTGGAGCCAGTTCTCTATCCAGGTACTCACCTTATGGTCCATACCTACCTTCCTTAGTTTGTACAGTAAGCGTTTGTGGGGAACGGTGTCAAAGGCCTTTGCAAAGTCCAGATACACCACATCCACCGGCTTACCTTTATCTAGGTGGCAGCTCACTTCATCGTAGAATGTTAATAGATTGGTTTGGCAAGAACGATTTTTCATAAATCCATGCTGATTGCTACTAATAATACAGTTTTCATTACTAAAGTCTTGTATATGGTCCCTTAATATCCCCTCCAAAATCTTGCAGACTACAGATGTTAGGCTGACCGGCCTATAGTTCCCCGGGATACACCTTGGCCCCTTTTTAAATATTGGTACCACGTTGGCTTTTTTCCAATCAGCTGGCACCATACCCGTCTGTAAACTATCCTTAAAGATCAAGAATAATGGTCTGGCAATCACCTGGCTGAGCTCTTTAAGAACCCTCGGGTGCAAGCCATCCGGTCCCGGTGATTTATTTATGTTAAGTTTCTCTAGTTTAGTTCTAAGTCTATCTTCTGTTAGCCATGGTGGCACTTCCTGAGGTGTGTTGTTTAGTTCGGCCTTACAAGCTAGGTTCGTGTAGCCCCCCGATTCTTTTGTGAAGACTGAAGAGAAGAAATGATTTAACACTTCCGCCTTTTCTTTGTCCTCAGTGGCCATATTACCTTTGTCATCTTTTATGGGGCCAATGTGTTCTGGCCTCGCTTTCTTACTGTTTATATACTTAAAGAACTTCTTGGGGTTCTTTTTACTCTCCTCCGCTATATGTCTCTCGTGTTCTATTTTAGCCGCCCTGATTTCGCCTTTACATTTCTTATTACACTCTTTGTAATGATTAAATGCTGCCAATGACCCCTCAGTCTTGTATTTTTTGAAGGCCTTTTCTTTAGCACTAATATGCATTTTTATGTTGGAGTTTAGCCACCCAGGGTTTAATTTTGCTCTTTTAAATTTATTTCCCTTTGGAATGCACTGGTCAATCCCCTTGTTAAGTATGCTCTTGAAGCACTCCCATTTTTCCTCCGTGTTCTTTGTTCCCAGGGTTCTATCCCAATTGATATTTTCTAGCAGCGAGCGCAGTTTTGGGAAATTGGCTCTTTTGAAATTCAGCGTCCTTATATTACCCCTCTGCTTCCTATAACTGTAATTAATACTGAAACTTATTGACCTATGGTCACTGTTTCCTAAGTTGTCCCGTATTTCTATATCCATGATCAGGTCTGAATTGTTGGTAATCAGCAGGTCAAGTACCGCATCTTTTCTCGTCGGTGCATTCACCATCTGACCCATGAAATTGTCCTGCAAAACATTTAGGAACTGCCTAGCCTTGGCTGAGTGTGCGGTTCCTTCTGCCCAGTCTATATCTGGATAATTAAAGTCCCCCATTATAATGACGTTTCCCGTCCTTGCTGCCAATCCTATCTGTAAAATGAGGTCCGCCTCCCCCTCCTCCCTCAGGTTGGGGGGCCTATAGCATACGCCCAATATTACCTTCCCCACCGTGCCTTCCCTTTGAAGCTCTACCCATAGGGATTCTGCCTCGTCCATAGCTCCATTATTAATCATCCCTCCTATTTACCTGTACACCGTTCTTAATATACAGACATACCCCTCCCCCTTTTTTACCTTCTCTATCTCTGCGATAAAGGGAATATCCCTGAATGGATGCCATCCAATCATGAGAGCTGTCAAACCAAGTCTCAGTTATCCCCACAAAATCTAAGTCCTCCTCAAACATCAGCAGCTCCAGCTCTCCCATCTTGTTGGCCAGGCTTCTGGCATTGGTATACAAACCTCTTAATTTTGACCGGTTACATATATTCTCATTTAATGTTTTTAGGCTACTCTCTTGATTTTTCCCCATACCCACCCTGGGTATAGGAGCTCCGAACACCCTACCGCTAATGCCCCCATTTCTGCCCTCTGAAACTTGCTTACCGCTGGCTAATTCTACATCTGTACCCTCCCCCCATTCCCTAGTTTAAAAGCCCCTCTAACTTTTTGGCCATCCTCTCACCCAGTACGGCTGCACCCACCCCATTTAGGTGCAATCCGTTCCTACCAAAGAGCCGGTGGCCGACTGAGAAGTCGGCCCAGTTCTCCAGGAACCCGAAACCCTCCTTACTACACCAGCTCCTCAGCTACTCGTTAACTTCCCTAATCTCCCGCTGCCTCTCTGGTGTGGCTCGAGGTACAGGTAGTATTTCGGAAAATACTACCTTGGAGGTCCTTCTCCTCAACTTAGCGCCTAAGTCCCTGAAATCGTTTAGGACTCTCCATCTTTCTCTGCCTATGTCATTGGTACCCACGTGTACCATGACAGCTGGGTCTTCTCCCGCCCCACCCAATAATCTGTTCACCCGATCCGCGATGAACGTTCCAGCAAGCCTCCTGAGCGGTTGGGTAAAATTTTTGGGGTACCCTGTAGGTTTTCCTTACTCACTCTGCTAACAGATTGTACTGGATTGGGATTTGTGATACCGCTAGTGCAGCGGTGGGATCGCGATTTCGCAATCCTTTTAAAGTGACACTGCATTATTTTTAATAAATGAAAAATGGAGTCCCAGGACAATGTTTCACCTGCAGACCCCCTCAGTGCAGCTGCGGGACCCTCTGGGTCGCAGTCTCTGTCTGCTTTTACAGCAGTCTTGGAAAGCCTGGTGTCAAAGGTAGAATATGTGTTCAAAAGTATTGATAGTCGCAAACATCTGCTGCCTTCACCTTCATTGGTGGTATCCTCAGATTCTGAGGCAGATATGGCTACCACCGATGCTCCCCATCCTGAAGGATCGTATCCTCACATTCTGATGGTGAAGAGAACTTGTCCTCTTCAGCCACCGCACGGGAACAAGCATTGGTGGAAGCACTCATAGTTTCCGTGCGTGAAACTTTAAAAATGACAGATGAATCTATGGCGTCATGTACGCAGGTGTCTATTGGCTCCCGCAAAGCCCAGAAGTCAGGCAAGGTGTTTCCTTGTCTGGAGCTTTTTTAACGATTTTGTAAATGAACAATGGCAGTGCATCAAGACCATGCTAGTGGTGCCCAAGCACTTGAAAACGCTGTTGTCCCTTTGTGGAGGCAGTTTCCACTCGATGGACTGTGCCACCAAAGGTGGATCACCGAGTTTCCAGAATGAATAAGTCTCCTGTGGTTCCGGTGGAGGAATCTTTGGCATTTACAGACCCCGTGGATAGACAGGTGGAGTCTCTGTCCCGCCATCTACATGTGTTTGCGAGTTCCATACTAAAAAACAATCTTTGTGAATGTTCTGGTGTTCCAGACGGTCACTGAATGGGTGAAGTTACTTAAGGGGAACTTAGAATCTGAACAGATCACCCTGGCACTGCTTGAACTCCTGGACCAGATGGCTCAAGCCCTTGTGTTCATGTGTGATGCGTCTTTGGATGTGGCTCTCCTAGTGGCCAGGGTGTCTGCAGTGGGGATTGCCATTAGACGCATTGTGTGGTTAAAAAGCTGGTCGGCAGACCAGGCATCAAAGAAGGGTTTGACTGACCTTCCCTTTACGGGAGAGAGGTTGTATGGATCTTCTCTGGATAAACTGATCAAAGGTCTTACGGGTGGGAAGAGTACTCTTCTCCCTCAATCCTCTAAGGGCAAGGCGCCACGTCTCCACTGCTCATAGGCAGCTTTTTCGTACCTCCGGGTCGCAAGAAAAAGGAAAGCCATTCAGATCTTCTGGGGGGTTCCAAGAAGCCATGGTCAGGTCAACCAAAGACCGTTCAGTCAGGTTCTGCAGACAAATCCTCATCGCCATGAAGGGGCGCCCTCACCCGCTTCTGGGGTGGGGGGCCCTCTTCGCTTCTTTCTGGAACCATGGACTTTCCTGATTCAGGACAGATGGGTTCACAAACTGATCTGATCAGGTGTACAAGATCGAATTCCGGTCTCGACCGCCGGACAGGTTCTTCCCTGTCCAATCTGCACCTGTCTCCAGACCGGTTCAGGGATCTGGGAGAGGTTGTACAAGAT
This sequence comes from Pelophylax lessonae, assembly GCF_965119305.1. Lineage (NCBI taxonomy): Eukaryota > Metazoa > Chordata > Amphibia > Anura > Ranidae > Pelophylax > Pelophylax lessonae. Next base: position 261,413,270 of record NC_138770.1, on the reverse strand, counting down.
CTGCTTGCATAAAGGGTGATTTTGCCGGTTCCTTCTCAGGAACAGTTTCAATTCAAGCCTGTTTACTGTGCCCAGAAAAGAGGGCAAGGGGTGTCCAATCCTGGATCTCAAGGCTCTGAACAGCTTCCTGCGGGTACAGAAGTTTCAGATGGAATCCATCGGCAGGGTAGTGGCGTCCCTACACCAGGGAGACGTCTTGGCCTTCATAGATATCAAGGACGCATATCTACACATCCCTATTTATGCTGGGCATCAGCGGTTTCTTCGCTTTGCCGTATCAGGGGAGCATTATCGATTCGTGGCTATACCCTTTGGTCTTGCCTCCGCTCCCAGGGTTTTTACCAAGGTACTGGCCCCGGTGTTGGCATTGCTGCGCCAACGGGGGATTGTGGTACTGGGGTATCTGGACGATCTTCTATTGAGAGCGGACTTTCATTCTGCCCTGTTGGGCAATCTTTTGATCACTGTCAGAACCCTGCAAGACTTAGGGTGGAATATCAATTTTGAAAAATCCGCCCTGATACCTTCATTGAGACTGGATTATCTGGGCCTGACTCTGGATTCCACCTTAGCGACGGTCTTTCTTCCCCTGGACAAGTTGCAGAAGTTGCCAGGGGTGATTCCGTTGCTGTTGGCAAACAAACAATCTGTCCTTTGCGGATTTGCATGTTGGCCTTGGGTCTGATGGTATCAAACTTCAAGGCGGTTCTTTTTGCTCAGTTTTACATGAGACCTTTACAAAAGGAGATTCTTGTCAAATGGAACAAGGATCCAAAGTCCTTGGACAGTTTGATTCGTTTGAGCCACAAAACAAAGTTGCCTCTCTTGTGGTGGCTTCAGTCGCCAGCACTATGCCAGGGCAAGTCTTTCCTGCCTGTGTTTTGGACGGTGGTGATCACAGACTCCAGCCTGTTGGGCTGTGGCGGGGTGCTGGGAAAGCTCTGTGCCTAGGGTACCTGGACAGTAGAGGAGTCAAAACTACCAATCAATGGTTTGGAGATCAGAGCAATAAAGCTTTGTCTGAGCCAATGGACGACTCGTCTGCAAAATTTTCTGGTTCGGATTAAATCAGAAAATGCCACAGCTGTGGCTTACATCAATCATCAGGGGGGCACCAAGAGTGTCTTGGCAGCCAGGAAGGTTCTGACTTGGGCAGAAAAAAGTTTGTTCCAGCCCTCTCGGCTGTATACATCCCAGGTGTGGAGAACTGGCAGGCGGATTACCTGAGTCGTCAAGTGTTGGATCAAGGGGACCGGTCCCTGCACCCGGAGGTGTTCATCTCCTGTGTATCCGGTGGGGGATGCCCGCGGTCGATCGGTTTGATTCTCGTCTCAACAGGAAGGTTCAGAGGTTGGTAGTCAGGTCTCGGGATCCTCTGGCCAACGCCACAGACGCACTAGTGGCTCCTTGGGATCGGTACCGGTTGATTTATGCCTTTCCTTCGCTGAAACTCCTGCCGAGGCTTCTACACAGGATAGAGGTGGAAGGGATTCCAGTTGTTCTGGTGGCCCCAGAGTGGCCTCACTGGTCTTGGTACGCAGACCTGGTAAGGTTGGTCACCGATACTCCTTGGAGACTTCCTCTCAGGGAAGATCTGCTGTCTCCATCCTGCTTTACAGTCACTGGCTTTAATAGCATGGCTGTTGAACGCCAGGTGTTGAGCGATAGAAGTCTTTCTGACTCTGTGACTCCTACTTTATTGAAGGCCAGGAAGTCGACTTCCAGGGAGATCTATCATCATACGTGGAAATCGTACATTTCATGCAAAATGGGGTTGAACAGCGGTTGGCTTTGGGCACTTTCAAAGGCCAAGTGTCGGCGTTGGCTATATACTTCCAACGCCCGCTAGCTACGCAAGCCTTGATTTGCACTTTCATTCAGGGAGTGTGCCATGTGGCTCCCCCGAGACGATCCCCGCTACCTCCTAAGGATCTAAATTTGGTATTATCTGTTCTTCAAAAGTCTCCTTTTGAGAACATTCGGGATATTTCTCTGCTTTCATTGTCTCAGAAGGTTGCCTTTTTGGTGGCTATCACTTCTGCCCGCAGAGTGTCTGAATTGGTGGCGTTGTCCTGCTGCTCACCTTATTTGGTTGTCCACAAAGGTGGTACTTCGACCTAATCAGTCTTTTCTTCCTAAGGTGGTTTCTGATTTTCATTTGAATGAAGACATTGTGCTGCCTTCAAATCAAAAGGAGAAATGACCACACTCAAATATTGATATAAACATTGAAGTATTTATTCCTCCCCACAAGTAAAAGCTAGGACAGTAAAACATGGGAGCATGTAGAGGTTGACGTGGTCATTTCTCCTTTTGATTTGGAAGCTTCTGGATGACGGATCCGACTCGCACCAGTCAATATTGTCTCACCTGAGCGGCTTTGCCTCTGCAAGAAATATTTGTGCTGCCTTCACTTTGTCCTAAGCCTCCGAAGGAAATTGCCTTGCATTCTTTGGATGTGGTTAGCCAACCAGGAACAACTGGAGCTCAACTAGAAAAAAGATACACCCTCAAAGAGAACAACCAAAATAGGTTCTCTTTTAAACAGCAGCCTGCAAAACCTTGCGGCCAAAATAGGCATCCGAGGATGCCAACACATCTACTATGTAGAATTTTGTAAACATATGCACAGACGACCAAGTTGCCGCCTTGCAAACTTGCATCACTGATGCCTGATGACAAAAAGCCCAAGAGGCACTCAGCGCCCTAGTAGAATGCACCTTCACAGGGAAAGGAGGAACCTGACCCTTCAATCAATAAGCCTGAACAACCGTCTGCCTGATCCATCGGGATATGGTCGCAGCAGACGCAGCCAATCCTTTACGAGGTACCTCAGTAAGGACAAAAAGAGCATTTAATTTTCTGAAAGACCTCTGGTCTCCTATGGAGGTGCCTTCGGGGTATGGCACACAGTGAAAGAAGCATTGTTGTATTGTTGTAATAATAGAATAACTGTACTTTATTGCACCATTTTGGCATGATATGGTGGCTCACATAATAGGTTCATGCTGTAGTTGGTTTGTACCCCGCCCAGGTAAGCCCCAGCAACTATGTATGCTGGGGCACTCTATGCCACTGGAAGAGACAGATAACAACTCCTGTCTCCCTCTAGTCCAGACTGTCAGGACGTGGTGGCATTTCCTCGAGGTCTGGGGGTTGTCTTCCGGGTGTGGGCGGTCCTCTGCCTCCTCTGGGTGGAGCTGTTGTGATCCAGGAGACAGCCGAGACAACCATGCGCATTGGGTAAATGGGCGTCGCCACCAAGGGACTCGCACCCTATGATGGGATGCCCGGACCGGCGGTGACGTCAACACACCCGACATGACGCAACGCGTGCGCGGCTCATATAGGGTGATGCCAGGAGCCGCGAGGAGATGACTCGTCATCTGCCTCTGAGGGGATAGGATGGCCAGCAGGAAAAGGGGAGCTACTAGCTCCCTACTTCCCGAGCCGCCAGGACACTTCTTGTGCCCCCTTCTTGTGCCCCTGGTGATTGACATAGGCCACGGCCGTGGCATTGTCTGACTGAATCCTTACCAGACACCCTTGGAGACGACATGTCCAATGAGCCAGAAAGATTCTGATCGCTTGGAGTTCTAGTACCTGGATTGGTAGCCTGGGCTCTTCCAGACTCCAGACCCCTGAGCAAACTCTGTGCCGAGGACGCTTTCCCACCCAGACAGGCTGCTGTCCGTGGTGATGACCGTCTAGTAAGAAACAATTTGCCCTGACAAAGTGCCGGAGAATGAAGCCACCAACCCAGGGACCCCCTCATGCTCCAACTTAACAGAGGATCAGATTGTCTAGAGACCGAGTATTCTTGTTTCATTTCACCACAATCTCTTTTCGTAGAGATCTTGTGTGGAACTGTGCAAATGGAACCGCCTCGCAGGTAGACACATCAGGCCCAATACTGTAACTTCCAGATACCCCAGTACCACTATCCCCCACTGACGCAGCAATGCTAGCACCGGGGCCAATACTTTTGCGAAGACCCCAGTAGCAGAGGCGTGACCAAAGGGTAATACCAGAAACTGATAATGCTCCTCGTCCACGGCAAAGCAGAGGAAGCGCTGGAGGCCGACACATATTGGGATGTGTAGGTAGGCGTCCTTGATGTCGATGAAGGCGAGGAAATCCCTCTGATGTAGGGATGTCACCACCATGCAAATGGATTCCATTCAGAACTTCTGCACCTGCACAAAGTAGTTTAGCGCCTTGAGGTCCAGAATTGGACGCACCTTGCCTTCCTGTAAACAGGTTTGAATAAAACCCTTAAAAAACTTTGCAATGTCAGAACTGGAACAATCACCCCTTGAAGTAAAGTATTGCACTGCCCCAAAGAGATCCCCTAAGTGATCTGGGGTCAAGTGCAGGTTGGAAGGGAAAAACCTGTCCAGAGGATATGATCGAAACTCGTTCTTGTAGCCCGGAGCGAACGACTTTGTTGACCCAATTGTCCTGTATCAGGGAGGTCCACAGATCTGCGAACCCACAAAGATGCCCCCCCACCCCAGATATGGGTGAGGGCATCCCTTCATGCGGAGGAAGCCTTGTTCACAGGTCTGGCAAAACCCGCTCGTGGCTTGCCTGACCAGGTCCTCTTAGAACCCCCAGCGGAGGATCTGAAGGCTTTATATTCCTTGTCTTGAGACCCTGAGGGATGAAAAAGCCTCTTGTAACCCAAAAAGAAAGGCCCCCGTCTGCGACGGGACTCCTTACCCTCGGAAACCTGAGGAAGAAGAGTACGCTTTCCCCCTGTAAAGGCCTTTGATGATGTCATACAAGGAAGCTCCAAACAGGCGATCCCCCACAAATGGAAGATCAGATGAGGCCTTCTTAGAAGACTGATCCGCAGACCAGCATTTCAGCAAGATAATATGCTGCAGAGACAGACAGTCTAGAAATCAAGGGAACCGCATCCAAAGAGAGGTCACAGAAAAACTGCAGCCCTTGGACCAACTAATCCGCCAACTCTGCAAAGGCAGGGGAAGCTGTTCCCCCTCCAGGTCCTGGCGTTGCCCACTCCATCATAGCTTGCGACACCAGGGCAATAGTAAATACCGGCCTAAGTGCCAAACCAGCCACAGTGAACATATGGTGGGTCAAAGCTTCCAACCTCCTATCAGCCAGATCTGAGAAGATCGGGGACTCTTCAACTGGGATTATGGTGGCTTTATTCAACCTGGAAACCGGGGAGTCCACTACAGGAGGAAACGTCCATTTTCACTGTGGCTGGTTTGGGAATCCTCTTAGGGGTACCGCATTGCAAAACACTTAGGAATTGCAAAGGTGCCTTGCAGGCACCCCCACTGTTTTGTGACAATATTGTCAAAGAAGGCGGGAAAGGGGAACACCTTCGCTGCTTTGACGGACCTGTGGGTGCCAAAGGTGACCCGCGCCTCAGATGCTGCGTGAGTCGCATCCTCCATCTTTAAGGTTTCTCACACTGATACAATCAGCGCATCCAGTAGCGCCTTTTCATGCGCGGCTAGAGGAGTAGAGGAATCATCCTCACAATCTGAGCATGCACTGTGCGTGGACGCAGACCCCGAAGGGTAACTCGCATCTGCAGCGGCTGAATTAGATTCTGGATCTAATGAGACACCGCCCTTTCCAGCTCCAGAAACATGGCCGCCGCCATTTTTCAATAGGAAACCTCAAGAAAATGGCCGCCGAGGCTACACAAACGCGACTCAGGTCGAAGCCAGTTCGTATGCGCCCTCGTGAGACGTTTAACTCGCAGGCCAGCCCCTGTCCAGTGGAGCTACGTCGCGGCTGACTTAGCGCGGAGCTGCGGTCTGCACAGGCTCCCTGGCCAGACTGGGGGTACCCTCTGGATCTAGATTATCCAGTCTGTCGCCCAGTCCGAAACTTGATGGTAGATCTCACAGGAATAAAATAATTAAAACGAGGAAAAAAATTCCATATAAAAAAAAAAAATTGCCAGGACCAGAGATCCCAGCAGAGAACTAGGTTCTTATTCCTGACTAGGCAGAAAAAAACTGAGTACCTATAGCAGAGAGAGGAGTATACCCCCTGGGACTGCCCCATAGGTGTAGTCAAGTTCTTTTCTGCCTAGTGATCTACTCCTGTAGGGGGCAGTACAACCCAGGTAGTCAAGAAGATGAGGAGCTGTGTCCGTTAATGAACGAAAGAGAAATGTGAGTTTTCATAAATGAGCCTCTAAAACAGGAGTTCCCAAACTGTGGGACGCAAGCTCAGTTTGAGTGGGTCACACTGAGTGGACCCGCTCAAACTAAACTATAGGAAGCCGGAGCCGCTGCCTTTCCATAAAAAAATGGCTATGGCCGGCCCATGTCCACTGCGCATGCGCCATCGCCACCGCTCGGGGGAGCCCGTACACGTTCGGGCAGGCGGCGCATTCATAGCGACGCAGCGGCCGGGTGGCGCCATTTTTAAATGGAAAACACCCCAGGGATGGGTAAGACAGACCCCTCCTGCACCATTCTCACAGCCCATCATCTTCTGCACGATTCCCACAGCCCTGCATCTCCTGCACGATGCCCGCAGCCCTGCATCTCCTGCACGATGCCCACAGCCCACCCTCTCCTGCACCATGCCCGTAGCCCTGCATCTCCCTCACCATGCCCACAGCCCTGCATCTCCTGCACACGCCCACAGCTCTGCATCTCCTGCACCATGCCCACAGTCCTGCATCTACTGCATTATGCCCACAGCCCCTGCACCATGCCCACAGCCCTGCATCTCCTGCACCATGCCCACAGCCCTGCATCCCCTGCACCATGCCCATAGCCCTGCATCTCCTGCATTATGCCCAAAGCCCCTGCATCTCCTGCACATGCCCACAGCTCTGCATCTCCTGCACCATGCCCACAGTCCTGCATTATTTCCACAGCCCCTGCATCTCCTGCACCATGCATCTCCTGCAGCTTGCCTATAGCCCTGCATCTCTTGCACCATGCCCATAGCCCTGCATCTCCTGCACCATGCCAGCAGCCCTGAATTATGCCCACAGCCCCTGTATCCCCTGCACCATGCCCACAGCCCTGCATCTCCTGCACCATACCCACAGCCTGCATTTCCTGCACCATGCCCACAGTCCTGCATCTCATGCACCATGTCCACAGCCCTGCATCTCCTGCACCATGCCCACAGCCCTGCATCTCCGGCACATGCCCGCAGCCCTGCATCTCCAGCACCATGCCCGCAGCCCTGCATCTCCTGCACCATGCCCGCAGCCCTGTATCTCCTGCACCAAGCCCACAGCCCTGCATCTCCTGCACCATGCCCACAGCCCTGCATCTCCTGCACCATGCCCACAGCCCTGCACCATGCCCATAGCCCTGAATCTCCTGTATTATGCCCACAGCTCTGCATCTCCTGCACCATGCCCACAGTCCTGCATTATGCCCACAGCCCCTGCATCTCCTGCACCATGCATCTCCTGCAGCTTGCCCATAGCCCTGCATCTCTTGCACCATGCCCGTAGCCCTGCATCTCCTGCACCATGCCAGCAGCCCTGAATTATGCCCACAGCCCCTGTATCCCCTGCACCATGCCCACAGCCCTGCATCTCCTGCACCATACCCACAGCCTGCATTTCCTGCACCATGCCCACAGTCCTGCATCTCATGCACCATGTCCACAGCCCTGCATCTCCTGCACCATGCCCACAGCCCTGCATCTCTGGCACATGCCCGCAGCCCTGCATCTCCAGCACCATGCCCGCAGCCCTGCATCTCCTGCACCATGCCCGCAGCCCTTGCATCACCTGTGGTGCCTGGTGGACAAAAGAGCGGGACACAGCACTTCTGTCTGTCAGAATCTACACTCAGTGAGTAACCATTTCTATGCAATGCTTTGCAAATTTTATGCCTTTTTTTGTGCCATGTGCCAATTCTATGCCCCTAAAGCTTATTGCCATGTTGTGCCACTCTATGTTCCTAACACTTATATCCATGTTGTGCCAATTTTATGCCCTAACATCCCCCTCCCTTTAAAATATGCATTATTATTTGAATTTATATAGCGCCAACAAATTCTGTAGCTCTTAACAATATTCAATTACAAGCAAGTGGGTCCCGAAAAATAATTGTACTCAGAAGCGGGTCTCGGCCCAAAAAAGTTTGGGGAGCCCTGCTCTAAAAAGTTAAATATATTCCAATTCTGACAGACCAGAAATAAATAGTTGCAAAGGGAAATGACTCACTAGCTTATATAACGTTTCTATTTTTGAAAAATCACTAGCACAAATAGCAGTTCCATGCTTTGCAGGCAGCCCCTTATTACGGATACGCTGAACTTTGGGCTTTTCACTTTTACATATAAATACGCTCCTTAACCATTACTCTTACATTGCTTTATTTAATCAAGCTGATGTGCCAGGCTCTGAAAAGATGGAATTCATTTATCTTGTCCACTTTCATTTTTCTTATGCAAAAAGCAAAACCTATACAGTTCTGGCACCATTCTGTGCAAGGAAACATAATAACCTACTGCAGGATGTAGTAGGAATCATTCAACACAAGCACTTACTATTTACTTAGGCGAGCTTTAATAGGAAGGTGTGGTCGCCTTTGTCCATCACAAGCGCAATGCTTTACTCTTGCTCATTCACTTACCTTGCCATGAAAACAAGAATACAATTGTATACAAGAGACAGTGAGATCTAACCAAGGACGTCATATTTACAAATAGTTCTTTTGGAGTGGCTTTTAAAGGACTAATCTTCAGTGGAAAACAAGATAAACCACTCCATATACAGAATGCAGAAAATATTATTTAGTAAATGTAAGGTTAGAACTAAATAAATGTGTTTCCCTTTAGAATTGCAGGAAAAAAAAAATAAAAGATGTATTTTTAACTAAAGAAGAACATTTCTAGAGATTAAAAAAAAAAAAAAAAACCTTCATCCATTATTCCTTCTTTTTAGAATGCTGTAGGCAGAAAGCTGACAATGGGGGACTGGCAAGAGGTACCAGTGCCAAGATTTCAAAATATGGAGAGCGGTTTTACAAGGGTCACTTTACTCTTAACTGCATGATAATACCACCTATACTAAAAACTTGCTATACATTCTAAGACTGCTAAAGTCCTTATCATCCCTCATATCCCCCGGGAGAACACAATGATTACTGCTAGTGGCTATAGCCACTGGCAGTAACTGCAGTAGAAAATTCAGACTGGCTAGTTGTACCAAAGTAGATTGATAGATGTATGGCCAGCTTAGGATATCCCTGTGAGAGTGTTATGCTGGCCATACATGTATAGATTTTTAGACGAGAATGTTCGTACGAAAAATCTTTGAACATTCGATGAATAGACAAATGTCGATCGAAAGTCTTTTGCTTTTAACATTCAATTATAAAATGAATGTAATTTCTAAGCGATAACCACATACACTGCCCGAAAATTAGTTAGATTGAAAAGTTTTCCTTCCTGCCCATCGAATTGCAGGTTGCAGTTGAAAACGGACATTGATTTCACCCCACTAACGAATAGAAAATCAAACAAACTTTCTTAAAACACAAATTTCCGAACTAAAATCTATACATGTATGGCTAGCTTCAGGCCTCATACACACTGGACGTTAATAAAAAAACCAGTAGAAAGCTGTAGCTGTAGGAGTTTTCCAGCTTATTTGCAGTAGCGTTTTTAGCTTTTGTTTAGATGTAGCGGTTTTTAGCGAAACTATACTCCCACAAAAGCTTATGGCTAAAAAAAAAAAAAAAGCTAAGAAACGCAGAATAGCCACATTTTTCAGTGTTTTTAAGCTTAATAAGAGTTAGAGCGTTTTTACAGCTGAAAAACTAGTTCTGGGTTTTTTCCAGCCAGAAATGCCCCTGCCAAAAAACACTGATAAAAGCCTATGTGTGCATGGACACATAGGATAACATGCTGGGGAGTTTACTGGCTGCAGAAAAAAATGTCTGACGCCAAAAACAGCCGCTGTAAAAACGTCCGGTGTGCCTTAGTGTGAGGGGAATAAATCTACATCTCTAACCTGTAAAGGCTTTTAAAGAGTTACCCTCCGAAACATTCTAGGTACCTTAGTTTGTTGTCATTCATTGGAAGGATGCAATTTTGACATGTTTGGTATCTATTTACTCAAAGCAACATCTTACCAAAAATTATGCACTATATTGCGTTTTTGCGTACTAAAATACATTTTTTTTGGGGGGGGGGAGTTTAAGTACTGTATTTTCTGGCGTATAAGACTACTTTTGAACCTCAAAAAAATCCCCCAAAAATGGGGGGTCGTCTTATACGCCGAGTATAATATCTCCAAGGTAACCTAAGTATAAGTATTACCGGTAGATGAAAATTAGGGGGGTCGTCTTATACGCCCAGTCGTCTTATACGCCGGAAAATACGGTATTTAAAAAAAGAAAAACAACATTAAAATGTGTGCGAAAATTTAAAAAAAAAAAAAAAAAAAGCCCCAGACAGCAAGTAATGTACAGTATTTATGATCTCAAATGTATGTGCAATATCATGGACTCTAATTTTACATGATTATTACATTTTGTGCTGGTTTACTGTATGTTTTACAACCATTGCAAATAAAGAATACATCTATGTGTAAGTATAACTAAACACAACTTAAAAGGGGCTGTGTAGGTAAAATATGAAAAAGTCTCAGCAGATTTTAAGGTTTTATAGTACAAGTACAGCTGTGTATATTTCCAAGCAGAGACTTTGGAAGAGGTCTATGGAAAATGTGCAGTGTCCAAAATGTTATTCTGGTACCTAGAGGAACATGCCATGACACGTATGTTTGCTTGGATAAGTAATACTTGGTTAGAGTCTCACAAATCTTTCTAATTAGATCAAAGTGTATGTTGTGTATATTTTTTTTTCGGTTTCTAGTTTTGTAGAGAGTGAGGAAGTAAAAAAGGGTATCCTCCGCTTCCTCATTGCCGTGGCCTATGCCCTCATCCCTAGACAATGGAAATCAACTACTGAACTGAATTCTTTTAGAAGGATGGAGGAATTAACTGAGTCTACATTATAGGTATTCTCAATTTGTACATCTATGGTTCACTTGGATAGACTGGATGGACTTTTCTGCGTCTTCCAAACTTTAGCCATTTCTATGAAAAACACACTTCTGGCTGGGCCTGGTGGACCCTGGGCCACCACCCCCCCCCCCCCCCCCCTCCATACACACACTTTTTTTTACTCTCTCTCCATTTCTCCTTCTCCTCTTGCACTTTCTCCTACCCATCCGTCTAAATTCTGTCTGCTCTGACCTGTTCCTGTTTCTCTCCCAGATCTGTAATGTGCTTGGATGGTCACACTTATAGTTGGATACCCTCTCTTGCTGGCACTTTAAAAGTTGTCTAGTGCCTCTCTATCTCTACAATGGACTCAGCCTGACCCTCCCTGTTGCAGTGTCTGCTGTTAGAGTCAATTTGTCAACTTTGTAAAGTTGAATTTATCGTGATTGGGGTAGACTGGTTATGTGTTCTGTATGCAACTATGAACAGCTGAATGTATCAGCGCTTCTATTACTTTAGCCATCTGTATAAGTTCAAGAGGTCCTACACTGTTGCCTTGCATGTACTGCATTATGGATCTGTGCTCCTGATGTCATTTTAAATGGCAATAAAACTTATTATTCAGAAAAAAAAAAAAAAAAAACACACTGGACAGGAGTTTTAATCCTTTTCCAAATTGTTGTAATATCTGTTTTTATCTTCATTTGAAGGGCAAGGTTTAAGTGGTTAACATGTAATGAAATAATGAAAATACAACAATCTAATATTTCCAAAACACCAACTTTATAGCACAACAAAACACAACAAATATTGCACTCACTTGACCCCCGACTTTGACATATAATAAATCAGATATCATACACATATGCTCCAAATTAAAAAATATATTTTCACATGTATACAACTTTATTTGGCAGGCAGTCACAAGATTCACAGAACACATTAAATGTAACACTGTAGGCGATATGCCTATATGAAGGGCTTCCATGTACTTATGTATTCTCAGGACCATTCCAGTGTTTTCACCAGGAATCTGCATACTGAAATGATCAGACTCAACAACTCTTGAATACAAACTTTTGCAAAGAAACAAGACATTGTTTTGCTCATGGCAACTAATCCTTCATTTTCTCAGCTACACTAAAAAAATAAAACCTCTCCTGCAATCTGATGGGCTGCCAAGACCCACATTTTTTGTTTGTAATAAATGTTATAAATGAGCACACAGACTATCAGAAATAGTAATGCCAAGGGCCTACAACTGGATAACCGCATGTGACAGCCTTTAAAAAAACTCTAGCAGATCTCCTGGTTCTCCATTTCAAAAATAACGGAAGCCCCACTTGTAGTTCACTTACCATGTAAAAACACAAAATCCTGAAAGAAGTTTAAACATGAAAAAAGAAAGAACAAATTATACAACAAACATCAATGATATTATTAGGAAACAATGTGCTTATATATTATTTCCCAAATGTGTACAGAAAGTACTAAAGCTCTTCAGAATCGTGGCCCCCAGAATTCAATGCCTCTGGATGCATGACTCTTCCCATAAACAAGACACAGCCTAAAATAGAAATAAAAAGAGATTACAATGGATTTGTAGGACATGCCTTATTTCAATTTGTTAAAATGTGTCAAGCAGGAGCTGGGAAGCGGTGATAAACATGTAAAACTGCTTCAGGAAAGGACGTTAAATAACAGGATTGCATGTTCACTTGGTGTCTGGATGGGATGAAGTAGGCAAAACGAAACAAAAGCGCCCTAGGGACGATGCATGAGGCACTACACTGGAGAACAGATGTGCTAGCAATAGTAACAAGAAACTCCAGTCAAAATAGAAAAAATGCTTTCTTCCATTAACAGTTATGACGAACACTGCCTACAGAAAATACATGTTATGTGCAGCAAGTCCTTTTGTCCATTGGTGTCTTCAATATCAGTTGGCTGCTCAGCTACTATTTACTGATTCTACATCTATTTTATTCTGGAAAATGCAACTCTACCTCCTTACAAATGTCTGCTTAATCTCTTTGATGATGTCTTAATACCACCTCACAGTACTAGAGGATATAATACTACCAGATCTACAAAGAAGGGTGACAGTATAATGTTTTGGATCAGTCACCTCTGCTGTGTCTTCGTTCGGACTCTCCTTCACCTCTCCTCCTGTATACATTACTATCTGTAGTTGTGATTTTCTAAATTAAAAACTGCACCCCAGCATTTGTTAAAAAAAAAAAAAAAAACCCAAAAAACACAATATTACATTTATTGTACAAGTATCTGAATTTTTCTTTAGGTTGGCTTCCAATAATTTACACTGCAGCACACAGATAAGGAGAAGGAATGAGTTGGCTCTACTGCATTACACAGTACTGTCAGCCCAAATCATGGTACTCACTGCTCCTACACTGTTCAAAGTTGGTCAGAGACCAAGCTGTATTACGTGAAGTCTACAAAAGCAACTTTAGGCTTTGCTACCTTAATGAGCAAACTGAACAGAATTTCAAATAATTTGCCCAATGAAGCACTTCACACACATCTAGTTACCCAAGTGCTTGCTTGGAGTTCCTCTTAAAGTATTGTGCTGGGGGTGATGTGAGCCATAATGATGTAGAACATAAAGAGGGTTTAAATCTTAATGCACATACAGCATGACTTATAAATACAAATATGAGGCTCTACGTCTATGAAAATATGTGATAATGATTTTTTAGCACATTATGAAAGAAATCCATAGCTCTCATTTGGGAGTAAAGGAGTATAAAGCTGGCAATAGATGGTTTCAATCTTGGCTGGTTCAGCAGGAACTGGCCAAGATTCAAACCATGTATGGGCAGGTTGAACGTAAAAAACTTGATTGATTGATTTACTCGGGTACAACCAGCCTGTCAGATTTTACATGGGATTATTGCTAGGAATAAATCACTGTGCTGTCCAGGCGGGGACAGCTTTAACCCCCTTTTTTCCTTTAAAATCCAACCTACGTTTCCAAAATAAATTGTGTCAGAATATATAATCTGCCCCTGAATGCATAGATTTCTATTTTATTTGTTTAGGTAAAATGAATGCACCTCAAAAACAGGTAAATGCACAGTATGAATTATACCATCTAAATCATTACATGCTTTTATATGCATATAGAAATGTCATATAAAAAGGAATCTTAATGCATATAATCGCAGGTACATGCCCATGCAAATGAGGCCCAAGAGTTAAAACATTTCCTAGCACAACATGGGTATTCCAAATCCAGCTGTCCTTGACCTGGCTCCAAACTAATAGCTGACTGGCGGTTACTGTTACTGCTTAACTTTACTAGTAAATTTATGAATCTTTGAGTCAATTGAGACTTTTCACTTCACACCTTAATATGCTTATGGTGTCTGATCTGAATAATTACGCCATTCATTAATCGTGGGATTCCGAAGAATAAAATATGTAAGATATTCCAGACTGACTCATCTTTAACTTTCACTTTTATATATTATTCTTCAAACTACTGCATCAAATAAGCCCAATAGAGTAAAATATAAGTTACGATTTTTTTTTTTTAAACCTAGAGTGAATCGCATTTGTTAACACTACATACACTATGGGGAACACAGCACAAGGTCACATGAAGATTAGGATTCAACTCACCAGTTTTGCAGTTTCTAATCACAAAGAAGAATGGATGGTCAAAAATAACCTGGGGGTACAGCACTGCCATTCTGCTATTGGCAATCATTCCTATAATAACAAAACAGAAATTAAACCCCCATCATGCCACATTAGTGAAGCTTCATGTAACACTTTCTTTTTTTCAGAGCCAATACATATATCATCTGTTGCAGCCCTTTGGGTTCTGTTTTAGAGTTATCATAGATAGAAGGCTTACTGACATTTACTTAAAGCGATTGTAAACGATCACCTTGTAAAACAACCCATCCAGTTTAAAATAGAAATGAAAGGCAACATATTTGTGTATGCAATTAAAAAAACATTATGAAATACATCCTTACCCTTTTGTCCCCGTACTTCCTTTTATTTTCTCGGTTCTCAGCTGCATTAAACCAGGGGGGGGGGGGGGAGAAGCAGCAGCACACTGATCTTCCCAGTAAATGGTTGTGCAGGGGGGGGCATGTCAGGACAAGTCTGATCATTGGAGGAGAGCAGGCTGAGTTCCCAAGCACAGCTAGAGAACTGGCCACAGTGTTTTAACCTGCTTAGCGTGATCAGTTATTTATAGGAAGGCAGAGGGACTGGCAGGAACACCAGGGATTTCACACAAAGGAAGCAGTACAAAGAGAACAGGATACAAGTACATGGTGCAGCAGGCACGTATCAGGAATAGGAAATGTTGAGGTAACAAACACTTTTAAGGAAACTGAAATGAAAGAAATACAAGGGTTCCATTGCTGACCTTCTAAAAATGATAGTTGTCTGGATGCATATTCCCTCAATATCATAGCTGGCCAAAAAAAAAAGGGCTTATAAACTAGTGAAATTAGAAGACTATCAGAACTCCTTCATAGTTGTTATGAGTCAGTGACTCAAAATAGACCAATGCCTTTGGTTTGGCATAACTTTGAGGCTAATAGCATTTTCAAAAGGGGAGTTCAGCAGCGGAAGCCTATGTATTTTCTTCATATGGGTTTCTTTACTATGCCAATATTAAAGAAATTTGCAGAATTATTAGGCAAATGAGTATTTTTGAGGATTAATTTTATTATTGAACAACAACCATGTTCTCAATGAACCCAAAAAACTCATTAATATCAAAGCTGACTATTTTTGGAAGTAGTTTTTAGTTTGTTTTTAGTTTTAGCTATTTTAGGGGGATATCTGTGTGTGCAGGTGACTATTACTGTGCATAATTATTAGGCAACTTAACAAAAATCAAAGATACAGTATACCCATTTCAATTATTTATTTTTACCAGTGAAACCAATATAACATCTCAACATTCACAAATATACATTTCTGACATTCAAAAACAAATCAGTGACCAATATAGCCACCTTTCTTTGCAAGGACACTCAAAAGCCTGCCATCCATGGATTCTGTCAGTGTTTTGATCTGTTCACGATCAACATTGCGTGCAGCAGCAACCACAGCCTCCCAGACACTGTTCAGAGAGGTGTACTGTTTTCCCTCCTTGTAAATCTCACATTTGATGATGGACCACAGGTTCTCAATGGGGTTCAGATCAGCTGAACAAGGAGGCCATGTAATTAGCTTTTCTTCTTTTATACCCTTTCTTGCCAGCCACGCTGTGGAGTACTTGGACGCGTGTGATGGAGCATTGTCCTGCATGAAAATCATGTTTTTCTTGAAGGATGCAGACTTCTTCCTGTACCACTGCTTGAAGAAGGTGTCTTCCAGAAACTGGCAGTAGGACTGGGAGTTGAGCTTGACTCCATCCTCAACCCGAAAAGCCACAAGCTAATCTTTGATGATACCAACCCAAACCAGTACTCCACCTCCACCTTGCTGGCGTCTGAGTCGGACTGGAGCTCTCTGCCCTTTACCAATCCAGCCACGGGCCCATCCATCTGGCCCATCAAGACTCAGTCTCATTTCATCAGTCCATAAAACCTTTGAAAAATCAGTCTTGAGATATTTCTTGGCCCAGTCTTGACGTTTCAGCTTGTGTGTCTTGTTCAGTGGTGGTCGTCTTTCAGCCTTTCTTACCTTGGCCATGTCTCCGAGTATTGCACACCTTGTGCTTTTGGGCACTCCAGTGATGTTGCAGCTCTGAAATATGGCCAAACTGGTGGCAAGTGGCATCTTGGCAGCTGCACGGTTGACTTTTCTCAGTTCATGGGCTGTTATTTTGCGCCTTAGTTTTTCCACATGCTTCTTGCGACCCTGTTGACTATTTTGAATGAAATGCTTGATTGTTCGATGATCACGCTTCAGAAGCTTTGCAATTTTAAGAGTGCTGCATCCCTCTGCAAGATATCTCACTATTTTTGACTTTTCTGAGCCTGTCAAGTCCTTCTTTTGACCCATTTTGCCCAAGGAAAGGAAGTTGCCTAATAATTATGCACACCTGATATAGAGTGTTGATGTCATTAGACCACACCCCTTCTCATTACAGAGATGCACATCACCTAATATGCTTAATTGGTAGTAGGCTTTCGAGCCTATACAGCTTGGAGTAAGACAACATGCATAAAGAGGATGATGTGGTCAAAATACTCATTTGCCTAATAATTCTGCACTCCCTGTAAAACCAAGCCCCTTCCACTATACCTTACTCCTTCTCACTGGGTTGTAGTTGGTGCTGAAGACCATGCCACCACAACAACCACAAGGAAAAAGGCTGTTGTTCCTTCTCTTTGGTGTGGACAGCTCATTAATGTACCAGAATATCTCGATCAGAATAAAGACTTGACTCAAAATTTAGCCAGTTCAGCTGGGACCAGCCGAATTTTGATCCATGTATGGCTCCTCCTTGAATCAGGATCCGCTTGCTCAGCGGGGGATTTCTTCACTGATCCCCACTAAGTAGGCGGATGACAGGTCCAGGTCTGTGTCTGCTCCGTTATGCAGAGCGGACACAAACACAGCCCACTCTCGTCTATAGGGCAGTCAGATGGAAACAGACCGCCTGAGTCCGCTGACATCTGCTACTCCATAGAAAAGACTGGAGGGTCCAATCAGGCCCGCCTGAAAAACTGGCAGGCGGACCTGATCAGATGACCCATGTGAAAGGGGCTTATGGGCACTGTGGTTGAACAGAAGTCAAAATACCAATCGTCTTCTGTTTAATCAGCTTTCTGAAAAAAAAGTCAGTTGAATGAAAAAACTGACTAATCTATGGCCAGCTTTAGAAAGGGGATCTTAAGGGTACCCTGCAGCAGTCATGGTAAATGCAATACTAGTGATCAGCATCTGGAGGTATTCTTCTTGTTTTAGCAAGGTAAGTAGCTTAACTCTAAAGGACTAGTGTTTTTAAATAACAACATTGAATATATACAATAGAACATGTAACTCTGGATGGGTACTAGTAGGTTGTAAGGACTTTGCCGTAAAATCTTCTTCTTGCAGTTTATAAGGGGACACAGGGTTTATTCTGAATAATTATGATACAAGAGGGATGTTCAAAAGCAGTCCATCTTAGAGGCAGGCAATGCAACAAGCAAAATGCTAACAAGCATGCCCTCCAAAACAACAGTGTACAATTGGTGAAGCTTGCAACTCAAATGGCTGGTTGAGGAAGTGGGCATCAGAAAAGGCCTAAGCATTCACCAGGTACAAGTTAGTGAACATGAACAGAAGATTGGGAGGCAGCCTTGCAATACTGAGAAGCACATGCCTAATTCTGAAAGGCCTAAAAGACACTCAATGATCTAATGGAACAAACCTTGATAGGTGAAAACTTGTCTTCAAACCTATAGGCTTGAATTATGAGCTCCTAAGCCAATTAACAATAGTGGGGCAAGGGGCAGACTGTCACCTATGGAATGAAGAAAAAAAGTCAGTCCATTGAAAGAAAGGCTGAGATCCATGCACATGTAGAAAGTTGCGTACATATGCATAGTGCGGCGACACAAGGGAGATGCATTCATTGGCAACAGAGCAGGTGCTGAGTGCTGATTTCAAAATGGCCTGACTCAGAAAAGTTGACACTGGGTGCCAAATCAAAAAATGTTGCCCTGCTCCTGTCAGCAAACTGTGACCATAAAGTGTTGCATTCTGAGTTCCAGTGTTAATTTCTGTGAGGATGCAACTAGAGTAATAGTACGAAGCATGTATACGTCTCCCTTAAAGGGCAAGGCCCTTAACTCACCGTACCAGTGGTCCAGAAGACGCCCTTCGCCCCCCACAATGAGGGGAAGCTGGAATGAGCCAGACTGGATCCAGCCAGAGTTTTTGCCTCCTATAACGAGAATACTCCCTAAAGAGTCTTCAGGCACAAGGTTCTACCAGTGGGTGTACCATGGCCCTGGACCTGTAATGCACTCTACAGCTAACTCAGGCAGTACACTGGGTGCCTTGGAGAGAGCCCACAGCACAGCCAAGTGCTCTAGAGCAATGTCCAGGTACGGCATCCAACACTACACTGGTGATCAGCCGATCCCCAAAACTAAAAGATCTTGATAGCAGAACAAGGGGCTCTTGATAGAAATTGAAGTCATCTCATAAAAAAAAGTTTTGCCTCTCTCAGAGAGGGAAGACGTCTCTTATTAGCCATAAATATTAGTATCAAGGCCCTTTCCCACAAGACTATAAATGGTGTCACCTTTCGCAGTTGGACTCCGTTAGTTACAGGAATTTGGAGACTTTCTCTGCGTTTTTGCAGTACTTGGGAATAACTACCTATTCTACTGAGAAGATCTCACCGCTTGAGTCACTGGGAGAAAAATAGCCAGCATGTGATTCAAATTAACATATCCAAGGAAAATGGAAATATATTTTATAAGTGCTGCCCTTTAAACACGTTTGGGTTCATCTTTTTTAATGTTTTAAATAGCAAGGTTCACTGTATATGCAGTAATGCAAAACTAATGTAATTTCTACCTAAGTCAAACAGCGGGAACAAACACTTAATTGACAATCTTTTAAAAATGCTAATTAAAGCAGCATTTTAAATAAATGAGAAGTCTCCCACTGTGAGCTTTACAATCATCTTGGGATACATTAAATACAGAAGAGTCCATTCTTTATACACACTTTGCCAAGACAAAGAGTACTTACCATCACATACCAGGGTGAAGTATGTACTCTAGATTCATAATTGCCCAATAAAAATAAAAAAGCCTAATTTACCAAAACAAGTTATCCATTAGACAGTAAGATTCAGTTAAAGTTTTGTCACTATTGTTAAACAATTTGAACCTGAAAGACACACTGCATTGCTCATGCTCACTAATAAAGTGATTGAAAAGCCTTGTTTTAAAAAAATAAAAAATCCTATTCTTACCTGCTCTGTGAAATGGTTTTGCACAGAGTGGCCCGGAATCTCCTCTTCTCAGGTCCCTCTTCTGTGACCCTGGCTCCTCCCCCCTGTTGAGTGCCCCCACAGCAAGCAGCTTGCTATGGGGGCACCCGAGCCGAGTCACAGCTCCCTATATCCATTTAGACACAGAGCCCCAAACTGCCCCCCGCTCTTTCCTGATTGGCTGACTGGCTTTGATTGACAGCAGTGGGAGCCAATTATGCCTCGCTGCCTTCTCAGCCAATGAGGAGGGGAGTCTTAGGCAGCTGAGACACTCCTGCAACATCGCAGGATAAAGATAGGCTCAGGTAAGTATTAGGGGGGGGTGCTGCACACAGAAGGTTTTTTCTAGATTACTGCATAGAATGCATTTAGAAAAAAAAAAACCTTCTGCCTTAACAATCACTTTAAGCTTGTCACGATTTTACTGCAGTACTAAAAAGAGGTTGTTTGACTTTATTGCAAGTTACAGGAGAAGTTTTCTATAACTCACTGTCCATAACAATGTGGATTGGCAAGAGCCGATCAAATCCAGAAAACATTCAGGGCACTACTGCAACACACCTTCAGGTCCAGTGAACCTTAAAGACTTATTGGAAAATACAGCTGGACAGCTGTGAGTGATCAATTTTCTAAAGCGGATTTCTATAATAGAACATGAACTGGATAGTCATTACTACACTGAAAAACAGCCATACAATACTGTACCAGAGGTTGCAGCAGCTTCAGCTCCTTCTTCATTAACCTCCAAATAAGACTTGTGAACAGCTTTGTCCACATAAAGGTCCTTGTGTTCTGGAAATAAGCACATGGGTAAAACAGATCAGCTTTCTCGTTACTTTTTGCTTGTTCAGGTACTGTATGTATAAAATAAAATCGGAGCGAGTGAATGTCCGAAACATAGATTTGATTTTTGGAGTAGATTAGCAAAATAAGTTTCACCCATGAAAAGAAAATTTTAACTAAATCTGACTGCATTATAGTAATGAAAAAAATGCATATACAAACATTTTCTTCAGTGGAAAATGCATTTCAGACATTAGCCTGCTGTGCTTTGTTTGTAAACCTTAGACTTTGTCTACCAGTTCTTGATTTACTACTTGAAGACCAGGCCCTTTTCTGACATTTGTTTCTTACAAGTTAAAAATCTGTATTTTTTTGCTAGAAAATTACTTAGAACCCCCAAACACACACACACACACATATATATATAAATATCTGTATACATATATACACACACACACACACACATATATATATATTTTTTTAGCCGAGACCCTAGAGAATAAAATCGTTGCAATATTTTATGTCACACTGTATTTGCGCAGCGGTCTTTCAAACACAATTTTTTGGGAAAAAATACACTTCAATTAATTAAAATTAAAAAAAAAATAGTAAAGTTAGTCCAATTTTTTCAATTTTTTTAGTATAATGTGAAAGATAAGGTTATACCAAGGAAATAAATACCCAACATGTCATGCTTTAAAAAATGCGCACACTAGTGGAATGGTGACAAACTACGGTACTTAAAAATCTCCATAGGCGACGCTATATAAATTTGTAACTGTCAACCTGTTTGGAGTTACAGAGGTCTTATGCTAGAATTATTGCTCCCGCTCCAACGATCGCAGCAATACCTCACATGTGTGGTTTGGATACGGTTTATATTTGCGGACGCGATTTATGTACTTGTTCATTTCTGTGCTTGTTATTTCTGTGTGCGAGCACAGAGGGATGGGGAGCTTTAAATTTGTTTTTTTTTTTCTTATTTGTTTTTTTACACTTTCCCTTTACATTTTTTTATCACTTTTTTTGCTGTCACAAGGAATGTAAACATCTCTTGTGATAGGTACTCTTTATGGAGGGATCTGGAGTCTATAAGACCCCAAACCTCTCCTCTGCACTTGAAAGTATTCAAAATGCCAAGATCGATTTTCAAATACTTTTGATTTTTGAAAAGTGGCACTATTGTCTCCTGAGTAAACCCCGGAAATTATGTCAGGATGTCACTTCCGGGTTACTGCATCCGAGACCTTCTGGCTGGTTGCTCGGGTCTCCCAGTGGGACAGGAGAGCCCAGGTAAGTGGCAGAAGGCAGCGGGGGGGGGGGGGGGGGGGGGCTGTGCTATTAGTGCTGTACAGCACATAAGACCCACTATTTCTGGTAAGTGATTCAATTTTACCATATGCCACTGGAAAAAGGAACCCGTGCCACGAAAGTCACAAACTTTTGAATATTGATCACAAAGCACCTGCACTTGATTCAATTATATTCTGGAAAAGACTGTCATATATGCAATTGTGTTGGACTTTATTTCCCACTATTAATAATTGTGTACATATTTAATTTAAAAAAAATTTAAATTTGAGCTCATTATCTTCCTAGGCGCGGGGAGATACACTATATCCCAGTGTCATCTTTTTTTTAACACAGATTGTATGCCTGAATTTGCGTCTGAATCGCGCGGGACCCTTTTTTTGGTCTGCAGCAGAATCGGATCACATGGTGGTTCACACTAGTGCGATCCGATTCATGTGCGAACTGTTAGTTCGCACTGCGATATGCGAGCTGATCTGGGGCTGTCGTTAACTTTGTATTGATACCCCCGGCGATTCGTATATGGCAGTGTGAACTGCCATGCGAGTTCAATGCGATGTGGGAACCCTGCGGGATTCGCAGGGTTCCCGCATCGCAGAAGTGTGAACCGGCACTTAATGATCTCAGAAGCATCATAAAATGATATCAAACAGATGTCATTAACATAATCCTAAAGCCCGTCAACACAGGCTCTAAAAGGTTCAATAGGGAACGTCAAGATGGGAAGGGTTGCTCAACTTTTAAATAAAAAAAGTCCTGAGATTTACATAACTCTGCAGAATCCTATATTCCCAAACCTAATAAGGCTTTTGACATGCGACATTGTCATCACAGGCTGAAGGCCTATACATGTAATGCACATTACACGTGTTTGTGTTGCTATTCGATTTGAAGCATAAAAACAATGCACCATAGTGCACTGCAGTGAGTTGCATTAGGAATTTTGTCTGAATCAATGGGCTGCCTTAAAAAGGATAAGTTCACATGTTTGTAACATGTTACAGCCATATTCAGAGTGTCACATGCCCCCACAGCCATATTCAGAGTTTAACATGCCCCCACAGCCCCCTGATCCCCTGTTTTGGCAGCGAGCGGGGGATCTTCCCCCTCCGTTCGCTGCCACAATCTAAAGAAAATGCGGCCGCATTCACAGTGTTCTATGAATGAACTACAACTACTGAAAGCCTTTGCGACTGTTGGCTTGTAGCTCTCAATGAACTACCACATCACTGTTGAGCGCTGTGGTAGTTCATGGATTCTTCCCATCAGTGTAAAACTGTCTGCCCGTATGATGCATTTTTAAAAGGTAAACTTATCCTTTATTGCAATTAATATTATAATTAAATAATAATTATCCAGGATTTATATAGTGCCAACAGTTTATGCAGCGCTTTACAATATAAAAAGGGAGACAATACAGTTACAGAACAATAAAATACAAGAGGATTAAGAGGGCCCTGCTCAGAAGAAGCTTACAATCTAATAGGGTGGGGTAGGTGATACAAAAGTTTGTAACTGTGGGGAATGAGCTGATGGAAGTGGTAAAAGATTAGTAGGAGGCTTGATAAACTTCCCTAAAAAGAGGGGTTTTCAGGAATTGCCTGAAGGCAGCCAGAGCAAGAGATAGCTGGACAGGTTGAGGTAGAGATGTCCAGAGGATGGGAGAGGCTCTGGAGAAATCCTGGAGACGAGCATGGGAGAAGGGGACAAGGAAGCTTCAAAGTAGGAGGTCTTGAGAGGGACAGATAGGACGGTTTGGGTAAAATTTGGAGACAAGATTGGTGATATAGCTTAGGGCAGAGTTTTTAATGGCTTTGTATGTTGTGGTTAGTATTTAAATTCAAATTTGCTGGATGATGGGAAGCCACTGTAGGGATTGGCAGACACTGAGCGGTTGGTAAGATGGATAAGTCTGGCAGCAGCATTCATGATAGACTGAAGAGGGGATAGCCTATAGAAATGTAGACCAATGAGAAGGTAGTTGCAATAGTCAAGGCGATAGATAACAAGAGAGTGAGTTACCAGCTTGATAAGAGAGAGAAATAGAGAGAGAGATAGAGAGAGATTTAGTTTAAGGAAGTGGTGCAACATCCATGTTGATATGTCAGTAAGTTAGTAATGTGGGAGGAGACTGAAGGAGTGAGGTGAAGAGTAGACAGATAGATTTGAGTGTCATCGGCGTATAGGTGGTATTGGAAGCCGTGGGTGGTTTTCAAGTGACCAAGGGAGGAGGTGTAGATAGAAAAGAGAAGGGGTCCATGAGCAGAGCCTTGGGGGACCCTCAAAGAAAAGAGCAATGGAGAGGAGGAGACAGAGTTGTAGATAACACTGAAGGAGTGCTGTGATAGGTAGGAGTAGAAATAGGATAGAGCAGAATCTTAGAGGCCAAGGGAACAGAGTTTATTGAGAAGGAGCGGGTGGTCAATCGTATCAAAGGCTGCAGAGAGGTCAAATAGTAAGAGTATGGAGTAGTGGCCATTGGTTTTAGCAGTTAGTAAATAATAGTTTTAATAAGGCAGTTTTTGTGGAGTGTTGCGAGTGAAAAGTCTGGTAAGGGGTCAAGAAAGGTTATTTTCACTGAGGTAGGAGCTAAGACGGTTGTAGACTATGTGTTGTAGAAGTTTAGAGGTGAATGGGAGCAACGAGATGGGTCTCAAGTTGTTCAGGTTGGTGAGATCCAGTGAGGGCTTTTTAAGTATGGGAGTGATCTGCGCATGTTTTAGAGGGTGGTAACAAAAGTGCATTACTGTTACTATAAAAGGGCCCCTTAAAATTCCAGCAAAAAAAAAATAAAAAAATCTATTAACTGAAGCTGCATAAAAAGCATAAAAATGTTGATATTTATCGAACAGTCTTTGTGCTGCCACGCAGCTTTAACTGTCTAGCAGTTGTTATTACATGTTATGTTATGTTATTGGTATCTTCCTTGCACCCCTGCTGTTTCTGGCTAGATGGTTTCTTCCATCTCCATTTCCTGCTGTAACTGCCATTTTGTTTAGTTGTTATGAGGAGACTGCAGAGTGTGGAAGCTGTGTAACTTCATTGTAAATTTATCTATGGAAAAGCCTCTATGTTTATGTCTTTGCTAACTTGAAGCATAAAGAAGCATTGGAGAACACCTCTGGAGTCTTTATTCATTGAGTAAACTATCTGTTAAAGCCATCATTCAACCTGCTGCACACACTTACAGACTGGAGGTCTACAAGAGGGTCACAGGTACAATCGATGCTGAGACAGAACAGTAAATTTACAGGAGTACACAGCTTCAAAAAGTAAATTTACAGGAGTACACAGCTTCAGAGAGTAAATTTACAGGAGTACACAGCTTCAGAGAGTAAATTTACAGGAGTACACAGCTTCAGAGAGTAAATTTACAGGAGTACACAGCTTCAGAGAGTAAATTTACAGGAATACACAGCTTCAGACAGTAAATTTACATGAAGAATTCATCACAGGTATCTCTGCAGCTTAAGAAAAGTAAATTTCCAAGACTCTGCAGCTTCAGAACAGTAAGTACCACACTTGTCTGTGAGTCACCAGAAGCATTACTCTGCATATGAAACCAGCCACCTACTGAATGCTTCATTACTGTTACAGCCTTCTGAGGTGATCCAGTTTGAACTAGTTCCAGCAATAGCTAGCTATTGTATCAAATACCCAGCACCTCAGCCAGCCTGCTTAATAACAGAAGTCACTACTTACAGAGCTGAGCTCTGGCAGATTTCTAACAAGACACCAGAAATACAGTACTTATTATGTCTGACAGAGATCTCACAGAATTACCTGCATTTAGTCAAGATAAAGCAGACTTCTTACTTCATTCTGCTCGTCCTGTCAGAGCCCCTCACCCATCCTTGAAGGCAAGGGAGGTTTATGAAGCAAGTAAGGAAGAAACATCTAGTAACCTGACTGCATTATGGGAAAAGACTTTAAGTTGTATAACAGCCACTAATGAAACTAGCAACAATTCTGAGCAATTGAACACTGCTCTCTCAAGGGTTAAGAAGGCATTTGAGAATTATAAAAGACTTTCTGAGAAGTACTATTCTCTATTGTCACATTCCAACATAGAGGAAGCTGCATTGGAATTAAAGGACTTTACTTCTACTGACCAGCAGAGGCATAGCACATATCTTGAAGCAAAGGCACAGATAGAAGGGAGATTGGCACAGATACATGAGACTATATCCTGTAACTCTGCTTCTTCCAGACACTCAGGAAAATCTTCTAGGTCTGCCCGCTCATATCATAAATCTTCTTCTAAGTCATTGCGGTCCTGCTCTATAAGGTCAATACTGAGCGACCAAATACTCAAAGCTCGCCAAAAGGTTGCAGTAGCCCAGGTTCAAGCCGCCTGCTCTGAAAAAGAAGCAGCCTTCAAAGCAGAAGTTAAACGCATTCAAGCAGAAACAGAGGCTCAGCTAGAAATTCTTCAGAAGAACAGAGAAAAGGAAGTAGCTTTAGCAGAGTTATCTGTCTTGGAACAAGCCCTATTGGAAGAAGAAGGAGCAGCTTGGAGCAGCTTGTACCAGCTTGCCTGCTTGTCAAGACCCTGTTGAAAGGACCCTACAGTTTGTCCTAACTCAGAACCACGACAATACAGTCCCACCTACAGTTGGATATTCTTCTCATAATCATCCAGCAAGTGGATCAGAAGGCAATGTGTCGCCAAAGCAAGCTGGTCAACTAGACACACCTACTAACAGAGACCCTCCACAACTACCGCACGTCACAAAATCAAGTGAATCAACCTACGCAGCTCATGTGCCACCACAACCCTATGTGCATAGAGATTACAAGGGCACAGCAGCAGACTACAGAATGAACTCTATACCCCCTTTGATACAGCTCTCTTTGACTTCAAATGCTCAGAGACCTTCAGTCGACAGACCCTTACCTAAATTAAACCCATCTGCAACACCTTTCTCTCTACCTACCAGCCAACATCAGATACCAACCATGGTCCAAGACGGCGCACCATCAGTAGACCCTGTGGCTATAAAAACTGAAAGCACTGACATTGCAGAGTTCAGCAAGTATATGATTCGACGAGAGTTGATTACAACTGGACTGTCTGGATTTGATGACCGCCCAGAGAACTACAGGAGTTGGAGATCTACATTTAAGGCGGTAACCAAGAACTTGGACATTGATCCTCAAGCAGAACTTGACTTACTAATAAAGTGGTTGGGGCATCAATCTTCAGAACAAGTAAAGAGACTTAAATCTGTCTACATTTATAACTTTAAAGCAGGCCTTGATGCTGCCTGGGAACGTCTAGAACAAGACTATGGGAGCCCCGAAGTCATTGAATCTGCCTTATTCCAGAGACTAAACGACTTTCCTAAAATCTCTGTTAAGGACAATCATAAGCTTAGAGAGTTAGGTGACCTCCTTCATGAACTTGAAATTGCTAAGTTAGATCCTAGTTTACCAGGTCTTAGCTATTTAGACACTGCTCAGGGCGTAAATCCTATTGTAGCAAAGTTGCCTAGTCATCTTCAGGGAAAGTGGACTAGTGTAGGATCAAAGTATAAGTATGAGCATTGTGTTTCCTTCCCTCCCTTTTCTTATTTTTCAGAGTTCGTGCGGAAGGTTGCAAGATCCAAGAATGACCCAAGCTTCTTCTATCCAGATACAACCACCATTCCTTTAAGTACTTCAAGGGGTATTGCCACCAACAGCAAATTCAAGGATTTAAGGCATCCTATTGCCGTGAGGAAGACTGCAATAGCATCCAACGTCTTAGCTACAGACATTAAAGCTAGCAATCTTAATCAACAGTGTCCTATTCATAATGCGCCACACTCTCTCTCCAAATGTCGTGCATTTAAGGACAAGCCTATTGAAGAACACAAGTCATTTCTCAAAGAGCATAATATCTGTTTTAAGTGTTGTGCATCCTCCGATCATTTAGCAAGAGACTGTAAGATCGCCATCAGATGTTCTCTCTGCAACAGTGCCAAACATGTGGACGCTCTTCATTCAGACCTGTTCAAAAGGAAACCTTCACCCGGCAGCAACCCCAAGACTACATCAGATGATGGCGGGGAGAGAACTGAGCAATATGCCGACCCCGTAACCACAAGGTGTACAGAGGTATGTGGAGAAGGGCTTCATAGCAAGTCTTGTAGCAAGATATGTCTTGTAAGAGTTTTTCCTGAAGGATGTCCACAAAAATCCATAAAAATGTACGCCATACTCGATGATCAGAGCAATCGCTCATTGGCCAGTACAGAATTCTTTGACCTATTCAACATTCAAGGAGAGGCCTGGTCCTATACCTTGCAGACATGTGCAGGAAAGGTCAATACTTCTGGAAGAAGAGCCCATGGCTTCATAGTCGCATCAGAATATGAGGACACAGAGTTTTCTCTTCCAACGCTAATCGAATGTGATCAGCTACCGAACAACAGAGAAGAAATCCCCACACCAGAGGTTGCACGTCATCACCCTCATTTGAGCCACATTTCTAACTACATTCCACCACTTAACAAGGATGTTAAGATTTTGATTCTACTAGGGAGAGACATTCCTAGAGTTCATAAAATAAGAGAGTTATGTAACGGTCCAGATGATGCTCCTCAGGCCCAGAAACTCGATCTTGGATGGGTGATAATAGGAGAAGTCTGCTTAGACCAATCTCACAAGCTCTTGGATGTAGCTTCCTACAAAACGAATGTTACCTGTCAATTGATGAAATGTCCATCGCACTATTATGTGAAGGAAAGACTTGATTTTAAAAACGAAGTTCCATATCAAGCACTCCAAAGCATTAACTGCAAGCTCACTTCTCAAAAGGACTTTGGTGATTCAGTGTACCAGACTACTTGTGATGACAACAAGATTGCCCCTTCAGTCGAAGACAAGGAGTTCATCAAGGTTTTGGATGAAGAGTTCTTCAAGGACAATTCCAACAGAAGAAGACATTGATTTCCACCTGAAGGATCCAGATACTGATCCGGAAATCCGGCCTGAAGTTGTAGCATTGAGTTCCAACATCTGCTCAAGAAGAAATTTGGAGGATGAAGATGACTCCACAGATATGGGGGATGGAGCTGATGAATGGATGCAGGCCAAGACTCTGGTTAAGCCTCCGGACCAGCTGGAACTCAGCGAGGCTGAACTTAAGGAGAAATTCGCTCGTATCCTGACTACAAACAACCCTCATGCCCCCCAGAACATTGTGAGGTACAGTTTTAAGGAACGGGCCTACAAACCCATTAGCATCGTGGACCAGCTGGCTGTACACTTCTCCCTGGAAGGAAACATGCCACGCGAAGACTCTTATGAAGCGCGGCGACAGATGGCGAAGTTGGGAGTCATTGAAGAGACTCAGACCAACGACTCCACAGAGCCAAGAGACAAAGATACAGATGGGAAGTCTGACGCTCAGGCTAGTGAAGAATGGACAGAAGGTGAGGAAATATCATCCAGGAACAAGGAGAGAAAACTGACCAACCAGTTCAATTATAGCGAGAGAGCGTCCCAGAGCATTAACAAACCCCTGCGGGAGCGAGCTTCTCAGACAGAGCCACCTCCAAGGGCCACCTTCTCCGCCACTGCAAACCTGTGGAAATTCAACCCACCACACGCTTCACACATGGGCGGAGCATGGGAACGTATGATTGGGATGGCAAGGCGCATACTGGATTCTATGTTGCTTGATGTGAGTTCTTCACGTCTTACCCATGAAGTACTTACTATATTCCTTGCTGAGGTCGCAGCAATAATCAACTCAAGACCGCTGACAGCTGTATCCACAGACCCAGAATGTCCAACTGTTTTAACTCCAGCTGCATTATTGAGCCGGAAAATTGGACAGATCCCAGCGCCAAAGAGCATCTTTGATGAAAAGGACATATATAAACGTCAATGGAGATACGCTCAATACCTTGCAGATCGTTTCTGGGACAGATGGAGGAGGGAATACCTCACACTTCTTCAAGGACGTAAAAAGTGGCATACCCAGAAGCCTAACTTAAAGGAAGGAGACCTGGTTCTTCTAAAAGAAAAGCAAACCAATCGGATCCAGTGGCCAGTTGGAGTTATTTCAAAGGCCATTGCTAGTGATGATGGAAAGGTCCGAAGTGTGGAAGTCAGGATTGTAAAGGACGGGAGCCCAAAAACCTTCCTGAGACCAGTCACTGAGACAGTCCTAATTATGCCTGCTTCCAAAAATTCTGATTCAGTGTTATGTGAAGGAGTCACTTAGATCTCTAGCATAGTTAGCTTAGAGGAGAGGGCTACATAGCATTCTACTGTATGCAGTGTTAATTGTATGTTTATGGAAAATAATTGTGTAGTGGTATCTCACGATACCAGGCGGGGAGTGTGCTGCCACGCAGCTTTAACTGTCTAGCAGTTGTTATTACATGTTATGTTATGTTATGTTATTGGTATCTTCCTTGCACCCCTGCTGTTTCTGGCTAGATGGTTTCTTCCATCTCCATTTCCTGCTGTAACTGCCATTTTGTTTAGTTGTTATGAGGAGACTGCAGAGTGTGGAAGCTGTGTAACTTCATTGTAAATTTATCTATGGAAAAGCCTCTATGTTTATGTCTTTGCTAACTTGAAGCATAAAGAAGCATTGGAGAACACCTCTGGAGTCTTTATTCATTGAGTAAACTATCTGTTAAAGCCATCATTCAACCTGCTGCACACACTTACAGACTGGAGGTCTACAAGAGGGTCACAGGTACAATCGATGCTGAGACAGAACAGTCTTACTGTCATTTTCTTTTTTCCTCAAACCAGAGTTTCAGCCCCAGTCCAATCTCCTTATCCCCAAGCCTCAGAGAAGAATTGCTGCTGTGTGTGTGTATGAGCAGCAGCCCTGCTGCAGCGCTCAAACATTATCCCTCGCCAACATCAAAGTTTTTATGCAATACATTTTTTTTCTCTGAAACCTTAATTGAGCTTTAAATTGGCCAGGTTTATGACAGAATACTTTAATTCTTACTCCTGGGCAGTAAATAAAACATACAGCTTAAGCCTTAAAAAATAGCATACAGTAGTGGTCATTTTTCTTTCCGAATTTGAACAATTTAATTAATTTTAAAGTAAAATAACTGCGATTCTTTGTACAGCAGCTCAGAATATTAATGGGCTCTTTTAACACTTTGGGGGGGGGGGGGGGGGAATATTTCGACAATGATTGTATGGATGAAGCCTAGATAAATTAAAGCAGTTACTCTTACACACTGCACATTCTGTAACTTGCACACATGCAAAAGAACAATTTTCATACGGTTTATTCTGAAGCATACAGAACAAATAAGACCTGTGTGGATATTATTCCGTACATTATTAATGCGCTGTGTCATATAATAAATAATAAAGATAAATGCAAGCTATAAAGTACAGTGACAACAAAATGAGCAGGAAAATGGAAGTTACAAATACCACAGCGGTATCATACCGGATATTGCAGACAGATCAGCTTTTCTTCCGAATATCTCTACGATGCCAAGTCTTGTCAGCACATCCTTCAGATTGACTGTCTCCTCAACTTTGAACCTGCAAGACAAGTTATCCAAGATCAAAGCAGTGTTCTGCTAAAATGTTACCACCATGCTATAGGCAATGTAGAACAAATGCAATCTACTGACAATATTAAAAATTGCTGCTTAAAAATAAACATACATACATACGTACACACACACACACACACACACATATATATATATATATATATATATATATATATTATATTATATATATATACACACACACACAGGTCCTTCTCAAAAAATTTGCATATTGTGATAAAGTTCATTATTTTCTGTAATGTACTGATAAACATTAGACTTTCAGAGATTTTAGATTCATTACACACAACTGAAGTAGTGCAAGCCTTTTATTGTTTTAATATTGATGATTTTGGCATACAGCTCATGAAAACCCAAAATTCCTATCTCAAAAAATTAGCATATCATGAAAAGGTTCTCTAAACGAGCTATTAACCTAATCATCTGAATCAACTAATTAACTCTAAACACCTGCAGAAGATTCCTGATGCTTTTAAAAACTCCCAGCCTGGTTCATTACTCAAAACCGCAATCATGGGTAAGACTGCCGACCTGACTGCTGTCCAGAAGGTCATCATTGACACCCTGAAGCAAGAGGGTAAGACACAGAAAGAAATTTCTGAACAAATAGGCTGTTCCCAGAGTGCTGTATCAAGGCACCTCAGTGGGAAGTCTGTGGGAAGTGTGGCAGAAAACGCTACACAACGAGAAGAGGTGACCGGACCCTGAGGAAGATTGTGGAGAAGGACTGATTCCAGGCCTTGGGGGGCCTGCGGAAGCAGTGGACTGAGTCTGGAGTAGAAACATCTAGAGCCACCGTGTACAGGCGTGTGCAGGAAATGGGCTACAGGTGCTGCATTCCCCAGGTCAGGCCACTTTTGAACCAGAAACAGCGGCAGAAGCGCCTGACCTGGGCTACAGAGAAGCAGCACTGGACTGTTGCTCAGTTGTCCAAAGTACTTTTTTTGGATGAAAGCAAATTTTGCATGTCATTCGGAAATCAAGGTGCCAGAGTCTGGAGGAAGACTGGGGAGAGGGAAATGCCAAAATGCCTGAAGTCCAGTGTCAAGTACCCACAGTCCGCTTCAGTCAGCTGCTGGTGTTGGTCCACTGTGTTTTATCAAGGGCAGGGTCAATGCAGCTAGCTATCAGGAGAGTTTGGAGCACTTCATGCTTCCATCTGCTGAAAAGCTTTATGGAGATGAAGATTTCATTTTTCAGCACGACCTGGCACCTGCTCACAGTGCCAAAACCACTGGTAAATGGTTTACTGACCATGGTATTACTGTGCTCAATTGGCCTGCCAACTCTCCTGACCTGAACCCCATAGAGAATCTGTGGGATGTTGTGAAGAGAAAGTTGAGAGACGCAAGACCCAACACTCTGGATGAGCTCAAGGCCGCTATCGAAGCATCTTGGGCCTCCATAACACCTCAGCAGTGCCACAGGCTGATTGCCTCCATGCCACGCCGCATTGAAGCAGTCATTTCTGCAAAAGGATTCCCAACCAAGTATTGAGTGCATAACTGAACATAATTTTTTGAAGGTTGACTTTTTTTGTATTAAAAACACTTTTCTTTTATTGGTCGGATGAAATATGCTAATTTTTGGAGATAGGAATTTTGGGTTTTCATGAGCTGTATGCCAAAATCATCAATATTAAAACAATAAAAGGCTTGCACTACTTCAGTTGTGTGTAATGAATCTAAAATATATGAAAGTCTAATGTTTATCAGTACATTACAGAAAATAATGAATATGCTAATTTTTTTAGAAGGACCTGTATATATCAGTGTATGTATATGCTCGCCTTTGTGTGCACTGGATTACCTCCTGGTGCCACACTTTCTTCCCTATAGTCAATAAACATACTTGTAGCTTTTGTAGCCCCTGGCTGAATCTGCTCTAGTAAACAGGTGCCTGTATGTGAGATTAAAGTGGGAACATTGCACTGTAAAACTAGTAACAGAAACTGATGCAAACAGTTTAGTGTTAGCTGAAAAGTGCTGCAAAATAGGGTCTAACTCATACAAATAAGTACAATAACAAACAAATTTAGGATGACATTAAAAGATTTGCTATGGTATAGGGAACACTTAGAAATGTTAACTGTGTCCAGACAGTACCTTGAAAAAAAGCAACTTTTGTCCTCCTAAAATAGCTGTATTTTTTGTGTGCCTAGACACTCCTATGCCTTGAGCCTTAAAGCTGTGTATCTGCAAAGTGAGATCATGTAAAACAATGCTGCCTCCGACTGCTAGTCTCACTAGATTTGGAGAGAGATTTGACGCAGTCACAATGGTGCTGCTCAGTGTTCTCCTTGCTGCAGAGGAAATTTGTACCTGGGGACCTGAAGGCAATTTCTCTGCTCAAATCATTAATGGGGTACATGTCATTTGCAGGGTGACACAGGCCATACTGGTAGCTAGTTCTTCATCCTCTCAGTGCCTTTTTTTTTGGAACGGCTTGCAAAGTTTAGATCCTCCTTAAATCTTTTCAGAATTCACCCTGGAAGGCTTTACATTGGGTGTTGTGCAGTGTTGATGATACAATTTTGATCCCCAGATTTGCTTTGGAAAATGCATGCAAATGTATGAAGCACTAAAGCTGTTTTAAAGGCAATTTTTTTATTACGTTAATAAATGTGATATTCACTGGCTCTATTCATTGATTTTGCATAGACCAGCCCTGAACCTCCTCTTCTGGAGCCCCCCTCTGGTGCTCTGGCCTCCTCCTCTGTGTCTGCCCCCATGGCAAGCGCTTGCTATGGGGACAGGCAAGTGGGCTCTCTGCTCACAGGATTTGATTGACAGCCGCAAGAGCCAATAGCCAAGCAAAGCAGGAGCCAAATCCAAGCATGTGAGAGCAGGGAGACAGGAGAGAAGACCAGCACATGGACACAGCGCTGGATCGATACATAACTCCAGTAAGTATGTAACCAATTTGACTTTCACACCTGTTCACCCCTATGGACCAGAGCAATTTTCTGCTATGAGCCTGTTTATTAAGCAATAATTTTGTCATTACTTCAGATAAAAACATAATACATATATTTTAAGGTCAAACAAGGCTTTTTTTGTGTGCATATTATCCTGATTTTTTTTTTTCCCGCAATCCGTAAATGAAGCTAAACAAAAAGGCACTTTTTTTGAGTAGTGTTAGTTTAAAAATAAATGTTACTGCACATAAAAATTGTGCATTTTATTCTGTAATTTGTCCTGATCTAATTTTGTACAAAGCATTGCAAAGCTATTTACAAATAAAGTGGGTTTTTTTCAAGTTTGCGCTTTTTCAGGGATATATGTAAAAGGTGTAAAAATATTAATTAACAAAGTCAACAAAAAACAGAAAAAAAAAAAAAAAAAGTAAAATAGAGTAAATAAAATAGAAAAAAAAAAAATCACCAGAAAAATTATACTTGAATGGAGTAGAAGAATAAGGAGGTAATTAGGGGTGATAAGAGTAAACAAAGGTGTTATTAAGGGGTTCAAGAGAGGAACATTTAATTAATAAAATATTATTTTTTTTTACTTGTCAGGTTGCTTTAGCTGACTTCATCTGCAGATCGAAGCTCATCCCTTTGATCTGTAGATGAATAAACAGAAAGTTACAAAATGAAACAATGTTTCTTTGTGTCTTTCTGTATTAGACTAAGCAATATTGTTGATAAACATTGCCAGACTGCTTTTTTTTTTTTACAGCTTCTGGGGGGGAGTCAGCAGCAGGGCAGAAGGACTTTTTTTTGGGCACATCTAGCACGTTCGGGGTCTGCAATTGGTGAGGGGAGGGGGGATGGGGGAAAGGGGGGGGGTAGTGCAATTCAATGCAAGTGGCAAAAAACGTCTTACCTTTAGGATCACTTTAAAATATCTGGCTCCCTCCAACATATTTTCAAAAGTGGTTTCTTTGAAAAACTGTTAGTTGATTTTCTCTCTCTCACACTTATAGTTTTATCAGAATTTCAGGAGCCACTAGTATTAAAGCACAACTAAACCGGTTGATTTATTGGTTTCCCAAAACAGTTACATTCAAGGCATGCCTCTGCTAACTGTCACAATTGATAGTTTACCGAAAGCCTACAGGCTTGGAAAGATCAGTTTGTAAATGGGTAGAAAACTGGCTAAAAGCCCAAATTCAGAGAGTGGTGGTAATAATTCTTACTCTGATTGGTCTAAGGTTATCAGTGGTGTACCCCACAGTTCAGTGTTGGGACCCTAACTTTTTCATAGCTTTATAAATGATATAGGGTCTGGGATTAAAAGTACCATTTCAGTCTTTGCAGATGACACCAAGCTATACAGTGGAGTAATGTCCTTACAGGATGTCTCCAACCTACCAGCTGACCTTAATGCACTGTTTAATTGGGCAACTAGGTGGTAAATGAGGTTTAATATATACATAAAAAACTTCACTGTGCTCAAGTTTTATCGACAAAAATAGACAGCAGCTAGTAATTGTTGAAGGTAACAATCACAAAGAATTTAAAAAGAAAATGCAGTGCACATGAAGTCCATTAAGAGGAACTGAACTCATTCTCTCTTATAGACATATGCCGGTTTTCGGTAATTCGATATATCGCGGTATTGCATAGCCACGGTATTGTTATTGTGGCATTTTTAAAATACCGAGTTTCTCTGTCAAGTCTGCCTGACTTGTGAATTGATACATTTCAGTGAGCTGGATGACTCATTCACTCACTCAGCTAACACCTTTCAGCATTAAGTCTCCTAACTATAAACAAAAATGATTACATTTGTATCTTTTCCTTCCCTCTGCCAGGGAGAAAGGAAGTTTAACCTCTTAAAGACTGGATCTTTTTCTGACACTTGCTGCTTGCAAGTTAAAATCAGTTTTTTTTTTGCTAGAAAAGTACTTAGAACCCCCAAACATTTTATATATTTTTTTAGCAGAGACCCTACAGAATAAAATGGCGATTGTTGTAATATTTTATGTCACACTGTATTTGCGCAGCAGTCTTTCAAACGCAATGATTAGACTTTAATGAATAAAAAAAAAAAAAAAAACGTAACAGTAAAGTTATCCCAATTTTTTTTTTTTTTGTTACACAGAGAATCGTGAGAGAATCGTGATCTTTATTCCAAGCTAAAAAATCGTGATTCTCATTTTGGCCAGAATCGTGCAGCTCTAATAAATATATATATACACACACACACGCCTAGCAGCCCACATTACATTATTATATAGCCATCAAGCAGTGTCTGGCCTACCTGGTGATGACTGGTCCTGGCGCTCTGATCCGATGGCCTGGTCTTTAAAGGGGCAAATCCTTGCGATCCAGAAGTGGTTAAACCTGCAGGAGGACCGGTGTTTTTATCTATTAATGACTTTACTATTGCTTTAGGCCTGGTTCACATGTATGCGGGTTGGTGGTTCACATGTATGCGGGTTGGCGGTTCACATGTATGCGGGTTGGCGGCCCACATTTGTACAGGCATAGCAGCCCATTGATTTGAACGGGCTGCTATGCCCTCATTTTCCGCAGAAAAAAGGTGCATGCAGCATTTTTTTTAAATTCAGTGGCCTTGAAATCCATCCTGCTTTTGCACCATGCGACTAACCTGCAGTTCCTGCTCTGGCAAGCTTTCTGCATTTTTTGTATACGTGGGCACGGCATTTAAAAATAAACAGTTTGCGTGTGCAGCAACGGCAGGTAAGTCGCATGGTGCAAAAGAAGGATGGATTTCATGGCCACTGCATTTTTTTAAATTCTGCATGCACCTTTTTTCAGCTGAAAACGCAGGCATAGCAGCTCAAGCCCATTCACATCAATGGGCTGCTATGCCTGTGCAAATGTGGGCCCCCAACCCGCATACATGTGAACCAGGCCTAAAGCAATAGTAAAGTCATTAATAGATAAAAACACCGGTCCTCCTGCAGGTTTAACCAATTAATGACTTTACTATTGCTTTAGGCCTGGTTCACATGTATGCGGGTTGGGGGCCCACATTTGCACAGGCATAGCAGCCCATTGATGTGAATGGGCTTGAGCTGCTATGCCTGCGTTTTCAGCTGAAAAAAGGTGCATGCAGAATTTAAAAAAATGCAGTGGCCATGAAATCCATCCTTCTTTTGCACCATGCGACTTACCTGCCGTTGCTGCACACGCAAACTGTTTATTTTTAAATGCCGTGCCCACGTATACAAAAAATGCAGAAAGCTTGCCAGAGCAGGAACTGCAGGTTAGTCGCATGGTGCAAAAGCAGGATGGATTTCAAGGCCACTGAATTTTAAAAAAATGCTGCATGCAAATTTTTTCTGCGGAAAATGAGGGCATAGCAGCCCATTCAAATCAATGGGCTGCTATGCCTGTGCAAATGTGAACCACCAACCCGCATACATGTGAACCAGGCCTAAAGCAATAGTAAAGTAATTTATAAACAACACCTCCTTCAGGTTTAACCACTTCTTGACCACAAGGATTTGCCCTCTTAATGACCAGGCCATCGGATCGGAGCCGAGCGCCAGAACCAGTTATCACCAGTTAGGCCAGACACTGCTTGATGACCTATTTTAGGCCTGGTTCACAGAGTCTGTACTGACTGACTATATAATAATGTGCATAAGTGAACCAAAGCCCCTAAATTCAGCAATGAAATTGAAGTGAGGTGGAAATTTAATAATTTAAATTTAATAATAGAATACCGTGATAATACCGTATACCGTGGCAAAACCTTAATCAATTAATCGCAGCATGAAAATCTGATACCGTCACAAGCCTACTCTCTTAAAGCGGTTGTAAACCCTAGGGAAAAAAAAAAAACCTGCAAGACAAAGGCATAATGGGCTAGTATGCATCGCATACTAGCCCATTATGTGTAACTTACCTTAGAACGAAGCCCTCACACGGACCCCCGGACATCGCTGTGGGCGCTGCCATGATCCCTCGCCGTCTCTTCCGGGTTCGGCGGCTCCGGCGCGGTGATTGGCCGGAAGAGACGGCTCCGGCGCGATGATTGGCCGGAGCCGCGATGACGTCACTCCCGCGCATGCGCGCGGGAGTGATTTTCCGGCAAGCTCCCGGCAAATTAATTGAAGGTCCCCCCGGACCTTCAGAGTGCATGCGCCGCTCGCGCGAGCGGCTGCATGCACTGTAAATATCTCCTAAACCATGCCGGTTTAGGAGATATTATTTGTACCTACAGGTAAGCCTTATTATAGGCTTACCTGTAGGTAAAAGTGTTAAAAGGCGGGATACTACCGCTTTAAGAATAGGAAATTAAGGGGGGGGATATGATCAACATGTACAAAAACATAAGGGGTCTATATAGTGAACTTGGTGTGGAGTTATTCACTTTAACCAGTTCCCGGCCACCCACCGCCATTTTACTGCAGCAGGGTGGCTCGGGCAGGCAAAACAACGTAGAACTATGTCGCTCTCCTAAAAGGAGCTGATCGACAGCGGGGAAGCCGGCATGTGTGTCAAGCGGCTCCAATTGCCGCCTGACACCTGCAATCGTTCCGCGCTGAGAGAGAAGGACGGTCGCTGTTGTAAACACAGCGACCGTCCTTCTCCCTGGGATGATCGCAGAGCTCATGTGATCCTGCTATATACGATCACATGTCTCTGTGGTCATCTCAGAAGCCCAACCCCCACACAGTTAGAATCACTTCCCTAGGGTCACATTTAACCCCTTGATCACCTATACTGTTAACCCATTCCCTGCCAGTGTCATTATTACAGTAAAAGTGCATATTTTTAGCACTGATTACTGTAGTAATGTCACTGGTCCCCCCAAAAGTGTCAAAAATGTCAGTTAGGGGTCCAATCTGTCCACTGCAATGTCGCAGTCCCGCAAAAAAAAAAAAAAACGCAGATCGCCGCCATTACTAAAAAAACAAACATACAAAAAAAAAATTACATAAAATCTGTCCTGTAGTTAATAGACGCGATAACTTTTGCGCAAACCAATCAAAATACGCTTATTGCTCTTTTTTTAACCAAGAAAATGTAGCAGAAAACAAATTGGCCTAAAATGTTAAAAAACATTTAGATTTTTAATTTTTTTTGGGAAGATTATATATCAGAAAGTGAAAAATATTTTTTTTTTTTTTCAAAATTGTCGCTTTTTATTTTGTTTATAAACGCAAAAAATTAAAAATCGCACAGGTGATCAAATACCACCAAAATAAAGCTCTATTTGTGGGGGGGGAAAAAGGACAGCATCGCACGACCGCGCAATTGTCCGTTAAAATAATGCAGTGCCAAATAGCAAAATAGGGCCTGGTCATTAAGGGGGAAAATCCTTCAGGTCCAGAAGTGGTTAAGGTCATCACAGAGGACAAGACACTCTTTACGTTTAGAGGAAAAGAGATTTCATCTCCAAATATGGAAACGTTTTTTTCACAGTAAGAGCTGTGAAAGTGTGGAATAGATTCCCTCAACAGCTGGTAAATGTTTTTTTTTTTTAAAAAAAGGCCTGGATCCTTTCCTAAATGTACATATTATAACTGGATACTAACATTTATAGGTAAAGTTGATCCAGTGAATATCCGATTGCTTCTTGGGGTCTTGGGGGATCAGGAAGGAATTCTTTCCTCTACTGTAGCAAACTGGATCCTGCTTTGCTGGGGTTTTTCGCCTTCCTCTGGATCAACTGTGGGTATAGGATTGTGTATACGGGATTGTATTTATTGGTTGAACTAGATGGACTTGCTTCTTTTATTAACCTAACTATGTAACCTACGTCAGCTCTCGATTGGACTGTCAACCCATTAAATGGCTGGTGTCTTAGCTGATCACATGTGCAGAACCATGGCAAATGCAGGAAAAACAGAGGCCAAGAAGGCAGCTTCCTTGGCTATATTACAGTACTAGTAGTAGTATTACAATAAGACTCTGACATTAGCCCATCTATAAATCCACTGCAATCTCCTACACACTTTGGCTAATGTTTTGTGGGTAAATCATCTTCTAAAAACACACAAAAAAAAACAAAACAAACAAAACCCCCCCCTCTACTTATTTCTATCCCTTATCCATAGATATATTATGTAGCCATGCAGGTGCAAAATTTTACAGGCTGGGGTAAGGGCATCCACTCCTTATCATTTGATAAATGTATGCGTGTGAGAGGTTGCTCTATTGGAGGCGCTAGAGTATTTACTATATTTTCCAATTGTTACATTTCTATAGTGGTTAAAGGATAAATGGATTTAATTATTTTATACATATCAGGGGTATATATATCACACACACAGTGCCTTGCAAAAGTATTCAGCCCCCTTGAACTTTGCGACCTTTTGCCACATTTCAGGCTTCAAACATAAAGATATAAAACTGTAATTTTTTGTGAAGAATCAACAACAAGTGGGACACAATCATGAAGTGGAACGAAATTTATTGGATATTTCAAACTTTGTTAACAAATAAAAAACTGAAAAATTGGGAGTGCAAAATTTTTCAGCCCCTTTACTTTCAGTGCAGCAAACTCTCTCCAGAAGTTCAGTGAGGATCTCTGAATGATCCAATGTTGACCTAAATGACTAATGATGATAAATAGAATCCCCCTGTGTGTAATCAAGTCTCCGTATAAAATGCCCCTGCACTGTGATAGTCTCAGAGCTCCGTTTAAAGCGCAGAGAGCATCATGAAGAACAAGGAACACACCAGGCAGGTCCGAGATACTGTTGTGGAGAAGTTTAAAGCCGGATTTGGATACAAAAAGATTTCCCAAGCTTTAAACATCCCAAGGAGCACTGTGCAAGCAATAATATTGAAATGGAAGGAGTATCAGACCACTGCAAATCTACGAAGACCTGGCCGTCCCTCTAAACTTTCAGCTCATACAAGGAGAAGACTGATCAGAGATGCAGCCAAGAGGCCCATGATCACTCTGGATGAACTGCGGAGATCTACAGCTGAGGTGGGAGACTCTGTCCATAGGACAACAATCAGTCGTATACTGCACAAATCTGGCCTTTATGGAAAAGTGGCAAGAAGAAAGCCATTTCTTAAAGATATCCATAAAAAGTGTTGTTTAAAGTTTTCCACAAGCCACCTGGGAGACACACCAAACATGTGGAAGAAGGTGCTCTGGTCAAATGAAACCAAAATCGAACTTTTTGGCAACAATGCAAAACGTTATGTTTGGCGTAAAAGCAACACAGCTCATCACCCTGAACACACCATCCCCACTGTCAAACATGGTGGTGGCAGCATCATGGTTTGGGCATGCTTTTCTTCAGCAGGGACAGGGAAGATGGTAAAAATTGATGGGAAGATGGATGGAGCAAAATACAGGACCATTCTGGAAGAAAACCTGATGGAGTCTGCAAAAGACCTGAGACTAGGACGGAGATTTGTCTTCCAACAAGACAATGATCCAAAACAAAGCACAATCTACAATGGAATGGTTCACAAATAAGCATATCCAGGTGTTAGATTGGCCAAGTCAAAGTCCAGACCTGAATCCAAATCGAGAATCTGTGGAAAGAACTGAAAATTGCTGTTCGCAAACGCTCTCCATCCAACCTCACTGAGCTCCAGCTGTTTTGCAAGGAGGAATGGGCAAAAATTTCAGTCTCTCGATGTGCAAAACTGATAGAGACATACCCCAAGCGACTTACAGCTGTAATCGCAGCAAAAGGTGGCGCTACAAAGTATTAACTTAAGGGGGCTGAATAATTTTGCACGCCCAATTTTTCAGTTTTTTTATTTGTTAACAAAGTTTGAAATATCCAATAAATTTCGTTCCACTTCATGATGGTTTCCCACTTGTTGATTCTTCACAAAAAATTACAGTTTTATATCTTAATGTTTGAAGCCTGAAATGTGGCAAAAGGTCGCAAAGTTCAAGGGGCTG
Source organism: Pelophylax lessonae (assembly GCF_965119305.1). Taxonomy (NCBI): domain Eukaryota; kingdom Metazoa; phylum Chordata; class Amphibia; order Anura; family Ranidae; genus Pelophylax; species Pelophylax lessonae. The sequence goes on along the minus strand of NC_138770.1, from coordinate 261,370,903 downwards.
AATACTTTCGCAAGGCACTGTGTATTGTGACAGGAAGTCAGGTAAATCTGTGGATGTAGTCACAGACAGGAGATACATTTCCACCTGGTTTAGAAAAGTCACCAATTACTATAGGGTGTCGGAGGCAAAAGGTAGCCAGAACTGTCTAAGGACGTTGAACAGACTTCAGCTGTTCAGAATGAGGAAATTAAGGCCTCTATAAATTTGTCCAGAGGAAGTCGAAGGATTGCTGCCTCCTGACGCTGTGTGAGCTGGGGAGAGAAGGACAGTCAGATGTGTGCCTCCCGACGCTGTGTGAGCATGGGAGAAGGAATGCCCCCTGAAGCTGTGTGAGCATGGGGAAGACCTCCTGGATCGATGTGCGCTGAGGAGGGTAAAAAGTGTGAAGACTTCTCAAGGTGAGAAAATGAACTATTTCTATGTGAAGAGTGTGAAGAGAAAAACCAATGGATGTTTTCTATGTGAAAAGAAAGTCCAATGAACATGTGCTGTGTGAAGAGAAAAGGGACATTCTCTATGTGAAGAGATAATAAATGGACTATTGATAGTCTGCTGTATGATCAGCCAAGTCTGCCCAACAGTAGGTTGGGGACAGACTTCCGTAGGTAGGTTCCTGTGTGTGAGAAGGTAGCCGCCCACAGTGGCAAGGATTTATTTTGTGTTTAATTTTATTTTGGATGTTTTTGACGCTTGCAGTCTGGTGAAGAAAATTGCATGAATAAACCAAACTGTTGTTTGCAACCACTTCTCGGCTATCTCCTTGTGTAACGAACCCCCCCAAGGGGTCATCCACACCCGTCACTGAGCTAATCCCTCACAGTACATATATATATAATGTGTGTATGTGTGTATGTGTGTGTGTGTATGTATAAAGGAAGTGGCAACATTCAAGACATTTGCCCTCTGGAAACAACGTAGTATTTTAGGATTTAAACAATAGTCTTAAGCTGTACACACACTATACAACTTTTGTTGTTCGATTTCTTTTAGATTTACCTTCAACTATGTAGTGTAAGGGCCTGCCTGATTGCATACACATTGAAAGTGTTTAGGTTTGACCTCATATTTTATGGTTTTGGTAAATCAAAAGGAAAAAGTCTACAGAAAATTATATAGTGTGTATCCAGCTTTACACTTATTTTCTAAAATTATTTCAGCAGCCACGGGAAGAGTTCTCTATACCTTAAAAAAAGTTTTAATCTCTAATTACAACTGTTTCATGCAACAAGCTCCTAGGAGATACTTGTATTATGGGATATTCGTAGATCCCAGTGGAATAAAATGTGCTGTTGTCTGCTCAGAGGGCATGATTTCCCCTGTATACAACATTCAGTTCCATAAATGTCGACTACAATTTGCCCTAAAATGCAGAGAGCAATAGTTTCACAATATAGGCAATGGGATTAATCTTCTAAAGGCAAATAGACTGTACGCTTTGCAACTTCAGTTGCATTCATTTTCCCCAGAGGTTGGTGAATGCTCAAGGCACAAGCTTCCATCATTTGAGTAGGCAGTTTCTATTACTCTTATTAGAACTGAAATAAACAATCTCTGTTTTCATTCCCAAAGTACTAGTAAGGAATTCTATTTTATTTTTTCATTATTCGACTTTCTAACGTAACACAGGGTGATTCTCTAAAAACTGCATGGGTTAGGTGGTTGGAGGTTCTTGACTTGGACTCCTGAGTTCACAATGTGGAGAACATTTGCAGGATTTCTACATGCTCCCCCTCGATTTGTGTATTCCTCTTCCTGGCCCTAATGTCCATCTTTATATGATTGTGGAATGTATTTAAACTGTAAGCTGTTTGAGGGCAGGGACGGACACAAATGTTACATACTAATATTTTCTACAGCCCTGCAACTTGTTAAAGCAATACTTATATTAGTAAAAATGTAATACGTATATAAATAACAGCCTTTGGTTCACAGTTGTCAGTTTATCTACAATAAATAGACTAAAACATTTAAAGATAAATGTAATAAATCAACACTAAAACATCAAAATAGAAGGGTGCTAGCAATAGGTAAGCATAAAAAAAAAACTAACTATAACAGTAATAAAAATGCAGCACCTTAACAGAGCAACAACACATGAAATAATCAAGTAAATAATAAATTCAAACATTTACTATAAATCACATGTATCAAAACGTGAAAGTCACACACAAAAAAATGCATAAACTAGTGAGCTAGTGCGTGTGGTCTTGCCCTCAGTTGCACGCAGTGACCCTTTTTTTTGGCTTGTGGAAGCAATACACAAACATTTCTGGGGTTAAAGGACTTCTTAGTTTATCTATGCATTTTTTGTGTGTGATTTTCACTTTCACGTTTTTATGCACATGATTTAAAATCGATGTTTTAATTTATTACTTGCTTATTTAATTTGTTGTTGCTATACTAAAGGCACTGTGCCTATATTACTGTTATATTTAGACTAAAATGTTTGGTATTGAACAGGCTTGTAAAATAAATGTAATTACTTAGGAAGAAAATATCACACTATATGCCCATCCAGAGGGAGGCAATCTATGATGTGTTTTATTTGCTAAACAAAGTAAAGTAAAAACTGATTTTTGCATCACTACCGAATTTCTGATTTCAACTGGTCAACTGATTCACTACATCAAATTGCATCAATCTTTCACCATAGAATAAGAATAGTTAAATCTCTCACTGTAGATCATTCAGTGAAAGTTCTTGACATGTATGGATACCGAACACATAGGAAGCAGTTAAAAAAGCCATGAAATATATTTTTAGCAGGATGGTAATTAAGTCCCAGTAAGCCTAGAAATATGGATATATTTTTTCAGGACAAAGTGTCCTGTGTCAATTCACAGCTTGAAGAGATTACAAAGCCCTTATGCCCAGAAGAGGGATTCACGCACCAGAGGTAATGTAGGTATTGCAGATCACCAACAGAGGTAATACAAGACACGGAATTAAAAAACAAATTCTCTAAACACCAAAATATCAAACAATTATGAATTCTTATATGTACAGAATGGGTCAACCATATGATGGACGCATCAGACTAAATCATGCTAATTAAAAATGCATTATTAGTTCACAGCAGATTTTAAGTACCATCTGGCTAGAGACGATGAATATAAGGCCTGCTCAGCACTTTGCAGAGATAATGTATGTTTGCATCTATGTTTACCAAGATCAGCAGTCATTTTTCAGGATAAATTTATTCACATGTGGTTAGCAACACAGCCAAAGTATTATATAAATAACCACATTAGAATCTTGAGAGTGTTAATTAGACAATGAAAAGTCCTGATTGTTCTATTTGCAACGTTAACCTGTCAAAAAGCATATGATAAAAAATGCAGAGGTAACTTTTAGTGTGAACTGCATTTTTATGCAGTCAGTAGACCACTGATGTTTTACGCAACTCTTGATTTTTTTCCTCATATAGCCGAGTCTGACTGGAATGCTGCCGATATTCCTATTGTCCACTGACAAGCATGGAGTCTCAAGAGGTGGACCAGGCCAAGGTTTGTAAACTGCATTTCAAAATGGTCAGCAAATCCAGAAATTGAATAGACAGCTGAAGTTACATGCACGTTTTTTAAAGTGGAGTCTAGCCTGACTGCAGGCAAATTCCTTATTGTCCATTGACGAGCATGGAGGCTCAAGAGTTGGGAGTGTACCAAGCCAAGCTCAACTTTATAAATTGCATTCAAAACAGTGAGTAGATGCAGAAACTGCATAGACAGCTGCATGCAACTTGAGTCTAGCCTTATCCCTGGCCAATTAACTTTTTGTAAAACACAAATAAAAGATGGTGCACCATCACCAAATACTGCACCATATACTCGCAAGCTGTATAAATGAAACAGCATATCGAGCTACACATCCGTAGCCTTCAGCTCAGAGGAGGAAGGTGCATCCTTTAAAAACACGTCAGACAGACAGGACCCTGAAGTCCTCTTGGGATCCAAATTATGCCGAGCCCCATGTATGACTGTGCTACAGATCTGTAGTTCAATATGCGGTTTTATTTATATGGCATGTGAGTGTATTTTGTGTGGGTAATCAATAAATGTTTCATGGGATAATTCACTAGGTTGGCGTGTCCTCTTGTTTGTGTTTTACAATTGGGTTTGGGATTTCCTCAGTCCTTAGAGGGCAGCAAGGCTTGAAGTATTAAAGGGATCTTAAAGGCAGAAGGTTTTTTTTTTTAATCTTAATGCATTCTATGCATTAGGATAAAAAACCTTCTGTGTGCAGCAGCCCCCCTAATACTTACCTGGGCCTGTCTTTATCCAGCAATGTTGCAGGAGTGTCTCAGGTGCCTGGGACTCCCCTCTTCATTGAACGAGACAGCAGCACAGTGCGACTGGCTCCTGCAGCTGTCAACCAAAAACATTCAGCCAATTTAAGAGAGAGAGGGGGCGGGGCTGGGTCATGTTTCGGTATCTAAATGGACACAGGGATCTGTGACCTGGCTCAGGTGTCCCCACAGCAAGCTGCCTGCTGTGGGGCCAATCAACAGAAGGGAAGGGGCCAGGACAAGAGAGACAATAGAAGAGGAGGATCCAGGCTTCTCTGTGCAAACCCAACTGCACAGAGCAGGTGAGTAGGACATGTTTGTTTAAAAAAAAAAAAAAAAAGAGACTTTACAATCATTTTATTCTTGGGTTGTGGAACAGATACCTATAAAGAACAATTATCATACTCATGCGCAGAAGGTGATTTGTTTTGTACAATTCCTTTTTGTTTACTAACACACACAGAGATTCAGAAGTTTGAAGGGTATCTAGCTGAGCTTGATTTCCTATGAAGGCCCCTTTCACACTTGCCGGTCCATCGGTGGACTCCGTTTTTCTCAGCGGGGGATCGATCCGCCGATCCCTCTCTGAGCAGGCGGATGGCAGCTGTGTCTCTGCGCTGTGTGTGGAGACAGAGCTATCAGATCCCCACGGTCCTCAATGGGGGAATCGGATGAGAAGGGACCGCCTGTCCGTTCTCATCCGATCCGCCAGACGGATGGAAAATAGGGTTTCCATCTGTCCAAAATTGACGGGCAGGATCGGATGTAAGCGGACATGTCCATGCTGACATCCGCTGCCCCATAGAGATGCATGGGGCATCTGTTCAAAACCGCCTGAAAAACTGACAGGCGGATCTGAACGGTCCGCAACTGTGAAAGGGGCCGAAGAGTCAAATTTTGCAAGTAAAGGCTGAGCAAAATATTTACTTTATAATTTTTATGCAGCCATTTTCACTGAGGGCAACCTCTGCTTTTGTAATATCATATACCCAGTCTGAATTGCCTTCTTTGTAAATATTAGACTTCAGAAAAGTGAATTCTGATTGCTACACTTATAAAGAAGAACTCTTTATAGAATAAGGCCAATCATGATATAGATATGTATAAATGTGCTGCTGTGAAAAAGTGACAGGTGCGCTTGAAAACGGTGCAGATTGCCTAATATGTTGGCTTTATTCATCTTTATTACATCTGACAGTAAACCTGCCCAGATTTCATTATCTGGTTTTCTTCAACACAACAGTTTCTTCAACAGTGGTTTTCTTCAACACAAAATATTCTTTATAACACAGATACATTTTTTTCCTATTGTACACCTCATAAATGAAGGCATAAAATCGATTCCGGAGATTTACATTGGTAAGTTATTTTCGCTTTCATACAATGCACACTCTGTAGGCCTTGTTATTTTAAACTTGAAGAAATGAGTTTCCTGCTAATGTTTTCCTGACGAGGCTTAGGCAAAGGAGAACTTATCACTCTTGCTCTTTTGGTTTTCATTCTCTGTAGACATTATCTGGATTCTGCACTTTGCGGAATGCCTCTTCTAGTCAGTAGATATAAATATTTATAACTGTTTATTTAATGCTTTGATAAAATTCCACGCTGCTCGAGCATTTGGAATCAGAAGGCAGCAGTTAATCTCAAAGCCCTAAGTAGGGAAATTACAGAATCACTACATCAAATTTCAATCTTGCTATCCTACAAAATGCCATACATCAAAATGAAATAAAGCAAAAACGGAGCTGGACTTTTTCCTACCAGGGACAGGATTGATTTTTATTCAAGACATTGCTGTAAATTAGTTTCACTACCAACACCCTGATCAGAAAGGAAATATGAATTAGCCATTGTCAAACATGAAAGATCATCTAAATGATTAAGTGGCTTGCCCACTGGACTGAAAGCCTATTTATTGAAAACAATACTTTGATAGTCATGCTGAGCACTCAAAAAGAGGAGTTGAATGGATGTTTTTTTTTTTAGCTGGCCAAATGCCCTTCTTTCAACAGCACCCCCTGCTCTTAAACATTGTACTCAAGGGCAATTATGATCATAGGGGAGGGTGTAGATTCCAACCAAAAATAAAGACCATAACCTTAGTGGATGGACCGTAGTATAGTACATCCAGGAGTTCCATTACTCAAAATACAAAAGTGAGAGCTGCCATTACTGAGGAAATTAGAAGGTCAGAGGCCACCTGAAGCCTGACAGTCACTGGGCTGTCTGACCTCAGACATTTTCCATCTTAGGTGCGTGAAGTGTGTGAGGTTAGGCATGTTAACAGGACAAAAACTGTGAAATTAGGAGTGATAAAGTGCCAAGCTCAGAAGAAATAAATATGGGTAAATATAAATCCTTCACAAGCAAGCCTCTTCTATTATAACTAAAGGTGCACCGAATGGAAATTTGGGGCCAATCAAAAAATTCAGGATGCACTTTGCCAAAAAAAAAAAAATGGATTTTTGTAAGATCTTACCGTAAAATCCTTTTCTCTTAGCTCATTGACAGACGTAGTCCTCGGTGATACACCACCTTCGGGTTATGTTGCCTCCACAGGAGCAGGACTAGACAGGAAATTAAAAAGCTCTGGCCACACCCTAGGGGCAGTCCCAGAGGGTATATCCTCTCTCTCTCTGCCTCAGCAAATCAGTTATGTGAAAAAGCAGTCTTTAGAGATTTAACCCAACCCAACTCAAAAAACAGAGGGGCGGGGACTACGTCTGTCAATGAGCTAAGAGAAAAGGATTTTACGGTAAGATCTTACAAAAATCCATTTTTCTCTAGCGCTCATTGACAGACGTAGTCCTCGGTGATACACCACCTTCGGGACGTCCCAGAGCAGTATCACAACTGAGGGGTGGGAAAATGAAATCAAATCCCAATCTAGAAAGCCCAACCGGTGCCAACTAGAAGTTTACAATGCTCATCCTTAATGATGAGACTCAACAAAAAAGAGAAAAAATTTTTTTTTTTTTTTTTTTTTTCAAACAGAAAAAAACCCTCGAGGTAGACCACCGGTCTCCTCAAATTGCGGCCTGCAAAACCTTGCGGCCAAATGAGGCATCCGCCGATGCCGTCACATCAATTTTATAGAATTTTGTAAAGGTATGTACCGACGACCAGGTGGCCGCCTTACATACCTGGACCACTGACGCCTGATGGCGAAAGGCCCAGGAAGTACTGAGCGCTCGAGTGGAGTGCGCCCTAACAGGGAACGGAGGACTCTGACCCTTAATAGAATAAGCCTGTACCACAGTTTGTCTAATCCATTTGGCAATGGTCGTGGCAGATGCAGGCAAACCCTTTCTGGGGCCATCCGTGATCACAAAAAGTGAATCCGTCTTACGGAATGATTCCGTAGCTTTCAGGTATACCCTGATTGCCCGAACCACATCTAAGGAATGCAACGCATGTTCCCGATGATGCTTGGGCTGAGGACACAAGGAAGGTAGTACAATATCTTCATTCAGATGAAAATCTGAAACCACCTTAGGAAGAAAGGATGGCTTAGGATGAAGTACTACCTTATCCCTATGAATCACTAGGTATGGGGACTGGCATGATAATGCAGCCAGTTCTGACACCCTGCGAGCAGAAGTAATAGCCACCAAGAAGGCCACCTTCTGGGATAAAGTAAGCAAGGGAATCTCCCTGATGTTTTCAAAGGGAGGTTTCTGTAGAACCGACAAAACCAAATTAAGATCCCAGGGCGGTAAGGGCGCGCGGAGTGGAGGAGCCAGGTGCCGCACCCCCTGGATGAAATTCCGCACCAAGGACTTGGTAGCTAAAGGTTTCTGAAAGAAGATTGCTAATGCTGAAACTTGACCCTTGATGGTGCTCAAGGCCAGCTTCTGCTCAACCCCTTGTTGCAAAAAGGCCAATATTCGAGTCACCGAATAGGTACGTGGAGGAAATCCTAAAGATTCGCACCACGCAATATAAGTCTTCCATGTGTGATAATAGACCTTGCTGGAAGTCGCTTTCCTTGCTTTAATAAGGGTAGGAATGACTGAAGTAGACAAACCTCTGTCCTTCAGTACTTGGGTCTCAATGGCCAGGCCATTAAACCCAGCGACTGTAAAGCATGATGGTAAATTGGTCCTTGAGACCACAGACACTCCCTGAGACGAAGTTCCCACGGAACGTCTGCGACTAGCATGTCCAAGTCGGCCAGGCCGGCTTGAGGAGGCCAGCCTAGAATTTCTAGGACCACTGGCGCTGATAGAATCTGAACCAGGCGTCCCTAGAGGTATCTGGCCCCGACCATCCGAGAAAGTCTGGTCGTTTTCTGTTCCCACACATTTATCAGATACCTGATTGTTATCAGGAAGGGTGATCTTTTCTGGTTGAACCTCAGGGACCGAAGTCACCCGACTAGAGGCTACTTGGCCTACCTGGTCAACCAGATCAGATTCCTGTGAGGTATAGGGACTAATCTTAGGAAAAGGTAAAGGAAAAGATCTATTCAGGGAACGGTAACTACCGCTTCCTGTAGTACTTAAATGTTGGAAGGGAAGAATCGCACCGGTAGTAGTGGTTGATGCTCGATCTGATGTCCTGAATACCGGTGAAAACGTCCCCCCACCCTGAAAACGGGTGGGGGCGCACCTTCAGGCTGTGTACTCCTTTGCTTCGGGTTTGGCTGGGTTGGTCCCCTGCTTGTCCGACCAGCCCTTCTTGAACCCTCCTGGAGGAGTTTTGCCTTTCCCGCTAGTACCAGCCGGGCGCCCTTTATGGGCGGTAAAGAAAGGTCCTCGCTTGTTGCGAGGTCCCTTAGCTTTTGCAGCCTGTGGCAAAAAAGTGCTCTTGCCCCCAGTGGCATCCTTAATGATTTCATCTAGGTTGGCCCCAAATAAACGATTCCCCTGAAAAGGGAGATTTGCCAAGGTCTTTTTGGAACCTAGGTCAGCTGACCAGCATTTTAACCACAGCACACGTCTGAGGATCACCGCTGACATAGATGCATGCCCTAATAAGGGAGTAGTGTCCAAGGCTGCATCACAGATAAACTGTAGCCCTTGTATAATCTGTTCCATCAAATCAGATGTCTCCTGGGGAATATCCTTTCCCCTAAGGTCTTGGCGTACCATTTTCGCCCATTCCGTAAGTGTCTGGGAAACTAGACCAATAACAATTACTGGTCTAAATGCTGACCCTATCAGAGAGAAGATGGTGCGGGACTCTGCTTCCATCTTTCGATCCACCGGATCCTTAAAGGACGAAGTGTCCTCCACTGGGATAACCGTGGCTTTATTCAGCCTGGAAATAGGTGGATCCACCACTGGTGGTACCGTCCATTTCTTAATGATGGATTCCTCAAACGGATAGCGTCTAGCAATACGCTTGGAAATAGTAAAGGTACGTTTAGAATGCTCCCATTCTCCTTTAATCTGATTACCGAAACATTTGGGTACAGGAAAAACCTTCACCGTTTTGATGGGCTTATTAGTACCAAAAGGAATCTCTGTTTCAGTTGCCTCTGCCGGTAAAGCCTCAAGTTTTAAGGTTTCCTGCACTGCCACAACTAGTGCGTCCACCAATGCTTCTTCCTGAATTATAGCAGGAGAAGAAGCGTCCTCCTCACTGTCTGAGGGGGCTTTACCTGGGATAACAGCCTTTGCAGAGGGACCTGCAACTGCAGTGACCATCTCTGAATCTGAGTCAGAGGTGTCAGATAGTATAGGGGTAGGCGGGGGTCGCTTCCTTGACCCCCGTCCCTGACAGGCCGCCTCCACCCGAGCCACCATAGACTCCAAAATTGCTGTAAATGACTCTACACTCTGTGCACCGGCGGGTCCTGTGGCCCCCTCGAGGGAAACAGGTGGGGGAATATGTGTGGCAGGGTCCATGATAATTCCAGTCACTTCCTGGATAATATAATTCAAAAATAAAAAACTTTTTTTTTTTTTTTTTTTCAGACCCCCAGCGCCACAAAAAGCCCCTTAGTGTTACCTGCTAGGGATCCCTATCGATCGAGAGAGAGAAAGAGATAGACCCCCAGGCTCACCACTTGATGCTCAGAGTTAGACTGCAACAGGTTACAGCGCTGTCTTGACAAACAGGAAGTCTTTTGGCTGGCTGCCCAGGAAGAAAGGAGGCGGCTCCGCCCCTCTGCACGCCTTCCGGCGCCTCCCCAAGCTCCACGAGGTGTTTGGATCACCTCAAACATGGCCGCCCCCATGCTGGAGACACGAGGCTACGCCAAAATGGCGGCTCGTGCGATCCAGCAAAAAAAATGGCGGCGGCCTGTACTGAATAGCGGTGTGCTGCAGGGCACACAACACTCTCTCTGCATGGGGATTTGGCGTGGTTGGCGGTAGCGGCCCTGGCGGACCGCATGGCCATTCGGGAGGCCTGCTAATAGCTGGAGATCTGATTAGGAAGGCAGTCTACATGTCCGTGGCTTCTGACTGGTAGGTAGCTTATTCTTATCACCGTAAGATTCCCAGAATGCCACAGATTACATCTTTTTAACATGTATACAATTAGATTGTTAGCTCCCAAACCAAGCCTCCTGGCTTTTTGCACATAAAATCACACTCAAAGTAGGAGGATCTGTGTCATTTATAGGATAGAGAGGGACTCTATCTTACCATACAGAGAGGGGCCCGCGTTCACCACAAGACCCGTCAGGGGAAAAGGGGGAACATACTACTCACCATACCGGAACCAGGCGGGCACCAACTCCTGACAGTACCCCTCTCCACCGGGGCGGGAGGGCTGTCGACCGATATGGACGCCGTGACTCATGGTCTTTGGCGTTTCAGCGAGACGTTTAACTCGCGGGGTCAGTCCTTTAATGGGACTTTGTCGCGGCCGACCCAGCGCGGAGCTATGGCCTGCACGCGCTCGTAGGCTGAACTGGGGTGACCACCGGATCTCAACATCCAGCCCGTCGCCCACTTCAGCTTTCTTGCTTGAAGATCTCACAGGAACACTGGAGAAAAAAAGCTGTCTAAAAAATCCTTTAAGAAAAAATTCTTGCCAGGACCTAAGATCCCAGCAAGGTATCTAGGTCCTTACTCCTAACTAGACAGAAAATAACTGATTTGCTGAGGCAGAGAGAGAGAGGATATACCCTCTGGGACTGCCCCTAGGGTGTGGCCAGAGCTTTTTAATTTCCTGTCTAGTCCTGCTCCTGTGGAGGCAACATAACCCGAAGGTGGTGTATCACCGAGGACTACGTCTGTCAATGAGCGCTAGAGAAATATATTTTATATATATATATATATATATATATATATATATATATATATTATTGTATTCAACTTTCTAAATAATATCATGAATTTAAAAGGGTAACTTCTGTGGGGGGAAAATAATGAAAAAATCACATTGCATATACAATTGCGACATGGGTCATATTGTAGTTGAATGTTATTAAAAATGACCATTCCTTCTCAATCTGCAGAAATGTACAAGGATGTTGGCGCAAATGGGAAGTATTGATGTGCCCACTGTACGGATTACAATGTTTTAATTATTAAAATCAGTTCATGGAATAGTCCATAGATAGAAACAAAAGACCACAGGTGCTGACTAAACATTGGCCAATCCTCATGGAATACCCATACTTTAATACTATACTGCGCCACTGAAACCCAAGATCGCTTACAGGAAAGCGAGGAACATTAAAAGTTTAGTGGCCCCCCCAGCAAACTCAAACATACAGCCCAATTGATCACATCAAGACTGAGATGTCTCATCCCGCTAACAGGCATGTACCAATGCCATAAGGCATTGCGTTCAACGTGCAAACATGTTACCCACGCCCAAAAAGAGTTTACTGCCAAAGGCAAAACTTACCCCATTAGGAATTTTTACAATTGTTCCACAGAATTTGTAATCTACTGCCCGTCTTGTCCCTGTGGACTGTATTATGTAGGCAGAACAGTCCGCACCTTGAGAAAGAGGTTCGGGGAGCACTGTTGCTTTGTAGAGGGCGGAGATGATAAGCATAGTGTTCCCCGACATTTTCTACAGCACCATGAAAAATCCTCTGCAGGTCTCAAGGCGTGGATTATTGAATCCATACCCAGCACTTTCCCATTGGCAAAGCTCTTTAAGTGTCTCTGCCAAAGGGAAACATATTGGATTTACTCCTTAGATACTCCCATGCCGGGTGGGCTCAACGAGAAAATTTAAGTTAATACACAAATTCCCTCCCCCCCCCCTCCTCCTTGTTTATTCACGTCTCAACTGTGGATAAGATTAATATTTTAAGTTTTCGTTTCTATTTTTATTTCATTACAATTTGTACATGTTTTATAGCCAGCACACTACTACTGTGAACCATCTTACACTGAGATTCATTGCTATTGAGATACCCTGATACCACTGCACACTCAGCTCTGTTGTGCATGTTTCATCTTTATTTTTAATCTTAATGCTGCACTTTATCCACCTCTTTTAATTTAGTGCATGTATTAAACTAGAAGTTGTTAATATTCCCATAATGTATTTAGTATAATTTATCCATTGTTATTAGTGGCCCATAGGCCACATGACAAAGCCTCCATTACTCAACGCGGCCGCCGGAAGTTAGGACCCAGCGGCTGCTACTTTATCTCTATTTAAGCCCTTATCTAATATGGCGCTGCATAGGCCTGAAGAAAAAGTGCATGCTCCGCAAACTCGTTGCCTAGGAGATTCCCCCCCCATGCCCGGAATGGACGTCAGGACCCGGCGTTCGAGCGTCCACAGCTCCAGGAAGTGCTGGTATCCACCAATGGCGCCCCCCCCCCCCCCAGTCACAGACGCTTGAGACCATTCTGATACCGCTCCGCTGACAGGGATGTCTTGCAGCGCTTTTCCACATGCCCGTTCAGGAGTTTATTTTGGGAGTAAGATTCTTCAGATTTAGATTAAAGCTTCATGTGCTGCACTTAGTATGACACTTGTGTTTTCTTCCCACATTTTCAATCTGCAGCCTCTGTAATTTCCTGAAAATGCAATGCAATATGGCTACCTGGTGTTGTTCTGTACACAGAATGTGTACTAAACACGCCCCAGAAACATAATTTCCTGCTTGGGTGATTGGCTCACTGATTTCCCCAGAAGTTTTCCTAAGATACAAATCAAATTTCTGGCATCCCCTGCAACACAAATGCCATTTGTGGTGAGATACTCCCAATAGGAACGCATCTAAAAGGGATGCAGGCCCAGCAGATTTCCTCATTAGTGCCCTGCAGCTGCACAGCAGACAGGTAGTTGTGAAACCACTCTCATTAAACCCACTCAGCACAGAAGGACAGACAGTGATTTCTACAGAATAACAAAAGTTAGGAATCTGCAACTGGTTGGTGAAAGCCATGCATAGATCACCCAAAGGGGAATGTTTTTTTTCTCAATAAAAGTGGAGTTACGCTTTAAGTGAATATAAATTTAATGTCGGACATTATCGGCACCTTTAGTGCAAGAAAAGCTTAAGAAAAATGCATTCCTTTAATTTCTATGTATGTCTTCACACTGGTCCATTGCGCTTCTGTTGTGGTGTTAAAAATCTGGCTTGCTGCATTTTTGGTCAGTTAAAACAAAAACACCAAAAATGCCCCTCCCTGTTGAAATGCATTGAAAAATGCATTAATAATATTTTGTTTATATATATGTTTTTGATGCGGTTTTTGAGTCACATGACCTGAAACACTCCATAAGCACAGTAAAATCTTGTCAAAATCGTGTACAGTTGTGGCCAAATCGCGTGCGTTTTCGGCGCCATTATGGGCACCTTTTTCTTTATCAGAAAAATGCCGAAGAAACCATTTTTACCCAATATGTTTTGGCTGCCGAAATTTCAGGGCATCTCTAATTATAACAATGACCCAGTTGGCACTAATTCTCTTTAAGATTCCCATGCGTTTCAATACGGGGGTTAGATTTACGTATTCATTATTTTTATACTTAGAGCCATCTGATGACCTTCTACTATTTTGCCAATAACTGGAAAAACCATAGGTCGGTTTCAGTTTGGCTGAACTGGACCTTAGATCTACAGTATTTGTTGTTTTTAACAGAAATTGTAAATTCTCCAATAAAAGATCATTTACTAGAAAGCATAGAAACATAGAATGTGTCGGCAGATAAGAACCATTTGGCCCATCTAGTCTGCCCAATATATCTGAATCCTATGAATAGTCCCTGGCCCTATCTTATATGAAGGATAGCCTTATGCCTATCCCAAAAAAGCAATCTGTTTTTTGACAAACATATAGATAGACATGTACAGTATATAATGAATGTGTGAATAGCCCAAATATAAACACGTACAGTAATTAAAAAAAACAAAACAAAACTATTAGGCTCCTTTCACACGGTCCGCTCCATCGGCGGACTCAGTGCTGCTCAGCGGGGGATCGATACACTGATCCCCCACTGAGCAGGCAGGTGATAGCTCCCTCTCCGCTCCAATCAGCTGGCACCATTCAGTCAGTAAACTGTTTATAAAAATTAGGAACAGTGGTCTTATCACCTAGCTGAGCTTTTAAGGATCCTCGGGTGTAAGCCATCTGGACCCGGTGACTTGTATTGTTTTTCAAGTCTATTTCTGATTCTGTCTTCTGTTAGCCATGAGGGAATATCCTGTGAGGTGTTATTAACATTACAGTCTTGGTTACTTTATACCCCCCCCCCCCCATTTCCCTTGTGAAGAGTGAGGAGAAGAATATATTTAAAACCTTCGCCCTCTCGGTCATTTGTAGCCAAATTCCCTTCATCATCCTCTATGGGGCCATATGTTCTGGCCTCGCTTTCTTACTATTTACATTATATTATATATTATGTTACCCCAAGCGACTTACAGCTGTAATCGCAGCAAAAGGTGGCGCTACAAAGTATTAACTTAAGGGGGCTGAATAATTTTGCACGCCCAATTTTTCAGTTTTTTATTTGTTAAAAAAGTTTGAAATATCCAATAAATTTCGTTCCACTTCATTATTGTGTCCCGCTTGTTGTTGATTCTTCACAAAAAATTACAGTTTTATATCTTTATGTTTGAAGCCTGAAATGTGGCAAAGGGTTGCAATGTTCAAAGGGGGCCGAATACTTTCGCAAGGCACTAATTTATATATATATATATATATATATATATATATATATATATATATATATATATATATATATATATATATATATATATATATATATATATATATATATATATATATATATATATATAAATAAAAGTTCTTTTTTTTTTTTTTTTTAAACTCTCCTCCGCTATGTGCTATTCGTGTTCTATCTTAGCCGCCCTCATTGCACTCTTACATTTCTTATTGCATTTTGTAATGTTGAAAGGCTGGCAGTGACTCGTCAGCCTTGTATTTTTTGAAGGCCTTTTCTTTTGCTTTTATATAAATTTTTAGAAATCTGCTTTTATATGCATTTTTACGTTGGAGTTTAGCCACCCAGTTTATTTATTTATTTATTTATTTACAGTTGAAATGCACTGGTCAGTCCTTTTTATTTAGTATGCTCCTAAAGTACTCCCATTTTTCCTCCGTGTTCTTTGTTCTTAGGATTTTATCCCATTTAATGTCATCTAGCAAAGACGCAGTTTAGGGAAGTTGGCTCTTTTGAAATTCAGTGTCTTTGTTTTACCCTTTTGCTCCCTATTTCTGTGATTAATGCAGAAACGAATTGACCCATGGTCGCCGTTTCCTAAGTTGCCCCATATTTTTTACATCCGCAATCAGGTCTGTATTGTTAGTTATCAGTAGGTTTAATAATAACGCATTGTTTCTTGTTGGTGCATTCACCATCTGACCCATGAAGTTGTCCTGCAAGACGTTGAGGAAATGGAGAGCCTTAGACGAATGTGCAGTTACTTCTGTCCAGTCTTTATCTGTATAATTAAAATCCCCCATTATAATGACATTTCCTATTCTTGCCGCCATTCCAAGGTGTGCGAGGAGGTCCACCTTAGACTCTGAGCGCTTCTTGCTAGGCCACTTTTGAAATGCCATATCAACCTTTGACACAAGTGACTGTAGGACCGCCGTCATGGACGCCAGGGTAGACTGAGACCCAGCCATCCACAACAGAATTGTGACTCCACGGGCCACCCAGGATCCTAGACTGGCCCTTCAGGTACCCGTAGTCCACCAAGGGGGCCTCCACAGGGACCCCCACGCAGTCATTCGGGAGCATCTGAATGCGAGCCGCCTGCGGCGTGCCTTCACGCCCCTCCAGCCCATCACCATATGACACCCCATACATCACAACAGCTCGTGCACAATGGCAAGATGAATGCAGTATGTTATCAAAAAATACTGGAGAAAATTTTGCATTCCTCAGCCTGGAAGCTGCGCATGGGACGTACTTGGACATTCCAACATGACAATAATCCTAAACACAAGGCCAAGTCGACCTGTCATTGGCTACAGCAGAATAAAGTGAAGGTTCTGGAGTGGCCACCTCAGTCTCCTGACCTCAATATCATTGAGCCACTCTGGGGAGATCTCAAACATGCAGTTCATGCCAGACAGCCCAAGAGAGATTACAGGAACTGGCGGCTTTTTGCCAGGAAGAATGGGCAGCTTTACCATCTGAGATCTCTTTATCTTAAAGAGCCTCATCCACAAATACCACAAAAGACTTCAAGCTGTCATGGATGTTCAAGGGGGGATTACATGGTATTAAGAACTGGGGTATGTAAACTTTTGATCAGGGTCATTTGGGTAGTTCCTGTTGCCATTATGATTTAAAAAGAGTAAACACAGTTGAATGATAATAAATGGCTTCAGCCAAACACTAACCATGAGTGAAAGAAACATTTTTGTGTTATCATTCATATTCTCGGAAAAATGGCCAAGAAATCAAATTCTGCCAGGGTATGTAAACTTAAGAGCACAACTGTATCTGGATCTACTGATCATTTCACTGCAGTGCAGCAATGCAGGTTTCATGTAAAGTAACCTTTGCTTGTGCACATTTTTCATTTATATGTTAAGCTTGAATTAATCATATCTGTAACATGGTCAAAAATGGATATACACCAAAGTAATAAAAATAAGCAAAGGTGACATTCATGTGTGCAAATCTATATATAGGAATATTGATCCTACCTTGGCAGGTAAACTTCCACTTTCTGTTTTTTCACAGAATTTGCCCATTCATCAATAAGAGAGGCTTTGACTAACGGTTCAAGTGTTGCCAAAGGAACTTCCTGTCTGGACAGCAGGAGCATAAGACTAAGTTCATCTCCTTCATAGGGCATCTCCAGTACTTGGTAAACTCCACCAGCCTCATTTGATCCATCAGTAAACTCTCCTGTAAATAGGAGAGAAACATAGTAGAATAGCTAAAGGAGACAGCAAAATGGTAAAGAATGCCCAGCCCCACACCATATTTTAGTTACATACTATAACATTATTTAGTCTACCAATATTGATATAAAGTACTAAGGTAACCCTCTGTAACTGTCACAGTCTTTCCAGTCTCAACCAGGTTTCAGTCTCGGATTACAATCTCAGGGCACATTCACATGTATGGCACGGACTGTCACTCCTGTGTGTTTGACAGGCGGTGAGGATGCGATAGGTTACCTCTTCACTGCATAATTTTACCCTATAGTTGCCATACTATTGCACTGCATTAGTGTATCATGGGGCAGTAAAACTGACTTAGCCTGCTGGTTTTACTAAACCAATCCCCAAATTTGCACATTGTACCATTACCTAAATTATTTGGAAAAAAAAAAGGACGGTAAAGAGAGAATTAAGAGGAGGGAAGTTTGAATGAGATTGATAAAGAATGAAGGTAAATATTCTCAAACCCTGTCACAACCTAAAGGACCATACATTAGAACTTGGTATTTCACTTGCCAGGAGAAGTGATAAGGACTGATTTGACGTATATTGGTTTGTTTTTCCATTATTTGCAATTGAATTCAGTGGCAACATCATGGTGCTCTATAGTTTGCTGTCCAAGCTTCCTAGCTTAGTAAATGAAGAGTAGTCATGAGGAACACATGAAAACACATTCTGCTATTTTATATTCTTGTTTACTAAAGCAGAACCTAACTCCCAAAAAGTAGCTAGTTACGCTTTAACACTCATTTTTCCCCTCCCCCTGGAAGAATTCTGATCATTTTTTAAAATTTTTTTAGCCTCATCCCCCACCACTATTTCGACCTAGACCAGAAAGTCATATACTTGGCCCTCTAGCCTCCTGGGAAACATGCATCCCATTTCCTAGGAGGCTGCAAGATCAGCACACCGGGCAGCTGCGGGGCGGGTCCAGAGTGTCGTCATAACTGGCTGCCTGTACCTGGTAGAGGCAGTCATCTGAAGAGAACCAAGATGGCGGCACGGAACCCGCTCTGTGGCTCAAAAATGGGGGGGGGGGTCGCAGTGGCACAACTTTTACTCGCTCTGAGCGATTATGTGATTTGAAGAGCCCTACAGAGGGAAAAGAAAAACATGGGATAAGAAGAATGAAACGAAGGGGCCATTTTTTGCCCACAAAACACTAGTTTGACATGTGTGATCTACGGTTTATGAGGAGATTAAAGCCAAGTAAACACGGACTGAATGTCGGATAGCATAGGCAAGTTCAATGTAAACCAGCCGACATTCAGCCTGTGTGTTCGCCAGACGGTTCGACAGAAGTGTCAAGACCGAAAAAGCTATGGGGTCCGGCTTCCGATCAGCGCTGACCAGAATAGATGGGGGATGCGTTAAGTAGCATACGTTATATGTTAATTTTTTGCTTT
This sequence comes from Pelophylax lessonae, assembly GCF_965119305.1. Taxonomy (NCBI): domain Eukaryota; kingdom Metazoa; phylum Chordata; class Amphibia; order Anura; family Ranidae; genus Pelophylax; species Pelophylax lessonae. The sequence goes on along the minus strand of NC_138770.1, from coordinate 261,351,905 downwards.
TTTTTTATCTATTTGTCCCCCTGTCAGAACACAATAGCACAGCAGGGGAGATTGCTGTACCAACATTGGACTGTTAGTACAGCAGTTCCGATCTGAGCTCAGGTTTTTTTTTTTTTGTTTAATCCACTGGGTTGAAGGAAAAAAAAAAAAAAAAAGAAACTAGTAGTGTGTGTGGGAATTAGTGAGTTAGTATGTGTTTTCAAGAGCAGATGACACACACACACACACACACACACACACTGAATACATGGTAGCTTACAGTCACCACAGGTTATGTATACACCACTTTTAAATGCAAGCTGGCATTTTGTATTTTGTGTTGTACGGAAGTATTTTATATAAAAAGGTGATTTAATCGAATGTAACAAACGTGCCTGCTGAATGGATTGTTTGATGTGATCAGACACAATCAGTGTGTAGTTTGCAAACCGATGCTTTCAGGTACAGGAAATAATTATGTACGTGTGTGGTTGTTCGATTACCTTATGGAATAACAAACATGTGAGAAAAGGGATCAAAAATGTAACTCTGTAGATGAATTTTTTATGAAAATAACGGTCTATAAAAGATCTTTGTATGTGTGTGGGTGTGAATCTCGCACTGTCCTGAGAGACCTAGGTGTAAATACCCTTAATGCTGCTTGTACTTGTTACTGTTAACCACACAGTTAGAAGACATAAAAAATGGGGGGGAAGTACCGCGCTTCAAGGGATATCTATAAGGTGTACATATATCTCAGTGATAATAAATAGTGTAAAATAATAAAAATATTGAATAACGTATTGTGCAATAGATAATAAATAGTATAGATGTTCAATGTATTGTGTCAAAATATAAAACAAATAAACAAACTCATTAATGTATGATGATGAAAAGATTATTTTTCTAAATAAATAGTTATAAATCACCGTGTATAAGTACAATGTATTAAACATTATACCAAATAATAAATAATGAATAAATATTAAATAATGAAGGTGCTTATGGTGGTGCTATATACAAGTTATAAAAAATATGAATGTGCCAATAAAGTGCTCTGTGACAATAAATAGAATTGAAATTATTACTCCATATATTATCAATAAATCAAGGTGATATAAGTGTATCTATAAAGTGCTGTGTGTAAATTGGTATATATTATAGATGTTATATCAATACATACGCCAGTAACATAGAGTGCAAACAAGATTTAAATTAAATAAAAAATATCCAACAAGTGCTTTAGTGTCCCAAATATTGCTTAAACAGTGACCACAGATCTTCCTTTTCTATATGTCACACTAATGTTTTCATCCACCTATACACCATGTGATTCAGGCATGCTTTTCGGTATTGATATAACATCTATAATATATACCAATTTACACAGAGCACTTTATAGATACACTTATATCACCTTGATTTATTGATAAAATATGGAGTAATAATTTCAATTATATTTATTGTCACAGAGCACTTTATTGGCACATTCATATTTTTTATAACTTGTATATAGCACCACCATAAGCACCTTCATTATTTAATATTTACTCATTATTTTTTATTTGGTATAATGTTTAATACATTGTACTTATACACGGTGATTTATAACTATTTATTTAGAAAAATAATCTTTTCATCATCATACATTAATGAGTTTGTTTATTTGTTTTATATTTTGACACAACACATTGAACATCTATACTATTTATTATCTATTGCACAATACGTTATTCAATATTTTTATTATTTTACACTATTTATTATCACTGAGATATATGTACCGTATTTATTCGAGTATAATGCGCACCCGTGTATAACGCGCACCCCTAATTTTCGATTAAAAATCGGTATAAAATTTTGTTTCACACCAAGCATTGTAATTGACAAAAAAACGTTGTTGAACACGGGCTAGCTGCTCAATTTCCGTGAATTTCAGCATGATCAACAACTTTGAGCTTGAATGAAGCATCATATGCAGAACATTTTCTCTTGATACCCTGAGTTGCCATCTAACGGGTACCAGTATATCAATTAAAATATAAAGAACACTGAATTACGGTACGCAAAACACTGAATTGTACAAAAGCAATGCTTACCGTAACGTGTGGGAGAGGCGAGGAAATGAAGCGGCGACCATACAGCTGATAATGAGAATTCTCACCCCCAGTTCGGGCCGCCCACTGTACGCAACGAGGGGACGTTTTTTTTCTTCGCCCTCGCGTACAGTGAACGGCTGCAGCCCGGAAAAGGCGCAGTGCGAACTCATAATTCGCCTGCGCCCTCAATGGACCGGCCGCCACTGCCACCCCACCCCAGCCCTCGTTTATAACGCGCACCCAAACTTTGATTTATTTTTTTGGTAGAAAATTTTGCGCGTTATACTCGAATAAATACGGTACACTTTATAGATATCCCTTGAAGCGCGGTACTTCCCCCCCCCCCCCCCCATTTTTTAAAAAGATCTTTATTAAAAAGGAGCTTTCTTAGGCAGCATTCACACTTTGTTTGCGTCCAGCCATAATCACAGCAGGTAATCGCTGATACGAACAGTCACAAATCGCTGCAGCCATCGTCAGCTTGTCATTGCACTGTAGGCGGTTGGAGGCCACAGATATTCGCACATGGCTGTCAATCCCAGCCACAGGAATCAGTAGATTCTTGCTGCTGGGATTTGCAGCGTGGCTAAACACCTGTGTAAATGCAGGCTTAGATCACTATCTAATTTAGCTGTATCAAACGCTGATGAAACAGTAGATCAAATTGAAAGGACTGAATCATTAAAAAGAGGAGCTTCGATTTTGCCGAGTAAAAAAATAAAAAATAAATCTTCTCTGGGTGATAAATATACATTGTTTTTTTAACAAAACATACCAGATTCACACCTCTTGTTGCTGTGAAGAAATAGCTGTTTGCATCACAAGACTGATCTCTTGCATATTCTGAATGGGAGGAACTGGTTCATTATTATTACCTGGTACCTAGTGCACTTTTTGTGTTCCAATGAAGAGAGCTGCAGGGTCTGTATCCCTTTAAAATTAACCCTTAGGGAGTATCTCACTAAAACTTACACTTCTATTACAGGGGGTGTCTAAAATTTGATTTGTATCTTAGAGTAGATTTCTAGGAAAATCAGTGAGCAAAACAGTGAACAGGCATTTTCTATATAAAATAGCTGCACAATTTTGTATGTAAGCTATAACTTATCAACTGGAGAACAGCGGGGGCACATTTTTTTTTATTATTCTTAAACCACTGAGGAGAAGAATGATAACGAGAGGGACATTTTTTGCACATAAATTACTATGTTGACATGTGTGATGTAATGTTTACGAGCCTAGTACACATAGGCCAAATGTCGGGCGGAATCGAACAGTTTAAAAGAAACCGACCGACATTCAGCCCATGTGTACACCAGCCAGTTCGACAGAAGCCGGCCAAAAGGGTCATTACTGAAAAAGGTTGGTTGGTATTTTGAGACTAGGTTAGTGATGTAGCTAGGGGCAGTCGTGGAAGCCTTTGTAAGGTATTGTCAGTATTTTGAATTTCATTTGAGTTGCAGCCAATGAAGGGATTGGCAAAGAGGGGTAGCAAACACTGAACAGTTGGTAAGGTGGATGAGTCTGGCAGCAACATTCATATTGGACTGAAGAGGGGATAGCCTATGTAAAGGTAATCCAATAAGGAAGGATTAGCAATCTGAAAGATTTTTTAAAGTATGTTTACAGTTGTGCGCAAAAATTTGCATACCCTGTCAGAAATTTTGCCATTGATATTGAAAGTATGACTGATCATGTCAAAAAACGGTCCTATTTAAGGATAATGATCATATGAAGCCATTTATTATCACTTAGTTGTTTGACTCCTTTTTAAATCATAAACAACAGAAATCACCAAAATAGCCCCGATCCAGTTTACCCTGGAATGTTTGTCCTTGGTACAGGCACACAAGCATTTACTGTGCAAATGCCACAAAAAAGCCTGGTTACAATATCCCCGGCAACACCTTGAAATGCCTCACTGGGCTATTTTGTGGCATTTCTGGAGAAATAGAGTCTCTGAAAAAGACGGCGTGATTGTTTTTAAGGAGCACAATACGACAATACTTAAATATAATGAGCTGCATAGTCGACTTGCCAGAAAGAAGCCTTTACTGCACTAATGCCACAAAAAAGCCTAGCAAGGCATGTCAAGGTGTTGTTGGGCATATTGTAACTGGGATTTTTTGTGGCATTGAGGCAGGTAAGGCGTCTTTCTGGCAACTTGACCATGCAGCTCATTTTTCTTCAAGTATCATTGTATTGTGCTCCTTTAAAACAACCACACAGAGCAGCCTGTAATTCTCCTGAGGTTACCTTTGGGTTTTCTTTACATAGTGAACAATTCATCTAGTAGTTATGGCTGCAATCTTTTTTGGCTTGGTATCAGGTGATCCCCAAACTTTCAACTTCTTAATAGGTGATTGAACTGTACTGACTGGCATATTCAAGGCTTTGGATTTATTTTTATATCATTTTATACCATCTTTAAAAAGTTATATTTTCTCGTTACCCAGGTCTTTTGACAGTTATTTTCTGCTCCCCATGGCTCAATATCTATCCTGCTCAGTGCATCCACGTGAGAGCTAATAAACTCATTAACTATTTATACACAGACACTAAATGTAATTTAAAAAGCCAAAGATGTGGCAAATCAACCTTTAGAGCCGGTTCACACTACCACTACCAGAAAGTCGCCCCGTGACTTGAAGAGACTTGTTTAGAGACTTGGAAGAGACTTGTGCACTACTTTGAAGAGACAGGCGACTTTGTCTGTGGGGAATGCCTGGCTAATCTCTTTCTTCTTCCTGGAAAGTCTGATAACAAGTCGTGTCAATTAAGATAAGGAGGCGACTCCCATTGAAGTATATGGGACAGTCGGATCACAGGTCGCCTCAAAGTAGTACAGGACCCTTTTCTGAAGTCGGAGCAACTTCAGTAGTGCCAATTAAGACGGCACTGATTGATTAACATTGCTTTTGTTATGTCAAGCTACCTGGGGCAACACAAGTTGCCTCACAAGTCGCGCTAGTGTGAATGGGCTCTTAGTTGCCATTGTGTGTGTGTCACCTTGTATGTCTGTACCAAGGCCAAAAATTCCAGGCTATGTAAACTTTTGGTCAGGGCCATTTAGGCAATTTCTGTTTTTCATTATGATTTAAAGAGGAGCTAAAATATTTATGTGATAATGAATGGTTTCCTATGATCACTATCCTTAAATCCTTGGCATGAACAGTTATATTTTCAATATCAATGCCAACATTTCACAATATCTGCCAGGGTATGCAACCAGCTTGTTTTCCCTAGAATAGCCATCAGATTACTTCTTACATTTGGTTAGTGAAGTACGCAAGTTAAAAAAGTTAATTTGTTTGGCTGTTGTAAAGGTTGGATGATTTAATTCTTCCTCACACAATTTATTGTCCTTTCATAAATCCAATATTTATGACCTTTAGCTGATTAAACAAAAACAAAACAAATCTGGTGCTAACAATCTCTACCCCAATGATAAATCAATTCAGAAGCTTGTCCAGTCCGCAAAGACAATTACCCCATCCATTCTCTCCTGAATTTGCATGCAAATTACAGATTTCCTCATCACATAAGCCATGAAGCCCAGATAAGTAGAAAAAAACAAAAATAAATCACATTTAGATGTTTAGACATGCTTATGCAGGTAAATATGTAAAAATGTGCAAGATGGAAAAATATTTTGATGACAGCAAAATTAAAGATGAATGCCAAGAAAGCAGCTAAATATACAAGTGAAATTCATATTCAGTATGTGAACAGTCTTTCCTACCAAAAGACTGGTAATACTGTTTATTCATAGGTCCTTACTCAGGACTAGACAGATTAAAACTGACATCCTATGCAGGAAGAGAGAGGGTGTACCCCCCCCTGGGACTGCCCATAGGCATAGCCAGAACTTTTTTTTCTGTCTAGTGTACTACTCCTGTAGGGGGCAGCATAACCCTACTGATATGCATCAGAGATTGCGTCCGTCGATGAACAATAGAGAAAAAGCTTATTTCAATACATACCCACAGCCTGCTGAATGGACATTTAACCACTTCCTGACCACCCGCTGCCTATTTACTGCGGCAGGGTGGCTAGGGCAGGCAAAACGACGTAGACCTACGTCGCTCACCTGAGAGGAGCTGGGGGGCGAGCGCTCCCGCCCCGATCCTCAACGACACGTGTGTCAGGCGGCTCCGATTTCTGCCTGACACCTGTGATCGTTCCCTGCTGAGCGAGAAGGATGGTCAGCTGCTGTAAACACAGCCGACCGTCTTTCTCCCTGGGATGATTGCAGAACTCATGTGATCCTTCTATATAGGATCACATGTCTCTGTGGTTATCTCAGAAGCCATGCCCCCCACAGTTGGAATCACTCCCCTAGGGTCACATTTAACCCCTCGATCCCCTATACTGTTAACCCCTTCCCTGCCAGTGTCATTATTACAGTAACAGTGTATATTTTTAGTACTGATTACTGTAGTAATGTCACCGGTACCCCCAAAAGTGTCAAAAATGTCAGTTAGGGGTCCAATCTGTCCTCCGCAATGTCGCAGTCCCGCCAAAAAAAAAAAAAAAAAATCGCAGATCGCTGCCATTACTAGTAAAAAAAATAAAAACAATAAAAAAATGACATAAATCTTTCCTGTAGTTAATAGACGCGATAACTTTTGCGCAAACCAATCAGAATACGCTTATTGCGATTTTTTTTACCAAAAATATATAGCAGAAAACAAATTGGCCTAAAATGTTAAAAAAATTTTGAATTTTACATTTTTTTGGGGAATGTTTTATAGCAGAATGTGAGAAATTTTTTTTTTTTTTTTTTCAAAATTGTCGCTCTTTTTTTGTTTGTAACGCAAAATAAATAAATAAATAAATCGCATAGGTGATCAAATACCATCAAAAGAAAGCCCCATTTGTGGGGAAAAAAGGACGTAAATTTTGTTTGGGTACAGCGTCGCACAACCACGCAATTTTCCATTAAAGTAACGCAGTGCCGAATCGCAAAATAGGGCCTGGTCATTAAGGAGGCAAATCCTTCCGGTCCAGAACTGGTTAAGCATGTATCTGACTCTCCCCATCTACTGATTAAGATTAGGTAGACTAATGGATAATCCCCAAATAAAAGATCAAGAGCTGGAGAAACTGGCCAAGGAGCTGGTGACAACAAACCACTTTCCAAGTGTCATTGTGCTATTGTTTTTATATTATAATCATAGGTGTCCTGTTACATTATAAATAAAGCTTGGGGTTGTCAAGTTAAAATACTTAGGAAATCTTCAAGGGCTGCTAAAAGATCAAAAAGGCAATTACCATTCACTTACCATAATAAAATTCTCCTTTCTGGTACATCATTGGGATCTGCACTTCGCTCTCATCATCTTTAGTGAAAGAAAATGTTCTGGTGTTTTCAGGTCTGAACTGGGATTTCCAGTTGCCCTTAAAATAGATGGCATTGACGAGAACCAGCTTTGTTAGGTCAGTGAAGTCTTCAGAGGAGAAAAGATTATGTATGCGATCTGTTGGATAAAAAGCACATTTGACAACAGCACACAGTAATAGTGTCAACCTTAAGACATGCACAATTTTTCACATTCCCCATCACTAGGATCACCAGCAGTGTTAATTTCGTCGACTAAACCCGACTAAAACGTTTTCGTCGACTAAATTAACACAATTTTAGTCGACTAAAACTAAAACAATTCAGATAACTAAAATACAACTAAAACTAAAATGGCATTTTAGTCTTAAGACTAAAATATGACTAAAACTAAAATGGCATTTTAGTCAAAAGACTATAACTAAAACTAAATCGAAATTTGCTGCCAAAATTAACACTGGTGCATGCTCAAAGCTTAATACCATAAATAATAACATATTAGATTTTTCACTCCAGGACCAGCAGTAGTATATAATGAGTTTGGAAATTGTAGAGAAATGCTTAAATAATGCATTACAATTTACAATTGAACTACACCCATTCGATTATAGATGACTAAAATGTACTGGAGTTTTAGTCGACTAAAACGTACTGGAGTTTTAGTCGACTAAAATGTACTGGAGTTTTAGTCGACTAAAATGTACTGGAGTTTTAGTCGACTAAAATGTACTGGAGTTTTAGTCGACTAAAATGTACTGGAGTTTTAGTCGACTAAAATGTACTGGAGTTTTAGTCGACTAAAATGTACTGGAGTTTTAGTCGACTAAAATGTACTGGAGTTTTAGTCGACTAAAATGTACTGGAGTTTTAGTCGACTAAAATGTACTGGAGTTTTAGTCGACTAAAATGTACTGGAGTTTTAGTCGACTAAAATGTACTGGAGTTTTAGTCGACTAAAATGTACTGGAGTTTTAGTCGACTAAAATGTACTGGAGTTTTAGTCGACTAAAATGTACTGGAGTTTTAGTCGACTAAAATGTACTGGAGTTTTAGTCGACTAAAATGTACTGGAATTTTAGTCGACTAAAATGTACTGGAGTTTTAGTCGACTAAAATGTACTGGAGTTTTAGTCGACTAAATACGACTAAAACTAAAACACTCGCAGAAGACTAAAATAGGACTAAAACTAAAATGCCATTTTAGTCCTAAGACTAAGACTAAAACGAAATTGAAATTTGCTGCCAAAATTAACACTGATCACCAGCACTAAATTTACTCTATAATTCCCATGTATTAAACCAAGAGAAAGGCAGTGATTTTGAGTACTTCCTATGGCTAGATAACTTTAAAAAGCTTCTTCATATATTGCATATCCCAAAGTTTTATTCAAAGCAGTGATAGAGTAATATGGCTAGTGACAGCAACGATTGGGGCTAGGACAGGGTTAGGAAGAGAGAAGTCCAAGAATAACAAAATTCACATGACAATCACAGGGACAAATGGCTATAGCCAGTAAGCTACATAAAAGAAATAAATAAAAAACAAACATAAAAAAAAAACACAACACGACAGATCTTAACTGTACTAGCTTAACTGTACTAGTACACAATATTAAATAAACATTTTTTAAAAGGCATACAGCCTTCTAATCTCTGAGGCTGCTGTTCAAAATCTGTGGCCCACAGTAGCCACATTTCAGGACCCATTTTAATAGTTCAGGTTTGAAGTCTTGGTATGGCCTTTTTTGTTTTAGTGGTATCCGTTTTTTCTTTTGGCCAGTTACTTAGAAGTAAAAAGGTACTTAAAATTCAGGAAAAGTGTCCAACAGCAACTAGAGGTTCTGTAGACACACACACACACACACACACACACATCTTAACCATCTTTAGCATTGCTCATGACAGGAGTGCAGTTGCAAACACTCTATAATTAATTTCCAGTAAACAAGAGAGACTTGTTGGTGACCCATGGAATAAAGAAAAAAATATACTAGCTTCAATACACAAAAAAAAAACAACAAAAGCTGTCAGTCTTATACAGGGCTTTTTTTCAGCAGGAATGCGGGGGAACGCAGTTCTGGCACCTCCAGCACTGAATGTATGTAATAGCAAGAGGTGTGGGGTGTGTTGGAGGGTCTCTTGATGCTAGCTGCTTGGGGATCTATTATTGTGTGAGGGTCTATTGTCCCTGCTGGGGGATCTATTGTTGCTGGGGGGGTATGTTGTTGGTAGGGATCTCCAGTTGAGGTCTATTGTTGGCTGATCTATCGATACTGGTTGCTGGGAGAGCCATTGTTGCTACTGGAGGGAGTCTAATGTTGCTGGGGTGGATCTTTTGTTGCTGGGTGAGGTATTTTGTTGTGCATGGGAGGTGGGTAGAGGGTGGAACCAAGGGACAGTGCAAAGAGGTGGGTAGTGGGTGGAGACAAGGGGTGACTCAGAAGAGGGGATTTCCTGCACCTATTCTCTGAGAAAAAAAGCCATGGTCTTATATGTATATAGAGATGTTTTAAGAGATTTAGTTATTTATTCATTTAATTAAAATTAATTAGTTTATATTAACATTATTTCTCACTTTTAAAATATCTAGAATTAAAGGGCAGGTATTTTTTTTTTTTTCTCATGGGTATTTAGATCTTTACAAAAATATGTAAACCTTGTCAACGATCTTATTTTATTTACTCCCTAATACATACCATTTAAAGCTCTTTGTTATACCTGTTTGCGAATTGCAATGAAATTTGTGTTGATTAAGCAAGAAATCCACTGAGCTCCTTACTTTCTGTACTGAGCAGACAACAGAGTATCTATGATGTACTGAAATCCCAAACAGTGTCATCATCCTCGACCAGTGCTTCTTTATGAGCTACTCAAAGTGGTATGAAACCCAAAACTTCATAAATTGCAGCTCATCAATCCTTAAGGCTCCATGTCCAGGGCGTTTGAGGTCGCGTTTGTACCCGCGTTTAGCGGGCGTTTGCGTTTAGAACCGTTCCTAGAGGTCAAAAAAATTATTCCCCATTAAAATGGAAAAACGCGAACGCTAAACGCGGGTCATCGCGTTTGGTCGCGTTCGGCCGCGTTTGTGCGTTTGAAACGCCGGGAAACACACGTTCGAACGCAAATAATTGCGTTCTAAAAAACATCCCTGAACGCAACTGCCTGCAAATGACTGTAAACGACCATGTGTACATGGACAGATAAGATAACATGGAGCTGTGTTCAGGGGCTTCTGAAAAAAACGCCCAACTGCTCCTTAACGGCCATTTCCAACGTCCCGTGTACATGGAGCCTAAATGTGGTGGCTGCATTTTTTTCCCCTTTATTTTTACCCCATGATCCTACCAGAAACACCTTTCCATTCTTATAGCAGGAATACACGGTTCAACAGAGTTCGTTGGTCAAAGTCGTCGCCAACATTAACAATTGAAGAAAATCTTTCAAAGAGCAATAGATTTCATACGTAGTGTGAAGGTTTCACGTATAACTGGAAGTTATGTAGTTTGCGTGTGACCTTGTAGTTCAGGGCGTGATAATGTTCTATAGATTTTCTACTGACGACCTTCACATCAACGAATAGAAAATCGTTTGTTTTCAAACGATATGACAGAATTTTTCAATTTTTTCAATCGGTTTTTGTCGTTCACAATATCGATATCGGGTATTGATTGCTGGGTATCAACAAGTAAAAAATCGGCCGATCGATCGCTGAATGAAAATTCTCGTACCATTTTCTTATCCTGTATTCCTGCCATTAGACTGGCCATACATACATCAGTTTTATTCGATCAGTCAGCAGGCTGTTCGACAAAAACTGAACAGATTCCCCCATTCGCTGGATGGAGAAATTCTTCCTGCTGGGAACCTAACACCCTCTTTCACACAGGCGGACCGATCGGGTCGGTTTGTCAGTTTTTTTAGACAGACCCGATCAGACCATCCATTGCACTTTATGGGGTGGCAGATGTCAAACGGACAAATGACTGCTGACAGCCGCCAACATCCAATCTGATCTGCTAAAAACAGACAGATGGAGGATCCATTCCCCATCCATCTGGCAGATCTGACGACAGTCGGATGGAAACGGACAGGTGAATGGGAATGACAAGGGCCTTTTTGTATTCTGACAGCAGGGACTCGCAGTACTGATCAAAGAAAAATTTTCAACAAGCTGGTTCAGGAGAAGTCGATCATTATATTGACTGTCCTGGATAGGGAACAGCCATAGATGCCATTGAAATCCAGCCGGTCCCTGTTGAACCAGCTGAATTTTGATCCATTTATGGCCAGTTTAAGGGTGTCTCCATGAAGGAGCAATAGAGACACATTTGGACAGCAGCATTGTCAGTCCAGGGAGAGGGTAGTGTTATGCCTCGTTTCCACTGAGCGGAACGGTTCGGGTCGGTACAGTTTGGGAGGGTTAGAATGGTCCGGTCTATTCAGGTGAGCGTTTCCACTGCAAGTCGGGCCACCAGGGACCATGCGGGGTTTACACCAAATGAGGCGTTTGTTTTGCTCTTTCATTTGACGTGAGCATTGAAGGTTTCCTGTCCGCCAATCAGTGGAATCTATTGTGCGACGCCAGTAGCTCCGCCCTAAACGTACCGTACCATTTCCTATGGCCCTACATCTGAAGCAGGACCAGGAATGGTGCGGTTTGGTTCGGTTGTATGGGCCACTTTCATAATGGAAACACTTAAATTAGCGTACCGTACCGAACTGACCCGAACCGATCCGCTCAGTGGAAACGAGGCATTAGATGCACTAGCAGATTTAGATTTGACTTGACTAACAAATTAGAGCTTAACTCCAGTTAACACTTTTCAAGCAGTTGCGGTAACCTTTTTTGTTAATCCTTCCTTTTGGAATAGAGGTTTTCTGTAAATGAATAAAAAGATATAATTGTAAGCACCCGTCAATATAAATGATTTGCCTCAACATTCTAATAGCCTTTTTTTAGTGGACAGCCTGATCTGTTGAAAAATTACACTTACTGGCAAGATCAATAGGTGAAAATAACGGGGGGGGGGGGGGGGGACGAATGCAGCCACCACATCTAAGAATTGTAAACTGTAGCATAATACATTTTTTATTTTGGGTTTAATACTACTTTAACCACCCCCCTATAGTATGGAAATAAGTATTCTATAACCTAAATCAGAAGTAAGCCCCCAGGGACAAAAAGCAGGTTGCTGGCAGAGTCAGCAAGTGAAAATAAGGCCTGGAAAAAAATGCAGTCACCACATCTAAAGAGCCGCAAGCTGCCATATATTGGGTTTAGATACGCTCCCCCCCCCCCCCCCCAAAAGTAGAAAATGACTTTATTTTGCTAACTGTACATCCGAGCATACCATAACTCAGCAGATTTTCTCTCAGTTCTTTACAATCTATTCAGCCTTGTTCACTGACCTGCATCTCCATCTCGCAAAAACATGTCAAGATCCCTTTCCTTGGGGGTTTTTGAAAGACATTTCTGTCAGCCTGACAGATAAAAGTGTTAACTAGTTCCCAACCAATCCCTTATCTACATGTGCAATGCTGCTGACAGCACGGTAATCTTGCACGCATGTTTCAAGACAGCTTGTTTGTGGTTCTCCAGCTTCTGGAGATAATGTCATTATTACAATGCTCGAAAGCCACAGCGATAACTGTAAAGCATGGGGGACTGGGAACTCTATGTTCTGGAAACCTAACAAATTGTTTTAGAAATGGAAAAATAAAAAAAGGAGTCAAACTAATATGAATGAAGGAGCCACTGCAACTTTATGAAGGAGTCCCTAATAAAGCAAATGCACTTTTACAAAAGAGTCACCCAAAGTGCATCAACACCTTTGGTGCGGTTACACTTATAATGTTGCAGCAAGGTTTAAAGGATAAGTTCACTTTTCTGAAAAAAAAAATAATTTAAAAAATGTGCATTCTTTTCAGGTCACTGGTGCCATGCAGGTCTCGTGCAGATCTGTCGTATCTGTGTGCTTGTACATCCCATATGGGCAAGCAGATCAATGAAATACCACGGTGCTCCACTTAGAACTACAAGCCGAAAGCCGCAAAGGATGTCGGGGCTTGAGGTTCATTCACACACAAAGCTGTGCGAATACAACTATTGCGACCAGGCACCAAGGAGGATTGGTGACAGGTTTAAATAACAATTTGCCCGTAACTGCAAAAGAGAGTCATCCTAGGGAACAAGGATGTTGGAAAGAATTGTACACAATTACTCTCACAAGGCGCTTGGGGCTATCATCAATAAGTCCACGGGACTTATGAACTTCAAATAAAATCAATTTAATAGTCACAAAGAATACAAGATGGTTGGGTAGTCACAAAGAATACAAGATGGTTGGAATCACTGGAGAATGATGGTAAACATGGGTACATTACCACGAAAGCCCACCTGGCTGATCCCGAGATGGAAGCCACATGCCCAGGTCGATGGATGGAGCCAAATTGGAGACCAATCCTGCGGCTGATGGGCAGCACATCAATGGCATGTGTTGAGGGGAGGGCCGGGTGCCCGCAAACCAGAGGAGGAGGAAGATTGCCGCTTCTGTGTCACCTGCTGATGTCTGTAAGCTGTAGGGTCAGCGGGCCAGATGACAGGGCCGTGGTAACCTGCTGTCCTCACAGTAACACCACCTGAGCGGAGGGAGGGAGGGAGGGAGGGAGGGAGAAAGCCTCCAGTGGTATAGGGAGATGCCAGGCACTGCAGCCTAGAGATGACGTCACTGGCGCAGGTCCAAGCGGGAAATGGCCGACTATCTCCATTGACAATGCAATCCTGGGCCCAGGGGAAAGGTGGGGGGGGAAGAGCGGACACTGTGTATGGTATGAGCCGGCGAACACGGTCCTGGAGTTAGGGTCACTGGCTGCGGGCTTGCTGGTGGTACAGGATCAACGAAGCGGGCAAGCAGGACCTAAAGGTGGTCACCATGACAACGCGTTTCGCTGCAAAGAGCCTTATCAAGTCATGTGCACCATCTTGTATTCTTTGTGCCTAATAGATTTTATTTGACGTTCATACCAACTCCAGTGGACTTCTTGATTATAGCCCCAAGCGCGAGAGTAACTATGTGCAAAGCTGTGTGAATGAATGATGCGGCCGTGTGGGCGGAGCCCCGCACAGCCGAGCTGATTTCGAATTGTGACAGCTAGTAAGGAGTGTGCAGGGATTGGGCAGGGGCTGCAGCATTAGAAACACGTTGCATGTTCCACCCTAAAAATGGGTGGCACATGTACCATGTTCCCAAAGGTGGTCCTATCCTTTAGACTCAACATATTCCTGATTCAGCAAGATATCAGCTGTACTGCTGTTCAGCACCACACCGCTGCTTGTCTAAATCTTTTCAAACACTCCATAGGATTAAATGCAGATAAGCACACGACTGGTAGGGGGGCTGAGGAGCACTACAACAGAAGTATAACTGCACCAAACGCGAAGCTACACTATAGATATACCGCATGTAGAGATAGAGACAAACATACATATATACACACTAAATGTTATATAAAAAAAATAAGCAAAGCTATTCGTCCTGTAAAAGTGTATGTACATTTGTTCAGTGGTTAGGTTTACCAGTTCTCAAGAACTGTTTAGCAGTGCACCATTTATATTCACAGTCTCCTTTCCTATTTATTGGGATCAATACATTTCCACTTTGTAGCTGTTAATTGTTTGTTGGACAGACACAGGTTGTATTAGGACCCAGGTCATTGGAATAATTGAAATAGGGGAACATGTTGACCCAATGCATTGACATATCAGAGATCCAAGTGCAGATGCATTGCTTTGTATAACCATTTTTGGATGGAAAAAAGCATAGGTAAGAAGATTGTATGTATATCTGTGGCTTGTTTTTTTCCTACAAATACAATTACTGAAAGTATTTATGTTTCTTCCTAGTATGGCCTAATAACAAAAGGTATGTTTGGGGCAATCAAGGAGTTTTTTTTTTTTTTGTAATAATCTTTGTCCCTGCTTATACTTTTTTGGCTATGTATGGTGTAAGATAGGGATGCACCGAAATGAAATTCTTGGCCGAAGCCGAAGCCGAATAATAATAAAATGTTTGGCCGAAGGCCGAATACCGAACGCAGTGTTTTGCATTTTTTCCATTTATTTTGCCAATTTTTTGTCCTCTCTCTTGTCCTCTCGTGTCTCTCTCTCTCTCTCTCTCTCTCTTGTCCTCTCATGTCTCTCTCTCTCCCTAAATGTTACTGTAGGGAATGGGATTCAGTGCACACTGCAGCCTTGTACCATAGGGTTAATGTTAGTGACACTGTAGGGATTGGGAAGGATGCTGGGAATGGAAATCAGGAAGCATGCAGGCAGCCTTGTAAATTTTAATTGCAGATACAGGGCACTGGGCAGGTCAGGGTTAATGTGGTAACATCAATTACTCAGTGACAGTCAGTCAGTGTCAGTGTGGACTCGATCAGATTATACAGTGACAGACAGTCTCTCATAGTGGTGGTAGTAGGAGGCTGGAGGTGGACTAGTAGTAGCCTGGAAAGGAGCACAGCCGCATACATACATTACTCACTCGTGCACCGCAGCCCGCCCCACACATTCAGTGAGTCTTACTCTCCTCCCTAGTTTTTTCAATGGCACATTCAGGAAGCCAATCACGCCGTGAGTAGCGGCACAGCGGAACCAATCAGGTGTGCAGGCACGCGTGATTGGTTCGCTGTGCAGCTAATCACGGCGTGATTGGCTCCCTGAATGTGCCATTGAAAAAACTAGGGAGGAGAGTAAGACTCACTGAATGTGTGGGGCGGGCTGCAGTGCACGAGTGAGTAATGTATGTATGCTCACCGCTGAAGTGTCCCGGCTTCCCCTGCCTAACACGGAAGTCTGTGAGTCCTCCTGTCCTCCTCCGAGTCCCTTCCCCCTGTAAATATCGCCTACGGCCACAGAACGATAGTCAATATCATATCGACTATCTTTCAGCCCTATTATTCGGCACAAAATTATTCGGCCTTTTGACTTATTCGGCCGAACACCGAAAGTGCTATTTTTTCTATTTTCGGCCGCCGATTATTCGGTGCATCCCTAGTGTAAGATGATGATAAACGCAAATCCTCAAACAGAAATGCCAATTTATATGCTGGAAACGGGTCATGAGAGAAATAGGGAAGCTCCAAAATGCTGACCTTCTGAAAATGCCAACATATTGGCTCCTATGTAGGCTCACTAAGCTCAATACATTGGTCCAAAACAAGTTTTGTGTTAACATTTTCAAAATATATGCCATGCTGAAACATGAAGGCTGCAACTTCTGCCCTTATTTTGAAAATGCAAACTTACTGGCTGTTATGTAGACTCACTAAGATCAGTACACAAGCCCAGAAAAAGTTGCAATTTAGGCAAGTGAAAGTCAGATTTCTTCTGCATACTTGTTCCAGATAAAATGTATAGACACAATAATTTTATGGTGTTCATGTGCAGTAACCAAAAGTGGCCAATCAGAAGCAAGCTCTTTAGGTAAAGCCCCACTCTGAGCAAAACATTTTTTCTACCCCTCCCTCTCACCCACATCTAACCCATCCTACTAGCCTTTTATCCCTTACCTTGTGAAGCCAGATATACTCACCTAGGGGCCCCCTTAAGATCCTTCCCCACCACCATTTCCAAATGCAGGGACTGCAAATCCAGTGGTGCAATGGAGCCTGATAACATCAGTCCTCTGCACTCTGCCCTGCTGATGTCGGTCCTCATTTGAAACTGGAGAAGACCCCGACTGATGGACATCCAAGAGAAAGTGTCCACATTGCCCGACAAGTTAAAAAAAAAAAAAAAGGCATTTTCATAGTGACTTTTTTTTTTTTTTTTTTTATTTTTTTTTTAGATCCAGTGATCATATAGAAGGGGTGGGGGTTGAAATTTTTCCTGGAGAGATATATAAATATGCTCAATTCAATTCACAAAGCTTTCACACACAGATTAGGGCCTGTGTTGATGGGCTTTTGTTTGCTTCAGCTCCCCATACAAAATGATCTCACCATAGACTGTTCAAATCTCGGCCGGTTCAGCAGGATCTGACCAAGATTCAAACTGTGTATAGTAGGCAGGCTGAATGTACCAAGCTGATCTATCAACTTGGGTACAACCAATCCAGCCGATAACAAGAATCACCATTTTCTCCCCACAGTTTACGGCTTTCCGCACCCCCCCCCCCCCCCCCACACCAGGAGAATATAAAGTCTTGGCTGGAGGGATTCCCCTGTCAGCACTGTTTGTGTTGATGGGGGAATTGTGCAATTTTCTTTCCCGCAACCAGTGGTTGCACGATAAAAATGCACCGTCTATGGCCAGCCTAAGACTGGCCATACATTATACAATTTTCTTATTCAATTTCATTTAGATATACCTTCAACTATGTAGTGAAAGGGCCCGTCTGATTGCATACAAATTGAAAAAGTGTTTAGTTTTGACCAAATATTATATGGTTTTGGTAAATCTAAAGGAAAATTGTACATGAACATCATATAATTTCAGCCTAAATGATCTTAGAGGCATTTCAAACTGATGTCAACAGCACACTGCATTTACCCATCAAAGGCCTCTGACAAAAGGTCTTGGGATCTTTATCTAAGCCATATGACTAGAATTCTCAAACCTCATTGGACTGAAAATGGTCATTTAAAAAAAAATAAATATCCTTATCCTAGTGGGTTAGCTTTGTTAATTGCCCTATGTGGACCAACTCAGGTCTGTATGAGATTGATCACAATGGATACTACACATAATTTGCTAAGATGCAAATCCCATATCGTCATACTGCATATGCAAAAAGGAATTTCATGAAACCAATGGGTGCTGGGGTTGTGTAAATAAAAGAATTGTGTAAGCCCTATGGCTACGTTCACATGTTGGCGTAGCGGCTCACGGGCAGAATCACCGCGATTCTGCCCACGATCTGGAAATCATTGCAAATCGCGGGACACCTGTGCGTTGCCCTTGATTTGCAATGGCACCCCAAACGCTGTGCGATGTTGCGCGATTTGCGCCTGCCGAATCGCAGTAACATCACGCAAACAAAATTGCGGGTTGCATGACGCCCAAAAAAGGTACAAAAGCTTCTTTGGGGCATCATGCGACCCGCGATTTTGTCTGCGCTATGTTACCACGATTCGGCAGGCGGAAATCGCGGCAACATCACACAGCGTTTGGGGTGCCATTGCAAATCAACGGCAACGCACAGGCCTCCCGCGATTTGCAATGATTTCCGGATAGCGGGCAGAATCGTGGAGATTCTGCCCGCGATCTGCTACGCCAACATGTGAACGTAGCCTTAACTTACTGCTCATCTCTCGCTAGATTGAAAAGGAAACATTCAACAAAACATTACAAACTTTACACTGACAACTGGATGGAAATATTGCTGGAAACTATGTAATGAAAAAAATGCCCCAAATACTCTATGGAGGCTGATAACATACTATTAGTGTGATTTTCCACCCACTCATTGATGTGAATTGCTACAGCTGAACCTTCACTGAAGTCTACATTTTCTACTTCTGCTTTGAAGTATTTTTTCATTAACTGGATGAACTTGTCACTGATATGAAATCCATTCTGTAAATATAGGGAGTTTGCAATGCTGAGCACATAATGTCTTTCTTGGGCTGTCATCATGCTGGAGAGATCTTTAAGCAGAGAAAATTCTTCACCTGCAAAAAAAAAAAAAAAAAATAATAATAATAATAATAAAAGTAATTTTGTATAATAAATTGTACAGCTGCACTAGTAAATGAAACTCCAACTACATTCAAAATACATATGGTTTTGGGAAACAACAGTAATCCACAATAACTGGTCAACTGCAGCAAAAACATAAAAAAAAAAAAAAATGACTTTGACATTTACACATAAATATCTTGGCAACATAGGCAGTCATAATACAAATTTCAAACAGTATTCCTGATTATCTTGCTGCCTCTTCTCATCTCAAATGACCTGTGCTGGGACATTTGTCATTTAGTTTACACTAGAAGCTTGGTAAAATAACAGCTCTCATATCTAAAAGCTGATGAATCTCAGATATGGGGCATTTGAGACACATGTCATGTAATGAATCTGATGTGCCATCCTAGGTACAGCATTGCTTGCAGCAGGTGTGGACAACGCTCACCCAGAACTACACAACCTGTATAGGACTAAGCTAAAGGATACATACAATAAAAAAGAAAACATTTGTTCTGTTAATTTTGAACAGACTTATATTATATAACAATATTCAATTTTTAAAATATAGAACAATTACTTAACAAGTAGAGCAAAAAAGGGATTTTGCACATGGCCTGTCATTATGGTGAATGGATGTGTGCTGCTGAACTCATGTCAATCATAGACATGAGCACAACGTATGAGAGTTTACAAAATAGAATATTTTGTATGCTGTACTTGGGCTGCCTGGGTGGAAGAATAAAGGCTCCATTCACACCTGGGCGTTTTTGAGTGTTTTTCAGCTCCAAAAACGCTAAAAAAAAACGTTCCAAAACGCCCAACAAGTAAAACCCCATTCATTTAAATGGCCCCTGTTAACATCTGAGTGTTTTGCAAAACGCCTGTACCTGAAAAAAGTACATGAGCTTCTTTTTGGGCTGATTACCAGCGTTTTTTATAGATGTCAATGCCTGCCTCCAAAAATGCTTGAAAAAAAACGCCTGAAAATCGCAGTAAAAGTTGCAGTAAAAAACGCGATAAAACGCTACGCTCAAGTGTGAATGCAGCCTTACGGTTGTAGTTATGCTGAAGGAGCTAATGCAGCCCGTGTGCAAAAGCCCTTCAAAAATTAGGCAGAAGGTGCCAACTGTTCCCATGGCTTGCCTTCATTAGGATTGCGGCATCTGTCTTTCATCACAAAGACAAGACATGCTCTTGTTGCTGGCAAACTTCAGCTTGAGAAGAGGGAGGAACATCTGGGCATGGGGTTTTCCCCAACATGCTGATATAGTTATTGCCAGAGGGGAGGTGGGTACTGAAGTGGGTCTTTCCTTGGGTGAAGTCAGCACTCTGCAAAAAAACATAGTAGCTGTGACTGTATTGGCATCTGGCATCACCCAAAACAGACTGAGCTCAGATTATTTGCAGGACTTAGCTCAGGCTATCTTGTGCAATGCCGGCTGTCAATACAATCATGTTAGCCACTATGTTCTCAAGCAGTGCCGACTTTACCTAAAAACAGCCTGGGCATTTCAGTGCCTTCCTCCAAAAAGGCAAAGGTCTCAATGCCTCGGACGCCTAAAGTTTTTTTTTTAAGTTGCCAAGAAGAATGTGAATCATCCAGTCCTGGATTACAAGTTACCATTGCAACACGACTGGCTTGGTTGAAGATATCACTGCGGTCAGAGAATGTTAAAGTAAACCTATACTTGAGCGTTAACTTAAAGTAAATAAGTTGGAGGAAGATCAAGCCAGCCGGATTTTAGCATGGGCACCTGCACATGTGCATAGTTCTGATCACAAATGTATGCATAATTGCGGGTTTGCCCACAAGCTTGTCCGTGCGGGAATCTCACAGCATGCACACACTGTGGTGCCAAGTAGACTATTTAAGACCTACAAGACCCACATTCTGAGAGATAAAGACCCATATCTGGATAGGAAGCCTTAGATGACAAGGAAGGCCTAATTTATTTCTCCAGTCCAAGCACCCCTGGGTGGGAAGACAGGGAGTGCAGGGACAGTACAGTGGCATGAGTGCCATAAGACAGTGATGTCACTGGAACTTGAGAGTGCTGTCAACAAGGACTAGAGGGTTTCGGAGATTAGTGTCACAGATAGTGGAGGTTGGCTCAAGGTGAGGGTCAGCAACAGCTGGGCAAGGTGACATCAATTTGGCAGGCAGAGACATAGCAAGAAACAGACTGGATCAGCAACTTACTGAGGTTTAAATGGCAACAGGCAGGCATCAGTCAGAGAATGAGCAGGGGTCAGTACAGAAGCAGATGGCCAGACAGGGAAAAACCCAGATTATTCAGGAAACAAGCCAGGTCAGTAACAGTTATCAGGATGGGATACAGAAACATTGGTCTGTGTAGTACACCTGGAGGTCACCAAAGAATTCCCTTAATCCCTTGCAGGGATTTCCTATCACCTCCTGTTTGGCTATGGGAAAGGAAGTGAAGGGACTGAACTGAATTTATTCTCTCTTGAGAAGAGGAGATAAAGGGGGGATATGATCAACATGTATAAATACATAAGGGGTCCATATAGTGAACTTGGTGTTGAGTTGTTCACTTTAAGGTCAACACAGAGGACAAGGGGGCACTCTATGTCTAGAGGAAAATAGATTTTGTCTCCAAATACAGAAAGGTTTCTTTACCGTAAGAGCTGTGAAAATGTGGAATAGACTCTCTCCAGAGGTTACATAGTTACATAGTTAGTGAGGTTGAAAAAAGACATCAGTCCATCCAGTTCAACCTATGATGTGTGTGTGTGTGTTTGTTTGCTATTAACCGTACATTGTATACCCCTGTATGTTGTGGTCTTTAAGGTGTCCATCTAATAGTTTTTTGAAACTATCAATGCTCCCTGCTGATACGACTGCTTGTGGAAGATAATTCTACATCCTTACCGCTCTTACAGTGAAGAACCCCTTACGCACTTTAAGGTTAAACCGCGTTTCCTCAAGTTTTAGTGAGTGGCCACGTGTCTTATTGTATCTCCTCTCTCTGAATAGTTTGTTCCTTATGCTCGGGTCGCCAGTACAGTATTTGTACATTGATATCATATCCCCCCTCAATCTTCTCTTCTCCAGAGAGAATAGGTTCAGTGCTTGTAGTCTTTCCTCATAGCTGCTGTCCTCCATTCCCCTAATTATTTTTGTTGCCCTTCTCTGGACTTTCTCCAGTTCCAGCACATCCTTCCTGAGGACCGGTGCCCAGAACTGGACAGCATACTCCAGATGTGGCCGGACCAGAGGCTTGTAGAGTGGGAGAATAATCTCTTTATTTCTGGAGTGAATCCCCTTTTTTATACAACCCAGTATTCTGTTGGCTTTGCTTGCGGCGGCTTGGCATTGCATGCCACTGCCAAGCCTGTTGTCTACCAGTACCCCCAAGTCCTTTTCTAGGTGGTTCTGGCCAGCTCACTAGATTGTTTTAAAAAAGTCCTGGATTCTTTCCTGGGTGTACATAATATAAGTGGGTACTAACATTTTTTTAGGTGAAGTTGATCCAGGGAATATCCAATTGCCTCTCGGGGGATCAGGAAGGAATTCTTTTCCCCTGCTGTAGCAAATTGGATCATACTTTGCTGGGGTTTATTTTCGCCTTCCTCTGGATCAACTCCGAGTATAGGATGGTGTATATGGGATTGTATGATTGGGTTTTCAATACTGTTTTTTTTTTTTCTTTTTGGGGTTGAACCAGATGGACTTGTGTCTTTTTTTAACCTGACAAACTATGTAACTATGAAATCTCTGCAATAGGAAACAAAAGGTGAAAAAAAAAAAAAAAACGACAGGGGTCATAACCCTCCCTTGCTGTATCCACAGTGAAAAAAAAAAAAAAAAAAAAAAAAAAAAAAAAGATTTTGGCTATAGTTCTTCTTATTAAGTAGCAGACCACGCACAATTCTATGAGTAGCACTGTGAACACGAGCAAGTGCTTGCACTACAATCGAGCTATGCAGGCTGACTTTCATTCTGAAAATGTCTTAGACTAAAGCAAATAATTTAACAGTGGTTACATGCCAAAATATAAAAAAGCCTGCGCATAACTTTACTAAACTTTCAAAAGAGCTTGAGAGCCCTAAAACCGCTCTCTTTCTCTACCTGCAAAGTCCGGTCCACCACTTATGCACATCATAGTTGGACAGTTAGGCTGCCCATCACATTGGTAGACTAATTGTTAGATGCAGAAGTAAGGGGAAGGCCAAATCTTTGGAGACAAATAGGCAATTCACGTGTTAATTGTTTATAGTTTGGAGTGCTATACTCATGAGGGAGGCTTAGGCTCCATGAGCACTGGCTTAAAAATCGAGTTTTGTGTTTGCCTGTACAAGCAGCTTATTGTTATCCTATGTAACCATGCACATTGGGACAATTACAGACGTATTTTCAACCTAGCGATTAGAGGCAGGGAAAAAAAAAAACAAATTCGGGTTTGGGTTTTTGATTGGAGCTTCGTGGCAGAAAAACGGCTACACTCTCCTAAACTGTGCACAAAAACACTGTATGTGAGCATTTTTTTCTGCATGGGGCCTTAGGCTATTTTCTACAGGATTCATCTTATGATTTCAGGAAAATAGTGTTAGGGACCTAAGATACCTTGTATTTGTATTCTATAGCCATCTAATATACTACACTAATCGTACACTCCCAACTATTCCACTATGCACATTCAATATGACTGGGAATAAGAGACTGTATATGGGTAGGATTTACCATTCTTTAGTTTGTCATAACCCAGAGCATGTCGAATCTCTTTAAGACTGGATCCACGAGCACCCAGCTCCACCATTCCAACAGCTAGAGCAATGCTCAGAGGAGAGAAGAATATATTGTCATCTTCCTTTGCAGCTCTTAGTTCATGGTATATCTTCACTGCAAACTCCGTAATGGTGTCATCATGAAGGCTACTGCCAAGCACAGCTGCCTGGACAGCGATCAATGTGAGGAAGCCAATGACATGCATAGTTCTAAATAATCTAGAAAAAAATCAATATAACAAGATTAGGTACAAAACAGATACTGTAAAAACAAGGTATTAAAAACAGCTTTCCTAAAGTATGACATGAATTGTATGAGAAGAACGGATATATTTCATGAATTTGATTGTTTAAAACATAATGGAAGGTTAGATGTGTCACACCAATGTACGTGTGAATGTTCTATGAATGTTAAAGTGTTTGTTAACACTTCATATTCCTGATATGTGCTTGCTGTACCATGTACTTATATGGGAAAGTATCCTGTTCACTTTGTATTGCTTCCTTTATGTGAAATCCCTGGTGTTCCTGCCAGTCCATCTGCTTTCCTATTAAAAACGAACCAGGAGAGCACACTGTGGTCAGTTCTCTAGCTGTGCTGGGAACTCAGCCTCCTATCCGCCAATGATCAGATTTGTCCTGACATGAGGCCCACAGGTACACTAGGCGGGCAACAATGAGACAATCCCCAAAACAGGAATGGTTTTACAGGTGGGGGCCACTGAAATTTTTTTTCTATACTCATTTTTTCTGACTGTTTTTCACTAGTTTTGCATTTGACCAGGGTCAGTGTCACTACTGATAGCATGAGGCCCTGGACCCTATAGAGGTTTCACAGGCAGTCTAACTCCAAGATGGCACATCAATTTGTGCCATTGCCAGAAGGTTTTCTTTGTCTCCCAGCACAGTCTCAAGAGCATGGAGGAGATTCCAGGAGACAGGCAGTTATTTTAGGAGAGCTAGATGGGGCCGTAGAAGGTCTTTAACCCATCAGCAGGACTGTTATCTGTTTCTTTGTGCAGGGAGGAACAGGAGCACTGCTAGAGCCCTACAAAAGTACCTCCGCTGGTGTGAATGCCTCTGACCAAACAATTAGAAACTGACTTTATGAGGGTGGCCTGAGGGCCCGAAGTCCTCTAGGGGGCAATGTGCTCACCGCCCAGCACCCTGCTGCTCGATTGGCATTTGCCACTGAACACCAAAATTGGCAGGTCCGCCACTGGCGCCCTGTGCTTTTCACAGATGAGAGCAGGTTCACCCTGAGCACATGTGGCAGACGTGAAAGGATCTGGAGAAGCCATGGAGAACATTATGCTGCCTGTAACATTGTTCAGCACAACCAGGTTGGTGATGAGTCAGTGATAGTCTAGGGAGGCATATCCATGGAGAGATGCACAGACCTCTACAGGCTAGACAATGGCACCCTGACTGCCATTAGGAATCGGGATGAAATCCTTGGACCCACTGTCAAACCCTACGCTGGTGTAGTGGGTCCTGGGTTCAATGCCCGGCTTTATGTGGCAAGAGTATGCAGCCAGTTCCTGGAGAATTAGGGAATTACAGTATTACCATTGAATGGCCCCCACGCTCACCTGACCTAAATCCAATAGAACACCTCTGGGACATTATGTTTCGGTCCATCCAACGCCATCTAGTTACACCTAAGTCTGTTTAGGAGCTCAGGGATGCCCTGGTCCAGACCTGAGAGGAAATACCCCAGGGCACCATCCATCGTCTTATTAGGAGCATGCCCCGACATTGTCAGGCATGCATACAAGCACGTGGGTGCCTTACAAACTACGCCATTTTGAGCTGCTGCAACATTTTGTGAATCAGTACTGCTTGGACCTTGAAGAAGGGGACATACCCCGAAAGCTTGTCCTGAAAAATTGTATGTTAGTGCAAATAAAAAAAGTATCACTGAAAGTACTCAATTGTCTCTGAGCTGCTGCAATGAAATTTCAGCAAAATGGACTAGCCTGCTGCATAATTTTCTCACTTTGATTTTTGGGGGTGCCTTTACTTCAGCCCTCTGTAGGTTGATCATTTTTATTGCCATCAAACAATGTGGCATCCTTTCCTTCCTAACACATTACCCAGTCCATATCAGTATAGATACAGTATCCAGCATGATATTTTTCCCCATAAAGAGCTGATGTGTTTTCAAAGTGTTCCAATCATTTTTTTGAGCAGTGTATATATCTATACAAAAATGTTTTGCCTTTTATTTCAATTTGAAACTGAATGGCTGTTTTACATGGTGATCATTTACAATCACTTTAGTTGAGACAGAGAACTGACTGCTGCAAAGCCTATTACCACTAAGTGGAGTAACTCTTTTAGATTGTAAGCTCTCATGAGCAGAGCCCACCTAAAGCTCAGCTGGTTCAGCAGGGACCAGGGAAATTTCATTCAGTGAGTAGCTGTCCTGGTTTAACAGCAGTTGATCATTAGATCGACTTCTGTTGATCGGACAAGTTGGAAAACTTTTGTCAATCAACAGCTGCAGCCATTGCCTAGCCTATTCTGATGGCGCTGGGTCTGCTGGCAATGTCCTGGCGGGAAGGATTCCTCCATTCAGTTCATCTATGACCAGCTTAAAGAGGAAGTAAAGCCAGTGATTTTTTTTTGTTTTGTTTTTTGTTCCCCTGAAAAGTAAAGGCATAATGTGCAAGTATGTATTGTATATTAGCACATTATGTGACACCTCCAAACAAAGCCCTCGTCGTCCCCACTGGAGGCCGCATCCATCCTAAACTGTCTTCCTTCCGGGTCTGTGGACTTTGGCTATGCTAGTGGCCGGAGCCGTGTGACGTCACTCACGCGCATTCGTGTGGGAGCCGCCGTTTACGGCACAGGGCTCTGAAGAAATGTCACGGGCGGCTGTTCCTTCAGAGCTCATGCGCCGAGGACGTCATTGGCGCACTATACAGTAAAATGTCTCCAAAACAGTGCAAGTTTAGGAGCTATTTACAGTACCTTTAGGTAAGCCTTATTATAGGCTTACCAATAGGTACAACGTAGAGAGGGGGGTTTACAATCACTTTAAGGCCCCTTTCACACTTGCATTCATTTCATCACTTCAGTCACGTCAAAATGGATGAAGTATTCATTAGTTTTTCATGAGTTTTTTTTACAGCCACTACCAATGCAAAAACAGATGAAAAACTGACCATTTGTCAGTTGGGCCCCTTTCACACACGTTGTCCGTTTGTCCGTTTTTCATCCATCTGTTGACAGATGAAAAATGTACATCAATGCTTCTCTACTGAAAAAAATGGATGTAAATGGAGGATTATCAATTTACATCAGTTTACATGCACATTCATCATCATCTGTTTTTTTTAAACTGAGCAAAGCTCTATTTTTCTCCTGTTAACCACTTCCGGACCGCCCACCGCAGATATACGTCGGTACTTTGACGTTAAATACCGGGGTTATGGTAGCAGATAGCTGTATCTGGATAACCCCAGTATTTTTTTGAATCTGCGGGCAGTCCTCTTTCACATAAGGGTGGTCCCAGCAGTGGATTCGCCACAGGATAACGCTTACGGTGTGGCGGGAGAGGTGCCCCCCTCGTCGCTTCCCGGTCGTTTTCCCCGCTTTCTGGACCCGCCGGCAGCGGGGAAGATGATCCGGTCCGCGCTCCTCACAGGCAGGAAGTTGAGTGAGGGCAAAAAGGCCCCCACTCGACTCTATGGTCCTGGAGGACCGAAGCGACGCCAAACGTCGTCTCCTAGCAATGCATTTAAAGAGCCAATTTTTAAATTGTCGCCTATGGGGATTTTTAAGTACCAATGCTTGTTGCCATTCCACGAGCGTTCGCTATTTTGAAGCATGACATGTTGGGTATCTATTTACTCGGCGTAACATTATTTTTCACATTATAAAAAAAAATGGGGCTAACTTTACTGTTTTCTTATTTTTTTTTTTATTAAAAAAAAGTGGATTTTTTACAAAAAAATTGTGTTTGGAAGACCGCTGCGCAAATACGGTGTGATAAAAAATATTGCAACGATCTCCATTTTATTCTCTAGGGTCTCTACTAAAAAAAAAATATACATATTTGGGGGATCGATGTATTTTCAAGCAAAAAAAAATTATTTTAACTTGTAAATAACAAGTGTCAGAAATAGGCCTGGTCCAAAACAGATCGGATAAAAACCTGATGTAAACTGAAAAATTATGAGTTTTTCATCTGTTTTTGCATTGGATGTAAAAAAAAAAAAAAAAAACGGATGAAAAACTCATGGTCTACTAATGAATACTTTATCCATTTTGACATGACTGAACTGATGAAATGAGTGGTCCCCAGGTGCAAAGGGGCCCTAAAGAGGAAGTAAAGTCTGGAAAATATTTTTTTCTTTTTGGTTACCTGCAAAGTAAATGCATAATGTGCTAGCATACTAGCACATTATGTGACACTTATCTGTAAACGAAGCCTGCATCGTCCCCGCTGGAGGCCGCATCCATCTTTGCCCATCATCCTTCCGGGTCTGCGGACTCCAGCTGTGCTACTGGCCAGAGCTGTGTGATGTCATGCGTGCGGGAGCCGCCGGTCACGGCACAGGGCTCTGAAGAAATGGCACGGGAGGCTGTTCCTTCAAAGCGCATGAGCCGATGACATCATCGGCTGCATGTAATATAAATATCTCTAAACGGTGTAAGTTTAGGAGATATTTACAGTACCTATAGGTAAACCTTAATATAGGCTTGCCTATTAGTACAAAAACATTACAGGGGGTGGTTAACAACCACTTTAAGATCAGTTTTTCGTTCAATTTCGTTTTTAGTTCAAAAATAGAGCTTTAATCAGTTTCCAAAAATGAATAATGACGGATGCGAATGTAAATGGATGATCATCAATTTACATCCATTTTTCCATAGAGGTGCATGGTTGTCCGTTTTTTTTTTATTGGTCAACGGATGGATGACAAACAGACGGCATGTGTGAAAGGGGTCTTACTCTCTGGTCTTGAATTGTATTGCAACTTCACCATCTCCTTTTATTTTGTAAAAAAAAAAAACTGCACAAAATATTGGTGCTATATAAATCCTAAAAAAATAATAAAAAGTCTATTTCATAAAAATTGACAAATACCATAAAACACCTCTGAAAAATAATAAAGAAATCCAGATACTTTACTAGAGCTCCTGAGGCACTGGAATGTCAGAAAAATCTGTAATCAGTTTTGCTTACCTTGTAGCATGCACTACGCTCCTAAAAGCGCCAACCCCAGCCAAAATATTTCCTTTTGTCTTGAGCAGAGTAGCGAATTGCTTAGAATGCCGGAGAGGTTTTATTGCAGTGTGCCCCCGATGGTGAGATCTTCTCTCATTATCTTTTCCAGGGGCAGTGAATTAGGACAGAAAATCCCAGGTAAGGGAAAGAGCAACGGAAAGACATTTTACTGCAGTGGGGAAATGATGAAATGTGGTCAGGTTTTTACTGCTGCGTGTACCTTTCAGTCCCAGTGACCCCCCAGTCCCCTCAATTCTTATCCTTGTGTAGGAGGGTTTCACTGAGGCTCACAATAAATACCCGAAAGAAACATTTTGCACGATCGGCCAATTATCTGATCATTAGTATAACGCTTTCGACAGCCGATTTCGGCTTTTCAGACGACAGAATCTGCATGCTAGAAATTTTTTTTTTATCATAAGTGCATACAATGTCCGAATTTCGTTTAACCACTTCAGCTCCAGAAGGTTCACCCCCACCCCTTCCTGAACAGGCCATTTTTAGCGATACTGCGCTGCATTGCTTTAACTGACAATTGAGCCGTCATGCAACACTGTACTCAAATCAAATTTATGTCCTTTTTTTCTCACAAATAGAGCTTCCTTTTGGTGGTATTTGATTACTTCTGTGGTTTTGAATTTTTACGCTATAAACAAAAAAATACTAACAGTTCTGAAAAAAAAAAAAAAACAACATTTTTTACTTTCTGCTATAACACGTATCCAATAAAATTTTGTAAAAAAAATCAAATTTCCTTCATTAGTTTTGGCCAATATGTATTTTGCTACATAAAAAAAAAAAAAAAAATCCCAATAAGTGTATATTGATTGGGTTGTGCAAAACGTTATACCATCTACAAACTATGGGATAGATTTATGGACTTTATATTTTTCTTACCAGTAATGGCGGCAATCAGCGATTTTACGCGAGACTGCAACATTGCGGCGGACAAACTGACATTTTTGACACTTTTTGGGGACCAGTGATACTAATATAGTGATCAATGTTAAAAAAAAAATGCCCTGTCACTGTACTAATGAAACTGGCAGGGAAGGGGTTAACCACTTAAGCCCCGGAGGATTTTCCTGCTAAACGACCAGGGGGTATTTTGCGATTCGGCACTGCGTGACTTTAACGGACAATTGCGCGGTCGTGCGACGCTGTACCTAAACTAATTTGACGCCCTTTTTTTCCTACAAACAGAGCTTTCTTTTGGTGGTATTTGATCACCTGTGCGCTTTTTACTTTTTGCGCTATAAACAAAAAAAAGAGCGTACATTTTGCAAAAATAACAATATTTTTCACATTTTTTTTATATGAAATTCCCCAAAAAAAATGTAAAAATCAAAATTTTTTAACATTTTCGGCCAAAAAAAAAAAAAAAAAAAAAAAAAAAAAAAAAAAAAAATCGCAAAAAGCGTAATTTTATTGGTTTGCGCAAAAGTTATCGCGTTTACGAACAAAGGGAAAAGATTTTTGTCATTTTTGTTGCTTTTTTCTTTAACACGTAATGGCGGCGATCTGCGATTTTTTTTGCGGTACTGCGACATTGGGGCGGACAGATCGGACCCTTGACTGACATTTTTGACACTTTTGGGGTTACCAGTGACATTTCTACAGTAATCAGTGCTATACATATGCACTGTTACTGTAAAAATACACTGGTAGTGAAGGGGTTAACTTTATTTGGGAGGGAGGGGCTGTGTGTGTCCCTAGGGGCGTGCTTTCTACTGTGATTGGCTGTGGCTTGAACTGTAAGGACACTGATCAACGGATCTACATAGTAGATCCGTGTGATCAGTGTCTTTACACCGAGAATGACAGGTGGCTTGTTTACACAAGCCGCCTGACTTTCTCCCTCTCCCCCGCCGATCGCCGAGTGACCGGCGGACATCGGGTCCGCCAGTCACACGCGGGGGGGGGGGGGGTTCGTGACCGCGCGGGCGTGCGCTCGCTCCCCAGAGCCTCACAGGCTAGCGACGTAGACCTACGTCACTCTGCCTGTGAGGGGCTGACTGCCGCAGTAAATATACTGTGAGCAGTCGGCAAGCGGTTAACATCAGGGGCAATCAAAGGGTTAAATGTGTTCCCTTTGAGTGCTTTCTTACTGTGTGGGGGATGGTTTAACTTAAGGAAGACCGAGATCCATGTTCCTGCTTAGCAGAAACACAAGATCTCTGTCTTCCTTACTAGCAGAGCGGCGATCTGCCCTGTTACAAAGGCAGACCGCCGTTCTGTCTTTTTTTTTGGAACGATCGCCAGGTTTCTGCCGGACCCACTGATTGGCTCCTGCTGTGTCCAATCACAGCGGAGCCTGAGCTAAGGAAAAAAAATCAGGTATATGATTTTGCGCTTAGGGGCTGCCTTGCCACAGTATATGTACGTGGGGCGGTCCTTAAGCGGTTAATTAGAACAGTTTTTATAGGAAAAAAAAAAAAAATCGGAAGAGCAAGACTAGGCATGCTCAGAAACGAAAGAATACATTACAAAACAATTCAACACATGACATCACTTCTGAAGTTGTATTCTGTCATAGGAGAATTTTCATAAACGGAGTACCTCATGTTTAATATAAAACTAGCATGCAAAACAAAAAAAAAAAACTGGATGATTTTTCGTGTGTACCAGGCTTTAGGGGAAATCTCCCAATGGAGTCACAGACAGCAGTAAAAACCTTACACACTCTATTCCAAAAACTAACTTTTCCAGCGTCTTTCGGGCCCTGCAACAGCCACCTTCATTCCAGCTCCGGATGAATCCATAACATATTTTAAAAGGACAGTTTTAACTACATGTAGAAATCTTACAAAACTGCACACTGACATAGAAACGTCACAAAATAATACTGGAAATCTTTGTGTATTGAAAACATGCCCTACATAAAACTCAAGAAGGGATGCTTTTCGAAAAAAAAAAAAAAAAAAAAAAAAAAACTTTAACCACTACAAACACATTCAGTTCTAACACTTCTCTCCTACGTTTAAAAATCCACCATACTTTTTTGCTAGAAAAGCACTTAGAATCCCCAGAGATACAATGTTTAGGGATTTTACGTAGTTTTCTAGCAAAATACATGCTGATTTTTACATGTAGGAGAGGACTGTCAGAATTGGCCAGGACTGGATCTCGGTAAAAGATGTCCCACGGACTGTAACAGGTGTCAAGAAATGTCCAAAGAATTCAACAACTGCTGAACATTGCGTATAATGTCCAAACGAAAGCACAGCAACATGAAGCAATGCCAACGTATGTCTCAAACATATTCACTTACATCTGAAAGATTATGCAAAGCACTTAGGATGCATTTTAAATGCTTCCGGTACACTTCTCTGTAAAATGTATGTGTTCATCTTCTTGCCCAGCCCCCTGCTCCTGTCATCTTTGAAGCAGTAATGTTGACAAGCCCTAGGCTCCATTCACACCTGAGCGTATCGTTTTCAGGAGTGTTTTCGGGCTCTTTTCAGGCGTGTTTTCGAGCTCTTTTCAGGAGTGTTTTCGGGCTCTTTTCAAGAGTGTTTTCGGGCTCTTTTCAAGAGTGTTTTCGGGCTCTTTTCAGGCGTGTTTTCGAGCTCTTTTCAGGAGTGTTTTCGGGCTCTTTTCAGGAGTGTTTTCGGGCTCTTTTCAGGCGTGTTTTCGGGCTCTTTTCAGGCGTGTTTTCGGGCTCTTTTCAGGAGTGTTTTCGGGCTCTTTTCAGGAGTGTTTTCGGGCTCTTTTCAGGAGTGTTTTCGGGCTCTTTTCAGGAGTGTTTTCGGGCTCTTTTCAGGAGTGTTTTCGGGCTCTTTTCAGGTGTGTTTTCGAGCTCTTTTCAGGCTCTTTTCAGGAGTTATGTATAGTCTTTTTTTTGCAATAAAATTTTATATCTACAGAGGAGGTCTAGAGATATTATTATCGCCCATGGTACGACGTTTGTGTCGATACCTTACATATGTGGGATGATCTTTTTTTGCACGCGTACAGGATTCGCCTTTGTGCTCTAGCATGGGGGGGACTGGGGCACTTTAAAGCAGGACTCCACCCAAACGGGGAAGCTCTGCTTGTTTGCCTCCTACCCCCCTACGCTGCCACATTTGGCACCTTTCGGGAGGGAGGGAACGAGTACCTGGTTTTGACAGGTACCCGTTCCTACTTCTGGCTGACTTCACTGCAACTAATTCAGTCAGAAGTTTGGCCCCCCTCCTCCTTCCCCTGCCACTGGGCCATTCACAAAGCACAGCGAGCTTTGTGCATGCACAATTGGGAACCGGCCATGAAGCCGCAAGGCTTCACTGCCAGTTTCCCTTAGCCGCGATGGCGGCGGCAGCACCCAAGAGCCGATTGAAAAATCGGCTCAGGTGAAGACACTGCTGGATTCATGGACAGATAAGTGTCCTAATATTAAATGTCAGCAGATACAGTATTTGTATCTGCTGACTTAATTTTTTTCTTTAGGAGCCTGGAGCTCCACTTTCAATTTTTCTTTCATTATTAATTTGTTTTATTTTTACACTGTTGCTTTAATTTTTTGGTGACTTTTATTGCGATCACAATGAATGTAAACATCCTTGTAACAGCAATAGGCATGTGACAGGTACTCTTTATGGAGGGGTCTTGGGTCAATAAGACCCCACATCCCTCCTTTGCACTTGAAAGCTTTCAAAAAACGCCAAGATCCGCGTTTTTTGAATACTTTCGCCTTTCAAAAAATAGTGCTGTTGACATCCAGGTCTTGTTGTCACTTTTGAGTTACCATAGTGAAGACCCGATCAAAGCCAATTCTGGCTATGTATGGGTCTCCATACATGCACCGGCTAGTAGCTTGGGTCTCCCAGTAGGACGCAGGGAGGATAATGTCACCTACCACTGCTTGTAATAGCAACTGAGGAGCTAGATAGCCGCTCCAACCGCTTTTACGGGAGAGCTGACCGTTGGCTCGAAATAACGGTTCCGGCATCACCCCGGTACAAACACTTGAAGTCAAATGATATACCAGGTATGTGATATGGTGGCAACTGGTTAATAATGGCAAACATTCTAGCACCATAACCTGCATTGCCCACAGACACAAACTCTTTGCAATATAACCACAGACAAATATGGCAGTTGTAGATCAAGTGTGTATCACACAGTGGTGCTAGTAATCATTGCATGCTGTAAAGGTGAAATGGAATATTATACGACAACGAATACATTTTCCCCAATTTGATCATACTGCACGTAATGTAAATTTACATTTTCCAAGAAGCCATCACATACATAGTCATTTTTATTAAAATGAACAACAGCATAGCAAGTGACAACTACATGTCACGAGCAGAGAACACCATAGCTCCTGATTGTTAATAGGGGGCCTGAATAACAAAAAAAGCCCCAGGCAATGTTCGAACAAACCGTGTTTATTTCTTCCAGCAACAGAATGCATTAGGATTGCTTTCCATATATTGCTTCATTCAGTTCTATCATTACTCCTGTAAATTCTAACTACCAGAGAGGCATCATTTCTATTACTAGGTCATGGTCTCCTGTATTAGAAAACAGCAGCAGCTGCTAAGGTTGGTGTGTAGTGCAGCACAATGGGAAGGCTCTGCCCTGCTTTCCTGCCATGGTGGCATGCAGATCTTGGAGGCAGAAAAGGGTCAGCTGTTTGATGCGCAACATTCATTTAGCTTTTTTGTTTTTTTTCCTCCAGTTCAAATATTCATGGATATGTATCATGCCCCATCTGGGATCTTATGGCTGATGAAACTCGTGTTTTTTTTTTATTTTCTTTCTGTCAAACTTTTAACTAAAATATTAAAAAGGGAAAAAAGCAATACTGGTAAAAATCGTATTTGGTGGTCACTGCAGTGCCTGGTTTTAGCAGAACAATGAATACACCATTTGCATACTGACACAAAGAATACGTCATGGTCCTACTGACCAAACGCCTTTATGTTATTCCAGGAGGTAAGCAGGGGAGATGACAACTGACAAAGAATTCCGAACCTCAAAAGCTAAGCCTAGGTTCACACTGGTGCGTGCAGAAAGCCGCATGCGATTCGTGCAGGAATCGCACCGCATTCCTGTGCACATTAGATGCGATTTTGTATGGCTCAAGTCGCATCGCATTTGTCTAAAATCCACTGCATCTTTCACAAAACGTTATGAAAGGTCTCTAATGCTTTGCGATCCACCGATATGCAGTCTCACAATTGTAATTTTTTACACCTCATATAGTGACTTCCTAAAGTGGAACTATGGTCTAAGGCCGGGTTCACACTGATGTGAATTGCATGTGGGTCTCCCCACATCCAATTTGCATCAGTGTGAACAAGGTGTTCTATTAGAATAGCCAACCCATCAGATTAGCGAACGAAAGTGACGTTCCGCCTGCTGACTGACCGAAATATCATACTGTGTATGCGCTCTACCGCCGTGCATGCATTCCACCACTATCAGGTTTGCTAATCTGACAGAACACCTGCAGTCAGAAGGTGGCAGCGGACATCTTACTACACTCAGCTACGTCGTGAATTTCAGAGTAATTTTAGCAATACAGGGTGTGTGTGTATATATATATATATATATATATATATATATATATATATATATATATAATATTATATATAGTGTACTGATACCTGTGATGCAGGTTGGCTGTTTAATTTTGAATCCCCAAAAGGTTTAGGCTACGTTTCCACTATTGCGGCTACAAAGTCATGCTACTTTGTAGTGTGACTTGTTTGCGGCTACTTCTGGGGACTTCAGTGCGACCTTCCTTCTATGAGGGACAAGTCGCACTGAAGTCGGCCCAAAAATAGTGCAAAAACTATTTTTCAAGTCGCTGCGACTCAAGTCGCAGCAGTTAGAACGGGCCAAATTGAAATTAATGGCTTTTGACTTGCTGTGCGACTTGACATGTGTCAAGTTGAACAACAAGTCACAATAGTGGAAACGGAGCCTTAGCGCTGAGCCACCCAACATGGCCTTCCTACTGCTGGTGTCCAGCTTCCAACATTTAAAACAACATCACAGATATCAATACACTATATTTATATATGAGCACTTTATTGTTAAAATTACTGTTCATTTCAAGACGTAGCTGGGTGTAGCAAGATGTCTGCTGCCACTTTCTGACTGCAGCTGTTCTGTCAGATTGGCAAACCTGGTAGTGGTGGAACGCACGCGCAGCTGACAGACCGTCACTTCCGTTATGGGTTCGATATTCTCGCAGAACATCGGCCTTAATAAAAAATGGGTGGGTGTAGCCAACCTAAGACAGGAAGTTTGTTACGGTGTAGATGATCAGGTAAACATAAAGAAAAGGAAAAAAAAAACAAAACTAAAGCAGCTACCATATCGAAGGATTGGTAAACTGCAATACCACAACTGGCTTTTTTTTGTGGTTAGATACACTTTAAGCTCTTAAAGTAGAACTAAAGTCTCCTTTTTAAACAATGTGAGCAGGCTGACCTTTTCTGGCAAAAGAGACACGCAATCTGCTCCCAGTCGTCTTTAGGGTGATGTGCAGCTACGTTTACCTTTAGGCACAGATCCTGGGTGCCAGGGTGACTGAACTCCACTACATGAGTGACATCAGACCACTGAAGAAAAGGTTAGGATTGTGGACTTTAGTTCTGCTGCAATCAAATGGTATTGCTATAGTTTTAATGTGGTCACAATGCTGCTTAATTATAGTGATAGACAGTGCCATAGTGGCTGATTCCTCAAATAACCACCAAGAAACCATGACAGCTTTTTATTTCTGCTTCTAACATTTGTACAGTAGCTTGGATTACATGATAGGATGTGTTATTGTCAAAGCATTCCGATTAGAAAAAGTGGTGGGGCTTATAGATGGAGAGGTGGAGTTGTTGCCATAGAAACATTCGCAAAGGGGAGGGGTTAGTAAGATAACCTCGCCCATGTGGGGGCACCAGAAATATTTCGTCACCCAGGCGTCTGTGACCTTAGGATCGACCCTGTCCCTGCCCCTTGCCTTCTAAAGCTCAGAAATGCTGTGTAAATTCTGGACCTTGAATTGATGTAGAGAAGATGATTTGTTTCATCTTTGTCCTCCATATTCCTTTCAGTGAATATATGTATATGTTCACAGCCACTTTAAATGTGCAATTTGTGAGCACGGTCTTATGCTAGCCATACACGTATAGATTTTTGGACGGGAATATTCTTTGAACATTCTTTGAACATTCTTTGAATAGACGAATGTCGTTCGAAAATTGTCTTTTGCTTTTAACATTTAATTTTAAAATGAATGTAATTTCTGAACGATTACCACATACACTGCCCGAAAATTCGTTGATCGAGAAAAGTTTTCCCTTCTGCCCCTACGAATTTTACCGTCGCTGCAGTCGAAAAAGGACACCGATTTAACCCCACTAACGATTAGAAAATCAAACAAATTTTCTTGAAACGAAAATTTCCGGCCGAAAATCTATACGTGTATGGCCAGCATTAGACCAAATATTAAAACATGCAATAAAAAAAAAAAAACGGATTGTATGTGTGTGCTAGTGGTGGAACAAATTGCATGCTCCTAGACAACTAGACTTCTTTGGACAGAAATGCACACTTGAGGGTTTTTGTCTTTAAGCTCCTAGCTGAACCGGGTGAGAATTGGTGGCATACGTGGTGGTGATGGGGCATACTTGATAGTGATGGGCAGGGCAGCCATCAGGGAAGAACAGCCCATACACATGTAGGGGGCCCGGTGTAATGTTCTGGTACCTTTGGGTACCCTAATTACTCTTTCATAAGTGTATGCGCCCCACCATTCTC
Source organism: Pelophylax lessonae (assembly GCF_965119305.1). Lineage (NCBI taxonomy): Eukaryota > Metazoa > Chordata > Amphibia > Anura > Ranidae > Pelophylax > Pelophylax lessonae. Next base: position 261,314,052 of record NC_138770.1, on the reverse strand, counting down.
TTTTGGTAAGGTGCGCATACACCTTTAAGACTGATGCTGTCATCACTGAGCGCCGGACTGGATGGCTATTTAGATCGCCGGCTCTCACTCACATGTGTTCGTTCAAACTGCTTTGTGCCTTGATGCTAACCTGTCTTGAAGCTCACATGCTTGCAAGCATACCTCGCTGTCGGAACCACGCTGCGCTGATCCCTGTATCCCGCTACCGGATCATCCGCTCTTGCCGAACCTCTCCTCTGCTACATTGCTATTAGTGATAAGTACCCCACAGGGGAAACCTCTATAACCTTTATACTAAAGCTTACACTATCTAGCTCTGCATACTAAGGACTATTACTACATCTGCATTATCTAAGATTGCTAGCTCTTGAGCCTACTACCACCTGTTCTTGCACTGGGTTGATCTCTCTTGTATGTCCACCTGCTACTCTGTCATCTACTACTATACATGATTGCTAAACCTATCTGCATCCCATCTGCTACTATCTTACTTTCAAGAACATTTCCTTTCAAGTGTCTGTCATCTACCATCTCTACCCAACCTGTCTCTTCAGCCTATCATAACTGTGTTACTATATACATAAGTCACTCTAGGAAACATCTTATTGAGTGTGTGTATTTACTTGCTGAATTGAGATCATCCACACATGATGAGTCATTGAGAGTTGGGAATGGTGTCTCAGCGTTTCTCTACATGACTACTGAAGTGGAATATTTCTGCAGCTGAAAATCCACATCATACGTAAAACGCAGGAGCGTTACACCCGGCCATTTCGAGGGGCCCGGCCACCCAGGCCCCAACCAACGAGACCGAGTTGTTGCTGCTGTAGTAACTAGCAATTGCTAAAAGAGGGTGGCTGCAGAGGAAGCTGATGCAGCGGAAGGGATGCCTCTTTGATGGATTGCGCTGTCTCTTTGCTAAAAATATGAGGCTGTCTTTTTGTTGGATCGGGATGTCTCTTTGCTAAATATATGAGGCCATCTCTTTACTAGATTGGAATGTGTCTCTTTTCTGAATATATGAGGCCGTCTCTTTACTGGATTGGGATGTCTCTTTGCTGAATATAGGAGGTTGTCTCTTTGCTGAATATATGATGCCATCTCTTTACTGGATTGCACTGTCTGTTTGCTGAAAATATGAAGCTGTCTTTTAAATTGGATCGGGGTGTCTCTTTTCTAAATATAGGAGGCAGTCTCTTTACTGGATTGGGATGTCTCTTTGCTGAATATTTTAAAGCTGTCTCTTTACTGGATTGGGATGTCTATTTGCTGAATAGTTTAAAGCTGTCTCTTTACTGGATTGGGATGTCTCTTTGCTGAATATTTTAAAGCTGTCTCTTTGCTGGATTGGGATGCAAAATGTTGGTGGTCAGGCCCAGACCTATAGCTGTGTAAGGGGCCCCAAAATTTCTGATGGTGGCCCTGGTGAAGGGGCATACTGGATAGTGATGGGGCATACTTGATAGTGATGCTTTATACTAAAGTACTTCATGTGTATGCTTTTAATAATCAAGTGAAGCCAAAAAGGACAGCAGTCCCATCTCAATTCTGACTCCCAGGCCCTCTGTCTCTTGGTAGAGTGATCACTTGCAATGCTACCTTAATGTATTGTGAGCTGTTCCATTCAGTGCAGCTGTAATTATTCAATATACTTTGCCCCCATGCAGACAAAGCAGATGGTGTGAATGCCGAGTTCTGTGTTTAAGCATCATCAGAAACGTGTGTGCCAGCTTTGATGCCCGGCAGATTAACACTTCATTATTCTGTATTTGTCTTTAGCATTTAGCTTTGTTTACACTCAGAAAAGTAGACAGACTCTTGCCAGGAGCAAACACTGTGAGCAAAGATAGCTAAACCGCCAGGTGGAAATTGCTCATCGTTCTTTTTCCAATGATAGCAAGAAAATAAATAAATGATATTGTTAAATAAATACTGTGCATTTGCACACGGAAACCCCACTCGCTCCTTTCATTAAATATATACCAGCAAACAGCCTTACAGCTACCCCATATTTGATAATGTAATCATTAGAAAGGACATTGGTGAGGCATGGCACTGCAGCCAAAAATCAAACTATAGAAGAGCAACTAGGGGCAATAAACCATAGCAACAAGATCTCACAGTGCTTTCTTGACCCTTTCACTAAATAAAAACACACATGTGAATAAACAGCCTCATGGCTATGAATAATTTATAATGAAATCATTAAAGTGTCACTAAACCCACGTCAGAAAAAAAACTATCAATAAATGCGGTAATACATGCTGTTCATACTCAGTCTCTATGAGATTTGTTTTCTGTATTCTAGAAAAAAAAAAAAACCTGGTTGATCCCGCTGCTCTCCATCTCCACCTCTCAAGCTGTGGTGGCAACTCTGCACATGCTCAGTTTTCAGTGAGTTCTATGCTGAGCGTTTCCTCCCTATAACATCAGAGCGGCCCATATGACTATAGAGTCACACATGTGGGCGTATACACGGTGGTAAATGACAGCCCACCAGTGTTAATTTCGTCGACTAAAACCGACTAAAACGTTTTCGTCGACTAACACAATTCAGATGACTAAAATACGACTAAAACTAAAATGGCATTTTAGTCTTAAGACTAAAATATGACTAAAACTAAAATGGCATTTTAGTCAAAAGACTATAACTAAAACTAAATCGAAATTTGCTGCCAAAAATTAACACTGGTGCATGCTCAAAGCATAAATAATAACATTCGATTTTTCACTCCAGGACCAGCAGTAGTATATAATGAGTTTGGAAATTGTAGAGAAATGCTTAAATAATGCATTACAAATTACAATTGAACTACACCCATTTGATTATAGATGACTAAAATTAGTTTTAGTCGACTAAAATGTAGGGCGTTTTAGTCGACTAAAATGTAGGGCGTTTTAGTCGACTAAAATATACTGGTGTTTTAGTCGACTAAATATGACTAAAACTAAAACACTTGCAGAAGACTAAAATAGGACTAAAACTAAAATGCCATTTTAGTCCTAAGACTAAGACTAAAACTAAATTGAAATTTGCTGCCAAAATTAACACTGCAGCCCACTCCCTCCCTCCGCCCCGATGCCCACTAACCAGCTAAACTACAGATGCAGTGAAATTTCGGCTGCCGAAACATAAGCTAAAAATGGGGTTATTGATATTTTGCTGATAAGAAAAAAAGATGGAGATAATGGCGCTGAAAAACGCACTCGATTTTGTCGCAGTTTTACTGTGCTTATGGTTTGTTTTTCATAGGTCAAGAGATTCAAAAACTGCATAAAAAATGCAACTCGGGTGCGTTATAGATGCGTTCTTGCTGCATTTTCAATTAATTTTAACGGGAAGGTGCGTTTTTGGTGCAGTTTTTTTTAACTGACCGAAAATGCAGCAAGCAGGATCTTTAATGGCCCAGAAGACATACAAAGAATTTAAAGGGATACATTTTCTTGAGCTAAAGGTGCCAATAATGGGCAACATAAAATTCTAATTAATTTAAATTCAGGATATTATTTAAAAAGTCGATGATAATACAAGTATATATTTTTTAAAAACTGTCATTTTTGGTTTCAGTTTTTGGCCGAAGGCATCCTGCATTTTCGGTACTAAACCTTCCATTCGGTGCACCTTTAAGCTAAGCACAATGGGGGAGGTATATCATATGTATATTAATGAAGGCTTCACCTCCCTCTTATTCTAAGACACAGGCTAAAGGGGTGGGACACAGGCCCTGACTGGCAGAAATCCACCCACACAATGTGATTTCTACAAAATAATAAATATTTGACTTAAAATATATATTTATAGAATTCAAAAAAGTTTATTGATTATTATTTACTGATTTTTTACTGTAAGGCTGTTTTTTAAATTATTTTGAACATGTGACCGACAGCAGAGGACAAGATATTTCCTTGAAGACCTAGGTCATCCGACAGCTGTATATAGATTAGGAAAAAAGGTACTTAGATGTTTTTTTTTTTTTTTTTAATTAAAATAATTACAGCGCCATCACCCACATATAAAAATAGAAGGGATAATGTATATTAAACAGTGTGCGTTTAGTAACACTTTAATGATACCCACTAGACCAGCCACTCTTTACCAAGGATCTATGAAACACTAGGGTTTCTCCAAAGGTTTGTAGGGGTTCCTGGAGCTGTGCCTGATTCACCACCTCATACAATGGTGTCTGCATGGTTCCAGAGCCCGTATCAAGACACTTCAACTAACTTTTTATTTGTAAGGGTGGCATTTGGACCACTATTTTGTGTGTGTGTGGTTGTGGGGAGGGGGGGGGGAGGAGGGGGTATTAATCCTCTAGATGACCACCCATGTAAAAGGGAATTTACAATGAGTTGCTCTTAAAGCGGAGTTCCACCCTGGGAATACTTTTTTTAATAAAAATACCCCCGGGACAGTCAGGGCTAGTACATTCCACAATGGCTAGCCTCTGATCTGTCCCGGGTTGCACTTACCTTTTAGGAGAAATACTTACCTTGAAAAAGTATTGTCCAGCGCTGCCATCTCAGGTGTGGGCAGCTTGAAGCCAGCGCGATCCTCTTCTGCGTCCTCTTCTGTCCCACGATGCACTGCACCGGCCCCGCCGTCACTTCCGGTGCACGCGCGTCATCCCTTCACAGCTTCTGGGCATGCCCAGAAGCTGTTTAGAAGGGAATGACGCGCGCGCCCCAGAACTGACGTCGGGGCCGGTGCAGGCGCAATGATTCCTGGGAGCGATGACGTTCAGCTCCCAGGAATCATTGCAAAGCCAGGAAGTGACGACGGCCCGTGGCCGCCGAGGGGAGGAAGAAGGAAGTAAGGTAAGTATATTTTCTTCTATACGAGGTAATTAAAAAAAAAAAAATGCCATTATCCATTTGTTTTTCAGGTGACCCGGAGCGAGAAGATGGAGGTAAGTATAAATTTAGGGTGTAACTCCACTTTAATAAGGATTCCTTGAGACCTGGAAACTACTTTAGCGTGTTACTAAACCCAGGACCCTGCATTCACTATATCTGGTCTCCCACAATACACAGAACATGGAAATTTAATTATTTTAGTAAATATAAACGGATAAACAATTTTTCTCATCAGCAGTATATAGCAGTCTTAAGACTTGTATCAGTTCCTATTAAAGCTTGTAAGAGGTGTTTTCAATCTCCCCTGATGCTCTGTCTGGACATGTCTGCACAGTGCTGATTGGCCCTGTGCTGATCACATGCACTCACCCAAGAAAAAAAAAAATCTCTAGCAATACACACCAAACTGAGCATGTGCAGCTTGTCCCCCAGATTTGTAAATATCAGGAGTTTTTTTGGAGAGAGTAAAAGAAGGGGAGGATCAGAGGGGACAGGATTAAACAGCATTCATACACAATGCAAATGATTAACCCCTTAGGTTCAAGAGTGAGCATACCAAGCATTCTTTACTGAATATACAGACTAATTGTACTGCTGTGGGTTTAGTGACACTTTAAGGGTTCCACTGTGGTAAAAAGTTTTTGAAAGGCTGCAGTAGACCCTGTACAAATAGTAAACTGACCTATGTACTATAGTAAGGTAAAGAGCAACAAGAGGTGATAAAACATGGCCACATAATTTCTTCAATTTGTTTACTGTTAAAGTGATTGTAAAGCTATAAATTGGAACTTTACCCAAAAGGGGACGTTCCGGCCCTGTGCCCCTTAAAACTTTTGGGCACTTTAATTTTTTTTGTGAGAGGGGGGGGGTACCTACTCCCACTTTCCACAGTTCGCCTCTCCCACCTTTCCTTGCAGCCTTCTGGGTCGCATCACATATCCCAGAAGGCTGCGGGACCATTCATAAAGTGCAGCGATAAGCCGACTTTGAAACCGCAAGGAGTCACAGCCGACTTCCCACACTAGACAGTGTAGGAGACCCAAAGACCAATAAAGAACTGGCCCTGGCTGAGGACAGTGCTGGATCCTTGGACAGGTATATTGTATATCCTGCGGGAATAGGAAGAGAGAGCAGCACTGCTTCACTTGGGAAAAGCACTGAATTGAGATAGGACTCTGTTAAGTATTTAGGGAGGTGAGGGGGCGATATAACCAATGGGACACTTTTTACCTTGCAGGGAAAGCAATAAGCTAAAAAATGTCCTGTCTTTAGAACAAAAAAAACACTTGGGTATAGACAGGGGTGACCAGAAATAGAGAAAAAATGCTAATGCTAGAAGTCAAATGGGATTTTGGGGGAAAATACAAAGTATATGCCTAATTATGAATGAGTCATTTTGGGAGTGGCTACATTTGCAGTTATTTTGTTTGAGTGTAAAGTTTAATGTAGAAAATATAGGAGATTTTATATACATTTGTGTAATAGAACTGATCAATCCAGCGAGGAAAATGGTCACAGAGCACCAGCAAGGACAGAAGCAGAGAGGAATGTAACAGATGAAGGTGGTTATGAAGATAAGTGGAGGATGATCAGAGAGGAGAACAGGTATACTGTAAGTTGAAGTGGGAATAAAATGATCTGAGAAAAGAATGGGCTTTGATTGAAGTTAGGAAGAATGATCACATAGAGGAGTCAGAGAGGAACGATCACATGGCCAAGGAGAAGAGAGCCAAAATCAGCCTGTGCACCGTGGATTTACCAAACTAGCACTAAAAAGTAAAAAAATGATGCAGGATTTATACAATTCCTACACAAGTGTTTCCATGAATGAAGATGTGGGGAGGGACACAAGCAATGACTGTCCATTCTGCATGGAGAACTATAGTCACGTGTTTTCTTATCCTTCCACCGTCTGTCTGTTTCCATCCAATGCCATCTGATCCGATCCGATCCATGGGATGGATAGAAAATAGAACCACCATCTGTCTGTTTATGGTTGGACATGATCAGATGGCGGCAGATTAGTGCTCCATAGAGGAGACTGAAGGGTCCCATCAGGTCTGCCTGAAAAACTGACAGGCGGACCTGATCAGACAGCCCGTGTGAAAGGGGCCTTCGGCTGTGGCATGGCAGAGAGACGATAAAAAAAATATATATACATTTTTCAATAATTGAAAAAAAAAAAAAAATTATTATTTTTTAAATAATTTAAAAAAATAAATAAATAATAACCACACTCCCTGTCCACTTACCTTTAAGTAAAGGTAAGTGGACAGGGAGATGAAGCCTGCAAAAAACTTCCATCTCATCTCCTCTTGGGAAGGAGATGGGCAGCCATTGAGAACAGGCAGTGGAAACAGCCATTAGTTACTGCTTGTGAAACTCCCGACCACCACTAGAGGGCGCCAGTTCCCCGTTGAAAGCCTCTCTCATCTCACAGAAGAAGGCCGAAAAGCCGGGGCCTCGATTTTCGGACGGTGCGGTAGTCCGTGCACTCGGGGAGGAGGTGGGTGGGGCGCAAAAGGGACAGGACACCTCCTGCAGGGCACCTCAGGCACCAGGTCGCTAATTCTAGTCGCCAATGCGACCTGGCGCCCGGGGTTTGTCGAGCCCTGCCTTAGATTGTAAGCTCCTTAAGGGGAGGGACTGATGTGAATGTATAATATACACTTTATTGTCAGAAATATTGGGATAAATACCTTTACACGCATAGGAACTTTAATGGCATCCCAGTCAAAGTCCAAAGGGTTCAATATTGAGTTGGCCCACCCTTTGCAGCTATAACAGCTTCAAATCTTCTGGGAAGGCTGTCCACAAGGTTTAGGAGTGTGTCTATGGGAATGTTTGACCATTCTTCCAGAACAGCAATTGTGAGGTCAGGCGTTGATGTTGGACAAGAAGGCCTAGCTTACATTCTCCACGTTAATTCATCCCAAAGGTGTTCTTTTGGGTTGAGGTCAGGGCTCTTTGCAGGCCAGTCAAGTTCCTCCACCCCAAACTCGCTCATCCAAGTCTGGTGCACAGTCATGTTGGAACAGGAAGGGGCCATCCCTAAACTGTTCCCACACAGTTGGGAGCATTTAATTGTCTGAAATGTCTTGGCATGCTGATGCCTTAAGAGTTCCCTTCACTGGAACTAAGGGGCCAAGCCCAACCCCTGAAAAACCACCCCACACCATAAACCCCCCTCCACCAAATTATTTGGACCAGTGCACAAAGCAAGGTCCATAAAGACATCGATGAGCAAGTTTGGGGTGGAGGAATTTGACTGGCCTTCACAAAGTCCTGACCTCAACCTGATAGAACACCTTTGGGATGAATAAGCGCAGAGACTGCGAGCTAGGCCTTCTCATCCAACATCAGTGCCTGACCTTACAAATGCGCTTCTGGAAAAATGGTCAAACATTCCTATAGACACACTCCTAAACCTTGTAAACAGCCTTCCAAGAAGAGTTGGAGCTGTTATAGCTGCAAAGGGTGGGCAAACTCAATATTGAACTCTATGGACTAAGACTGGAATGCCATTAAAGTTCATGTGTGTGTAAAGGCAGACGTCCCAATACTTTTAACAATGTAGTGCATATGTAACGTTCTGTGTAAATTGATGGAGCTATACAAGTACCTGTAATTAAAAAAAATAAAAATAAAACAGTCTTCCAGGTTGAAGGCACTCAACAGGACATACTGTGTGTGGCATGAGAAACCCACCCCAGAGTATCATTGCATACAAGGTGTAACGATACAGAGAGCACTGCTAATGTCATTAAGGGCTCTTTCACACGGGCGTTCCGATCAGATCCGCCTGTCAGTTTTTTAGGCGGATCTGATCGGATGCCCCATTCAGCCCTATGGAGCAGCGGATGTCAGCAGTGACATGTCCGCTGACACCCGCTGCCATCCGCATCCAATCCTGTCCGTGAAATCCGGACGGATGGAAACCCTATTTTCCAATCTTCCTGGGGATCGGATGAGAGCGGACAAGCGGTTCGCTCTCATCCGATTTCCCATAGAGAGCAACGGGGCTCTGACACCTCCCTCTCCGCACACAGAGCGGAGACGGAGCTTTCATCCGCCGGCTCAGTGGGGATCGGCGGATTGATCCCCGCTGAGCAGAGCACGGTCCGCAACTCTATGGAATAGACTTAACTGTACTTACTTACTTAACTGTAAGTGGGAGGGCGAAACGCGTCGACGTATTTCTGGTGTGGCACTTGGTTACGTCACTTCCGGAGCACTTCCTGGTTTGCCGTGGAACGCACACGATAGCTGCGTTCCCGGAACCATCTACAGTTTTGTTCTCTGCCTTAATTTTTACTGCGTTTGCGAGTATATTTTCTTGCCTATTAATATTAAATATTTTAAAACGGGCTTCACTATTTTGGCATTTTGGTATTATTTAGTTGGAGCTATCCAGGGCCACCAAATCATAAGGATATCCCATAGCCCATTTTACCAAGGAGAAGATCTGGTTTGTCACCAATTCCATCAACTATAAGTATAGTCCATATACAGGCTCTTTTGACCCTTGTATGGGGTCAATTCGTTCTGGTGAGTAGGGTTCCTGAAGGGGTTCAAGTCACCTGGCACAAAGAGCACGAAAAATTATTTTGTTCAGCACTTATATTTTGCAATGGAGCACTTTATTGCACTCTATTGACTTATTAGTTATTTAACACTGTAGTGCTCAATAATATATTGATGGACTTTTTTTGCAATTTATTGGACACTATTTTATTAATATTCTGGAAATCATACATACACTTTATTTATGATATATTTCACATTTTTGTGATTTATTATATGTTTGGATTATTATGTTTTTATGCAAGCGCTGTGTTATTTTGGTTTAATACGGCAAAAAAGAAGCTCAAGTACTTTTTTGAGCTTCAGGCATTTTGCTTCAGAAGACATAACGGTCAGATGTGAACAGGGGCCATTGAAATGAATGGGATTTTGCTTGTTGGGCGGTTTGATACCTCAGAGATGAGCGTTTTAGGAGCTGAAATACGCTCAGGTGTGAAAAGGGCCTAAAAGGTGCTATGGTACTTGAATCTCTTTTTACTACTATTGCCTTTGTCCAGCTCTGCTTTAAAATACAGGTAGTTGAAAAAGTGAGCCAAATTACCATAGATTAACCGCTTTACCACTGGTCACTGTGCTGCTACTGCAGCACAGTGGCTCGTTATCGTCTGACGACGTAGGTCTACGTCACCAGACTGTCCCCTCTCTCGGCGGCGCGGATCTGTCCCTGTGTCACACAGTCACCTCCCCCCCCACACGTTAGTAAGCACCAGGCTTACATTAACCCCTCCCTCTCCAATAAAATTAACCCCTTCCCTGCCAGTGTCATTTTTACAGTAACAGTGCATATATATAGCACTGATTACTGCAGTAATGTCACTGGTACCCCCAAAAGTGTCAAAAATGTCAGTCAAGGGTCCGATCTGTCCGCCGCAATGTCGCATTCCCGAAAAAAAAAAAAAAAAAAAAAAAAAAAAAAAAAAATCGCAGATCACCGCCATTACACATTAAAAAAAAAGAAAAACACCAAAAATGACATAAATCTTTCCCTTAGTTAGTAAACGCAATAACTTTTGAGCAAACCAATCATAATATGCTTATTGTGAATTTTTTTACCAAACATAGGTAGCATAAAACAAATTGGCCAAAAATTAAAAAAAAAAATAGTTTTTTACATCTTTTTTGGGGGGAATTTCATATAAAAAAATGTTAAAAATATTGTTATTTTTTCAAAATAAACGCTCTTTTTTTGTTTATAGCGCAAAAAGTAAAAATCACACAGGTGATCAAATACCACCAAAAGAAAGCTCTGTTTGTGAGAAAAAAAGGACGTAAATTTCGTTTGGGTACGGCGTCGCATGACCGCGCAATTGTCAGTTAAAGTCGCACAGCCCTGAATTGCAAAAAGTGGCCCAGACGTAAGACAGCAAAATGCTCTAGTGGTAAAGTGGTTAAAACTTCAGATGCAAAAAAACTGTCATTAGTTCATTTAGCCAGTAGCATTGTGGATGTACACAATACCATTCCACGAAATATAAAACAGGCAAAAAAAAAAAAAGGATGACAAATGTGACAGTTAACGTGTGAAAAGTACACAGTGATGGTGGTGTACTTTTATATTATTAAAAAAAAATAATAATAATTAAACATACACTCGTCAGTTGTGTGAATATACACTGTACTTATTTCTTTGCCACTTCCAGAGAGCAATAGATTTATAGGATATGAGCAAAGCTGCAAACAGCAAGAAAGCATTAGGAAGTGTGAACTTTCTTTTCACATACAAGTGAGATATACAAGGCTGTCATGTATACAAGTGACAATTCAAAAGGATAAACAATGCTGTTAAATATGAGGGCAGGTTCAAATTGAGAATTTACTGGTAGTAAAGCCACATAAAATTTACATCTGCAATAAAACCTAGCAATTTTTAGGAAGTCTTTAAATTGTAATATCATGACAAGAAAAAAAATATATATCATATTTGTAAGTAGCAAGTGATATTCAAGAAAATGGCATTATGCATTTAATATACACACACATACATTAAATAAATTATATTTTATATATATATATATATATATATATATATATATATATATATATATATATATATATATATATATACACATACAGTGTTACACACACACACATTAAATAAATATATATACATACAGTGTTACACACACACACATTAAATAAATATATATATATATATATATATACATATACATACACACACACACATTAAATAAATTATATTATATATATATATATATACACACACACACACACATTAAATAAATTATATTATATATATATATATACACATACATACATACATATATATATATATATATTATATACATACATATACACACACACTTTTAGAAGCATGTCCAACAGGCGAGGTATTTTATTCAGTGTAAGGCACAGGTCATAGTGTCTACTGTAACCTTAGACATCCATATCCCCCATGTGCATTAACCTGAGGGCCTTGCTTCAGAAGAATGTACTGTATATAGAGGTTAGCATTGAGAGCTCCTCCTGATGTGCTACACACAACCTTGCATTGTGACCACACAACAGGTAATTTTCAGGCAATTTCTGCTTTTACAGAGCTCAGAAAAAAGATCAAAAGATTAAAGCGACCTACAACCAGCAATATGGATTATTTCAGTTCTAATAGAAAGTGCAGGTGGCAGTCAGCCTTGATCCAGCCAGGCGTTGTTGACAAAGAGGTTGATATTGCTTTAAAATTACCATGTTTATTATCAGCATTACACATAGACTGCAAGGTAAATAAGATGAATAAGGTAAATGAGGTAAATAACAAACCCCCATAGTTTGGAGGTAAAAAAAATACATGTTTATGCACTCTAGGGGACAATTAGGTCTGATAAGGTCAGCATTAGAATCAATTTAGATGTAATTTGTGGCTTTTCAACCAGGTGAATAAAAATCAATGATTTAAAAAAAAAAAAAAAAAAAATATCAGATCTTTTTTTTTTTTATTATTTAAACCAGATTTTTTTTTATTTTTTTTATCAAATGTATTTTAATAAAATGCTTTTGGAGTAAAATCTATCTAAGGATAGTTTTCTTTTTAAGATTCATTAATAATTGTGTTTATTCAGCATGAAAGGGAGCTTTGTTATGTAGCATGAGGCTGTATATTCTGCAATATTTACATTATTTGGTAAACTCATTCAATGAATCCAAGCTCTTCTAGCTGAGATAACGTGCACTGCATTGATGCATTCCATACTTGCCAACTGTCCCTTTTTTCCTGGGACAGTCCCTGCAAATAGGAGCCTGTCCCAGGTAATTTACATTGTCCCTGGAAGTGCCTGTTAATCGGGCTGTACATAAATGATACACAGAAGTAGTGCAGCTGAATGGGAGAATTATTCCAACTCTGCTATTGTGGCCTTAAGTTTGTAAATTCCCTTTTTAATTTCCTGTAATTCTCTCTATATTGAAGTAGACTCTATAATCTGATAAATAGGCGAGATTAATTATGCAGAGTGGGCGGAGCTTCGGGGAAGTGGGTGTGGTAATTGATAGCTGTGCTGCATAGTGTCCCTGGAAATTTTTTTTAAATGTTGGCAACTATGGCATTCACACAATTTCACAGTAACCATGAGATAAAACAACGTTCAGGAATATTCCTTTATCCCATTATTTGCAAATCTACAGTATGTACAAACTGTATGATTGAATCAGTTCTGATATCGCTGTTTTACAAACCTGACAGCTTATTATTCTAAATAGGAAACCTTCATTTTGTTTGCAAATATTAAATATTCTAACTACCAGCAAGAATAAGTCCTTACATTTAAAAGCACCTGTCATTTCAGATCCATCATGGCAACGCCTGTTAGTGGGGAACCACTCACTTGCTCCTGCTACTTCCCTCACCTTGTTGTGTCACTGCCACATCACCAGCCATCCTATTAAAGTGAATGGGACTGTTGGTGAGTCAACATCGGGAAGGAGGAGGAGCCACTGCAGGATAGAGATGACAGTTGCGCTTTAAAAATGATGATTTAAATCAAGCCTTTTAACTAGTGATTTAAAGTGGAGTTCCGGACTATTTTGCAACTTTAGTGATTCCTGGAGTGCTCACTATGCTGATTAACAATTGGGCATTTTCAATTTTTTTCGGGGGTCCCTTCCCTTATTTTCAGGGCATTTTTGGTTGTACTTCCTCCTTCTCCCCCCTCTGTGGCCACAGCCACCGACATAACTTCCGCCTTTGCATTGCATCCTGGGAGCGGTTTGTCATCACTCCCAGGAGGCTGGAATCAGGAAGAACTCCCAGAACACGCCCTGGAATCAGGAAGAAGGACACAGCAGATTACACTGCGGCTTCAGATGCCCACGTCTAAGATGGCCACGCCCAGACAGCGTTTTTAAAAGTAAGATTTTGACAAAAATCCAATATTGTACACCTTGTAAGTATGAGAATAGCGGTTCTGTAAAGGGCGATGGATTAGTATTATAGGGGTATTTTTAGTTAAAAAAGGTATTTGAGGCCGGAACTCCGCTTTAAATTGGGATTGTGATCACCCTGCTTTTCAATAAAGTTCAAGCGAAAAACAAAACTGTGCATTGCGCCAGGATCAGCGCACCTGCACTGTATTTGCCTAGTGCACGCCAATAACCGTGCAAGGCTTGGAGCCATGTCAGGCCCTTCAAGGTCAGGAACTTTCAGACTTCAAGTGACTTCCCACCTTCCTAAGATGTCAGACATGGAGAAAGTATATTTATAAAGCAGTGAACCTCACATTTACCAAACTTTTTCTGCAGATAATTCTCTGCATGCAGAGAGATTTTTTTTTTTTTTTCAAATTGTGGCAGACAGCAACAATGTTGACAAATAGAAAGAACCGCTAACGACTAACCCAATTTGAACAAAACGGAACAAAATAATGGGGTGGGCAACTACATGGCAGATGAGGTTTAATGTTGAGAAATGTAAAGTAATGCACTTGGGTGTCAGAAAATGGAAAGCAAGCTACTCACTGGGGGGGGAACCTCTGGGTGAGTCTAGGATGGAAAAAGACCTGGGGGTACTGGTGGACAACAGACTTGGCAGTGGAATGCAATGCCAAGCTGCTGCAAGCAAAGCCAACAGAATACTGGGATGTATAAAAAAGAGGATTCACTCCAGAAATAAAGAGATTATTCTCCCGCTCCCCGCTCTACAAGACTCTGGTCCGGCCACATCTGGAGTATGCTGTCCAGTTCTGGGCACCGGTCCTCAGGAAGGATGTGCTGGAACTGGAGAGAGTCCAGAGAAGGGCAACAAAAATAATTAGGGGAATGCAGAACATCAGCTATGAGGAAAGACTACAAGCACGGAACTTATTCTCTCTGGAGAAGAGACGATTGAGGGGGGATATGATATCAATGTACAAATACTGTACTGGCGACCCTAGCATAAGGAACAAACTATTCAGAGTAAGGGAATACAATAAGACACGTGGCCACTCACTAAAACTAGAGGAAAAACGGTTTAACCTTAAAATACGTAGCGGGTTCTTCACTGTCAGAGCAGTAAGGATGTGGAATTCTCTTCCACAAGCAGTAGTATCAGCAGGGAGCATAGATAGTTTCAAAAAACTATTAGATGGGCAGCTTAAAGACCACAACATACAGGGGTATACAATGTACGGTTAGCAGCAAACACACACACACATCATAGGTTGAACTGGATGGACTGATGTCTTTTTTCAACCTCACTAACTATGTAACTATGTAATTTTCCAGACTAAAAGGCAATAAAAAGATGAGTACTGATTTGTTGTCTTATCATAAAAATTCTACAAAGCACAAACATAAAATATTTTATTCTCCTTAAAACCAGAAGTACAATGAAAGCCAGCCGTATGAGGATCAAAATTTGGCCAGTTCGGCAAGGACCAGGCAAATTTCAATGCATGTATAGGCAGGGAGGTTGTACAGAAGTGGATCGAATGATTGACTTCTGTACAATCGTCCTGTCCGATTATCCCCACTCAATCAGTGCTGCAGGATACTGCCTGTAGTGCTGAACAGTGTATTCTGATGGCGTGGAAGACTCCACATTGCCAGAATAAAATAGCTCAGTTGGGAGGATTTCACACAGTGTGTAGAGAAAGGAATCGAGTCAGTTTTTTTTGTTCAACCCAATGGTTAAATGCAAAAAACTTTCTCATCTATGGGCTGCCTAAGAGCTCCGGTATGAAACACATTCAACTATTCTTGTGAACCTGGTACCACTGCACTTCAAAAACCTCCGGGCCCAGCCACACTGTTGTGTTTTCATGTGCTGCAGTGCCGTGTGTTTGGAAAAATATGACATGCCCATTTTTTCTGCATTTTAGTGCATTGGGAACGGAAACCCACAGAAGTCAATGGCAACGCATATAAATGAATTTTAATACATTGGAAACATGTATTGAGAAACCTTGGTCAAGGGCTGTTAACCCTATTCACTCCTAATTCTTAATTTATCAATGCACATCAATAACGCATGATAATGCACATTGGAAACGCATGTTTATGCATGCTCTACTGAACACTAAAAAAAGAAACACAGCTCAACGTACATGTATATATCTAAATGGGCCCTAAAGTGGTTGTAAAGGCATAACGTTTTTTACCTTCATGCATGGAGGTAAAAAACTTTCTGTGTGCAGCTCCCCCTCAGCCCCTGTTATACTTACTTGAGCCCCACATCGATCCAGTGATGTGCATGAGAACAGCAGTTATCCCGGGTCTCTTCCTCGTCATTGGCTGAGATAGCAGCGGGAGCCAATGGCTCCTGCTACTGTCAATCACGGCCAGTGAGCCAATTAGGAGAGAGAGTGGGGACAAACAATGCTCCCTGTGTGAATAAACACACAGAGCAGGGGCTCGGAAGCGTACCTGGTCTGGAGCCCCCATATAGCAAGCGGCTTGCTGGGGGGCACTCAGCAGGAGGGAGGGGTCAGGACAGCCAGTGGGAGAAGAGGAGCCCCGGGGCAAAACCACTGCACAGAGCAGGTAAGTATAATATGATGGATACATATATATATAAACCTGCCTTTAAGGCCTCATTCACACCTGAGCATTTCCATTTACTGAAGTTTTTTTTTTTTTTTTTTTTTTTAAGCTTTTTACAAGCATTTTAGAAGTGTATTACAAGCATTTTACAGATTCTGGCGATTTTGTTTAGCCAATAGAAAGCACTAGGGGGAGGAGAGGGAGGGGAAATTAGGGGTGGAGATCTGCTATTTGAGCAAAAAACGCTCATAAAAAGCGCAACTCAGGCGTTTCTATTGAAGTCTATGGGGCCAAAAAGGCTTGTAATCTGCCAAAAGGGAGCTTGTGTACTTTTCTGAGCTTCAGGTGTTTTGCTTCAGGTGGGAGAACCCTCAAAATTGATCAGGGGCCATTGAAATAAATAAGACTTGTCTTGTTGAGCGTTTTAGAGGTACAAGCTTCAAGTCGAAAATCGATCAGTTGTGAACGGGGCTTTATATCACTTTATAGAATACAGCATTTCATATTCCTGATATGTGCCTACTGTACCATGTACTTGTGCGTGAAAGTATCCTGTTCTCCTTGTATTGCTTCCTTTGTGTGGAATCCCTGGTGTTCCTGCCAGTTCCTCTCTTTCCTATTAAAAACTGACCACACTAAGCAGAACAAACTGTGATCAGTTATCTGGGTGTGCTGGGAACTCAGCCTGCTCTCCGTCAAAGATCAGACTTGTCTTGACAGCCCTCCTTGTAAAGCTATTCACTGGAAAGACCAGTGGGCTGCTGCTTCTCCTCCCCCAGCTCCTATGCAGCTGAGGACAGAGGGTATGTGATCACTTATAAAGAAGGGGAACAAAAAAGGTAATAATAATGTTATATATATATATATATATATATATATATATATATATATAAAAACACACACACGTTTTCTCTTTCATTTCTATACTGAATATTATTTTTTAAAGGGTGAGGGTTTACAAATATTTTAAACTTTGTTTTATATTGTTACGGAAATCCAGTTTCCAGCTGTGTATTAATATTACCCAATGAACAGATTGTAAAGCTCCGCGGAGCTGGAGAACATGAAAAACAGAAAATAAATGACGGGAGACAGAACCTCTCAGAGAAGTCATTTTGAGCCATTCCGCCTGGTTCTATATTAAGAAAAAACTGATTTACGTTATAGACCTGTTTTTCAAGAAGAACAGGCTTTCTTTAGCAGGGAAATCAACTTTATTGAACAATGTTTCCCAAGTGCAGAAATCAGTACATTGTGAACAGGCAGCACAGTACACAGCACTAGGGTGCCTGGTTCAAATCTTGGCCAGAACACCATCTGCATGGAGTTTGCATGTCCTCCTTGTGTGTGTTCTGGTTTCCAAAGACATGCTTGTAGGTGAATTGGCCCTAATGTACAGTAAGTGTGTGCGAATTGGCTGGGCTTATGTGATCACATTCTACATGGTGGTCCCAAGCAAATGCAAATAGGGAGGGTCAAGGAAAGACTTGGTGACCAACTTTTCACAAAAAAATGTTGCCAAGAACATTCTATGAAAAAGTCTCTAAAGCAGGGGTGGGGAACCTTTTTTTCTGCCAAGGGCCATTTGGATTTTTGTAACATCATTCGGGGGCCGTACAAAATGTATGCATAAATGTAATAGGCATTGCTTTGCGGCAAAAAACGCTGTAAAAAATTGCGTACCTTTGAGGCCACAAAAGTGTGAAAGGGGCCTTCAGTAATCAAGGTATAGCGTGCCCCCTTTCAATGCAGACTGACCACAGGGTGCCCCCTTTCAATGCAGACTGACCACAGGGTGCCCCATTTCAATGCAGACTGACCACAGCGTGCCCCCTTTCAATGCAGACTGACCACAGCGTGCCCCCTTTCAATGCAGACTGACCACAGGGTGCCCCCTTTCAATGCAGACTGACCACAGGGTGCCCCCTTTCCATGCAGACTGACCACAGCGTGTCCCCTTTCAATGCAGACTGACCACAGCGTGCCCCCTTTAAATGCAGACTGACCACAGGGTGCCCCCTTTCAATGCAGACTGACCACAGGGTGCCCCCTTTCAATGCAGACTGACCACAGCGTGCCCCCTTTCAATGCAGACTGACCACAGCGTGCCCCCTTTCAATGCAGACTGACCACAGCGTGCCCCCTTTCAATGCAGACTGACCACAGCGTGCCCCCTTTCAATGCAGACTGACTGACCACAATGCAGAGTGAACAGCGTGCCAAGCCCCAGTGCACTTGACTTACCTGTTGTAGCGGCGGCTTCCTCTCTTCAGTCCCCGCGTCTCTTCGAGTCCTCCCGCGTCCCACCTCCTCCTCGGCCAATGGCATTGGCCAAGGAGGAGGAGGATCCGTGAGACAGTAGCGAATTTTAATTCGCTATTGTCACACAAATGGGCGGGCTCGAGGCGCACTGCTCTGCGCCACGGGTCCACCCTTTTCGGAGATTCACAGTGTCAGAACGGAGCCATCAGCTCCCTCTGACACAGCGGCACGGGGGGGCGGACAGAACGATTGTGCGGGCCGCATGCAGCCCGCGGGCCGGAGGTTCCCCACCCCTGCTCTAAAGTGTAGAGGCAGACATGCTGTGCAGACAGCTAGCGGAGAGTTGGATCCAAATGAACGCTCGACACACACAGCTTACATTCACTATGGCAAACTCCTCAATTTGGCTGCACCTTTAAACCTGCTAGGTACCATTACCTAAATGGGAAAATCCTTGTATGTTTTTAATGAGGACTGGCTTAAAAAAAAAAAAAAAAAAAAATCCACAATCAAACTGAGAACACATATCACCAATTGTCTGCTTCATACACGTACCTACTCTACCAAGCACAAACATTCATTTACATTCTCTCATTTTGGCAGCATTGGGTTTTTTTCCTTGCATCAGTGACTTAGAAAAGAAGTTACTCAATCCAGGGAAAATCTAGATTTACAAATTGAAGATATCCTTGTTTACAAAATATATTTATCCTTTATAAACAGGGTGTGTTTCTTCATAGAAACACAAAGTCCTCTTTTAGGCTCCGTTCACATCTAGGCGTTTTGGGGCGTTTTTCTGCTCTAGGATCAGCTCTCAAAACGCCCAACAAGACAAATCCTATTCATTTCAATGGCCCCTGTTCACATCTGAGCGTTTTGACGCTGTATACAAAACGCCCAACGCTCAAAAAAGTACATGAGCTTCTTTTTGGGCAGATTACAGGCGTTTTCCATTGATCTCTATTCAATCTAAAAACGCCTGCACAAAAATCGCGGTAAAAATCGCGGTAAAATCGCGGTAAAAAACGCCGCAAAAATCGCGGTAAAATCGCGGTAAAAAACGCGCGAAAAACGCTACGCTCAGGTGTGAATGTAGCCTTATGGGAATAGATTATACATACAGTGTGATAGATAGATATATATATATATATATATATATATATCTATCTAATATAAGAGATCAATATATGAAGATCTATGCCCATGACTGAGGACCAACTTTGTTTCTATATAAAAATAATTATATATATATATATATATATATATATATACACACACACACACACATATACATATACACACACACACACACACACACATATTTTATTATTATGCTGATGATGTCATAGAAACAAAGCTGGCCCTCCTGTATGGGCAAACATTTTGTAAATATATATATATATATATATATATATATATATATATATATATATATATATATATATATATATATAT
The DNA here is from genome assembly GCF_965119305.1 of Pelophylax lessonae. Lineage (NCBI taxonomy): Eukaryota > Metazoa > Chordata > Amphibia > Anura > Ranidae > Pelophylax > Pelophylax lessonae. Next base: position 261,293,928 of record NC_138770.1, on the reverse strand, counting down.
ATATATATATATATATATATACATATTAAAATCTATACCCATACATGAGGACCAACTTTACTTTCTTTTTTTTCAGAAGTAAAGTTGGTGGCCATTTATGGGCACAGATTTAACACCTAATTGCTTATTGACTGAGTCATTTATTAGACAGGGATCAGTTTTATCCGAGGGGAAAATTAACTCTTCTTTTTAGACGTATATTTGGACTACTGAATAGAGACATGAAGGGTCACTAGAGTTTTATTTTTTTAATTCTTTTTTGCGCTTAAAGCAGCATTCAACCCAAAAGCAAACATTTACTATATTGCAGCTTCCCAGTTCTTAGATGCGTTGGCTGCATTTGTTTTCTTTTTTTAGGCTTTCTTCTCTTTATTTTCCCCTGGTGATGTAGCCAGTAAGAGTCCATTCACACTAATACGACTTGGTCAGACTGACAAGTCGTGCACTGTCGCGGTCCATAGTGTAGTACAGGAACGGTTCTAATAGCAGCGACACAAGTCGCTCCGACTTAGAAAAAGGGTCCTGTACTACTTCGGGGCGACCTGGAGCGACTTGCATAGACATTCATTTTATGAAGTCCGTGCAAGTTGTGCCGAAGTTGCGCTGCACGCGATTTCACAGGTCGCCCCCTAAGTCGTGCCGCTTCAGTGTGAATGGACTGTTAGTTTGTTTTTCATCATAACAAGCTGCGCTGCAGATGTAGCAGTTACGGGGATGAGAGAAACTATTTACCATTGGCAGGCGTGTTTACAATGATCATCTTTTATTTATGGTATGTAAAACCTTTTTCTCTAAAAAGGAAAATAACTGTCCACTAACTGCTTATAAAGTGTGAGCTAGAGCTTGGCTTCAATGTGTTAGTGTATTTCAATCCGCTAGCACATCTAGGGCAGCCTATGCATGATTCATTTTTGTTTTTTTTGTTTATGTTCAAATAGCGGGCTAAATGGAAAAAAATGACCAGATTCCCCCATCCACACATTGGAGGAAGGGAGAATGCTCCCTGGTGAATCACTGTATTCTAACAGTGGGAAGACTTCCTCCGCCATCAGAATACACTAATCAGTGCTGCAGGCTATAGCCAGCAGTGCTGATCACACAGGGAAAACCTAAGGGTCCTTTCACACGGCCGCTCCATGTGTCCGCAAATCATCCTATTTTTTTGCGGATGATTTGCGGACATAATGTAAGTGAATGGCACTGCGAATGTCAGCGGAATACCATCCGCTGACATCCGATTTTCCTCCTTTCAGTTCTGTTCCGTTTTTTCGAATGGAACAGAACCCCATTTTTTCTTCTGTGTAAAAAACGGAAAGGAAGGAAAATCGGATGTCAGCGGTGTCATCCGCTGACATCCGCAGTGCCATATACTTACATTATGTCCGCATATCATCCGCAAACGGATAGGATGATATGCGGGCACACGGAGCGGATGACACAAATGTCATCCGCTCCGTGAAAAAAAAAAGTCCCGCAGCGGACTAAAGCAGCGGAGCGGCCGTGTGAAAGGACCCTAAGGCCCCTTTCACACAGGCGGACCGTTCAGATCCGCCTGTCAGTTTTTTTGGCGGATCTGAACGGTCCCCCCATGTATCTCTATGGGGCATCGGATGTCAGCGGAGACATGTCCACTGACATCCGATCCGTCAAATCTGGACGGATGGAAACCCTGGAAATCTGGATCGGATGAGAACGGGCCGATGGTCCGCTCCCATCTGATTTCCCCCATAGAGATGCATGGGCATGGGAAACTGACAGCTGTGTCTCCGCACACAGAGCGGAGACACAGCTGTCATCCTCCTGCTCAGCGGGGGATCGGCGGATCGATCCCCGCTGAGAAAAACGGACTCCGTCTGACGGACTGAGTGTGTGAAAGGAGCCTAACAGAGCAGCTTTACAGATGTTGATCAGTAGATTGACTTGTCTACAACCACAGTGCTCAAACCTGAACTGAAAAGTGGCTGATCCCTGCTGAACTGGCTAATTTACGGCCAATTTAACACTACCCAGACTGAAAAATACTGCTGTGCCTCCTGTGCTTCTTCCTACAGAGTGCGGCCACAGGGGGTGTGTTACTGGCCAGATCACCAGGTGAAAACAGAGGGAAGAAAGACTAAAAAAAAAGAAAACAAATGCAGCCACCACATCTCTGGATTGGTAAGCTGCAATATATTCCATTTTTGGATGTGTGGTGAATTCTGCTTTGGGTGTATAGTTGTGAATGAAAGTTGTTGTGTACTAGGTGTAGTAGTAGAGGAATATAGTAGATAGTATAGTGGTGTGGGGCCTATGGTAGTAGGTGCCAGTGTCAGGTATGTGGTCAGTGATTTGCCAGCTATGTAGGATGTGGAGGTGAGATGAGTAAATGGAGATGTAGAACACTAGCGCACAGGTCGTGCTGTTGCAAGGCTTGTGATGTGATCACCATGGAAACCAGGGTAGTAATGAAGACGGATGGGTCAGTATATAGAGATGACAGGTGTATATGGCGCCCCCTCCCCTCCTATAGTTCATCAGTTAGTACCCGCTCAGCAGTACATACCCTAGCTCCTGCAGATGCTGTGCCGCCTCCTCCTCCCTCCAGCTGACTGCAGGCTCAGCCTCCCTGCCTCAGCACTGCTTTTCCCATAGAGCCCACATGTTGCCATCCGTTGGCCAATCCTCTGCCAGCCGCCCACACCCCCGCCGCCTATTGGCCGCCAGCTCCGCTCTATCTCTCTGACTTCCGCTCCCTATTTGACAAGCCGCATGTTTGTTATGACAGGCGGAGGCCGCGCATAGACTCTCGGGAAGTGTAGTTCCTAGGCCCGAACGCAGTGGCGCTCTTCAGCCCGCAGACGACTACACATCCCGCCGTCCCTGCCGCCGTCTCCTCCGTATGTGGTAGGCACGCCCCCTCGAAAGGTAAACTCGGCCGACTAATTCCGGGCAACGCCTTACTTCTTCTTCAGGACGGCGGACACTTCCTAGAGCGGACTTCCGGTGCCAGGGGAAGCGAGAGCGGAGCCGGAGGACTAAGCCGGGGGGGGTCGCCGAGCCCGCTGGCCGGATCACAGGTACGAGGCTCCCCTCTGACCATTGCACTGGCCGCTGCTGGCTAATTCTAATCCTGCCCAGGCCTGGAGATGTCTGCTAATCCCTGCCGGCCTCACCGCAACCCGGCCTTTACTCCAATGCCTGGCAACACTACAGTCCTTCCTGACATAGGCCAGGCCTCACTGTATCACCGCACACCACAGCCAGGATAGCGACACCATACCTATCTACCCTCAGCCTCTGCTGGCTACTCCAGGGAGGATAGACTGGAGGAATAAGACAGAGGGGGGGAGGGAGTAAAGCCTGGGGGAATAAGACTGAGGGGGAAAGGGGGTACAGCCTGGAGGACTAAGACATGAGGGGGGTACAGCCTGGAGGACTAAGACATGAGGGGGGTACAGCCTGGAGGACTAAGACATGAGGGGGGTACAGCCTGGAGGACTAAGACGTGAGGGGGGTACAGCATGGAGAACTAAGACATGAGGGGGGTACAGCCTGGAGGACTAAGACATGAGGGGGGTACAGCCTGGAGGACTAAGACATGAGGGGGGTACAGCCTGGAGGACTAAGACATGAGGGGGGTACAGCCTGGAGGACTAAGACGTGAGGGGGGTACAGCATGGAGAACTAAGACATGAGGGGGGTACAGCCTGGAGGACTAAGACATGAGGGGGGTACAGCCTGGAGGACTAAGACATGAGGGGGGTACAGCCTGGAGGACTAAGACATGAGGGGGGTACAGCCTGGAGGACTAAGACATGAGGGGGGTACAGCCTGGAGGACTAAGACATGAGGGGGGTACAGCCTGGAGGACTAAGACATGAGGGGGGTACAGCCTGGAGGACTAAGACATGAGGGGTTACAGCCTGGAGGACTAAGATATGAGGGGGGTACAGCCTGGAGGACTAAGATATGAGGGGGGTACAGCCTGGAGGACTAAGATATGAGGGGGGTACAGCCTGGAGGACTAAGATATGAGGGGGGTACAGCCTGGAGGACTAAGACATGATGGGGGGGTACAGCCTGGAGGACTAAGACATGATGGGGGGGTACAGCCTGGAGGACTAAGACATGATGGGGGGGGGGTACAGCCTGGAGGACTAAGACATGATGGGGGGGGGGTACAGCCTGGAGGACTAAGACATGATGGGGGGGTACAGCCTGGAGGACTAAGACATGATGGGGGGGGGGGGTACAGCCTGGAGGACTAAGACATGATGGGGGGGGGGGTACAGCCTGGAGGACTAAGACATGATGGGGGGGGGTACAGCCTGGAGGACTAAGACATGATGGGGGGGGTACAGCCTGGAGGACTAAGACATGATGGGGGGGGGGTACAGCCTGGAGGACTAAGACATGATGGGGGGGGGGTACAGCCTGGAGGACTAAGACATGATGGGGGGGGTACAGCCTGGAGGACTAAGACATGATGGGAGGTACAGCCTGGAGGACTAAGACGTGAGGGGGGTACAGCCTGGAGGACTAAGACGTGAGGGGGGTACAGCCTGGAGGACTAAGACGTGAGGGGGGTACAGCCTGGAGGACTAAGACATGAGGGGGTTACAGCTTGGAGGACTAAGACATGAGGGGGGTACAGCCTGGAGGAGAGAGGCTGGGGGAATAAGACAGGGGAGAGAGAGGCCGGGGGAATAAGACTGGAAGAGGGGCCGGGGGAATAAGACGGGAGGAGGGGAAGAGGGGCCGGGGGAATAAGACGGGAGGAGGGGAAGAGGGGATGGGGGGGAGGGGCCAGGGGACTAAGACGGGAGGGGGGGAATAAGACGGGGGGGAGGGGGAACAGGGGCTGGGGGACTAACACGGGGGGAGGGGAAGAGGGGACGGGGGACTAAGATGGAAGAGGGGCAGGGGGACTAGGGAGGGGGGAAGAGGGGCCGGGGGACTAGGGAGGGGGGGGAAGAGGGGCCGGGGGACTAAGACGGAAGGGGGGGAAAGAGGGGCCACGGGAATAAGACGGAAGGAGGAGGGGGGGAGAGAGGCGGGGGGAATAGGACGGGAGGGGAAGGGGGAGAGAGGCAGGTATCTAGAATAGGTGAGGAGAAGCTGGGGGAATAAACCGGAGGCTGGAGGAAAAGCCAGTGGGGAGGGGGGGGGTTAGGCCTCTGTTTACTTAATGCTGCGTAGATCCAGAGGCTACCTACCCTGAACATCTGGTTTTCACTCCATGGAGGATATAAACTCCGCCTACCTGCTATGGGCTTCTATTGTTTTTTCATGATTACACTGCACAGAGGATAGACCCCACTGCCTTCCCTGGGCCTCTGTTTACTCCATGGAGCAAAGCTACAGAGGCTACCTACCCTGAGCATTGTATCCCCTCCATGGAGCAGACACGGCATATCTGACCTGGGCTTCTGGTGGTCACCCACTCCTGCTTGTAAAGACCTAAATCTGCCTGTCCTGGGCCTCTAATGGTTCTTCAGTCCAAGGAGAATGGAGGATAGACATATATTCTACCTGTCTTGGCTTTTGGTACTCATCCACTGGATAGACACACAGCCTATATGCTTGGGATTTTGGTATTCACTCCAAGCTGGATATGCAGGGCCTACCTGCCCACAGGCTTCTGGTGGATTTCAGGCAGAATAGATACAGAGGCTACCTGCTAGTATCCACTCCATGGAAGATAGCCACAAAGCCTTCCTGCCCTGGGCTTCTGCTCACTCCATAGAGCATAGATGCACAGCCTACCTACCCTGAGCTTCTGTTGTTCAATCTGCAGTTGGGGGGGGGGGGGGGGGGAGAGCAGTTTCTCAATGCTGGATTGAGACAGAGGCTACTTACCCTGAACTTTCGCCTATCTGCCATGGGCTTCTGGTGCTCACTTATTGGAGGATAGATACAGAGGCTACCTAACCTGGGCTTTTGGTGTCTACTCCATGCAGGGGAGGGGCTTGATGGGACTTGCTGCAGTTGCCCCCTCTCTGCATGGAGGATAGACACACAGCTTACCTGCCTTGGGCTTCTGGTGGTTTCTCACTCCTGGTCAAATAAACAACCTCTACCTGCCCACCTACCTGTTTCTGCTTTTTTTTTTTTGCGTTCCATGGAGGATAGACATAAATTCTTTTGTTCATGGCTTGGAGGATATAGCAAGACAAAAAATTGGGACTTTAAAGGCAATCACAAAGAGTAAAACGTATACATTTATTTATAACAGGATAAAATGGATCATGAGATCAATCTATACAAAAGATAAGAACAGACAACATTTTACAATAGTGTAAAAACATTGATAAAGTTGCATGGATATGAAGCCATGTGTATAACATTAAATTGCACATATACTGTGAGGGTATATGATGAAAGATGAGGAAATCCTCCAACCCGACGCGTTTCAGGCGAGTGCCTTTCTTCAGGGGTATACAGATGGAGAGTATTGATTTCCAAGTAGCTGTAGAAGGCGACAAGGGAGTCACAGCAGATTAAATACAAAGGAGTAGCTGTAGGATGGTGTATGTAGATGGAGCTTGACTGCCAAGAGACGCGGGAGGAGTCCCGCACTTTCCCCCCTCACGAGTTTCAGAGAGAATGCCAATGGAGTAGGCCGATGTGGCATCCAGATCTGTATGAGTGGGCCGGAGGAGGTAATGCTCCAGAGGTTTTCCATAAAGTTCCAACGGGGTCTTGTAAGGTTCCAATGAGATCCAAGGGTCAAGGTGTATCAACACAGAGGAGGGCTGTAGAGACAGATGGTCCTCCCAGAGGTCATATAGCGGTGGATGGGCCCAAATGCCAGATCTGGGTAGAGATGCAATAGAATGTCCCAATGGCTAACAGCGGCGGGCTTGGAAGATAGATACAGCCTACACACTTGGGCTTTTGATATTCACTCCAGGCTGCACTTAAGGTCTACCACAAGGCTTCTGGTGGACCTCAGGCAGGATAGATACAGAGGCTACCAGCGCTGGGCTTTTGGTGGTTTTCCACTCCATGGAGGATAGATGTGCAATCTACTTGACCTGGATTTGTTGTAACCTACTCCTGGTAGTGAAGACGCACACACTACATGCCTGGGCTTCTAGTTGTCATCCACACCAGCTAGACTAAAACAGTCTACCTACCTGGTGTATATGCTACTGATGGGAAAAGGTATTCAGCAGTTTATTTTTTACTAAAACTATTGCATTTCCATGTTCTGTGTACTGTGGGAGACCAGATCTAGTAAATGCCGGCTCCTGGGTTTAGTAAAACGTTGTCCACCCACTGTTTTAAATCAGGGGTGTATAATTAATGGGGAATTCAGGTGCCAGCAGGATTTTTGTTTTTAGGAGAAATCTACATGAACTGCAAGAAAAGAAGCAGAAAGGTTAGGCCCCAGCTGTCATTTTGTTAAGGATCATTGGCTGCCTGGCTCCTGGGATTTGTCCGGCTTTGCTTTATATGTCCCTATTCCTGCTAATCTGTGTGAATGTTCAGGTCAGATCATTGCAAACTCACTGGTGCCTAGGCCAAGAGATAGGTAAGAGAAATGCGTGACAGGAGGGTTGATGCAGCATTTTTGTATGAGGGCCTTGTAGAGTTAAGGTTATGGTGGATTAAGTAGAGTTAGTAGTTGTTTGACTTTAGAATGCCTTTGTGGTTTATGGATACCATTAGCTGTCAACTGATTTACTTGTTGACTGGAGTCGGTGATTAAAGAAAACCAGTTATGACTGGACTTCTCTCCCTAATTTTCACATTATCATAAATAAGCTAGCTTATGTAGGATTTACATTTTTATTTTATTTATGTTTACTCTGTTTGAAGGAAATCAAAGAAGGACTAGTACAGGGGTAGACAACCTTATGGAGGTGGAGATCTACTTGAACAACATGAGAGAAGTCAAAGATAACGAGCACAGTGTCGCCTCCTCACAGCTTAAGTTAAACCTTTCATTGCCATACTATCTTTTTGCAATTGCGTGCATTGCACAGCACTCCTGGGTTTAAATCAGGTGGTGAGGAGACAACCTATTGCCTCACCACCTGTCCAACACAATTGGATTGCTTTTCAGAGGCGCTCCAGTGCCTACTGCACTTGTGAATGAGCTCTTAGTTGCATTCGGCAGCGGCACCCTTAGGGCTCGTTCACATGTAAAGTTGGATCGGTGGTAAAACTTTGCAGTTGGGTTGTGGTTTTACTGCCCCCAAACCTTGCCCCCTTTAGCTGCTGATGAGGCAGCAGCCAAAGGTGTACACATGCTGCAGCAGGAATTAAGCCCCCGTTGCTTTTGGTGGGTGCTACCGCTTGCCAATCGGCACCTATTCAAGTAAATGGGGCCACTCTAAATTGGAATATCATCAAAAAATTAATTTATTTTAAGAAATTAAACTTATTGTAAAGTCTTGTTTAAAAAACAAAAAAACCTAATGTAATTATACTTACCTGCTCTATGCAATTCGGTTTTGCCCCGAACAGCCCGTATCCTCCCCTTCTCAGGTCCCTTCCTCCTGTTGAGTGTCCCCACAGGAAGCAGCTTGTTGAGGGGTCACAGTTCCCTGTGTGCATCCTCTCTTCTGATTGGCTGAATGATTTTGATAGCAGCAGGAACCAATCGTACCGCACTGTTCTCTCGGCCAATGAGGGGAGTCCCAGGCAGCTTAGACACTCCTGCTACATCGCTGGATAAAGATGGGCTCAGGTAAGTATTAGGGGGCTGAGGGGGGCTGAGGGGAGCTGCTGCACACAGGTTTTTTTTTTTTTTTATCCCAATGCATTAAGATAAAATAAAAAATAAAAATCTGCCTTTGCAATTACCCTAATTTAAAAAGTGAAACTCGTATATTTTATATAGATGTGTTACACGTAGAGTGATATATTTCATGCTTTTCTTTCTTTTAAAGCGGAGTTCCGGCCACGAAAAAGTTTTTTCAATAAAAATACCCCCGGGACAGTCAGGGCTAGTAAATTCCACAATGGATATCCTCTGTACTGTCCCGGGTCACACTTACCTTTTTAGAAGAAATACTTACCTTTTAAAATTTCTTCTCCAGCACTGCCATCTCCGGTGCGGGCGCGTCATCCCTCCACAGTTCCTGGGCATGCCCAGAAGCTGTTTAGAAGGGAATGACACGTCCGCACCGGAACTGACGAGCGGGGCCGGTGCAGGCGCATTGATTCCTGGGAGCGATGAAGTTCAGCTCCCAGGAATCAATGCAAAGAGGAAGTGACGGAGCGGGCCGTGGCCACAGAGGGAGGAAGTGGAAGAAAGGTGAGTATATTTTTCTTCAATAACAAGGTAAGTAAACAAAAAAAAAAAAATTGTAACTATCCATTTATTTTTCAGGTGACGAAAAGCAAGCAGATGGCCCAAAATCCACTATGCCGATTTTGTGGCCAGAACTCCGCATGGGTTACTGTATCAATGCAGCATGGCATTGATGTAATTAGCTTGTGGCACTGCTGAGGTGTTATGGAAGCCCAGGTTGCTGTAATAGCAGCCTTCAGCTGGTCTGCATTGTTGGGTCTGGTGTAGAGCTGCACGATTAATCGGAACAGAATCGAGATCGCGATTCACTCCCCCTGACAATCTTAACATGACACTTGCTCGATTCTTTACATAGCTATGAGGGAGCAGCTGTCAAAAAAAAAAAAAAAAAAAAAGAGCCTCCCGCAAAAGCCTATCAGCATTAGTCTCCCACTGAACTGCAAACACAAATGCCGGAGGAAGGAAGTTTAACCTCTTAAAGACTAAACCTTTTTCCTACACTTGTTGCTTGCAAGTTAAATCAGTTTATTTTTCCTAGAAAAGTAGTTAGAACCCCCAAACATTTATATATTTTTTTTTTTTTAGCAGAGACCCTGCAGAATAAAATGGTGATTGTTGTAAATTTTTATGTCACACTGTATTTGCGCAGCAGTCTTTCAAACGCAATTAATACACTTTAATTAATAAAAAAAATAAAACAAAACCGTAAAGTTATCCCAATTTTTTTTATAATGTAAAAGATGTTACACAGAGAATCGTGATCTTTATTCCAAGCAAAAAAATCGTGATTCTAATTTTGGCCAGAATCGTGCAGCTCTAGTCTGGTGTATCTCCCTCTCGACAATACCCCACAGATTCTCTATGGGGATTGACTGGCCAGCAAACTTGCCTGACCTAAACAGTGATACTATGATCAATAAACCAGGTGTTGGTACTTTTGGCAGTGTGGGCAGGTGCTAAGTCCCGCTGGAAAATAATCTTTATATCATCGCATCTCCATAAAGCTGGTCAGCAGGGGGAAGCATGAAGTGCTGCCAAAAGTACCAATACCTGGTTTAACGGCCATGGTATGTGCTTTATTGGCCAGCAAACTCACCTGATCTAAACCCCATACAGAATCTGTGGGGTATTATGAAGAGAAAGATGAGACGCCAGACCCAACAAAACAGACAAGCTGAAGGCCGCTATCACAGCAACCTAGATGTCCATAACACCTCAGCAGTGCCAGAGGCCAATCACCTCCATACCGCCCCACATTAATTCATGCAAAAGGAGCCCTGACCAAGTATTGAGTGCATACAATACTGTACATGGACATGCTTTTTGGAAGCCAACATTTCTGTTTTAAAAATCCTTTTTTTTTTTTTTTAATTGGTTTTATGTTATATTCAACTTTTCTGAGATACAGAATTTTGGGTTGTCACTAGCTGTAGGTCATAATCATCAGAATAAAAAAAAAATGCTTGAAATGTATCCCTCTGTGTATAACGCATCTATATAAAATAGAAGAGTTTCACTTATTGAATTACTGAAATTACCTTTTTTTTTTTTTTTTTTTTTTTTTTGAAGATATTCTAATTTTATGAGATACACCTGTACTTCCTTGGCTTCATATGCTGGAAGGCCAGTCTGGGAACCACAGCAATGCAGATTGTACAATCCTTTTAGAGAAAGATGTACATGAACATCAAATACACTGCTCAAAAAAATGAAAGGAACAGTTTGAAAATACATCAGATCTTAACGGGGAAAAATATCATGCTGTATATCTATACTGACGAAAGGTTGCCACAATATTTGAGGGAAATTAAAATGATTAACCTACAGAGGGCTGAATTCAAAGACACCTCAAAAATCAAAGTGAAAAAATGATGCAGCAGGCTAGTCCATTTTGCTGAAATTTTATTGCAGCAACTCCGACTTGTACTCGGTAGTTTGACCCCCAAATGCTTGTATGCATGCCTGACAATGCCGGGTCATGCTCCTAATGAGATGACAGATTGTGTCCTGGGGTTATTTCATCCCAGATCTGGACCAGGGCATTACTGAGCTCCTGAAAAGACTGAGGTGCACACACCTGGCGGCGTAGGATGGACCAAAACACAATGTCCCAGAAGTGTTCTATTGGATTTAGGTCAGGTGAGAGCGGGGGCTATTCAGTGGTGTCAATTCCTTCATCGTCCAGGAACTGGCTGCATACTCGCACATGAGGCCAAGCATTGTCGTGCACTAGAAGGAACCCAGGACCCACTGCACAAGCATAGGTTTCAGACAGTGGGTCCAAGGATTTCATCCTGATACCTAATGGCAGTCAGGGTACCATTGTCTAGCCTGTAGAGATCACTGACCCACCACCAAACCTGTCATGTTGAATGAGTATACAGGCAGCATAATATTCTTCATGGCTTCTCCAGACCCTTTCACGTCTGTCACATGTGCTCGGGGTGAACCTGCTCTTATCTGCGAAAAGCACAGGGCGCCAGTGGCGGACCTGCCAATTCTGGTGTTTAATGGCAAATGCCATTTGAGCGCCACGGTGGCGGGCAGTGAGCACAGGGCCCACTAGAGGATGTCTGGCCCTCAGCCACCCTCATAAAGTCTGTTTCTGACTGGTCAGAGACATTCACACCAGTAGCCTGCTGGAGGTCATTTTGTAGGGCTCTGGCAGTGCTCATCCTGTTCCTCCTTGATCAAAGGAGGAGATATCGGTCTTGCTGATGGGTTAAGGACCTTCTACGACCCTGTCCAGCTCTCTTAGAGTAGCTACTTGTCTCCTGGAATCACCTCCATGCTCTGGAGACTGTGCTGGGAGACACAGCAAACCACCTGGCAATGGCATGTATTGATGTGCCATCCTGGAGGAGTTGTCTGTGCAACCTCTTTAGGGTCCCGGTATCCCCTTATGCAACCAGGAGTGACACTGACCCTAGCCTAATGCAAAACTAGTGAAAACAGAAAAGATGAGTTGGGAATAAAATCTTACTGGCCTCCACCTGTAAAACCATTCCTGTTTTGGAGGTTGTCTCATTGTTGCCCATCTAGTGCACATAGTGTTAATTCATTAACACCAAACCAGCTGAAACTGATTAGCAACCCCTTCTGCTACTTAACCAGGGCTTGACAAACCCCAGGCACCAGGTCGCATTGGCGGCTAGAATTAGCAGCCTAACGACTGGGCTACACTGCAGCAGGTGTCTTGTCCCCAAGCGGCCTGCGGGTGCGTGAACTAAGATGCTGCACCGGCCGGTAATTTAACCACTTTAGCCCCGCTTACATTGAGGCTACTGCGGCAAAGTGCCGCGATCCCGTCCAGCGACGTAGACCTACGTCGCTGGACTCCGCCCCTTGTGGGCGGCGCTCGCGCCGCCGGAGGCTCGCTCCCACTGTGTTCATTCACAGCGGGAGTCGGGCCAGCGGAGGAGCAGCGGCGATTGCCGCTGCTCTGCCCCGATCGTCGGGGATCGAGTCTGGAGATCCGCCCGCTGTGTGTAAACACAGCGGGCGGATCTCCATAGTGACAGGGACTGACAGATCGGAGTGTTCAGCATAGCTGGACATCCGATCTGTCCTTCTGTCACACAGTCACCTCCCCCCCCACACGTCAGTAAGCACCAGGCATACATTAACCCCTCCCTCTCCAATAAAATTAACCCCTTCCCTGCCAGTGTCATTTTTACAGTAACAGTGCATATATATAGCACTGCTTACTGTAGTAATGTCACTGGTACCCCCAAAAGTGTCAAAAATGTCAGTCAAGGGTCCGATCTGTCCGCCGCAATGTCGCAGTCCCGCAAAAAAATCGCAGATCACCGCCATTACGCGTTAAAAAAAAAAAACACCAAAAATGACAGAAATCTTTCCCTTAGTTAGTAAACGCAATAACTTTTGCGCAAACCAATCAAAATACGCTTATTGCGATTTTTTTTTTTTTTTTTTTTTTTTTTTTTTTTTTACTAAACATAGGTAGCATAAAACAAATTGGCCAAAAATTTAAAAAATTTTGATTTTTACATTTTTTTGGGGGGGAATTTCATATAAAAAAATGTGAAAAATATTGTTATTTTTTCAACATAAACGCTCTTTTTTTGTTTATAGCGCAAAAAGTAAAAATCGCACAGGTGATCAAATACCACCAAAAGAAAGTTCTGTTTGTGGGAAAAAAAGGACGTAAATTTCGTTTGGGTACGGCGCCGCACGACCGCGCAATTGTCAGTTAAAGTCGCACAGCGCCGAATCGCAAAAAGTGGCCTGGACGGAAGACAGCAAAATCCTCCGGTGGTAAAGTGGTTAAGCCGCGGCGTTGCGTCCTGCTGTAGGGAGATGATTACATCGGGGAACTGGCACCCTCCTGTGGTGGACAGGGCTTCAACAAGCAGTCACTGGCATCACTGAGGGTTTCCCCTGCCTGTTCTCACTGCTCAGAGAAGAGGTTGAAGATGTTGAGGGCTTGATCTGGCGGCCTGTTCTTACCGGTGAGTAGACAGTGTGGGACAGCTGGTCGGAACAGCCTCAGTTCCATTAACAACCCCACAAAGCTGGAAACCGTTTTTTTATTTGTTTTTTTCCATTAAAATTCTTTATTTTTTTATTCTCTCCCTGTCATGCCACACAGCCGAAGGCACCTTTCACACGGGATGTCGGATCAGGTCTGCCTGTCAGTCTTTCAGGTGAACCTGATCTAACCTTAGTCTCCTCTATGGAGTGGCGGATGTCCACCGCCATCCGATACTTTCGGCCAAAAACAGACAGATGGTGGTCCTACTTTTCATACGTCCGTTGGGCCGGATTGAAATGGGACAGGCAGTTCATTTCCATCCAACTGCCCCATAGAGGAGAGCGGGACTGTGTCCATATTTGCTCTGCATTTTGGAGCGGACAAGACCTGTCATCTGCATGCTCAGCGGGGATTAGAAATCCCCGCTGAACAAGCGGATTCTGTTTAGCGGAGGTGCACGTGTGAAAGGGACCAGATAAATATCCCAGGAGTTTACTTGACTTGATGCTATAATCTGAATAAAAAGTGTTGCTTTGAGTAATTAACAAAATGCGGACTGCAGTGTGGAGCCTGCAGTTTTGCTATGGAGTGCCCTTTGAATGACTAAGCGAATCTAACCACATGAAACGCGTCAACTGTGTCTGTCCTCTGTCTCTAACATTTTTGAACATGATGGATTTTTGAATTTTCAATAAATATATTTTATTAATTTTCACCTTCAAGTCGGAGTGCGGTTCTCTACTTCTAACTACACAGCCCTCTGAATGTTGCTGCGGAGGACCCTGTGATTTGAAAGAGAAGCTGGACACATCGCTTACCAGGCTGTCCTCGTCCTCATGTGTTTTTTCTCTCCCCCACCACTGCTTTCCTTAGTCCCATCATACATTTTTTGTTTCTCCCTCGCTATTCTGTACTCTAAGTATTCTATACTTGGATCAGCTCTACACCTATTGGCTTGTTTGTGCTGATTGAATGCTGGTTTTCCATCATGACTGTTCCTGCTGAATGTTTTTTTTGGTCCATATATATCCTGCTTTAGGCCCCATTCACGCAAGGGAGTCCGTCGGCGGACTCCGTTTTATCTCAGCGGGGGATCGATCCGCTGATCCCCCCACTAAGCACACAGCTGTCAGGTCCCCGCTGTTCTCTATGGGGGAATCGGATGGGAACGGACCGCCTGTCCGTTCTCATCCCATCCACTGAATGGATGGAAAATAGGGTTTCCATCCATCCAGATTTGATGGATCAGATCGATGTCAGCGGACATGTTTCCGGTGACATCTGATGCCCCATAAAGATGCATGAGGCATCCGTTCAGATCCGCCTGAAAAACTTACAGGCGGATCTGAACGGTCCGCTAGTGTGAAAGGGGCCTTACGCTCTCTAGTGTTGACCTCTCTTCTGTAAATGGTGCTTATCAGTTACTTTGATGCATCGTGTCTGTGCAGGTACTTGGCACATTGCAAGTGTTCGTGATGTCTAGTGCGCAGTGGCAACTGTTTTTTTTTTTTTTTTTTTTTTTTTTACATTTTTCTTTCCCACACACCAGTACCAAAGTGTAGTCAGGACTGTTATCTGCACACTCAGACCAGTTATCAGAGCTTTGTGACAGGACCGTTCTAAACACCTAATACGCTAAAGATAACTATACTCTGCTCATGGTCATAGTCTAGAAACTTTCTCCTTGATTCTCAGTTCACACTGATGTGATGCGGGAAACCCTGCAATTCAGTGCAACATTTGCTAGTTTCTCCTGCTCCAGTCCTCGGCTCTCCTGAATCTCTGCCACTTGGTCTTCGCTCTCTCTGGTCCCTGCTCCCCTTCCGCTATAGTGTTCACATGTTGCACACCACGTGTGCCCTTCTGCTAGTTATCTGCTCTGGACCCCGCTCACTTTCCTGCTACTCCTCGCTGCACACCAGATGTGACTTTTTTTTTTTTTTTTTTTTTTTTATTGAAGTTTTGTATTTAACCATACAAAAATAGGAAAAGGTAACACACTGATAGTCATGCCAAACTCCAATAGCAATCTGTCATTGATTCATTCTAAAGCCTCGTACACACGATCAGATTATCAAATGATCTGTCGTCCGTTTTTTTTTTTTTTGTTTTTTTTGCATGCTAGTCTGATGTGGAAAGTGAAGAGGTTACTTTCATACGAAAATTCCCGTACGACAGAATTCTACTTCAGAAGTGATGTCATGTGTTGAATTGTTTTGTATGTGTTCTTTGGTTTCTGAGCATGCCTAGTCTTGCTCTTAAGATTTTTTTAGACGAAAACTGTACTAATTAAGCGAAAATTGGACGTTGTGTTTTAATTACAATAAAAATTTTATAGCCTGCACATCCAGTTTTTGTCATCCGAAAATCCGTAATCGGCTGTCGAAAGCACCATACTAACAATCTGAAAATCGGCAGATTGTTCGTCGGACGAAATTTCCCTTCCGATTTTTCTTAGTGTGTACGGGCCTTAACCACTTACCGCAAAGTGACGTAGCCCTACGTCGGCAAACTTTGCGGTAGTATACCGGGATGATGCCTCTAGCTAGAGACACCATCCCGGTACCGTGGTTTAGAGCCAACGGTAGGCTTTCCGTCGGTAGCCGCTCGATCGTTACCCGGGTGAGCGGGAGGGGACGCCCCCTCCAGAGCACCCAGCCGGCGCGATCGCCGGCTGGATGGAGTCCCAATCAAAGCCGGAAACGGCTTGGATCGGGTCTCCGGTGACGTAACCCGGAGGCGGCATCCATGACGTCACTTCCGGGTTACTGTGCTGCAAAAGGCGTCAAATTTAAAAAAATGGCTGTATGCAAAAACGCAGTTTTCGGCGTTTTGCATACATGGAAGTGTAGTGGAGGGGTCTAGGGTCTTTTAGACTCTCGATCCCTCCATAAAGAGTACCTGTCACTGCATATTGGTGTCACAAGGGATGTTTACATTGCTTGTGACAGCAATAAAAGTGATCAGATTTTTTTTTGTAAAAAAACCTGTAATAAAGTTAAAAAAAATAAATAAATAAAATAGGAAAAAAAAAATTTTTTAGCTCGTGCATAAAAAAAACGTATGCAGAAGTCGAACCGTGAATGAAATCGCTGTTCAAACCACACGTGAGGTATCGCAGCGAATCGCCAGAGCGTGAGCAATAATTAAAAAAAAAAAAAAAAGAGCTACACTCTAAACAGGTAACCGTTAAAAAAATTTAAAGCGTCGGGGGGGGGGGGGGGGGGGCGCAATTTTAAACCGTAACCTGTTGGGTATCTATTTACTCGGCATGACATCATCTTTCACAATATACAAAAAAATGGGCTAACTTTACTGTTTAGTATTTTTTAAATGCAGTGAAATGTGATTTTTCTAAATTTTTCAAAAAAAATTGCGTTTTAAAGACCACTGCGCAAATACCGCGTGACAAAAAATATTGCAATGACCGACATTTTATTCTCCAGAGTCTTTGTTAAAAAAAATATATATATATAATGTTTGGTCGTTCTAAGTAGTTTTCTAGGAAAAAATACTGATTTTTAACTTGTAAACAAAAAGTGTCCGAAATAGGGCTGGGGCTTAAGTGGTTAAGAATACCCTTGGGTACCAAATAAAACTGAACTGCAAGAAAGTTCAGATATCCAAAAATGTGAATATTACATGAGAATCAGATGGTGACTTCTACACCAGACACATCCAGAATATATACACATGAACCAGTAGTGACAGCTGATTGACGTCTTTGTTTCACTTGTTGTTCCCAGTGCATCCTGGGATATTTTCATACCTGCAAAGCGAAGCTAAAGCTGAATAAAAGCCTCTCCAAAAGCTTCAGGTGCTGCTAGCCAACTTTGTCATAGACTTCTATGGAGGTTTTGGAGAGGCTTTGAAGCACCAAGAAAGCGACATGGGGTATCCTTTTTGAAGCAAAGCAGACCCAACATGTAAACGGGACTGTAAGCTTTCCATTTTATTTAGTGCCCGGTGCTTTTTTTTGGCATTTAGAGTGTTTTAAAAAAGTGTGTCCAATGCAACATTTTGAAATGAGCATAAACCAGCCCTAATGATTATAATTTTGCGTTCCTTTTAAAGGTCAGGACTAGGATATTTTTATGCTGCAGTATTCATTGCTATTTTGGTTACCTCAAATAGACTGACTCTGCCATAGCTGACAAATGATTAGGTGGCCCCTGGCATAAATTTGCTCCTTTTACAGGGGGTCCCCGGGTTAAAAACACGATGGGGACTGTAGGGTTTTTCTTAAGTTGGAACAGGTAAATTTTTTTAAGTTTAGCTCCAGCCAAAAGAATCCATTTTTTTTACGTTTTTTTTTGATAGTATAGGGAAGGGTTAACACCCCTGTACCATTTTGTTTTGCTCAATAGCAAATTATAGGAAGGCGCCTGGCCCTTTTTAAAGATATATCTGAACCTGCTGCCCTTTTAATTGTGAAAACAATATAAAATATGGGACGTAGATAAAAAAGGCGCTGGTGATCTTTTATATTACTGGAATAAAACTTATTCAGGGTATCACGTGTATTAAGTTATGTATTAATAGTGTTAAAAATTCTTAATACTGAATAAATTAATATAGTTAAATGTTATAAATATATTTTAAAGTGCACAACTCAAAATTAAAAAAATTATTTCTATTGCTTATTACTAAATAAATATATATATAAATAAATATATATAATATACATGCAACAAGCAAATCAATTATATAAATATATATAGTATTCCGTGCAACAGGCAAAATTTTTGAGTTGTGCACTTTAAAATATATTTATAACATTTAACTATATTAATTTATTCAGTATTAAGAATTTTTAACACTATTAATACATAACTTAATACACGTGATACCCTGAATAAGTTTTATTCCAGTAATATAAAAGATCACCAGCGCCTTTTTTTACCTACGTCCCACATTTTGTTTTGCTGTCTGTACCCCTGTTCAGAAGATTTCACCTGACTTTCTGTCCCTATGAGAATTTGATTTTTTAAATGTTGGGTTGTTGTGGAAACAAGGATTGGTGATAAAGCTTCAGTGAAGACCCCTTTTTCCCATGATACCTCTTACAGGAGTGAATTTCCCTTCCACCGGGGGAAGATACGATTAGACCAGAGCAGCTTGAAAATAGATTTAGGTATAGAGATTATTCTTTCACAGGAAGGCCAGAATAGGTGTTAGATTGGGGGGGGGGGGCATATTTAGAGTAGATGGGTTTTTCCTTGAATTCTACTTTAGGAAGTGGGTGGGTTTGGATTATTTTTGGTAAATAACGATAATGCGACTTTAAATCTTGTTTATTTTGGTTTATGTCACACTGATATGCTCAGAGCCTTCAGAAAGTGTTCCTGAAGTTTGATTTTTAGGGCTCATATAGACAGAAGTGGAAGATAAAGCAAATGAATAGGACATGTTCCTTTTTAGATGTTATGCACTGTGCTGCTCAGTTAAACATATGCACACAGACTGCTGCTTGCCTGCTCCTGGCTGTGTTTAGTGCAGTCTGATGCAAGCTCTTGGATGGCCACCGTCAAAAGGGGACATTGCAGGGGAGATGGGCCATAGGAGCTAATGGAGGAAGGAGGGAGTGTTAGACAATGGTTGGTAATGCTTGGTAGCGGTGACATCACCCATTAGCTCCTATGGCCCATCTCCCCTGCAGCTGCTGGCTGGCTGACAGAGGGCAGCTGAATCGTGTAACTAGACCAGAGCAACCTGTAAATAGTTAAAGGGAGTTGTAAAGTCAGGAAGGTGTGTTTTTTTTTTTTTTTTTTTTTTTTTATCTTAATGCATTCTATGCATTAAGATAAAAAGCCTTCTGTGTGTAGCAGCACCCCTAATACTTACCTGAGCCCTATCTCTATCCAGGGATGTCCACAAGTCCCTCGGTTGTCCTGGGACTCCCCCTCCTGATTGCCTGAGATGCAGCGTTTGCTCCTGTTGGCTGTCAATCAAAGTCTGTGAGCCAAAGTCTGTGAGCCAATCAGGAGAGAGAGGGGGTGGAGCCGAACAGCAGCTCCATGTCTGAATGGACACACGGAGCTGCAGCTCGGCTCGGGTCCCCCATAGCAAGCTGCTTGCTGTGGGGGCAATCCACTGGAGGGAGGGACCAGGAGCAGCAAAGAAAAGGAGGTTCTGGACTGCTCTGTGCAAAACCAACTGCACAGAGGAGATAAGTAGAACATGTTTGTTTTAATAAAAAACAAAAAGAGACTTTACAGTCACTTTAAAGCGGAGTTCCACCCTAATTTTAAACTTGACACCATACATAGCATTAACACATTCTAAAAAGGAATTGGATAAATTTTTTTTTTTTTTTTTTTTACTTTTTAATGAAAAATACCTTCCCTTCCTTCCGCTTCCTCCTTATGCGGCGGCCGACGTAATTTCCTCCTTTGCATTGACTCCTGGGAGATGAGTGCCATCAATTCCAGGAGTCAATGCACCTGCACCGGTGTCCCTCGTCACTTCCGGTGCAGGCAAGTCATTCCCTGCTGAATGATTGAGAACAGCTTCTGGTCATGCGCAGAACCAGCTGTGGGATTACGCACCTGCCCCGGAAGTGACGAGGTATAGCTTTCTCGGACTCCGAAATCCAGAAAAAGGGACACTGCGGCTTCAGCTGCCCACACCGCAGATGACAGCGCTGGACAAGACCTTCACAAGGTAATTCATCCTGCAGGTACAGGGGACAGGTTAGAGAATATCATTTTTTAAATGCACAAACAATGACTATTCTAGGGGTATTTTTGGTTAAAAAAACATTTGGCCGGAAATCCGCTTTAAGTATACAGATCTTTTTTACATAGGTTAGTCAGAATAGGTCTTAGGTTGAGGGGGGAGCATTTATAAGAGTCCTTCTTGAAATTCAACTTTAATGGCCCCGTAATTTTATTTTTATTTTTTTTTTTTTCTGCCTCCTAGTGATGTCCCTTTTGATCCCCTGAACCTTTCTGTTCCCCACTCCCCTCCATTTGTTTGGAATGCGCAGTGCACATTAGTTATGGTAATGTGCACTGCTCTATGCTCACTACAAATCTCAGTCTTCTGTCCTGGGGCCAATCCTGTTTAATTTATTCATAAATGATCTAGAGGAGGGGATATCTAGTACAATCTCAGTATTTGCAGATGATACTAAACTAGGCATGCCAATATCTTCTATGCAGGATGTGGAAACCTTACAAGCAGACCTGAACAAAATAACGGGGTGGGCAACTACATGGCAGATGAGGTTTAATGTTGAAAAATGTAAAGTAATGCACTTGGGGGCCAGAAACCAGAAAGCAAGCTACTCACTAGGGGGGAACCTCTGGGTGAATCTAAGATGGAAAAGGACCTGGGGGTACTGGTAGACAACAGGCTTGGCAGTGGCATGCAATGCCAAGCTGCTGCAAGCAAAGCCAACAGAATACTGGGATGTATAAAAAGGGGATTCACTCCAGAAATAAAGAGGTTATTCTCCCACTCTACAAGACTCTGGTCCGACCACATCTGGAGTATGCCGTCCAGTTCTGGGCACCGGTCCTCAGGAAGGATGTGCTGGAACTGGAGAGAGTCCAGAGAAGGGCAACAAAAATGATTAGGGGAATGGAGGACATCAGCTATGAGGAAAGACTACAAGCACTGAACTTATTCTCTCTGGAGAAGAGACGATTGAGGGGGGGGGGGGGGGGTATGATATCAATGTACAAATACTGTACTGGCGACCCTAGTGTAAGGAACAAACTATTCCGAGAAAGGAGATACAATAAGACACGTGGCCAATCACTAAAACTAGAGGAAAGGCGGTTTAACCTTAAAATACGCAGGGGGTTCTTCACTGTAAGAGCGGTAAGGATGTGGAATTCTCTTACGCAAGCAGTAGTATCAGCAGGGAGCATTGATAGTTTCAAAAAACTATTAGATGGACACCTTAGAGACCACAACATACAGGGGTATACAATGTACGGTTAGCAGCAAACACACACACATCATAGGTTGAACTGGATGGACTGATGTCTTTTTTCAACCTCACTAACTATGTAACTATGTAAGTCCCTAGTACCTTGCCCATCACGGGACAAGGGGGCTGCTGCATAGTAACATGTTACACCCTAAATACGAGTGTAACATGTTACTAGAGGTGAACCTATCCTTCAAAGTGTAAAAACTGTCAAAGATCTTTGCTGAATAGTGAAACACATGCAATAATTCTGGGATTTAAGAGATTTTTCAGGGCACACTGGGACATTGATCTGTAAAAGGAAACTAAGCATTGTCTTTCTTACATATTCTATATATGTGTAATGTGTGTGTCTGACATTTTGTCTCTTGAAGCTTTAATTATCAGGTGTGGTAGAAGTTAATAATATACTTCAATAAAGGCCACTGCAAAGAATGTAGAAACTTCTTTGTACAATTAGACAATGCACATGGCTTATATATACTGTATTTTCTGGCGTATAAGACTACTTTTGAACCTCAAAAAAATCCCCCAAAAATGGGGGGTTGTCTTATACGCCGAGTATAATATCTCCATGGTAACCTAAGTATAAGTATTACCGGTAGATGTAATCTCAAGATGCTGGCTGTGTGGGAATCCAGTACCGGTATACCCAGGATTCCCGCACAGCCAGCGTCTTGAGATTACATCTACTGGTAATACTTAGGGTATCTTGGAGATATTATGAGAGATTACATGTATCACAGTACTAGGGTACCTTGGAGATCTATGACAAATCTGATGTTTTTCAATGGTGTTGCCTTGCTTCAGAAGGGGGGTAGTCTCATACGGCGAGTATAGCCCAAAACCTATGTTTTAACTAGAAAATTAGGGGTGTCGTCTTATACGCCGGAAAATACGGTAATTTTTTTTTTTATCCCCCTTTTCAGATGTATTTATTTTATTTTTTAGCTTTTATGATTATCCTTTTATTTCTATAATTTTATATGTATGTAGGGACTAAATCCCAACTCAGAGATTGAGCTTCCCTTTTGAAAACTTTTAGTTGCTTGGCTGTTATGCTGATCCATAGGCTTCAGACTTTTGAGTCATAAGGTTGTGCTTGCTAGGTCAGTGAGGTGGAAATACAAAGGAAAGACAAAGCTGGGCAACTAGCGTTTTTAAACAGAAATTATGGGGTGCGGTCCCCAGGCTTCTCTCAAAAGAGCCGGACGCGATGAGGCTAGCTTACTGAAGATGTTTGGAATGTTCATTTAAATATTCCCGCTGTCTAAAATGCATCTTCACATGATTGGCTATTCCAATGATTGGGAGTTTAATTTTAATGTGATTGAATAAATATGAATATTCACATTATCATTTTTTTTTTTTCTTGTAACTATTCTACTTTTAGCAAATCGGCCAATAGGGCTGCAACTAACTATTATTTTCATAATCGATTAGTTGGCTGATTTATTGTTTTGAATAATCAGATAAAAACCTCCAAAAAAAAAAAAGGTAGGTTGGTGTATAATTTAGTTAAATGTTGGATATTTAATCCACTTTGAGACAGATATATGTATTACTAGAGGTTTAAATGTGGTACATATCAGACTTGGAAAGACCTAAAACACAGTTTTCAGACCAGATTGGTATATAATATTCATGACAGACTCCCTTGTAATAGGCAGGTAGCTTAATATACGATAGCTGCGCCTGCTGTCACTTATGCTGGCCATACACAAACTCATTTTTCTTCAGAAAAATTTTAAGAACATTTCATTGGATTTTCTAACCATTAGCGGGCTCCATTCAGTGTTGGTTGTCAACCACAGTGACAGGAAAATTAGAAGGAGCCGAATAGAAAACTTCTCGATCACAAATGAATCTTCTAATAGTGTGTGTGGTTTTTGCTCAGAAGCTATATTAATTTTAATGTTAAATACAAGTGGAATTTTCAAACCACACTCGTCCATTCAATGAATGTACAAATATTCATGCAAATATTCTTGTCCAAAAATCAATGCATGTATGGGAAGCATAAGGGAATTTAGTTGCCGCAGCATGCTTTTTTTTTTTTTTTTTTTTTTTTTTCCACCTGTCATGATGGGGTTAAAAAATAGCCCTTTATAGTACAAAAACAGCAGATAATCACTGCTATAATGCAATTATAATTTCTACTGTGAAACAGTGAAAGTATTATATCTTGTATCACGTGTATGTATATAATAAACATGCCCAGAAGTTGGATATGCAGGGTATTTTAACCACTTAAGCCCCGGAGGATTTGGCTGCTAAACGACCAGAGGGTATTTTGCGATTCGGCACTGCGTGACTTTAACGGACAATTGCGCGGTCGTGCGACGCTGTACCTAAACGAATTTGGCGTCCTTTTTTTCCCACAAACAGAGCTTTCTTTTGGCGGTATTTGATCACCTGTGCGATTTTTTGATCACGCGCTATAAACAAAAAAAGAGCGTAAATTTTGCAAAAATAGCAATATTTTTCCCTTTTTTTTATATGAAATTCCCCCAAAAAAAATGTAAAAATCAATTTTTTAATATTTTCGGCCAATTTGTTTTATGCTACCTATGTTTGGTAAAAAAAATCGCAAAAAGCGTATTTTGATTGGTTTGCGCAAAAGTTATTGCGTTTACTAACAAAGGGAAAGATTTTTGTAATTTTTGTTGTTTTTTTTTTTTTAACACGTAATGGCGGCGATCTGCGATTTTTTTTTTTTTTTGCGGTACTGCGACATTGCGGCGGACAGATCGGACCCTTGACTGACATTTTTGACACTTTTGGGGTTACCAGTGACATTTCTACAGTAATCAGTGCTATATATATGCACTGTTACTGTAAAAATACACTGGTAGTGAAGGGGTTAACTTTATTTGAGGGAGGGGCTGTGTGTGTCCCTAGGGGCGTGATTCTAACTGTGATTGGCTGTGGCTTCAACTGTATGCAGAGTGATCAATGGATCTACATAGCTGCCTGACTTTCTCCCTCTCCCCCGCCGATCGCAGAGTGGCCGGCGGCGATCGGGTCCGCCGGTCACACGCGCGGGGGGGTCCGTGACCATGCCTCCGGCGGCGCGCGCTCGCTCCCTAAACCCTCACAGGCGAGCGACGTAGACCTACGTCACTTTGCCTGTGAAGGGCTGACCGCCCCCGTAGATAGTCGTGCGGCGGTCGGCAAGTGGTTAACTGGAAGTCAGACATGAAGCAATATGAAGGGTTGAGGGGGGAAAATAACATTTGTATATTAAAGTTAGTACTAAAAGCTGAGACTTTTTTTTTTTTTTTTTTTTTTTTTTTTTTATGGATATAATTTTAAATACAGTATAATGCACAATACTGGTAAACTTTTACTTTTAAATGGAATTGTAATGCCTTATATCACCTCAAGTCTTAGTCCAGGACTTGACAAATTTGCTTGGAATCTAGGAGCCAGCTAAAAAACTTAGGAGACAGCTTTTTTTTTTTTTTTTTTTTTTAACAAAGCTTTATTTTCAATGACAAAAATTGCAGATCCTAAATTTACACATAAAGACGACTAGAACCAAACATATACCACCGTAGGCCCCTTTAACACAGCCACCTCCGCTCAACAGATCTCTCTGCTGATCCCTGCTGAGCAGGCGGATCCTGTCCACTCTTTGCAGACACAGCCCATTCTCCTCTATGGGGCAATCGGATGGCCGTTTCCTTCCGATGCCATCCAATCTGATTCACCGGACGGATGGAAAATAAAACCACCATCCGTCTGTTTTTAGCGAACAGGATCGGATGGCGGCGGGTTGCCACTCCATAGAGGAGATTAAAGGGTCTGATCAGGTCTGCCTGAAAAACTGAAAGGCGGACCTGATCAGACAGCCTGTGTGAAAGGGGCCTTCGGCTGTGTGACTGTGGCATGGCAGGGCAGGGAGATGATGAAAAAGAATGAATTCATTTTTTTAAAAATAATGTAAAAAAAAAAAAAAAAAAAAAACACTCCCTTTCCACTTGCCTTTTAAGCAAAGGGTGCCAGGTGAAGCCTGCAACAACTTCTGTTTCTTCTCCTCTTGGAAAGGAGATGGGCGGACATTGAGAACAGGCAGGGGGAGACAGTCTTGTTAGTGACTGCTTGTCATACTCCCGGTCACCACAAGAGTGTGCCAGTTCCCCATTGGAAGTGTCTCACTCAAGAAGGCCGAGAAGCCACGGCCTCAATTATCGGGCGGCACGGTAGTCAGCGCACTCGTGGGGGGGGCGCAAAGGGACAGAACACCTCCTGCACTTCACCCCAGGCTCCAGGTCGCTTATTCTAGTCGCCAATGTGACCTGGCGCCCGGGGTTTGTCAAGCCCTGTCTTAGTCTATCAGCCTCCAGCTTCTCTGGGTTCAGATGTTGATCTTCCCTTTTTTGTTTTTTTAACAAATGGTTTTGCACAGAGCAGCACTGATGCTCCTCCTGCCTTCAAAGTGCCCCTATAGGAAGTGGCAAAGTATAGTACTATAAAGTGTCCCTATAGCAAGGTAAACAAAAAAACAACTCTGCCTTTAGAATCACTTGGCCGCTGCTCCTGATGACGTCGCATCGAAATGCGTAGAGCGTCATTAAGTCACTTCCGCTTGTTTAGTTCCTTTCCGTAGAATGCACGGCATATCGTAACCACTGTTTGTTTTTACTGCTTGAGCTTTCTTGTTCGTTTGTGAGTATATAAATTACTGTTGAAATAAACCACCTATTTTAATGGATTTACACTATAAGTTGTTTCCATTTCTGCATACTTGTGGTCACTGTAAATTAATATGTAATAGAATTGGCGTCTGTGGTCGATACATCCAAGGTCTTTACCACTGGGTGTATATAGGGGAAGCCATATTCAGCCTGTGATTGATGCTCGTTACCCCTGTAGGGGTTCTTCTCTCTAGTGATTGCGGTCCTGGGAGAGAGAAGGGGAGCATGCGTGTATTCATAGTCACGGTTTATCACTGAAGATTGGCAAGCCATCGTATTTTGTAAATTTTTCATATGGACTTAGTTTCCTTCTCTGATGGATTTATCTAAGTTACGGACTTTCCTATAGATTGACGGATTTTTATGCACGTTGATATATGGAATAACTTTTAACACATTTTGTCACCTTTTCGTCACTTTATTGTTAAATCTTTTTGCACTAAATACTTATTTTGTTGCATTTTTCTACTGTCCCCCCCCCCCCCCCCCAATAATTGTTATACTTTTGTATACATTTTTAGCACAGAAGCACTTAATTTATTGCTCTGTAATTTTCTGTTGCTCTTTCTATGGGCCCTTTCTCCGTATGTCCGCAAATCATCCTAATTTTTTGCGGATGATTTACGGACATAATGCATGTCAATGGCATTGCGGATGTCAGCGGATGACTATCCGCTGACATCCGATTTTCTTTCAGTTCTGTTCCGTTTTTTAGAACGGAACAGAACCCTATTTT
Organism: Pelophylax lessonae; assembly: GCF_965119305.1. Taxonomy (NCBI): domain Eukaryota; kingdom Metazoa; phylum Chordata; class Amphibia; order Anura; family Ranidae; genus Pelophylax; species Pelophylax lessonae. Next base: position 261,266,814 of record NC_138770.1, on the reverse strand, counting down.
TCCTCCGTTTAAAAAAACGGAAAGGAAGCAAAATAGGATGTCAGCGCTGACATCCGCAATGCCCATAGACTTTACATTATGTCCCTCTATCATCTGCAAACGGATGGGATGATATGCGGACATACGCTCCGTAAAAAAAAAAAAAAGGACCGGAGCGGAGCCAAAAAACTGAACCGCCGTGTGAAAAAGACCTATAACTGATATTTGTTGGATTTCAGACTAGAGGTTTCACGTATTTTTCACTTTTTTTTTTTTTCCACATTCCATCCTGCCCCCCAGGCAGCGCCCACCTATCCCTTCCTTCTATTTCTTGAGACTCGGTTCCTTCTCTTGCTCAGGGCTACATTTCCCATGAGGCATTGCTCCTCTCACATTAACAAGTTCTCTACCATCTACTGACATGTATGACGGTGTACTGAGCTGTATGTGCGTTTCACTGTATATTCTGATATGTAAACAAATAATGTATTCTGTATCCAGGACAACTAATCTGCTAACCAATTAATTATGAAAGTAGTTGACAATTATTTTCATAATTGTCGATTAATTGATCAGTTGTTTCAGCCCAAATTGCCAATGTGCAAGTAACCATGGATGGTGTCCCTTCTGCCTGTAAGGGGTGTCTTTTATAAATCCTTGTGTATAACTTTAAGCTGGCCATGCATTATACAACTTTCTTTTACAATTTTCCTTTGGATTTAGCAAAACCATATAATATGAGGTCAAACCTAAACACTTTTAATTTGTATGCAATTGTGCAGGCCCTTGAACTACATACAGTGGGTACGGAAAGTATTCAGACCCCCTTAAATTTTTCACTCTTTGTTATATTGCAGCCATTTGCTAAAATCATTTAAGTTCATTCTTCTTCCTCATGAATGTACACATAGCACCCCATACTGACAGAAAAACACAGAATTGTTGACATTGTTGCAGATTTATTAAAAAAGAAAAACTGAAATATCACATGGTCCTAAGTATTCAGACCCTTTGCTCAGTATTTAGTAGAAGCCCCCTTTTGATCTAATACAGCCAGGAGTCTTTTTGGGAAAGATGCAACAAGTCTTTCACACCTGGATTTGGGGATCCTCTGCCATTCCTCCTTGCAGATCCTCTCCAGTTCTGTCAGGTTGGATGGTAAACGTTGGTGGACAGACATTTTTAGGTCTCTCCAGAGATGCTCAATTGGGTTTAAGTCAGGGCTCTGGCTGGGCCATTCAAGAACAGTCACGGAGTTGTTGTGAAGCCACTCCTTCGTTATTTTAGCTGTGTGCTTAGGGTCATTGTCTTGTTGGAAGGTAAACCTTCGGCCCAGTCTGAGGTCCAGAGCACTCTGCAGAAGGTTTTTGTCCAGGATATCCGTGTACTTGGCCGCATTCATCTTTCCCTCGATTGCAACCAGTCGTCCTGTCCCTGAAGCTGAAAAACCCCCACAGCATGATGCTGCCACCACCATGCTTCACTGTTGGGACTGTATTGGACAGGTGATGAGCAGTGCCTGGTTTTCTCCACACATACCGCTTAGAATTAAGGCCAAAAAGTTCTATTTTGGTCTCATCAGACCAGAGAATCTTATTTCTCACCATCTTGGAGTCCTTCAGGTGTTTTTTAGCACAGTGGTTCTCAATTCCGGTCCTCGGGACCCACCAACAGGCCAGGTTTGCAAGATAACTAAATTACATCACAGGTGATCTCATTTGCTGCTCAGTGATTGCAGTATTCTAGTCTGCATCCCCCAAGGTAATACTTAAAATCTGGCCTGTTAGTGGGTCCCGAGGACCGGAATTGAGAACCACTGTTTTAGCAAACTCCATGCGGGCTTTCATGTGTCTTACACTGAGGAGAGGCTTCCGTCGGGCCACTCTGCCATAAAGCCCGACTGGTGGAGGGCTGCAGTGATGGTTGACTTTCTACAACTTTCTCCCATCTCCTGACTGCATCTCTGGAGCTCAGCCACAGTGATCTTTGGGTTCTTCTTTACCTCTCTCACCAAGGCTCTTCTCCCCCGATAGCTCAGTTTGGCCGGACGGCCAGCTCTAGGAAGGGTTCTGGTCGTCCCAAACGTCTTCCATTTGAGGATTATGGAGGCCACTGTGCTCTTAGGAACCTTAAGTGCAGCAGAAATCTTTTTGTAACCTTGGCCAGATCTGTGCCTTGCCACAATTCTGTCTCTGAGCTCTTCAGGCAGTTCCTTTGACCTCATGATTCTCATTTGCTCTGACATGCATTGTGATCTGGAAGGTCTTATATAGACAGGTGTGTGGCTTTCCTAATCAAGTCCAATCAGTATAATCAAACACAGCTGGACTCAGATGAAGGCGTAGAACCATCTCAAGGATGATCAGAAGAAATGGAAAGCACCTGAGTTAAATATATGAGTGTCACAGCAAAGGGTCTGAATACTTAGGACCATGTGATATTTCAGTTTTTCTTTTTTAATAAATCTGCAACAATGTCAACAATTCTGTGTTTTTCTGTCAGTATGGGGTGCTATGTGTACATTCATGAGGAAGAAGAATGAACCTAAATGATTTTAGCAAATGGCTGCAATATAACAAAGAGTGAAAAATTTAAGGGGGTGTGAATACTTTCCGTACTTTCCGTACCCACTGTAGTTGGAGGTAAATCTAAAGGAAATTGAACAAGAACATTGTATAATGTATGGTCAGATTTAGAGATATTTGGCCAGTGGCTAGTTTTCCATTAGTGGAGCTGAAAGTATTCCGCTTTACTTAATAGCTGTCAAACCCTTCTATGGCAGGCTCTCAATGAACTTGATGTATTAGTACACTGTCTGCAAGTACTAAATTGCTTGTTTATTAAGGTTGGAACTAAACCCTCCTATCCTTTAGCCAAGGAAGCGGCCATCTTAGCCTCTGCCTAATCTGCTGTTGCTATGGTCACTCACATGTGATCAGTTATGACATTAGCCAGTTGATGGCTTGCTAGTTGGGTTGAAAGTATAAGCACTTCTGACAGTTGTCATTCATGGCATGCCTTGCGTGTAGCTGTTTTAGGAAATGTTTAAATAGATAGGTTTAGTTCTGCTTTTAACAATTTGATTTTACCTGTGATGTAGTTCATATTGTCAGACTTTATTTTCAAAAAATATCAGTAATTCCCTCTAGGCCACATTCACACCTGCTCGACACTGCCGCATCACTTTTGTTTGCACGATTTTAGTGGTGCGTGTTTGGAGTGGCAATATTCCCTTTGAATGGGCCTCTGTCCGCTCCAAAAAACGCACCAAAGAAGCTCCTGTACCAAATGTTGGCACTGAGCCAGGTGCGTATTGGCGTTCCGTTGGTGTTTTTTTTTTTTTTTTTTAATTCTGAAATGTCCCACATTGTGCTGTGATTCCAATATGCTCGGGTGTGAACGGAGCCCTTAGGAGACTGATTTACTCAAGGAGTTGAAAATTTTGTGTGAATATTTAATTATTCAATCATGAGAAGCAGATTCCTCTTTGCGAGTTTCATCCGCATGTGACTGGATAATTTTAAATACAGTAAAACCTTGGATTGCGAGCATAATTTGTTCTGGAAACATGCTTGTAATCCAAAGCACTCTTATATCAAAGCAAATTTCCCCATAAGAAATAATGGAAACTCAGAGGATTCGTTCCATAAGTCCTTCGGTTTATAGTCTATATACAAAGATTATAGCAATGTGATAGGTTGTGTAACCATAAAATATCCATCCACAATATGCAGCCTTCCCAAGGGGATTAGAAGCAAAATCTAGCAGAGCTACAGAATATAAGAGAGATGAGAGGCGCGTCTCTCTGAGCCACCGACTCTCACCACTGTCAGTCTGCAATCATGCCCGGGAAGAATAGCCTGCAGTAGAGTGATCTGAAAGTGAGGCTTTGAATCACTCGTGGAGTGCAGCGGGGAAGGGATGATGAAGATGGCAGTGCGGAGGATGGTCTATGTGGACAGCTTTACCCCAGATGCCTGCATACTTAGATGTGCCTGTTTTAATCATCAACCATGTGAGTTGCTAAATATTGAACCTTCATTAAATGTAACCATATTGCTACACTTTAGAGGCTCCTCTCTTCTTTTTTATACATGACGCTACTTGTATATCAAGACATCGCTTGTATATCAAGTCAAAATTTATTTAAAAAATGTGCTTGTCTTGCAAAGCGCTCTCAAACCAAGTTACTCTCAAACCAAGGTTTTACTAATAATCCACACAAATTATTGGGAGTAGAGTCTCCTATCAAACCAAAGGTTTGTGGACTTTATTCCAAAGCTTCATTTACTTCTGCATGGGAACCGGTAACCTCCGTTTTCCCTAAATGATTTATTGAACTGCCCATAATGTATATACCATACAAGCACTGGAAATAACAGTTGGAACATCTGTGAAGTATCCTAGATTTTAATCAAACTTTGTGTAATGTAGCATTGTAAAGTTCCTGAAACAAGTAATTGCATGTAGAAATACTGGAAAACTACACTTTTTTTTTTTGTTTTAGTTTATTTAAGGCAATTCAATTACTTCAAGCTAAACATTAATGTATTCTGTAGGAAAGATGTATGGTGGCTTATTGAGCAATGAAGTTTTCAGACTTGTATTTCTTTTTACTCCTTCCCACCAACAGTGTAGGAGTTGGGACGGCATTGGCCAATGCCGTGTACAAGCGCACTTTAGCCCCGTACACACGTACCGATTGTCGGCCGTAAATATTCGGCGGCCGATTGTAGGCTTGTTAGTATGATGCTTCCGACAGCCGACAGCATTTTCGGCCGAATAGAATCTGTCGTGCAGACTTTAAAATTTTTGTTGGCCAACACCAGAACTGCCGATTGTTCGCCAGTCAGTACAGATTTCGTCAGACAGACAGCATATTAGCAAGACTGGGCATGTTCAGAAAAGAAAAAAGACAAGGAAAGTTAACCATCACATGACATCACTTCGTGTGCAGTCTTTTGCAGTTTTCAACCAACACGACAGCACTGGACAAAAGATGGCCGATCGTTCGGCCGACGATCGGTACGTGTGTACGGGGCTTTAGTAAATCCTGAACTTAGAATTGTTATGTAGGAGGGCCCCAAGCTCAAATCTCCATGGGAAATAACAAGTGCTGGAGGTGTTCACATTTTCCCCCTAGGTGTTCAGAAACTGCCTGAAAATTGTAGTTCATGATCAAAGTCTAATGGGCCATACACACTATAGGATTTTCTGAAGACTTTTTCCTTCAGATTTATCTTTTCTATGTAGTACAAGGGCCTGCCGGATTGCATACAAATTGAAAGTGTTTAGGTTTGACCTCATATTATATGGTTTTGGTAAGTCTGAATGAAAAAGTCTTCAGAAAATCTTAGTGTGTATGGCCCATAAGTCTTAGAGGAACTTCAGTACTCTTTTAGTGACTCCACCCTGCCCCCAACCCAGATGAGAAATGCTTTTAAAAAAAAGATATCCAGTTGTGAGAGAGGAAGGTGGAGGAGGCAGGCATCAAGACCTTTAGTTTAAGGCGAAGGTCTGCTTTTATTCTTGCATACAATTTTCAGGTAGTCTTTGGCCACCATATCAGTCCTTGGATCTTCATATTCTATCCTGATCAGTCCTGTTTTTTTGGCATGTGTGGCCTCATTTGCCCATTGGTCAACTACACAAGCATTGGAACAGATACCCCCCCCCCCATAAGGAGACTTTTCGATCCCTCCTTTTGTGACAGGTGTAAAATGTTACATTTCCAATTATTCTCACTATACCCAAAACATTGGGTTTTGGCTGAATTTTTGTATAGAGTGTATGAAGAAAGAACATTGTTGCCATGAGCATCAGAGAGCTGTTTCCTGCTTGTGACCAGCAAAAGCATACTGTGATTTTACTGTGACTTTTGCCATGTTTTTTTGGCTTGTGGTCAAAACATTCCTATCCTGGACGCGATTCTTCTGCATTCAGGAGTGGGAGGTTGAAGCACTGCTAACCACAGCAGCTCCGAAACTCTGCTAAAAGCATATATGTACAAGGACACACAGGCTTTTATGGAGTTGAGTTAAGGCGCTTTGGCAAAAAAAAAAAAAAAATTGACAAAAGCGCCTCAACTCAGTGCGTGTGTGTGTGTGGTTTGTTTTTTGTTTTTTTTTTTCTATTGCTGTTTGTGCCCCTCCCCCCCCCCCCCCCATTTAGGAGATTTCACCCTTTCTATTTGTCCTGTTTACCATTATCATTGAAAGTAAAAGAAAATACCCAATTTTGTTGTCCCTGGATAAATACTAGAGGGGAAATCTTCCAATGGGTACACAAGTTCTGGTGACCTGGGGATCCCCAATGCATTCCTTTAATTTGTGGGGATTTTCTATCACTTCCTGTTTGGCTATGGGCCAGGAAGTGAAGGGAAATTTCTGCAATCGGACACAGATGGTAAAAAAAATAAAAAACCTGACTCGGGTTAGAACTAGGGATTGACCGATTTTTATCGGCAAGGCCCATATATCGAGGGCCGATATGCACTTTCCCAGATATATTGGTATCAGCCCCCGATATTACTGTATGTAATATTAGTGTATGTAAAATCCTAGTATCTGCTTTATTGGTGTTTTATATAATGTCCAGTGTGTGTTTTTGTAATCTAATAGTGTGAAATACCTTCATCACATCGCCGCTTGGCCCTTCCGTGACCCCCAGCTGTCAGTGGGGGAGGAAGGACAGCAGAGCGGGAGAAAGGTAACAAAGGTATTTGACACTATTCTAATCTACTACCTGGCGCTTCTGTATACACTGCAGAGGGGAGGGGCTGAGATCCTCCTCTGACAGCTATGAGAGGTGAAAACAGCAGAGTGGGAGATTAGCGAGGAGAGCCCAGAGCAGCGATGTAATGAAGGTATTTCCCACTATTCTATTAGAAAAACACAGGCTGGACATTATATAAAACACTAATAAAGTGGATTCTAGGATTTTAATGACGCTAAACTAGGTTCACACGGGATTCCGGGAAGGGAAGACCACACATTACAGCTAAAAGACCTACCCCACATGTTCAGTACCAGATTTGTGTCAAAAATTCTTATTTTTCAAAACTTTAAATGTACAAAATATCGGCCGATACCGATATGCAATGGCCAAAATATCGGTATCGGCAACAAGAAAACGATATTGGTCGATCCCTAGTTATAACCCTTCCTTCTCTATCCAAAAATAAATACATTTTGCCCATAGGATAACATTAAATTGGAACTATGTGTCTCTGCACACATGGGCATTTTTTATTAGCATGGGAGTTTAGAGGATGTTTTTTTTAAACTTCCTACAACCCCATTCAGGGGAGTAAATTTTGACCACAAAAAAAAAAACACTGAACGCTGTTAAACGCACCTAGACGCGTTAAGCACTTCAGCATCTATTTCAATGGCCAGAATAAATCTAGTTTTTAAACTTGCATTGGGCCAGCTTGGTTATATAGAACTGACCGTGTGTCATGTGCAGATGGCCTCTGGAGATTCACAAATTCACTGTAGTAGCCCGTTCTTCTGGAGCAACATGCCATCTTTTACTGAATGCCAGAAATCACTCGCTCCCATACCTCCACTATTTCACAAATGTCCAAGGTGGGCACTTGATACCACTCCTTCCTTCCTTTCCCCCCGCACGTTGGACTCTGTGCAAAGCAGTGTTGTAATGCACTGATGGACAATGTGTAGTACTTTTGCATGTTTCACTGGAAAAAACAAAATGCATTTTTCTTCAACGCGCTCGTTTGGTGTGATCAAGCCTTTTAGGCTCCTTTCACACACTCCGTCCGTCGGACGGAGTCCGTTTTTCTCAGCGGGGGATCCAGCCGCCGATCTCCCGCTGAGCAGCAGGAGGACAGCTGTGTCTCCGCGCTGTGTGCGGAGACACAGCTGACAGTTCCCCATACATCTCTATGGGGGAAATCGGATGTCAACGGACCGTCGGTCCGTTCTCATCCGATCCGCTGGACGGATGGAAAATAGGGTTTCCATCCGTCCAGATTTGACTGATCGGGTCGGATGTCAGCGGACATGTCTCCGCTGACATCCGATGCCCCATAGGAATGCATGGGGGGACCGTTCAGATCCGCCAAAAAAACGGACAGGCGGATCTGAACGGTCCGCCTGTGTGAAAGGGGCCTTAAGCCCCATACACACACGCAGATCGTCGTCATACAAATGTTCGTCTTTTCTCCCCGGGATGTCGGTGTCTGTTGAAAAGTGCAAAGACAGCACAAGGACAGCACAAGAATTTTGTCCGCAGACTTCAGCTGACTGCAGAAGTGATGTCATGTAATGGTTAACTTTCCCTGTTTTTTATTTTCTGAGCATGCCCAGTCTTGCAAATCTGCAGTCTGTCGGCTGATTTCTGTACTGACAGGGAACAATTGTCCGTTCTGGTGTCCGCAGACAAAAATTTTCATGTTTGCAAGAAAGACTCTTGTCCGCAGATTGTGTGCAGACATCTGTCTGAGGCACCATACTAACACGCATACAATCGGCAGATCTTTCGTCCGCCGACGTTTGTATGACGACGATCTGCGTGTGTGTACGGGGCTTTAGACAGCAATTGTTTTTGCAGTTTCCTTTGGTTGAGCCTGCTTTAATCAGCCCAGCTCCACACACCTGGCGTGAATGAGACTTTAGTACCCCCGCATACAGCCATGACTACACATGGCATATATGATCACTTGCCTTAATGTAGAACTAAAGGCAAAACTTGTTTTTTAGTTTTGAATAGAGCAAAGAGGGATTAGAATGCTTGTCAGTTTTTATTGCTGTCTGTGCCCCTGCTTAGGAAATACGCCTTATCTATTTGTCCTGTTTACCGTTATCCTTGAAAATAAAAGAAAATCACAAATTTCTGGTTGTCCCCAGAAAAGTTATAGTGGGAAAATCTTCCAAAGGGGGCACTAGTTCTGGTGACCTAGGGGATCCCCAAGTATCTCCCTTAATTTACTACCACTTCCTGGTTGGCTATAGAACAGGAAGTGAAGGGGAATCTCCACAATGGGACACATAGGGAAAAAAATCTGACAGGTTATAACCTTCCTTAGCTTGATCCAAAATGAAAAAAGTTTTGCCTATAGTTCTACTTTAACCACCTCAATACTGGGCACTTTCACCCCCTTCCTTCCCAGACCAATTTTCAGCTCTCACACTTTGAATGACAATTGCTCAGTCATTCTACACTGCACCCAAATTAAATATTTTTTATTTTGTTTACACAAATAGAGCTTTCTTTCGGTGGTATTTATTCACTACTGGGCTTTTTATTTTTTGCGATATAAGCAAAAAAATAACAGAAATTTTGAAAAAAAAAAAACAAACTATTTTCTACATTTTGTTTTAAAAGAAATCCAATAAAATCAAAATTCGTCATAAATTTAGGCCAGGATGTATTCTGCTACATGTCTTTGGTTAAAAAAAAATCCTGATAAGTGTATGATAATAGGTTTGCGTGAAAGTTTTAGAGTCTACAAGCTAGGCTACGTATCATCGAAAATTGATCAATTCTGATGTACTGACTACCTACCTCCATTTCTTGAGGCCCTAAAATGTCAGGACAGTACAAATACCCCCCAAATGACCCCTTTTTTTGTAAAGATGACAGTCCAAGGTATTTAGTAAGAGGCATAGTGAGTTTTTTGAAGTTGCACTTTTGGTTTGCCCACAATAATTGAATGAAGTTGTAATGAAGATTTTTATTTATTTTTTATTTTTTTCCCCACATAATTGTCATGTTAAGTTATTTCTTACACATGGCATAGATAAACTTGCAACTAAACCCCAAGAAAGAAAATGAAAACCTATTATTTTTTTTTTTTTTTTTTTTTTTTTTTACACAGTTGTTAATTTATACACTTTTTTTTTTTTTTTTTTTTTTTTTAACACATAGCAAAAATGACACCCCAAAATATATTCTGCTACTCCTCCTGAGTATGCCGATACCACATGTGTGAGACTTTTCCACAACCTGGTCTCGTACAGAGGCCCAACATTCAAGTAGCACCATCAGGCGTTCTAGGAGCATAAATGAGACAGTACCTATCACATTTTTGAAGGCCCTGGATCATTTTTTAGCCATGTGGACAGATGTGTCCTGATTCCTGGGACAGATGTGTGACAGATGTTGATCACGGGGATGTGGCAGATTTGCACTTTGACAGATGTGGCATATGATGTGCGCCAGGTGACTACAGATGTGATAGATGATCACTGACAGATATGGCCGATGTGCGTCAGATGATCAGACAGATGTGGCAGATGATGTGCGCCAGATTATCACGGACATATGTGGCAGATGTGTGCGCCAGATGATCAGACATATATGGCAGTTGATGTGCGCCAGATGTTCACGGACAGATGTGGCAGATGTGCGCCAGATGATCACAAACAGATGGGGCACATGTGCGACAGATGATCAGGGGGGCACATGTGCGACAGATGATCAGGGGGGCACATGTGCGACAGATGATCAGGGGGGCACATGTGCGACAGATGTTCAGGGGGGCACATGTTCACTGGGACAGGTGTGTGACAGGTGTTTTATTGTGGGAGCACTGTGTTTGGGGACACTTTTGGGGGCACTAGCACAGGGTGATCAGTGAGTAAAGAGCAGTAAAACCTCCTGTCGAGCGGTGTTGCTCTGTGCCCGGGGGACACAGGCACACCGAGATCGTGCCACTGCGTGTGCACGCTGCAGCGCGATCTCCCTCCTTCTGCAGGACGTTCCTGAATGTCCACTCAGGAGGAAGCTCCCACTCGGCCATATACTTTGACCCGGGTGGGAGGTGGTTAAAGTGGATGCAAACCCTCACATATACCCAGTGAAGTGAACAGCCTCAGATGATGCACGGAGATTAAACAAATCCTTCTACATAAGTTTTTCTTGTATATGTGCTGTCTTCAGGTAAGGTAGGGATAGGCAAATGGGCAGGTTAGAAAATGGTCTGCTCACGATCAAGCACTAGAGATATTTGCAGACTTTTGACTAAGACTGGACAAATTTTGATTCAACCATCGATCGACTTTAGTACAACTAGGGTATTTTTGGGGGGTTTTTTGGGTATAGGGGCGGAAGTTTAAATTGCAAGCGATTCTTTCCTATGTGATTGGATCCCATTAATTTTGTATGGGCTCAAATTGCACCGAAAAGGTGTAGGTGTCAGATTATCTGGAGCATTTGCATGAGTTCTCATGCAAGTACTTGGTATTGGAACAAATAATATCCGTGTCACATATATATGTGTATATATATATATATATATATATATATATATATATATATATATATATATATATATATATATATATATATATATATATAATATATTTTTTTTTTTTTTTTTTTTCATGCCAAGCATTCATATCTTTGTAGAAAGTTGGCTATGCAATCCCCTAAGGTGGTCCTGTCGGTCCAGTTTGTGACTAGCTAAACATGGACGCCTTATAACATAATAAATGTATGTGATGATTCAGTCACAATCCCTTTTTTTTTTTTTTTTCTCCTCCCCTTACTTTTACTTTTAACACTTTAAAGCGTAGTTCCGCCCAAAATTGGAACTTCCACATTAAGGACTCCTGACCCCCCCCCCCCCCCTGACATGCCACATTTTGTCATGACCTATTTTTTTTGGGGGTGGGGCGGGTACTTCGTTTTTTTACAGGTACCTGCTCCCACTTTCGCTTGGTCTGCCTAGGCGGCTTGAGCAGAAGTTGTCGTCTTCCCCCTCCCTGCAATCTTCTGGGACACGTCACATGTCCCAGAAGATTGCCCGGCCATTCAGGACGCGCAGCACAACTCGCGCATGCGCAGTGCGCACCCGGCTGTGAAGCCGCAAGCTGTCACAGCCAGGTGCCCACACTAGCAGTGCCAGAGAGAACCGAGGCTTTGGGTGGCTGTATCACTGGATCGTGGGACAAGGAAGTGTGTGTTTAAAGGTCAGCAGCTACGCTTTTTTAATAAACCTGAAAACGGTTGAAGCTCCGCTTTAAGCTGAATGTTAAGAGTTTGTGGTGATTTTTTTCTGAGTTGGCTGTCCTGTGTGAACTTCTGATGGGGCCACTTCTAATTTATTTAGACGTAATCTGTGTAGATCTAATTTATTTAGACGTAATATTTATTTTAACGGTCAATTGCGCAGTTTATTTTTCAATAAACTGACAACCATTCAGATCGTTTGGTTCCAACGATCTGTGACCAATATTTTTTGAAGTAACCTCTTGAGAACCTTCCTATTGGTTCATTTAATATTATAATTTCATTTTGGGTCCTCTCCTCCCTTTTGCCCCTATGTGTGTGGGCTGCAATCCATGCTTCAGCCCCGGATCAGGCGTACCCTGGATCAGCCTTTTGTCTCTGTGTACTAGACTGGACTCCTTTTGGATTGATGACACTGGTTAAGGTAGTGTCCACTCCATTATATTCCCTATTTTTACTTTATACCTTACACTATTACTTAAATTCAACTCCTACTCTCATTTTCAGAATAGTACTTTAATGCTCCTGATGAGTGGACGGAGGTCCACGAAACGCGTCGAGCCGACAAATCACTCAGACTACTCTATTCATATTTTTTCAATAAACTGACAACCATTCCGATTATTTTATGCAAATCCCCCTCTTAACCCCAAGATTACATACCTCAAGAAAATGAAAGTTTTATACCAAGTTGGTTTTATTTCCTATATGAATGATTCTGGTTATGCTTACCGTATTTTCCAGCGTATAAGACGACTGGGCGTATAAGACGACCCCCCTATTACAAGATCTACCGGTAATACTTATATTTAGGTTACCTTGGAGATATTATACTCGGCGTATAAGACGACCTCCCATTTTTGGGGGATTTTTTTGAGGTTCAAAAGTAGTCTTATACGCCAGAAAATACAGTATATATTCTATATCCATGTATGTTCTCTCATGTATATGACCTGTATTTGCAATCTGTACCATTATCCAGGTTTGTCATGTTAGATAAAATAAATTAGATATTTGACTATGTGTTAACCCTCTAGGGGTCCCCATTTTCTGGGTTATATGAAGTTGTTTATTTTAAAATTGTGTACCTATAAGAGAAATGGTTTCCACAATAAATATGTTATTTATTAATTATTACTTTGGACATGATATATATTTTTTGTATTTAATATTGTTTGCATCAACTATGATTGTATAGACGATCTATGACCTATAGACTCGTATATGCCATATTATCAAGCATTCTTCAACATGTATATAATGTCAGTCCTTTTATGGGTCCCCATTTTTGGAGTCGTATTAGGACATGTTTATCACACCACGTATTAAATATATACGTTTAGCTGTACTCAATTAAAGTCCCAAATTCCTCCTCTCCTTTTTACCATGGTTAAATATGAAGTCACATTTTCATACTCCCATTTCTTTGTTCCATTGAACATATTCAAATTTAACTTAAAGTGGTTGTATCCCGCCTTTTGACACTTTTTACCTACAGGTAAGCCTATAATAAGGCTTACCTGTAGGTACAAATAATATCTCCTAAACCGGCATGGTTTAGGAGATATTTGCAGTGCATGCAGCTGCTCGCGCGAGCGGCGCATGCGCTCTGAAGGTCCGGGGGGGGGGTCTTCAATTTTGTTTGCCGGGAGCTTGCCGGAAAATCACTCCCGCGCGCATGCGCGGGAGTGACGTCATCGCGGCTCCGGCCAATCATCGCGCCGAACCCGGAAGAGACGGCGAGGGATCATGGCAGCGCCCGCAGCGATGTCCGGGGGTCCGTGTCGGGGCTTCGTTCTAAGGTAAGTTACACATAATGGGCTAGTATCTGATGCATACTAGCTCATTATGCCTTTGTCTTGCAGGTTTTTTTTTTCTTGGGGTTTACAACCGCTTTAAGGCAAAACATTTTTTTTCAGTTTTGACTAGAGGGAAGGTGGATTATAACCCCTGTTAGTGTTTATTGCTGTCTGTGTTCGCATTAAGGTAATTCGCCAACTCTTATTTGTACTGTTTACCGTTGTTGAAAGTAAAAGAAAATCCGAATTTTTGGTTTGTCCCCAGAAAAGTAATAGAAAGGGATTTTTCCAATGGGGGCACTAGTTCTGGTGACTTGGGGGTCCCCCAGGGATTCTTATAATTTGTAGGGATTTCCTCTCACTTCCTGTTTGGCTATGGGACAAGAGGACTTGAAGGTAAGTCTCCCTAATGGGACAAAGAGGGAGAAAAAAACCCTACAGGTGTTAGAACCCACCCTTACTCTAAAAAAAAAAAAAAAAAAAAGTTTTGCCCATTGTTCTACTTTAAGATGTGTAAATGGATACTATGCAGGTCCAATAATCAAGTGTTCAGGGTGATGGGATGTACCAAACTTCAACACAACCCCCTGTTTGTCCAAATTAACACCGCTATAGAATTCTAAATTCTTAGAATTCTAAAATGAGTTTTTCTCTGCCTGGAAACTCCCCTCCATGTTAGCCTGTGTTCATGCACGTGTGTAATATATATATATATTAGGGATGCACCGAATATTCGGCGGCCGAACATTATTCGGCCGAAAATAGAGAAAATAGCACTTTCGGTGTTCGGCCGAATAAGTCAAAAGGCCGAATAATTTTGAGCCGAACAATGTCGGCTTCCGCCCTGACCGCTCACCTTCCTCATTGCGGCTCGCGCGTCCCGCCCCCTGCTCCTGACTGCGGCTCCTTCACACTAGGTCCACGCCCCGCCCCCTGTTCTGTAATGATCTCTGCTATGATCTCTGTAATGATCCTCTGCTATGATCTCTGAAATGATCCTATGTAGTGATCCTCTTCTATGATCTCTGTAATGATCCTCTGTAGTGATCTGCTATGGTCCTCTATTATGATCTATGTAATTGTCCTCTGCTATGATCCTCTGCAGTGACCTTCTGCTATGATCTCTGTAATAATCCTCTGCTATTATCTCTGTAGTGATCCTCTGTAGTGATCTGCTGTGGTCCTCTATTATGATCTATGTAAATGTCCTCTGCAGTAACCCTCTGCTATAATGTATGTAATGATCCTCTCATTATAACCTTCGCTCAACCTTCCTCATTGCGGCTCGCGGCTCCCTTCTCACACGCCGCCGGTGTCCTGTCCGGCCGCGAGTCCCGCCCCCTGCTCCTGACTGCGGCTCCTTCACACTAGGTCCACGCCCCGCCCCCCTGTTCGCGGCAAAATAAATGGAAAAAAACACCGTGTTCGGTATTCGGCCTTCGGCTAAGCATTTCATTATTATTCGGCTTCGGCCAAGAATTTCATTTCGGTGCATCCCTAATATATAAATAAATAAATATATATATATGAAGCCCTGGGAGATGCGGGAAGTTCCCAGTGGCCCTGCTGTGGAAATGCTGTAGTTAGCTTTCTTTTTGAGGACTTTTTTTTTCTTGTGTGTGTGTTAATATACACACACACACACACACACACACACACACACACACACTGCTCAAAAGTAAGAATTAAATCAATATCTCAAATGCAAGAACAATTTCCAAAATTTGGACAAAAATGATTATTTTTTTATAGAACATTTTATTGTTGGATCTATTTTGCTACAGTATTCTGACTGATGCAGTGCATTGCGAAAGTATTCGGCCCCCTTGAACTTTGAAGCCTGAAATGTGGCAAAAGGTCGCAAACATAAAGATATAAAACTGTAATTTTTTTGAAGAATCAACAAGTGGGACACAATCATGAAGTGGAGCAAAATTTATTGGATATTTCAAACTTTTTTAACAAAAAAACTGAAAAATTGGGTGTGCAAAATTATTCAGCCCCCTTAAGTTAATACTTTGTAGTGCCACCTTTTGCTGCGATTACAGGTGTAAGTCGCTTGGGGTATGTCTCTATCGGTTTTGCACATCGAGAGACTGAAATTTTTGTCCATTCCTCCTTGCAAAACAGCTCGAGCTCAGTGAGGTTGGATGGAGAGCGTTTGTGAACAGCAGTTTCAGTTCTTTCCACAGTATCTCAATTGGATTCAGGTCTGGACTTTGACTTGGCCATTCTAACACCTGGATATGTTTATTTGTGAACCATTCCATTGTAGATTTTGCTTTGTTTTGGATCATTGTCTTGTTGGAAGACAAATCTCCGTCCCAGTCTCGGGTCTTTTTGCAGACTCCATCAGGTTTTCTTCCAGAATGGTCCTGTATTTGGCTCCACCCATCTTCCCAGCAATTTTAACCATCTTCCCTGTCCCTGCTGAAGAAAAGCAGGCCCAAACCATGATGCTGCCTCCACCATGTTTGACAGTGGGGATGGTGTGTTCAGGGTGATGAGCTGCGTTGCTTTTATGCCAAACATAACCTTTTGCATTGTTGCCAAAAAGTTTGATTTTGTTTTCATCTGACCAGAGCAGTGTTCCTCAACCTTTTTTCAATCAAGGCGCCCTTTAAAATTATAGACAATCTCAAGGCACCTTTTAAATTTATGGACACTCCATTCTAAAATGTAAAATACTATTCTAATCGTTTTCCGTAATCGACACATGTAGGACACCCAACATTAGAGGTGATTTACTCTTCCAAAGCAAATACACTTTTGCAAACTAGTACCAACTAGTATTCCAATGTTTCTCCTTTCCCTCAGTTTCTCTCCATCACTCAGCTAACGTGACCCCAGATCAAGCAAGGATGCTGTGCAGGCGATCATCACCCTTCTTATCAACACTGATGACATCACAGGTTGTTAGAACGCCGGTGGCTGAAAAGTTGAAATGGTGCACAATAAAAACCTGTGGCTTTGTGTATCTAAAAGGCAGGCTTGATCCACCTACTGGCTTGTATACATTTTTGGAAATTTTTTAGGCATTTTGCCAGGGCACCCCTGAAGAAACCTCAAGGCACCCTGGTTGAAAAAGGCTGGACTAGAGAACTTCTTCCACATGTTTGGTGTGTCTCCCAGGTGGCTTGTGGCAAACTTTAAAGGACACTTTTTATAGATATCTTTAAGAAATGGCTTTCTTCTTGCCACTCTTCCATAAAGGCCAGATTTGTGCAGTATACGACTGATTGTTGTCCTATGGACCGAGTCTCCCACCTCAGCTGTAGATCTCTGCAGTTCACTTCAACACCTCCTAGATGTTAGTTCTCCTGTTTGAAACACCTTCAGGTTTAATCCGCTCAGAAGAAAGGAAAAGCTCAAATAGTGTATCAATCTCAAAACCATATAGTCTTATTGTGTAAAAAAAAAAAAAAATGCCAAAAACACTCACAAAGTGCATCAAAATCATAAATGTAAAATGGTGCAGGGAGTCCCACCACCATTCTCACTCCGCTGTCACCTTACTGAATGGACCTATTGCTTGAAATGGGTCAAGTGCGCCTTTCCCCCTTTTTAAGGGGGGTTAGATCCAGGCCACCACTGCTCACCATGATCATCTCTGACAGGAATTGTTTCCAGGGTCACACAACCTCCAGTGCTCCTGCACTCAGAAATCAAAAGGGGGATAAAATTTGTGATACGGTTTTTGAAAAAAAATAAATAAATAAATAAAAAAACTTTTATTTAAATCCAAAAATATTAAACACACTTTCAAAGAGTGCACGAACAACCCCGCACCACCTTTAAAAGCACTCTGGTATGTATTGACTTGAATTGCATCTAGCTTTCCTATTAACTTTCCATTTGCTACTTAATGTACTACATTGCAGACTATGCTGATGCTTGATGAATGAGTTTCAGTTCACATTGGTGTGATGTAGGAACCTTGCAAATCCACTGCGGGTTCCCGCATCGCTCCTGACTCGCAGGCAGTTCACACTGCCATATGTGAACTACTGGCAACGTCAGTACAAAGTTAATGAAGCCCCCAGATTAGTTCACATATTGCAGTGCGACCTGTCAATTCGGACAGGAATCTTATCGCATAGGTGTGAATACCCATGCGATTTGATTCTGGTGCGGAACAAAAAAGGGTCCTGCACAACTGTGGTCCGAATGCGATGCAAAATCGGCCATACAATATTTATGGTTGAATTAGCGTTGCAATGTGATTTGCAGTGCTGTGCAAATCACATGCGATGTCTGGCATCGATATAGTGTGAACCGGCACTCAAGGAGGATCATATTTAATGATAATTTTATTACTAAGAGTCTAAAGTACAAGGAGACGTTTTTAACCACCAACATTTTTCAAGAAAGGGTTTTTGCTTTTCGCCCAGTATTTGTACTTTGGCTTCTTTCTGTAGACTCGGACAACCAGTTTTTAAAGATCCTTTTATGTGCCAGAATGCTGATCCTCTGTTCAGCCCCATGTATGTGGTTTTTATAGTTTTTTGTTTTGAAGCTACATCTAAGAGGAGGGAATCCTAGCAGTGGGTACTGAGGCTTTGTGTCTATTTGCTTCACTGCTTTACCAGTGAAGCTGTGAATGGAGAAGTACTGATCACTCCAGTAGTTGCCCATCACCTCCTCTAAATGCTGCTCCTAATCCCTTTGCCTAATAAGTGATATAGATATAAGCTAGCCATGCTAAGATAAGATAACCATGCTGTTAGATTTTGCTTATTCAGCCTGTGTGCCATACACGGTGGATGGAGGAAACTGTACTAGCTTCACGCCTTCCTAAATACCTGAACTGTGATTTCATCTGATAGTAACAGTCAATGTTTAGCTGGCATTTTTCCACCTGGATCCTTTAATTTTAATTCCAGTCAATTTGGCTTAAGTTCTCATTCACACTCGCTCAAAATACTGACGCTTATATAACACGCCTATAGCATTAATGTGCGTTAAAAGGTGCAGTTGATAAGCATTAAAACCGCTCCCCTAAACGCATTATGCCCGTTTGCAGCGTGGTTGGCAAGTGTTTTTGGCTTGCTAAAACCGCACCACAAATGCCTACAGTAGTTGGTTGCTAGCGGCAGGCCTGGAAGCCAGCCACTGGGTCCATAACAACCAATGAGTTGTCAAGTCGTAGTTAATTTGCAGAAGTAGAAGCAGTGTGGTAGATTGCTTTAAAAAAGGCCTGGAATCTTTCCTGAATGTACATAATATAATTGAAAGAGGTTGTAAACACATTTTTTTTTTTGCAACCTGAAAGAGAAACGCATAATGAGCTAGTATGCACCGCATACGTCTTCCGGGATCGCGGCATCCGGCCATCTGATTGCCTGGAGCCGCAGTGACGTCACTCCCGCGCGCGGGAGCCGACGGTCACGGCACGGGGCTCTGAAGGAACGGCACCAGCAGCCGTTCCCTCAGAGCGGATGCGCCAGTGACATCACTGGCTGCATATAAGGTAAATATCTCCTAAACGGTACATGTTTAGGAGATATTTACAGTACCTATAGGTAAGCCTTATCATAGGCTTACCTATAGGTAAAAGTTGCAGAGGAGAGTTTACTTCCTCTTGAATACTAACATTTTATAGGTAAAGTTGATCCAGGGAATATCCGATTGCCTCTTTTCCCCTGCTGTTCTTTTTTTGAGGACTAACTATAACTATATGTGTTGCATGATTGCACAATTACCATAAGTAATTAACAGTGATTTGTTTCTCCTTTCATAGGGTAACATTGAACCATTTCTTACATTGGAAGAACCACCAGATCGAGCACACTGAATGAGGAGTTACTTGCTTCCATAGCATCATATTCTAACAGCCTGGTCTCTTTGAATGAGGATGACAATGGAAGAGATGAAGAATGAATCAGAGACCACTTCCATGGTTTCCATGCCCCTATATGCGGTTATGTATCCAGTCTTTAATGAGGTTGGTATTCTCTTTAATTTACAAGTCTGTAAAATGGTCAGACAGGAGCCTAATCCTGACCACACAAAAATTGCACTCTGATTGGGCCATTAAGTTGGCCATAGATTAATTTAGGGGGGGAGGAGTTTTGGCTGATCCACAAAAAAAAATATTGAACCAATTTCCCTAACACATTAAAGGTGGATGTAGGAAACCTCCCACTGCGTGATTGTATTCTGGTTGTGGGTCTCCTCCACTGCCAGAATACACTGATCAGTGCTGCAGCCCATTGGTTGCTAGTGCTGGTTGAGTGAAAATATACGGACAATCCTGTTCAAGAGGAGTCTATCATTAGATCAGCTCCTCTCGAACAAGAGCGGCATTACATGAATAGAGATTCGGCCAGTTCCAGCTAAACCAGCCAAATATGTAATCCAGGGCTCGACAAAAACCAGGCGCCAGGTCACAATGGCGACTGGAAATCGCGTCTTGGCGACTGGGTTATGCCACAGCACTGGTCAGCATCCTCCCATGTGGCCCACCTGGGGGTGCGAGGACTAGCGTCGGGCTGTCCGATAATTTAGGCCGCCGCTTTGCAGCCTGCTGGAGCGGGATACACGCGCCTATGTGAGAACCAGCACCTTCTGGTGGATGGTGCTGTTATGAGCACTGCTTGCTCTCACTGCCTGCCCACCTCCGACCTCCACTTTCCAGGTTTACAGCCGGGCTTGATCAGTCACCCTTTCCTTACTGCCGCTGAGTGGTCGGGGAGTGCTGTCTATTAGTGCTACCTCGTCTGTGCCTATCAGTTCCACCCCATCTGTGCTGTCAGCCCATCAGCGCAGCCTCATTAGTGCCACTGATCAGTGCTTATCGGGACAAGCCTCAGCATCGCCGATCAGTGCAGCCTCATCAGTGTCATCTGCCAGTGCCTCCTGTTGGTGCCACCTCATCAGTTCCTATCAGCGCAGCCTCATCAGTGCCACCATTTTTTTTATTTACTTCGCACCAGGTGTGAGAGCAATTCTTATTGCCTGACACCCCTGACATGCAATGCACTTCTGGGCGCTGGGCAGCGGTTTTAAAAAATCGTCTCCTAACTTTTTTTTAGCTGGCTCCTAGATACTAAGCAAATTTGTTAAGCCCTGATGTGACCTGTGTATGGCAAGCTTTACACTCTGTAGTTACTGAATCTAAAAAAGGTTGCATTCTCTGATTTGTAGAGTATAAAGTTTAACATGGACTTGGCTTAGGATACAGGGCATCCAGAAAGTATTCAGTGCTTCACTTTTTCAACATTTTGTTATGCTACAACCTTGTTCAAAAATGGATTCAATTTATTTTTCTCATCAAAATTCTACAAACAATACCCCATAATGACAACCTGATGGAAATCTGAAGTCTTTGCAAATTTATTAAAAATAGACAAAATAAATTTCATGTACATAAGTATTCGCAGCCTTTGCTCAAGACTTTGTTGAAGCACCTTTGGCACCAATTACAGCCTTAAGTCTTTTTGAGTATGATGCTACAAGATTGGCACACCTATTTTTGGCCAGTTTCACCCATTCTTCTTCGTAGGACCTCTCAAGCTACATCAGGTTGGATCGCGTGCGTCAGTGCACAGGTCCAGATTTTCATCAGGGATGTCTCTGTACATTGATGCATTTATTTTTTCCTCGATCCTGACTAGTCTCCCAGTTCATGCTGCTGAAAAAAATCCCCACAGCATGATGCTGCCACCACCATTCTTCACTGTAGGCATGTATTGGACAGGTGATGAGCAGTGCATGGTTTTCTCCAGACATGACGCTTGCCTCTCACGCGAAAGAGTTCAGTCTTTGTTTTATCAGACCAGAGAATTTTGGCAAACTCCAGGCGGACTTTCATGTGCCTTTTTACTGAGAAGTAGCTTCCGTCTGGCCATTCTACCATACAGGCCTGATTGGTGGAGTGCTGCAGAGATGGTTGTTCTGGAAGGTTTCCTCCCTCCACAGAGGAGCGCTGGAGCTCTGTCAGAGTGACCTTTGGGTTCTTGGTCACCTCCCTGACTACGTTCCTTCTCCCCCGAATACTCAGTTTGACTTGGCGGCCCGCTCTAGCAGGAGTTCTGGTAGTTCCAAACCTCTCCCATTTACGGATGATGGAGGCCATTGTGCTCATTGGGACCTTCAATGCTGCAGGCATTTTTATTTTCCCTTCTCTAGTTCTCTGCCTTAATAGAGTCCTGGCTCTTGAGGTCGACAGACAATTCCTTGGATTTCATGACTTAATTTGTGCTCTGACATGCACTGTCAACGATGGGACCTTTTTAGAGACAGGTGTGTGCCTTTCCAAATCATGTCCAATCAACTGAATTTACCACAGGTAGAAACATCTCAAAGATGATCAGTGGACACAGAATGCACTGGAGCTCAATTTTGAGTGTCACTGCAAAGGCTGTGAATACTTATGTGATTTTTTTTTTCCCATGTTTTTTTTTTCTCCATGTTTTTAATAAAAAAAAAATATATATATATTTGCAAAGGTTTCAGACAAACTTCTTTCACATTGTCATTGTGGGATATTGTTTGTAGAATTTTGAGGAAAATAATGAATTGAATCCATTTAAGAATAAATCAGCAACATAACAAAATGTGGAAAAAGTGAAGTGCTGTAAATGCTTTCCGCATGCACTGTATATATACTATCCTTTACCAATGTGTAAGGCTGCATTCACATATCAGCGTATTGATCGTGGGCAGAATCGCCGCAATTCCGCCCGCGATCCGGAAATCATTGCAAATCACGGGACGCCTGTGCGTTGCCCGTGATTTGCAATAGCACCCCAAATGCTGTGCGATGTTGCCGCGATTTCCGCCTGCCGAATCGCGGTAACATCGCGCAAAAAAAATTGCGGGATGCATTACGCTCCAAAAAAGTACAAGAGCTTCTTTGGAGGGTAATGCGTCCCACGTTTTGTTTTTTTTATACTGAATCTCCCTGCAGCAGTCCCAGGAATACAGAGAAGTGAGGTGAGCCGAAGGAACTTGGGCTGTGCAGAGCCCTTCGTGCATCTATACAGAATGTGGTTTTGTTTTGTGTGTGTTTTTTTTTTTTTGTTTTTTTTTTCTCAGTTGGAGAGATTTTACATCTCATGCTGATGGGAAGACTCAGTGAGCCTTTCATATTACTCAGGACTACAGTAATCCAAAGGGTGTTACTTTTGGGGTGTGTGTTTATTTTTTGAACACTACCTATGCTGCAAATAGGTTGGCATAAGTTAGTGAGAGCATTACTGCCAGTGTCTTTGTTTTCTCTGTTGGTCATTCTTTGAAATGTTGCTCTACTACTCATGGGATGACACATACCAGTAACAGCTCAATTAGGGTGAGGTCAGTATGGGTGAGGTCAGTATGGGTATAGTTAAACTATTTACACACTTCCTGATTTGTAAAAAAAATATACATTGTTCATGTTCTTGGTTAAAAAAAAAAAAAATACTGAAAGGAAAGGTTTGTAATGTTCTATATCTGTGGTCCCTATATAGTTTACAGTTTATGTAGAATTAGTGTATACCTCTTTTCAGACTAATGTTAGGCTGGCCCATACATTATACAGTTTTTTCTTACAATTTTCTTTAGATTTACCTTCAACTATGTAGTACAAAGGCCTGCCTTATAGGATACATTTTAAAAGTGAATTGAGCATGTATGACCAGCCTTATTTACTCAACCTCTGTGCCCACTTATAAGCAGAAAGACAGCAAGTACCTCCTAAAGTGTGTCCTATTGTCAAGTGACCACAAATGTATTTTGTGTTTCAAGTTTTACCAAACCATACTCCCCCATTCATGTCACGATTTAACATTATACACCCATATTTAGGGTGTAACCTGAAACATGGTTACTTTCCTCAGCACCTCCTATTCATGGGGATCTGTGAATGGAAGGCTAAAGCCTCATACACACAATCAGATTATCGGACCAATTTTCATCCCTTTTTTGTTGCATGCTGGTTCTTGTATCGAAAGTGAAAAGGTTACGGTCATATGAAAATTCTCATACGGCAGAATTTACCTTCAGAAGCGATGTATTGTGTTGAATTGTAGTGCAGGAACTACTTTGAAGTCGGTGCAACTTCAAAACGCACTGATATGAATGGGGCTCATTGAAAATAATGCAAAACTACTTGTCATGCGATTTTGCGGTCCAAAATAGCGGGACAAGTCGCACTAGGGTGAAAGGGGCCTAACTAAGCCAGTCGGAGGAAGCCTTGTTTTCATTCATAAAATACAAAGCTTCATCTAAATGGCTGAGCAGCGTTCCAGCTAGTCTAGATTCAGTTTTGGGGTAGAACGTCCCTGTACTGCTGTGGTAAAACAATGCTGTATATTGTATGTAGCTAATGCTGCAAACCATTTATACAGAGCTCCCAGCTGACGCATTTGTTAGTAAATGAAAAGTTTGGACCAGCTTGGTCCAAGCAAACTATTTAACCACTCCTATACAGTGCACTTTCACCCCTTTCCTGCCTAGGCCAATTTTCAGCCTTCAGTGCTCTCGCAGTTTGAATGACAATTGCGCGATCATGCTACACTGTACCCATATGAAATTTTTATCATTTTTTTCACACAAATGGAGATTTCTTTTGGTGGTATTTAATCACTGATCGGTTTATTTCTTACGAAAAAAAGACAGAAAATTTTGAAGAAAAAAAAAAGTTTTTCTTTTCTGCAAGTAAATTTTTGAAAAAAAAAGTTTTCTCCTTCACTGATGTGCGCTGATGGGCACTGATAGGCTGCACTGATGAGGTGGCACTAATGAGGAGGTACTAATATGCCGCACGGATAGGTGGCAGTGATGATCACTGATGGGCACAGAGGCGGCACTGATGGACACTGGGCAGCACCATCAGTGCCCATAGTGCTGCCAGTCAGTGCCTAGATGAGCAGGCACTGATTGGCACTTGATTTCACTTTTGTGTAATCGTCCTGATTACATGTCTTTGTCTCCCCTATGTGGAGGAGTCGCTGATCGGCTCTCCTCGGCTCGCACTCTGACTGTGATTGGACACAGCCGATCACATGGGTAAAGAGTCATGTCATTGACTACCGAAATCGGGGCTGCGCCGTGTCCTAGCTATACGGCGCGGCCACGATCGCCGCTCTGCGGGAGAGGCAGTTTTGGTGCGCTGTCATATGACTGCGTCACAGAACAATGGATGCACCGCTCCACCATCCTTTGACGGCAGGCGGTTAGCAAGTGGTTAAGTCATGGTAAACCTTGAGTTCAGCTTTTTTGGGTTTACATGCATAAACTTTTCCTAAGAGAAACATGGAGACTGCCATTGCTGGCTTCTTCTGTAAATGCTAGTTATCTGGCTTATGTTGACATTCTGGCTTCAATAATCTGACCCATAAGCATGTAGATGTCTTTATTTTGACTTCCCTTGTTCTTGTCAAACTAGTGTTTGCAGAACAAGATCCTCAGTGATGGCCCCATTATTTCTCTGTGGCGATGGTAATAAGCCTGTACTCAAGGCAGCTGGCTACATGTAAAGTGAAATAGTTATGTGCCATCTTGCCTGGCAAAAGGCTTGTACTTTTTGTTTTGGCCTGTCTTGTCTGCATTGCCAGGTTTGTTGACATGTGTTTTCTTTAATGCAGAATGCTTGCACAGAGAGAATATGGAGATTCTGCTAGAAATGGCTGCCCTATTTTATGGCTTCAATATTTATTGACATGAAACAAGTATGCAGATCAGGAGTTCTGACTACACTGGTTGCATGCTTTCTTTGAGATAGTAATTCAGTGCTGAAGCCAGGTAAAGGATGGCTCCCATGAAGCTGTACATGAATGCAGACCCACTGATTCCCCATGATTAAGTTCTGAGAGGTGGAGGTAAATGCATTGAGGCCTTGCAGGAGCCCAGGCTGAGACAACCATTCATTCCAATTCCAGTGGGTCTGCATTGACGTGTGGCTTCATGGAATCCTTCCTTTGTTCAACAGTTGTTTGGAGCCGAGACTAAAGCCCCCCGTACACACGCACAGATTGTTGGCCGTAAATTGTCGGCCAACGTCCGGCTGATTGTAGGCTTGTTAGTATGATGCTTCCGACGGCCAACTGCAAATTTTCAGCCGAAAAAAATCTGGTGTGCATGCTATAAAATTTTTGTTGGCCAACAACAGAACGGCCGATTGTTCCTCCAGTCAGTACAGATTTCGGCAGACAAAATCAGATGAGCAAGACTGGGCATGCTCAGAGAAGAAAAAACACACGGAAAGTCAACCATCACATGACATCACCTCTGAAGTTGGTTTTTGTTGGCCAACAAAAGTCCAGTGCAAGTCTAGAGCACATTTCAACCAACAAACACTGGACAAAAGACGGCGGATTGGTCGGCCAACAATCTGTGCGTGTGTACGAGGCTTTACGCCTTCCCTGGCCTGCACTTAGTGGTGGGCAAAGGATTGCTTTCCCATGTAGCCTGAGCGGCGCACATTCACACTGAAGACACATAACTAGCATCTTTGGAAGGTCAACAATGTTCAGGTTTAATTTTTCTCAAGTTTTTCTTTATTAGCTTGATACTGGTCTGCCTTTCAGGTCCGCTCTTTGGCTAATGAAGGTGCCTTAACTTGTGCACACACACGATCCAGGCCAAAAAATAGCTTGCTCTGTTTAATGCCTTGTTAATGCAGGCAGTAAAAAAGGGCAGTTCCAACAGGACAAGTGGATGGGATCGTGGCAAATTTAACTTTGCTTATTGAGCTTGAAAGGGGCACCTTCTATCGAACCTGCCCATTGATGTTGATGGCACACGCTGCAACCGCGAACCAGAATCTTACCACGCCAATGTTTGTTTCCTCCATGCTTCACACTCAACTTTTTCCAGGGTTCAGACATTTGGATGTACTGGCCACACTTTTGTGGATTAGAACGGCACCATCCTTCTGTCTCTTCCTCCACTATTAAATGGTGTCTGTGGTGGGGAATATGTACCTTCCTAGTCTTCAGGTTACAGTAAACATGGTGGCATCCATGTGGTGATTCAAGCTCCTTTTTACTCAGGAGTATAAACCTAGAACCTGAATCTGTGGTTAACGTGTCAGTTGTTACATTTCAGTTTACAGGGAATAGGTTTGTGTTCCATTAAAAATGGATGTCTGTTATGCTTCTTTAAACGGTGACCTCTTTTCTACAAAAGCTGCTTGCTATTCTGCTTTCCACTGATTATACACACTTCACATTTGTGAAGAGCAGCTTTCATGTTCATATATGAACAGAGGAGAAATTCCGATGTATCAGGTGTAAGTGTACGCATGTATTTGACTGCTTAATTTATCTATGTAGACAAATGAATTCTTTCTCCAGTCTATAACATAAGAGGACAGAAGCTTTAACATTGGTCTCAGCCATCCCTTACCTAATAAATAGGTTGATGCAATAAAGCAATGGCACAACAATATAGAAAAACTTGCTGCTGGTGAATGGGTGATTGTATGGCCATGGTTTAAAGAGAATCTATCATTTGAAAGACCCACGTAAAATGATCAATTACCAGATAAGCACTTTGCTTTCCCACCGTGGATCCTATCATCCCAAGATAAAGGCTATTTGTAGAAGAGATGAATCCTAACCTTTTACAGCAAGACCCTTCTTCAAGGCTTGTAATCTACAAGGGTTTAGGCACTATACAAATGTTTCCACTCATGTAGCATTTCCTATAAACAGAGAGCCACAATCTTCTCTTATGATCTGTGCTTAGGGAAAGAAAAAAGCTTTTCTTTTTTTCTCTCCTGCATTATACAGATCATTCTGCTTTGCTTTTGCTTTTCCTTTTTTATAGCTTTTTCTGATGTGATAAATTTGATTTATGAGCACCGTGGGAGTGTAAGAGGACAAAAGGCTGTGTGTAAAATTATAGCTTCAATTTGTGCAGTGTCTCCAACTTGAATCAATCAGAGATTTGGCTTTAGAAAAGACCATTGTATTATTTTTGGGCAGCTGGTAAACAGACTGCTCCGTAATGCTTGTGCATCTGTACGGAACCCTCTCCAATAGGAGATCATTTAGACACATTGCTTTTGGCAGATTGTTTTGTGCTTACATACCAAAACATGCAGATGCTGCAGAATCAGATGTAGATATTTTCTCTGATGTCATATAGAAGATGCTGGCTGCTTGTTCACCTGCTATAAGTCTTATGGTGCAGTTCTCTACGTGATGCTGCATACTTTCCATACTGCGCTTTGTAGAATGGGCAAGGCACTGCAAGCTTTGCAGATGTGAAAGCTTTTATTGCTCTGATCTGCTAACCCTTGAAATCTCAAATTCACCTCTTTGAGCTGCAATGCAGTGTTTTGGGTTTGCAGTAGAAAAATAGATTGCAATGTATGAAACATTTAAGGTAGCTGTTTTTTGATTGAAAAAATTGGATATTGTTTTAAAGTATGGAGTTTTTAAACTGCTAAATAAAATAGTTAATTTTGACCACCTTTACTGCAATTTAAAGGACAGGCATGCATTCTAGTGCCTAATGCCCTAAAAAAATTAAATTAAAAAAAAAAAAAAAAAACAGGTACGAACACCATCACTTATATCCTGTCTTGACTAGGAGTTGAAACCCAGATTACAGAAATGGCACTGTAAGAAAGTGAAGGCACAGCATAGTGAGCATAGTGATTCAGTCCAGTGGTTGCCAACCTTTCGCACCACATGGATTACTAAACCCACAATTTTGAATTTCCCAGACCATGAAAATGAATTTACATCACAATGTTGCCTTATATACACAATGCTCCAGCTCTCTGCCCACTTCTGCACAGCCCCCCAAGGCCAACCTGGACTCTGCACCACACTGCTGTCTTACACAGACTGATTGGATCTCTCCTCCTTTTCCAGCAATGTGCTTGAGGTCTCTGCTCCATCCCACAGTCTGTGAGAGCAGCGCTTCCTTTGGAGGTTCCCTCCTTCACCTCCCGCTCTTTGCACTACTCCGGGCGCTTCCTTCTTCACAGGAGCTGGAACTACAGAGGAGACCTCTGGTATCAATATGCGCTGATAGTATTGACTGTCAGAAAGCATTGAGAACACTGGAAATACCCTTGGGCGGTATACATCCACTACAATGTTGATTTGTGGCAGCACCTCTGGGGTCCACGGACCACTGGTTGGCAACCTCTGATTCAGTCAGCCACTGTAGAGTGCACTTGTAGCATCTAATCTTTTTAACTGTAATTAAGACAGGTATTTATATGACCATATTTGAGTTTGTAGCCAGCCTTGAGCCTTGTGTATGGGATGACCTCACAACTGGACAGAAGAATGCACCATTATAACCGTTTCAAAGGGGAGTTTTTGCTCATTACAAATGTAAATGTTCATTGGTAATCTAAGCGGAGTTTTCTAACTGAAGCAAGAAGTTTATTCTAAAGTGGTCCCTTATTGAGACCTTAGGGCCAGGTAGCCCATATCGGCCAGGAATGTGTTCACGCTTGTTAAAGCGGAGTTCCACCCAAAAGTGGAACTTCCGCTCATTTGCCCCCCCCCCCCCCCCCCAAAAAAGGCTTTTCCAAACTTTGGTACATGTTTCGCGTGCATGCGCTTTGTCAAGTTGTAGTCACGGCAACCAGAAGCTTGCGTTCCATGTTCCACATCCGGTCAGCGTTCCATCTGTACTTCGGTCGTCACTTCCGGTGGCGCAGCCAAGGGGACACTTCCGGCATCAGCGCCAGGTCCGGTGTACAGCCTGTGTTGCGGCCGCACACAGTATCTGCACGGTTACACCTGCCCACATTGGTGTTTCCTCGGACCCCCCGGATTCCATCTCCTCTACTACCCCCGGCTTTGGGCCATCCTGCTCCGTGATTCCCAAGTGATGCCGAAGATTTTCAGGACCGGTTTGTATTTAACCCCTATCATTATTAAACTTCCATGATACCCTTTTGCCAACACTTACTTTAGTGTCTTGACTTATGGGACATGGCTATTTATTACACTGTAGCGCGCCATCCCTCCTTCCAGCAAACGCTACCATGTATGTTAACTACTTCAATCTTGGAGTCCTATTTTGCACAAAGTAGATAGCAGGTAAACCCAGGTGCTATAAACCACAAAGAAAAGTATGTCTGAGCATAAAAATGTAAAAGTATAAACTTAGGTGCCACACTGTAGGATGTGTGTTTTTGCCTCCCTGATGGACAGCTACAACCTATTTTGGTATTGGGAAAAGGTGCTCCTCTTCTCATGCAGTATTCTGTGTCTGAGTGACCTAATCTCAGAGGCTGTAATAAGTTCTAGGTAAATGCAGGCTTTTAAAAATAACTTGTATCTGATCTTTGTGGGGACGTAGGTTTATATTTGTGTGGCTGACTGGCCTAGTGGTTTATGATCAATGTTACAACGAATTGGGCCAAGTTATGCATGCATTTATGTAAACTTGTAGTACAGAGAAATGATAGATGATGTAATAAACTTTTAACTGGCACATACATTGCTATGGAAAAATGATATAAAAAAAAATGCATTAGATGACATTGTGTAATTTGTTTTATCTCTCTCACGCAGTTAGAACATGTAAACCTTTCAGCAGCTCAGACTCTCCGGGCAGCATTTATAAAGGTAAGGATGGCCTTGATTTGGAACTTTTTAGAATATTTTCTACTATGTGGTAATGCACATTTATGTTTAGCCATGTCCTCAACTGTTTAATGACAATGGAAAAATAGTAATTGCAGATCTAATATCAAGCATTCTTTACAGGGGTACATGTTCTTTATTGTACGTAACAAGACACAGGATTGGGTAATTTTTAGACTAATAAGATATTCTCCACCTCTAGGCTATTAGATACTGGCAAAGAGCAGAGCTCAAACCCAGCTCTGCATAGCCCTTCCCACTCCCAGCATACCTTAGGTGATGGACCTGTTCCTCTTTACTGAGGAAAATGGTTGCTACTATACCCTGGAGGCTTCCCTCAGACGCGCTCATCCAGAATAGTTGTCTCTCTGTAAGACTTGAGGGACTGTACCCAGGAGGCAGAAGGCCAGGGTTGGCATATCTGCTAATAGCACTGGATACTCTGGGAGAGCTCTCACCTTAGCACTGAGTGGCATCATGTTGTAGAGCTTGTATAGTGTTGCACAGGTCATGGTGTTCACATCCTAATGCCCCCTGTGTTGGTATGCCTGCCAGAGGCAAAGGTTGGGCCAGGCCGCTGAACCTTTTAAACTCTGCTGCAGAAGAGGTCTGACCAGTAAGTTCTCTGCTATCTGAAAAGTTCTGAGTTCTGCTGCTCTTGGGCACAGAAGAGCAGCAGCCACAGATGGTGCTGTTTTTGACCTGTTCTTGTTTGATTAGGTGCCATTTTTTCACCTTGGGTGCTATTTTATTCCTTCTGTGAAAAGGCTGCGACGTTGGAGGATGGGGCTTCATTGAGCACACCTATACAGCGCGTGCATTCATATCTTGGCACTCGAACACTACACCGGCCTGGGCGCCACTGAAAAGGCTCCCTACTATGACATGCAGGTGACAACAGCATGGGCTCTCACAGCGCACTGATGGCTATTGGCTTAAAGTGATGTTCCAAGAGTTCTGCTAGCACTGACCCCTTGTCAATTCTGAAATCTTTTTCCGCTTCAAACATACTTGGCTCTTGTACTTCTCGATCTCCAAAGCAATTTTACTGTTGTTGTTGTTAGTATTCTGTGGCATTTGTGGTGCAAGGGCTTTGCCTGTTCGCCCTTGCTGCCAGGTTTTCTGGTGACTTTCCTCTTTACCTTACAGCTTTCAGAGGAAGGGGAGCAGGTATTGGTGGGGGAAAAGGCACAGTCTGCCTGAGAACTTTTCCTCTCAGGAGGCCGAGCGAACTGCTAGCATCTTTCTGACCCTTACCTTCTCCCTTGGGAGTCTATACTGACGTGGTTTATAACAACTTGCAGCAACCAGTACAGACCTTTACCCAAGGTCACTAGTTTGGGGTCTATGTAAGCTCCAAGACCACCTCCTCCAAAAGCTTTTCTGTGCTTTCTTTTTTAGAAGGTTCTGTAGGAGAACAGTTGGCTAAGCTGAAGATCACCTTTTTTGGGATCTTAGAAAACCCATAAGCTTTCTCTTACGTCCTCCGACAGTCGCCGCCACCTCTAAGTCATCACTGTTGGATATTGACTTCCCATCCGCAGGAGTAGCTAGGCATATAGACTTAGTCAAAAGACAAAAGGCATTAGCATATACACACCCATGGGGGCTGTCCCATCTGGTCAATACCCCCCCCCTGCATCACCACTCCCAACTCCGTTTTAATCTGCCTAGCGTCGGGAGTAGTCGGGCTTCCCTTGTGCTGGGGCTTCAGTCTCAGCCTTCCTAACCTTTTATTTGATTTTCTTTGAAAATGTCAGTTTTTTTTCTTACTTTACTAGCTGTTTATTTTGTCAGCTTCTAGTGTTAGTCTTCTCGTGCGGTGCTGGGATTCGGACTGACCGCCCTGGTTCCCCAGGGCAGAAAGGTCAGATGGACCCCCAGCCCGCCATTGAGCGTTCAGCTATGGTTCGCCCTGGCATTACGAACGACCCATCCCTGTTCGCTGCAGGGATGCACCCGTGAGGTGGCTACCTCACAGGACACATCTGCGGTGCTGCAGTGTCATGTCCCTGGCTCACGGCACTCCCTGTCAGGTGAGGACAGCGGTTTTCCGTGCATAGAGGCTTCCCACGTCATCTGGTACAGGTAAGTACTTTGGGGCCTCTGTCTGGGGTGGCAGTCTGTGTTGCTGTGTGTCCCCCATGTCTGTGCCTGTGTGACTCCCTGATGCGGTCCCTGCAGGGATCACTTGTGCAGTTTTCTGTATGTGTGGGGGTCCCCTTCCCTGTGTCACTTCGGTGCATTGTTGGGGGTGCAGACTTTGTGTGGCGACCGCAGCGGAGTGAACTCGCGCGGTCCGCCATCTTTGATTTGGACAGGCATGGTCAGCCTCTCTGTGGGCGATACTGCATGCTGTTTTGGCGTCATCCGCCGCCATTTTGGTGGGTGTAGAACGATCGGTCCGGCCGCATGTTCGGCAGCTATTTTCTTGAAGCCTCCAATGCAATCCTATGGGGCAGCCATTGTCCCTAAGACTGAAAGTCTTTAAGTTCAGCCTACTTCAGCAGTACTTCCTTTCCATATGCAGCAGGACATCGGTGGCAACACTCTGCGGGCTCTGCAGGTTATCGCTCTCAATATTCCTCTGTATTATCGCTTCTGGCTCAGTTTTCTCTCTCCTTTTGGGGTCTTTGTTACTGTAGCTGTAGCGGTGGGCTGCGCATTCCGCATCGATTTAAAAGGGGCAGTACACATTTATTGCACGTTTTTTTTTTTTTTTTTCCTGTGAACTTTTGGAGCAATGGATTCTCAGGAAAGCAAGTTCCCCCCAGCTTTAGTGGGGGTCCCCAGTTCTCCTGTGGCCCCGCTGCGACCCGATTTAGCTGCTGTAGTGGCGACTTTGGTGTTTAATATGGAAATGCTGATGTCTGAACGTGCTGCAAAAAAGAGGCCCAGATTGTCTCTCTTCTGATTCAGATGGGGATATGGCTGCTGCTGTGAGCGTGCCCTTTTCAGGGTCCCGCTCATCCCTGGACCCCCCGGGGTCCGAGGGGGAGGCTGAAATGGAGGGGGTTGATACCTCCTCCCCAGGGTCACCTGAAGAACGGGCGACCATGGATGAGTTAATTGTTTCTGTTAAAGGAAACCTTGCATTTAGAGGATGAGCCCTGTCCTCCGGGCATTGTGTCCTCATTTGGGACGCACAGGACCCGCAAGTCTGCGCAGGTTTTCCCCTGCCCAGCTGAATTTCATTACACTGTTAATGAAATGTGGCGCAAGTTAAAACGTCCATTCCTGGTACCTAGTCGGTTCAAATTGCTTTATCCTTTTGCGCCGGCTACGGAATCACGATGGTGTGTGCCTCCACAGGTAGATCACACTGTGGCTGTGTTAAACAAGGCTACCTTGGTTCCTACTGAGGATACCCCGGTTTTTCGGGATCCCACGGATCGGCGGTTGGAGTCTCTAGCTCGCCATTCCTATACGGTGGCGGGTTTGTTGCTCAAACCCCCTTTTCGCGTCTGTTCTGGTGGCTGATTGGACTAAGATGCTTAGGTGCAATCTCGTGTCTGATGGTGGTCCGCCTGCCCGGCTGGATATGGTGGATCAGATCCACCAAGGAGTCATGTATTTGTGTGATGCAGCCTTGAATGAGGCCCCCTTAGTGGCTCGCCTCTCTATTGTCGCGGTGCTTAACCGGCGGCTGATATGGCTGAAGAGCTGGTCGGCTGACCAGTCCTCACTGAAAACAGTTGCTGATTTTCCCTATGCTGGTTCTCGCTTTTTGGCGAGGCGTTGGATACCCTGGTGAAAGGCGTCACGGGGGGCAAGAGCATTATGCTGCGCCAGAACCCGAAGAACAAGTCCTTTCGGGGCAAGCTGGGTTCTGCGCCTAGATCCAATCAGGGGTCCTTTCGTGCCTTTTGGAACCAATCCAAGGGCAAGGCCCAGGGCAGTCAGAAGAAGCCCTGGGCGGGTAAGCAGAAGTCCGGCAATGCTGGTGCGGCGGGTCAATCCGCCTCTGCCTGAAGGGGCGCCCTCACCCGTTTCAGGGGTGGGGGGACGTTTGCGCGGTTTCCTCCAACCTTGGTTGCTCCGGATATCGGACAGGTGGGTTCTGGAAATCGTTCGGTCAGGATACAAGATCAAATTCCTTTCCCGGCCGGCGGACAGATTCTTTCCCTCCAATCTTCATCTGCTTCCGGGCGTCTGCAGGACTTGCATCAAACAGTGCAGGACCTGCTTGCTCAGGGAGTGATTGTCCCGGTGCCTCATCGGGACAGGTTTCGGGGGTTTTATTCCAATCTGTTCACTGTGCCCAGAAAGGAGGGCAAAGTGCGTCCTATTCTGGACCTAAAAGCGCTGAACCGCTTTGTGCGTGTTCGGAAGTTCCGTATGGAGTGTCTCCGTTCGGTGGTGGCCTCCCTGAGTCCAGGGGAATTCCTGGCCTCGATAGATCTGAAGGATGCGTACCTGCACATCCCCATTTTCGAGGGTCATCAGCGGTACCTTCGGTTTGCTATCGCAGAGGACCACTACCAGTTTGTGGCGTTACCTTTCGGTCTCGCTTCGGCACCAAGGGTGTTTACCAAAGTGTTGGCGCCGGTTCTGGGCCTACTGAGGGCTCAGGGCATTGCGGTCTTGGGTTACCTGGACGATCTACTTCTGAGATCACGTGCCAGCCAGGACCTAGTGCGCGATCTTCCACCATGGTGCAGACGCTCCAGGAGTTCGGATGGACCATCAACGTTCAGAAATCGACGTTGTCTCCATCGCTTCGTCTTCCCTACCTGGGAATGATTCTGGACTCTGCTCAGGCCAAGGTGTTTTTGCCGGAGGACAAGCTCCGGACTTTGCGGGACGAGATCAGGTCCCTCAGGGACAGCCCGTCCTCGTCACTCAGGACCTGTATGCGGGGCCTGGGGTTGATGGTATCGGCCTTCGAGGCGATACCCTTTGCTCAGTTCCACACGCGGGCTCTCCAAGCGGAGATCCTGGCCAGGTGGGACAGACTGCCTCAGTCCCTGGATCTGTGTGTCTCCTTGAGTCGTCAGACCAGATTGGCTCTTCTATGGTGGCTCCAGTCCCCGTCGGTGGCGGAAGGCAAGTCCTTCCGTCCATCCGTTGGTGTGGACGGTGATTACCACGGATGCCCGCCTGTCGGGCTGGGGTGGAGTTCTGGCCAACCTGTCTGCCCAGAGCACTTGGTCGGAGGAAGAGTCCTCCCTCCCGATTAATGTGCTGGCATTGCGAACGATAAAACTCTTGTCTCTTCCAGTGGTCGGGCCATCTTCGGTGCCGTCCTGTCCGGGTACAGACGGACAATGCTACCGCGGTGGCCTACATCAACCACCAAGGGGGCACCAGGAGTGCTCGGGCGGCCCGGGAGGTGACCGACATTCTGTCTTGGGCCGAGGCTCATGTCCCGGCAGTTCACATTCCGGGTTTAGAGAATTGGCAGGCCGACTATCTGAGCCGCCAGACCCTGGACCAGGGGGAATGGTCCCTACACCCGGAGGTCTTTCAAATGCTGTGTGCGAGGTGGGGATCCCCGGACGTGGATCTGTTCGCATCCTGGCAAAATGGAAAGGTTTGTGGCAAGAACGCGCGATCTGTTGGCGGATGCCTCGGATGCGTTGGTAGCCCCTTGGCATCAGTATCGTCTGATGTATGCCTTTCCTCCGATTCAGTTACTAGCCCGGTTCCTCCGCAGATTGGTCTCGGAACCGCACCTGGTGATTCTGGTGGCTCCGGACTGGCCACGCCGGTCCTGGTACGCCGACGTTGTTCACCTGGCAGTGGCGCCTCTGTGGCGTCTGCCTCTGCGGGAAGATCTCCTGTCTCAGGGTCCTATCTTCCATCCTGCTTTACAGTCGCTGGCTTTAACGGCCTGGCTGTTGAAACCCAAGTCCTGAAGGACGGGGGTCTCTCTTCTGAGGTCATCCCTACCCTTGTCAAGGCTAGAAAGACCTCCTCCGGAAAAATCTATTACCGTACCTGGAAGGCTTATTTCGCCTGGTGAGTCCAGGGGGTTCTCCCCCCCCGCTCGTACTCGGTGTCCAGAGTGTTGGCCTTCCTCCAGTCTGGGGTGGCCACGATCAAAGGCCAGGTGTCCGCACTGGCTATTCTTTATCAAAGCCCTGTGGCGTCTCACTCTCTGGTTCGCACCTTCATTCAAGGTGTGCGACATTTGGCTCCTCCCAGGAAGGAGCCTTTACCTCCATGGGACTTGAACTTGGTTCTGTCCGTGCTCCCTTTGAAAACATTCGGGAAATATCGTTGTCTCTGCTGTCTAAGAAGGTTGCCTTTTTGGTGGCGATCACTTCGGCTCGCAAGGTGTCTGAACTGGCAGCGTTATCTTGCCGTTCTCCGTACTTGGTGATTCACCGGGATAAGGTGGTTTTGCGTCCGCATCCCTCCTTTCTTCCTAAGGTGGTCTCTGAGTTCCACATTAATGAGGACATTGTCCTGCCTTCGCTTTGTACGAAGCCTAAGCATCCTAAGGAGGTTGCTCTGCATTCCTTGGATGTTGTCAGGGCGATCAGGATTTACCTGTCGTCTACGGAGTCCTTTCGGAAGACGGATTCCCTCTTTGTCCTTCCTGAGGGACCTCGGAAGGGCATGGCGGCTTCTGCTGCCACTATTGCCAAATGGATCAGACAGACCATTGAACAGGCTTACACCTTGAAGGAACGGGTTCCACCCTTCCCTGTTACAAAGTAGACGTTCGGGCATCGGCTGATGCTTCCTTTGGCCGCAATGTTCTCAGTGCGGCAGTGCCATGATGGACCCTTGTGTGTTTTTTTTTTTTTTTCTGGGTCCCTGGCTGTTGGCATTTGCTTTCCTGGGCTGTTGCTCCTGTTGAGCATTGTTTTTTCTGTTGCCCAGTTGGTTCTCTAACAGTGCATGTAAGATTCCTTTCTCTGATGTGGGTACTGCGTTGCCTTTTCTACGGTTGCGTCTCCCACCCCTCATGTCTATACTGCTTTGGGACATCCCAACAGTGATGACTTGGAGGAGGCGGCGACTGTCGGAGGACGTAAGGGAAAACTGAATTTTTGTAAAATCTTACCTGTAAAATTCCTTTCTCTGAGTCCTCCGACAGTCGCCGCCCCCGCCCCTCTTTTGGGGTTCTTATTACCTACTGCTATGCTACCAAACTAAGTTGGAAGTGGTGATGCAGGGGGGTATTGACCAGATGGGACAGCCCCCATGGGTGTGTATATGCTAATGCCTTTTGTCTTTTGACTAAGTCTATATGCCTAGCTACTCCTGCGGATGGGAAGTCAATACCCAACAGTGGAGGACTTAGAGAAAGGAATTTTTACAGGTAAGATTTTACAAAAATTCAGTTTTTTTAAACCACTTTCTGCTGCTTTCACATATGAAGGAGGGGCTTTACCAAAGACTGGGCACATGCAAGATCTTTGTGTGGACAAAAATGCCTTGTTGATGTCAGAGGAGAATGTGCAGACTGGTTCAAGATGATGGAAAGGCAACACTAACCACTTGATACAACCAAGATATGCAGAATACCATCTCTGAATGCACAAAACGTCAAATCTTAAAGCAGATGGGCTACAGCAGCAGAAGTCCACACCGGGTGCCACTCCTGTCATCTAAGAACAGGAAACTGAGGCTACAATTCGCACATGCTCACCAAAATTGGACAATAGAAGATTAAAAAAAAAAAAAAAAAAAGATTGCATGGTCTGAGTCTCGCAACATTCAGATGGTAGGGTCAGAATTTGGCATAAACAGCATGAAAGGATGGATCCATCCTGCCTTGTTTCAACGGTTCAGGCTGGTGGTGTAATGGTGTGGGTGATAATTTCCTGGAAAAACCACACAGAAAAAACCTGGAACAGAAAGCTGACACGTCTAGAGACCAGAAATGATTAAAACAGGGAGAATGGTGATAAATAAAAATAACCATGAATCTCGTCAGGGGTGCAGCTGTCCCATATTCAGTCCCAATGAGATAAGCGACACAAACAACGAAACTGGGATAAAAAGTGCTCCCTCAGACCCAAGACAACACTTGGCTTGAAGATTTGAAGTAAAAAAATCAGTTTATTGGAAATATCACAATGAAAAGGTCAAACTTATGAATTAGGAACGCTGGCCATCATATTAATTGGCATGGATAAAAGTGCAGTACCTTAGTGGGAGCCAATGCCGATTGCACTGTTATGCAGGAGATATCACCCCCGCCGGGGGGTAGAATGGAACTTTGCCTGGCAAGGGTAGAGTGGAACTCGACCAGAGGGATGCCACATCAAAGAGTCCACATCGGCATGACCCCCATTAAGGTACTGCACTTTTATCCATGCCAATTTATATGATGGCCAGCGTTCTTAATTCATACGTTGGACCTTTTTGTTCCGATACTTCCAATACACTGATTTTTTACT
This sequence comes from Pelophylax lessonae, assembly GCF_965119305.1. Classification (NCBI taxonomy): domain Eukaryota; kingdom Metazoa; phylum Chordata; class Amphibia; order Anura; family Ranidae; genus Pelophylax; species Pelophylax lessonae. Next base: position 261,228,156 of record NC_138770.1, on the reverse strand, counting down.
TCAAATCTTCAAGCTAAGTGTTGTCTTGGGTCTGGGGGAGCGCTTTTTATCCCATTTTTGTTTGTGATAATTTCCTGGCACACTTTGGGCCCCTTAGTACCAATTGAGCATTGTTTATACGTCTCAACCTACCTGAGTATTGTTGCTGACCATGTCCATCCCTTTATGACTACAGTGTATTCATATTCTGATGGCTACTTCCAGCAGGATAATGAACATGTCACACAGCTCAAATCATCTCAAACTGGTTTTTGAACACAACAATGAGTTCACTGTACTCGAATAGCCTCCACAGTCACCAGCTTTCAATCCAACAGAGCACCTCTGGGATGTGGTGGAATGAGAGATTTGCATCCTGGATCTGCAGCAACTTCATGATGCTATCATGTCAATTAGAGATCGACCGGTTATCGGCAAAGCCGATATATCGAGGGCCGATCTGCACTTTCCCCAATATAAAACTAGAAATGGGGTTCCCCTTGGATGTGGGACTTTTAAGGGCAATAACCCATCACAAAGTAAACTCTAGTAATAAACAAGTATAAATTTATTCAAAGTATTCAAAATAACATAATGAAAAAAAGAGGATAAAATCAAGAGCAATAACAAGTGAGATACATGTGGCTATAATATTACATCACTTGTGAGGAGAGATGAGAAGCGCAAGAGTTTCATGTGATGATCTGATGCGTTTCGGACTTGGCCTTTTTCATAGGTCCATGGAAATGCATCTCAAGCTATGAGTACGAAAAACAATGTAAATAAAATATATATTACACACACACACAGTTAACAATAATGCATTGGGTGTACAAGGCATCTGCTATATATAAATTGTACCAAGAAAAGGGGCCTCAATATGTACGAAATAGTTTATACGTACCACTCATGCTGCTCAACATAATGTATGAAGCCACTGTTTAAAAACACACAAATGTCGCGCATCCAACTAACGGATTGCTGCAACTGATGTAAAAGAAATTTGTATACATATTTGCCAAAGCCCGGGGAGAAAAAAGAGAGAGAGCCAACATGGACAAGGTATAATATAATGGTGAATATATGTAGTATCACTCCATGAAAAATGTGGTCATCCCCCACTATTAATTCCCACGAGGATCCCAAAGTGGTCCCTGAAGGGCGTCTAGGGAGATAAAAAATTATGAGAATTGAGACTCATGATCATACTGCAAATATGTAAAATGATCAACATAAAGAGGGGATCAATTAGACCTCTCTCTTTAATAATGATATATATATATAATTATAGAGGGATAGATGGATGGATAGAGAGAGAGATAGAGATAGATAGATATCGGAATCAGCCACCAAGGTGACCAATATTTCGGGAAAAAGTGCTTGTACTGGAGTGATGCCTGCAGCTATAGTCATCACCCGGTACCGGCGTCCATAGCCGATGGTCGGCTGTCTCTTGTAATGACAACCGATGCGGCTGAGAAGCCGCTTGGCTGTCATTACAAGGAGCGGGAGGGGAACGTTCCAGCATTAAAAACAGCCAAACTTAGCGTTTTTGAATGCTTTTAATTGCAGAGAAGGGGTTTGGGGAACTTTTAGACCCTCCGATTCCTCTTCAAGAGTACCTGTAAAAAAAAAAATTTTAATGTACCTAAATATTGGCCGATACCGATATTTTAGTCATCGCATATCGGTAATAAAAAAAATATCGGTCGATCGCTAATGTCAATATGTGTCAAAATCTCTATGGAATGTTTCCAACACCTTTTTGAATCTATGCCATAAAGAATGAGTGCAGTTCTGAAGGCAAAAGGAGATCCAATCTGATAGCAAGGTGTACCTAATAAACTGGTACTGCCACATCTGGAGTATGCTGTCCAGTTCTGGGCACCGGTCCTCAGGAAGGATGTGCTGGAACTGGAGAAAGTCCAGAGAAGGGCAACAAAAATAATTAGGGGAATGGAGGACATCAGCTATGAGGAAAGACTACAAGCACTGAACTTATTCTCTCTGGAGAAAAGACGATTGAGGGGGGATATTAGATCAATGTACAAATATTGTACTGGCGACCCTAGCATAAGGAACAAACTTTTCAGAGAAAGGGAATACAATAAGACACGTGGCCACTCACTAAAACTAGAGGAAAGGCGGTTTAACCTTAAAATACGTAAGGGGTTCTTCACTGTCAGAGCAGTAAGGATGTGGAATTCTCTTCCGCAAGCAGTGGTATCAGCAGGGAGCACCGATAGTTTCAAAAAACTATTAGATGGGCACCTTAAAGACCACAACATACAGGGGTATACAATGTACGGTTAACAGCAAACACACACACATCATAGGTTGAACTGGATGGACTGATGTCTTTTTTTTTTTTTTTTTTCAACCTCACAAACTATGTAAAAAAAAAAACTGGCTTGTGAGTGTATATATTTCACTATAATGTAATATCCGCACTAAACCTCAGTAACTGGAATACTGTCTGGCCATTCCTGTATTTAAAATTCTTCTGATTGTTGTAACACAAGTTTTTCTTTATACCCACTACTCATACGTGTGCTGAGATTTGTAATGAAGCAGACGTCAGGCCTCAAACCTTTCTCATCTTCCCATGTGAGATCATTAATCAGGCAGATGAAATGCAAATGTAATTAAAGCTTTCCCATGCGACCCATGGGGCATATCCACCTCTGTTTGTTTGCCAAGGTGACCTACACTGCGTTTTAGATGTGGCAGATTGAGTTCTTCTAAAGCTGGCAGATGTAATGAATCATTCTCTTATTAATATGTTAGTTACTGACCCTTCTCCACATATCTTGCATAGCCTTCTATAGAATTGCAGGGGTTTTGTTTAATTTGTAGCTAATTATTTAACCAGCGATAGGTAACAGATACTGCTGCGTTTTCAGAAAAGCGACCTCCTGTACTTCTCCCTGCTGAGGTTACATCAAGAAAATAATAAACACTAATGGCCCAATTTACCCAGCACTGAGCATAGGTGTGCCACTCAATGTAAATGACTCATTACTGATTACAAAGGTGCTTAGGCATGGCTGTTCCATGAAGTTGGCCTATTTAGGGAATTTGTTCTACTAGTACGCAGGCGGCTCCATCCAATTCTTTAAACAAACACCTAATTTGTCCTGACAACAAGATTCACCCTTTCACAGTTTACAGTGCAGTTTTCAGAAATGTGGTTGCTATGGATGGCACTTTTTTTTTTCCAGATAAAGGAGGTGACCTGGGAGAGTTGGGCCACTTTGATCATCCTTTTCTTTTGATGTCTAGTGCCATAGAGCACACACTCTCATCTTTGTTGCCTTTTATCTACTTTTTTGGAACAGTTCGGGAAACCGATGTGGCAAAAGAAAAGTATGCCTGCAACACTGGAATCGCAGCTCCACAGCTGCTCTGCAGAAAATCAGAAGTGGTAGTCCAAAATATTTCCGTTTCATCAGTCCTGTTCCTGATGTTGGTCTTTGGAAGCCAATGGGGAATCCACTCTGTTAGAACTTCAAATGAAAAAGCTAGGAAATTTTGCATGAGGACTGGGTGTTGATGGGCAAGTGAGCAATGCCTGAGGAAAGAGCACGCATGCTCAGAACGCGAACACCTGCCTGCCACTGCCGGATTTGATGTGGGACATTGCAAGGAGAACTCCAAGATACCAGGAAGTGCTGAATACCACCAACACAGCTGAGACCAGAGGCTGCTCTCCCCCCTTCTTCCCACCTACATCCTACAGTAGAGCAGATGAATTTCTACTATGCTGGCTTTATACATATGTCATGTGAGTTCTATATTGTCTGTGCGCAATAAATTATCCTTTTTTTTTAATCTACACTGAGGTGGCGCTGCTCTCTTATCCCCCTTCCCGGTTTGTTTACTTTACAGAGTTCCATCTAGCTCTGTTTGGGGATGGCAGCCACCTTGTTCATCAACCCATAGACTTTACATCGAAGACTGTAACCTACAGACTCTTGTGCACTTGCTATTATGTTTTTTTTTTTTTTTTTTTTTTTTTATTTTGTGATGACCTAATGCAATCCTCCTATACAGCTCTGCAGCAACAGTTTGCTTCTAATAGCCAGCAGTATTAAGCTATAGCCGTGATCTGCTGCTTCAAGAGGAGACTGAACAGAACTCCAGCAGCCCTCTGTGCACAGAGTAAGTGCTGTCCTGTCACTCATGACGTCCTTACTCACCTGATGTAAACACAGTGCAGGAGCCAAAAATGAATTGTACCTTCTCCCAATTCTGCTCACCTGTTTCATACCTGAGGTATTTGCAGTACCATTGTAAAACACGCTATACAGGAAATGCTACAGAAAAGTGTATTTTTCCACCCTGAACTTATTGGATTTTTAGTTCTATAGTTGCATAAGAATATTGCTGTGCTGGCTTTTATTTTTATTTTTTGTTCCCACATAGGCAGAAAAAGAGAACCCAGGGCTCACGCAAGATATCATTACAAAAATTCTTGAAAAGAAGAGTGTAAACGTTAATTTTACAGAATCTCTCCTGCGTATGGCAGCTGCTGATGTGGAAGGTATATTTTAAATATTTTTTGGGGTTTTATGTTTATGGACAGCAGAATTCTGTCCACTGCATTGAGATGTTAAAAATTTAGTTTTTCATCCTTTATGTTTGGATTGTAGTGGGTTGAATGTTTCTGGTCCATTCTGTGTCACGGGCTTCACACACATTTTCTGCTTTCAGAATATATGATTGAAAGACCTGAGCCAGAGTTCCAGGAACTAAATGAGAAAGCACGAGCGCTTAAGCAGATCCTTGGCAAAATACCTGATGAAATCAATGACAGAGTGAGGTTCCTTCAGACAATCAAGTGAGTGCCTGCTCTCCAAATCTACTAAAAACTGATGTGATTTACAGATTTTCTTTAGATTTTTTAGTAAAAAAGAAAAAAGTGCAAGTACCGATCTGAATGAACAGAATTGACCTTCTTTCCTTGCTACTGATGAAGTGGCTCATCAGATGACCTATACCCTGGATAATCCCCTTTGTGACAGAGTTATCTTCTGACCACTTTACATCATATTTTTACCATTTGTTAAACCAGTAATAGTATTTTTAGCTGCTGCCACCTCTTGCCAGCTAAATGGTTGTGTTCCTTATGTACAGCTAAAGCAGACCCTTTGTTGTAGTAACCATTTTGGTGTTGGCTTTCATCTTTTTTCCCTCTGTTCTGGAAATGGCTAGATGTGACTAGAGTGGTTTCTCTGGAAAATCTCCCAGAATTTATATACCTTGCTTTTACGGAAGTATTCACCCCCTTGGACTTCTGTGTTCAGTTATTAGGATTTCATTGTTGCTTTTCATTTTACTTATTTTTACAAATGAGACTTCAATACAAATTTTTTATCCTTTTTGTGAGCTGTTCAGAAAGCTCATCATAAAATACAATAATGTAAACCCAATAGAAGCCAAAGGGAGTTGAATCTGAAAAATCTGGAAATGTTCAAGGCTAGTAAGCAAAGGGTTTGTTCCACGCCCTTGGGAGCTGGACACTGCCACAGGAAACGGGTACCAATGCAAAAAAAAAATAATTTGAGAAGTACTTTTGTGGGGAGCAAGCTTAAAGTGAAGCAATATAAATGCACAATTCCTATAAATGTGCCTTGGGATGCCTTAGACCTGCCCATGTAGTGGCACTCCTGTAGGCTGTACTAAAGCAAAAGTGACATTTTAAAAAAAAAAATGTGAAATGATTTCCTCTCTGGCCTGCTTTTGTTTGTAAAGAAAGAATCAGGGAGATCCCAGGTGAGGTTATTGACCAGTTATGGTCAGTTATGTCAGCCGGTCAAAAAAAAAAAATGAAATCACGTCCTGCCCAAAATGCTTACCAGACCCCTATCCGAGCATGCAGCATTTGAGCGCCCCCCGAAAGGACACAATGTACCCATGTTATTGGGGACAAGTGCCTCATTTCCCCCCCCCCCCCCCCCACAACCCTGTTTCACAACCTCTGATTGGGAATAATTGAAATTCACCTTTAATCGCCCAATTTTCTTTTAATATTTAAATTTGAAATTATGGGTCCCCATCTTAAAAGTACTGAAAAACACATGCCATCATTACTCTATATTTATTGAAATCCTAAAAACGTTAGGTAATTCGCCCCTGCTTTTTGTGCGTTTGGTATGCGTAGCCCCATTTTGTTTAAATACAATGTACATGCCATATAAGGGTAACTTAACAGACATTTGATTAACTGTCAAATTCTATCCTGATATAAGCACACCAATTGTGCAGTAACTTTTTGTATAACATTTGGGAACATCTAAACTTGGGTAACATATCAACTATTCTTGGGTGTAACTTTGTATGTTTTGGGGAACTAATTTTTTCAATTTCTGTGACTTTGGGTCTGTCCTAGCAGTGCTAGTGCAAGCCCTGCTTGCAGAACAGCATTCACTTTATTGAATGGAGTTCTTTCAGAGCCAGGTAATGGAAACTTGTCAGTGTTAAGGTAGGTGGTCATCGTTAAATCACAAGCAGATCATATGATTTTGGTAGCTATTCAGAGATGACGTAAATAATAATATGATGTTATTGAAAAAGCCACCAAACAGATAGGAATGGCACCATATTTCATATGCGTGTACAGTAACTTTGATCTCTATATAACTGTAAAGCCATTCAACTAATGCTGTTACTAGGCTATTAACACTACAATTTTACTTTTATTAAAACAGAGATATTGCTAGTGCAATAAAGGAACTTCTTGACACAGTCAACAATGTCTTCAAAAAGTACCAGTACCAGAATCGTAGGGTAAGTGTGTGTGTGTTTTTTAATTGAATAAAAGAAAAAGAAAAAAAATAAGCGGTATTAAACCCGAAAGCAAACATTTGATTGTTTCAGCTTAGGGAAAATCTGGTCAGGTGTTTTTTTTTGGCTTTTTTGTTTGTTTTTGTTTTTTTGTCGGGTGACTGATTAAAAAAAAACTGACCCATGTATGGGCAGCGTTGGTGTATCTAAATCTGCTAGTCCATCCAACACTCCCCCTCCCCCCCTGTCTGACAATGCTGCTGTCCAAAGGTGCCCTTGTGCTTATTCAGCCAGAGAGGAGGCATTCTAATACAAGATGGGGGTATGTAACTGGCCAGATCACCCCGTGAAACTAGGGTTGGGGGGAGGCTAAAAAAACCAAACCAAAGTGAGAGTTAGATGTGTTAAGTCAGGCATGTCCAACCTGCGGCCCAGAACCGCAGGTAATGCGGCCCACTGCCCCCTAACAATTGTTTTTGCTAGGAAGGAAGTAAGTCAGGTCGGGGGTGAACGGCCACAGCAGCTTCCAACTAACGGTAGACAGAGGCTGAGGGGAGGCGAGCATGTGCAGCGTTTCTGACTCCTACCACCATGACCACTTCAAATTACTGAAGTGGTTAGAGTGTTCCTTTGTCTCTCAGAAGAAGTAAACCTCTGTATACTGATTCCATTTAATTTGATCATCCTCTAGTTGTGTTAAATTAGTTCGGGGGGCGTGGCGCCATTTTATTACATGCCTTAACTATAGTATATGTTTTATATGCGGCCTGAGAAAATTTCTCTACACTCAATGTGGCCCAGAGAGGCCAAAAGGTTGGACACCCATGTGTTAAGTACTCCCCTGTAAGTTTTATATATTATGCAAGATGTCTTCTCCAGCGTGCAATATTCTAGTAATGCAGATGGCAAAATTTAAAAATCTTAAAGCAAATCTGTGTTTTGCCCATTTAGGGCAAAGTAACGGACTTGCTTTAATCCCTTATTGCTCCCCAGTATATGCTCTTCTTTCTGTTCCTTCCCTGCCACTTCGTTCAGTACCAAGTCTCAAAATAAATACCTGGTACTTCTGGGCATGGGGGAATGTGTAATTCACTCCATGAAACGGCATTGTGCCAGTCACTGGTGTCACACAGAGAGTCAATGGCTCTAGGTAAGCCATGTCTTTAGTAATGCAAAGCTTAAACAGAGCTGTCCTTTGCTACCAGCAGGAATGTAAAAGCAAGGTAAGTATATTCTGCTGGGCTGTTCTTCACTGGATAAGAAAAACTAAATTCAAGTTGTAAATATAGAATAACTGGCTAATAAAGGCAATATTGGGCATCCTTTTTCTGCTTCTAGACAGCACAATTAAGAGTGCATGTTTACTATAATGTACCAATGTCCATTAGGAAAGATTAGTTCACTTTTTAAAGTAGGTGTAAACCCAACCTATAAAAATGAAAGCTTTAACGTGTTAATATGATTTCAAGTTATCTAATTTAGTGTGTTTAAATTTGCATCTTTCATTTGAAAATACCTAGTGGGTAGGTAAGTGGCCCTTTAATACACAATAGTTTAACACAGTGCTTTAGGAAACCATATACTGCTCAGTTAGGGTTTACATCTATAGTAAAGCATGTATTCAATTATAAAATGTTCCCCCTTACTAATGTTTGTTATTGTCCTCTTATTAACATAACCTTTTCTGTCTGCAGGCGCTTGAGCACCAAAAGAAAGAATTTGTAAAGTACTCTAAAAGTTTTAGCGATACTCTGAAAACCTATTTTAAAGATGGAAAGTAAGTACCTTGTGAAAGTATTTATTCTTAAGGTAAAAAGCACAGGCATATTTAATGCTGATCCCCAGGCTCTTCTCCTCCAAAAACACCCCTTTACCACTCCATAGCAGCCACTGCTATGTATTTGCTGTTTTGCAGCAAACATCATTATCTTACCTTGTTTGACATCATCATTTTAAGTTTAGCTTTGTGGAGCTGCAGAGGTGGGATCTGCAGGTGTCATTTATGTAGCTCATGGTAGCAATCTCTCAAAATAGGAAGCCTGCCCTATGCCACATACTATAGTGTACATTGCTCTTATGTTTCCTATGATCAGCTCTGTCACTTAAGGTCTCTGACTAAGCCAATAGCATACTTTCAGCTCTTAGTTGCCAAGGAACTGAGCAGAGGAGAGGACATTGAGGGACAGAACAGGGTTTGCAGAGGTAGGGTAGTGCTGGTTACAGGAAACCTTTAATAGGGAAACAAGGGAAGAGACAGAGTGGAAGTTAAAGGAGAAATCATTTCAAAGATCTTTGTTTTACACCCATATAAAGGTGAAGGACATAACCTCCTGTAAGCAAAGCAAGACTGAAAGGACAATGCCACTCTCATTCACTTAGGCTGATCTGTGACTAAAAGAATCCTGCACACAAAAAAAAATGCTATTCTATTGCACAATATTTGAGCAGGCATTGCTCAAAACGGGGTTCCTGTGATCAGCCCTGGTCTGCTGATAGCTCGGTCTCCACATACATAGTTCTTTGTCTAGATGTCCCCTACTCCATTGATGATGTCCTTGGCAACAAGTAGCTAAGGTATGCTGATCACAGTAGTGGCCATCAAGTGGCAGAGATCTATTTGTGGGGGGTGGAGCCATCAGAAAGAATCCTATAAGAGGCAAATTAAGTGACCGTGAGGAACAGGGACTGGTAAAATATAAAAATAATAAGTTGCACTGAGTAAATGGATATCAAGCATGACCGGCCTTAAAATTGTATGCGTCTGAGAAACTATAGTAACCAAAATGTTAATTTTAAAACCACCACCAACTTCCACTAAACAATTGACTTGTCTGGATTACAAGCACTTCCAGCTGCTGTAGCAGCCAGGAGTGTGTGTTAAAAAAAAAAAAAACCCAGTTGCTGCCCCCAAAATATGACATGCATTGGTGGCAGCGAAAAGATAAAGGCTGAATTTACAATAGAACAGACAGTCTACCGGAGCGCTTTACCTCTTTGGAAGCTGCAGTAGGGGGCAGTGTGGTGAGGGATTAATCGCATCACACAGCTCCTTTCATAGTGCTTTACAGCAACGCACTGCATTTTATCACAGCATGCTGCAGCGCAGCTCCTGGCTGTATGAATGGCACACACAGAACACCATTGTTTTCTATGTGTCCTTGCAATGACAGGCGTTTTTACAAGGATAAGAGCTCTTGTATGGCCTGTACTGTGCTGCAATTTTAGGTTTAGAAGGTCTTAAACAAGAAACTTGTGTATCTAAAAAGTTAAAGTAGACAAACTTGTATGGCATCTTTATATTTGGAATGTGTTTGTAACAAATTAATGTTTTGCCATTTATTTTGGTTTCACTAATTACACTTTTTTTTTTTTTTTTTTTTTTTAGGGCATTAAATGTATTTATAAGTGCCAACCGCTTAATTCATCAAACCAACTTGATACTCCAGACCTTTAAAACTGTGGCCTGAAATGTGTAAATGACTGAGAGCTGTAATTTTCAGTGGTGGACAGAGCTACTTTTATTATGTAAATTAAGTTTTGACTGTGTAAATTATCAGTTCCGTAAGAGGGACATAAATGCAGGATGTTAAATGGGATTGTTGCCATCTTACACCATATTTTTGTAAGATTTATTGTAGCTTATCATAATCTTACAATGAAGATTTTGCATCACTTTTTTGCTATTATCATTCTTTTCAGAATTATAAGCCAAAAAAATTTACGCCTTAATGTGTCATTATATAACATTCCTTATAAGAATTGTAAATATTGGTGTTCTGTTTCTGACATTTTAACTTGAAACCGAAAAGCTGCAAGATTATGTATTTAACAATATTTGGTGGCAAATATTCAATAAATAGTTTACATCTGTTAAACTCTATTTTAACTTGCGTCTCTCTTTGTGCATTAATATTTACATTTTGATGGATTTGGACAGAGATAGTACTATACTGTCATCATATACTGCAACTGATAACAGGTAAATTTCTCCAGAACTGATTTTTATTATTGGACACATTCGGTTGGCTTGTATCTCCTGGGACCTCATTGGTAACATGCTGTGCCCTCTTCATTGATACCAGAATAGTGAATCTTCAGCTGTCATTTAACATTTCAAGGAGAATGGCCACAAGTGTTTGGACCTGGGCACTTAGATCACAAGCACTGGGTGATGCAACCTATTTAGACATTTACTCAAAATAAAATGTAATTTTCGAATGGACTGACCATTAGGGTTATTGTGAAGTGGGCTCTGCATATGAAATATTCTAAAATATATATTTTAACCATTTTGGAAATCAGTGGTTTCAGTGTAAATTGCAGATAGCTCAAACAAGGTCTTTCTATATTCTGCATGTAGCAATTTTTGTAGCCTAGGACCTGCAAATAGATAGGGACTACCACCTTCTAAAAATACTAGATGCCTGGCTGTCTGACAAGTATTTTTCAACCAAAGTCCTAGAACATGACTGCTGTTAATGGGTCTCAGAAAGGTGTCGCCTACTTGTTCGAGTCAGCAACTTGTACAGCATTAGATCAAAATATCAGAATGCCAGCCAGGGAACTAGTATTCACGAAAGAGTTCAGTAATAGAAGCCTCTATAAATCTTCATGATAATGTCTTTTTAAAGCAGACTGTGAAGTTTGCCAATGCAGGTCAAAGCAAAGGGTTCACTTTATTGGCAAATCTATCTGTGGTACATACCTTCCCTTCACAACCTTGTTTAGCAACTGGTAAGAGCAATATGCACAATGTTGGCATATGGGGGAGCATGTTACTTTCCTTCCCCTTGCGGAGTGTTTGGTGATTGGATGCTCAGGCTTGCAGCTCTGTCACATTGGGTAGAGGGAGTCCCTTACCCTTTGTAATTTGTACCAAATCTAGCTTGAAGTGGTTCTAAACTCTGCATTAAGGTAAAAACCTTTCACAAGTTACTGCTGCGATCAGTCAAATTCTATAGGTGTTTCACCAGTTGTGCCTTCGTTGGGGCACCCCGGACGTGGATCTGTTGGCATCTTGGCTCAACAGGAAGGTGCAGAGGTTTGTTCCCCATATCTGGTGGTTCATAAGGATAAGGTGGTTCTTCGTCCGAATCCGTCCTTCCTAAGGTGGTTTCCGACTTTCACTTGAATGAGGATATTGTTACCTTCCCTGTGTCCTAAGCCCAGTCATCCTCAGGAGTTTGCGTTACACTCCTTGGATGTGGTTCGGGCGATCAGGTTGTACTTGGCTACTACTGACTCTTTTCGTAAGGCTGATTCACTTTTTGTGATCACGGATGGCCCTAGAAAGGGGTTGCCTGCGTCTGCCGCAACGATCTCCAGATGGATCAGACAGACGGTGGTGCAGGCTTATTCTATTAAGGGTCAGGTTCCTCCGTTCCGTGTTAAGGCGCACTCTACTCAGGCTCTTAGTGCTTCCTGGGCCTTCCGCCATCAGGCGTCGGTGCTTCAGGTTTGCAAGGCGGCTACCTGGTCGTCGGTTCATACCTTTACTAAATTTTATAAGGTTGATGTGCTGGCATTGGCGGATGCCTCTTTTGGCCGCAAGGTTTTGCAGGCTGCTGTTTGAGGGGACCTTTGGTCTACCTCGGGGGGTTCTGTTTTTTTCAGGTGGATCTCAAAAGATAATGTCTTTTTAAAGCAGACTGTGAAGTTTGCCAATGCAGGTCAAAGCAAAGGGTTCACTTTATTGGCAAATCTATCTGTGGTACATACCTTCCCTTCACAACCTTGTTTAGCAACTGGTAAGAGCAATATGCACAATGTTGGCATATGGGGGAGCATGTTACTTTCCTTCCCCTTGCGGAGTGTTTGGTGATTGGATGCTCAGGCTTGCAGCTCTGTCACATTGGGTAGAGGGAGTCCCTTACCCTTTGTAATTTGTACCAAATCTAGCTTGAAGTGGTTCTAAACTCTGCATTAAGGTAAAAACCTTTCACAAGTTACTGCTGCGATCAGTCAAATTCTATAGGTGTTTCACCAGTTGTGCCTTCGTTGGGGCACCCCGGACGTGGATCTGTTGGCATCTTGGCTCAACAGGAAGGTGCAGAGGTTTGTAGCCCACTCCTGCGATCCTCTGGCGGACGCCGCAGACGCACTGGTTGCTCCGTGGGGGCAGTATCAGCTGCTGTATGCCTTTCCTCCTCTCAAGTTGCTGCCAAAACTTCTTCGCAGGATAGAGGCGGAGGGAATTCCAGTCATCCTTGTGGCTCCAGACTGGCCTCGTCGGGCCTGGTACGCCGACTTGGTCAGGCTGGTCGCGGACGCTCCTTCGCAACTTCCTCTCAGGAAGGATCTGCTGTCTCAGGGATCGATCTTCCATCCTGCTTTACGATCGCTGGCTTTGACGGCTTGGCTGTTGAGAGCCAGGTGCTGAAGGATAGGGGTTTGTCTGCTTCAGTTATTCCTACTCTGATTAAAGCGAGGAAAGCGACTTCCAGAAAGATCTATCATCGCACATGGAAGTCTTATCGCGTGGTGTGAGTCCCTCGGGGTTCCTCCACGTTCTTACTCGGTGGCTCGGATATTGGCCTTCCTGCAACGGGGGGTTGAGCAGAAGCTGGCCTTGAACACTATCAAGGGTCAGGTTTCAGCATTGGCGGACTTCTTCCAGAGGCCACTGGCTACTCATTCTTTGGTGCGGAATTTCATCCAGGGGGTGCGGCACCTGGTTCCTCCGGTGTGCGCGCCCTTGCCGCCCTGGGATCTTTGGTGTTGTCGGTTCTCCAGAAACCTCCCTTTGAAAATATTTGGGAGATTCCCTTGCTTACCTTATCCCAGGAGGTGGCCTTTTTGGTGGCTATCACTTCTGCACGCAGGGTGTCGGAACTGGCTGCGTTGTCCTGTCGTTCCCCATATCTGGTGGTTCATAAGGATAAGGTGGTTCTTCGTCCGAATCCGTCCTTCCTAAGGTGGTTTCCGACTTTCACTTGAATGAGGATATTGTTACCTTCCCTGTGTCCTAAGCCCAGTCATCCTCAGGAGTTTGCGTTACACTCCTTGGATGTGGTTCGGGCGATCAGGTTGTACTTGGCTACTACTGACTCTTTTCGTAAGGCTGATTCACTTTTTGTGATCACGGATGGCCCTAGAAAGGGGTTGCCTGCGTCTGCCGCAACGATCTCCAGATGGATCAGACAGACGGTGGTGCAGGCTTATTCTATTAAGGGTCAGGTTCCTCCGTTCCGTGTTAAGGCGCACTCTACTCGGGCTCTTAGTGCTTCCTGGGCCTTCCGCCATCAGGCGTCGGTGCTTCAGGTTTGCAAGGCGGCTACCTGGTCGTCGGTTCATACCTTTACTAAATTTTATAAGGTTGATGTGCTGGCATTGGCGGATGCCTCTTTTGGCCGCAAGGTTTTGCAGGCTGCTGTTTGAGGGGACCTTTGGTCTACCTCGGGGGTTCTGTTTTTTTCAGGTGGATCTCATCTTCTTGTTTCGATGAGTCCTCTGTTCTTCTGGTTGGCTCTATTTTGGCCTTCTGGATTGGATTTTTTTTCTGTTATCCCACCCCTCATTTATGGCACTGCTTTGGGACGTCCCTATGGCTATCAAGATATGGATTCTTCGTCTGTCAATGAGCGACAGAGAAAACTGGATTTTTGACTTGCCGTAAAATCCTTTTCTCTTAAGCTCATTGACAGACGCAGTACCCGCCCCTCTATTTTGAGTTGGGTTGGTATGAGTCTCTGACACTGCTTTGTTACATAACTGACATACTATAGCAGGGAGAGAGGGGGTATACCCCCTGGGACTGCCCATAGGTGTGGCCAGAACTTTTTTAATGCCTAGTGTCCTACTCCTGTAGGGGGGCAGTATAACCCTATGGATATCAAGATATGGATTCTGCGTCTGTCAATGAGCTTAAGAGAAAAGGATTTTACGGTAAGTCAAAAATCCAGTTTTTCTCCTCGCCTTCCAGGACGAAAACACATGAGATGAGAGGCTCCACCCTACAGGAAACACAATTAGTTCACTGCTGTTAAAGGGCCCCACCCTTCCCCTTGTCCCTCAGTATTGATTGTGTTTCTACCACAGTGAAAAGTGTGTGTGTGTGTTTGTTTTTTTTTTTTCCTCTCGCCAGAAGACGTAAGAGTCGGATGGTACCCCTGTGAGGCAGGTTTAGGAACGCCAGTGAGGGCCGCACTTTACCTGCATGTCTCGAGCTTCTCACAGGTCTCTTGATGTGGCACAGGCGGTTCGGACGCAGTGTGGTGGTCCCTCTGCTTTGGTGCTCCACTCAGCAGCTCGGGTCTCCTCCTGTCCTCCCCTGCATACAGTGCACGCCATGCTGTGAAGGGCCAGCCGCATAATATGAGGGGAGGGATTCAGTGCGCTCCAAGCCCCGTTCTGAAACCGGAACTTCTGGTTTGAACACGGAAGAGGTGGAGCATGCCCAGCGCGACCCGAAAAAGGGAGTTAAGCGCGGAGGAGACGCCAGACTCGCATGGCAATGGGAAAGTGACAGGTTCTTCAGCTACCAATAGCCAGAAGTCTGCTAAGAGCATGAAGCCCATCTGGATCCACCTCATGAAAGAGGAGGATGGAAAGACGGCACAGGAAGCTGCAGGCAAGAGAAAATTGGGGGCCGGTAAGTGTTTTTTCCTTCTTTTGGGGGGTAATACCAGTGTCAGGCTTTAGTCCCTAGTAGTCCCCATGCTCTCTCCCTCTGGGGGGGCCTGTGGCCAAGTTTAAAAGGGGGTAGGAAGTGATGTTTTACTTGTTTTTCTCTTCTCTTGCAGAATCCCCAAGTGGAACCCAGGAGGCCTCTGACAAACCACCCTCTATATCCAATAGCACTAGCTCCTCTAAAAAGTCTGGTAATTGTGGGAAGATTGTCCAAATCCCACACTAAGCCTTTTTTGTTGTAGGTGAATTAGCAAGTTTGCTGGTAAGGAGGCCTCAGGGTTAATGAAGGATTTCCTTAAGTCTGTTCAGGAGTAAATGCTAGCCACTATCCAGTCATTTTGCACCTCTGTAGCTTCACCCCATGTAGCAGACCCAAAAGGGCTAACGGCTAAAGAGGGAGAGTTTAAGTTCCAAGACAGGGCAGAGTGCCTTTCTGCCTGGTTCTCAGACTCCCCCCCCCCCCCCCTGCTCAAGCTAAGAGCATAGGAGAGGCAGAATGTCAGGCAAAATCTCAGCCCAGCTCTGGGGTTGAGGTTGATCTGGATCTAGATAGTGAGGCAGAGGAGACCAAGTTAAACAGACATCTGTTTGGTCTGGAAGACCTAGAGGGACTCCTTCAAGCTATCTGCCACTGAAGAGATCCCGGAAGCTCCCAAGGAGAGTTCAGTGCAAGATAGGATGTATAGGGGGTTGGTTAAAAACCAATCCAAAGTATTTCCTGTACACCAATCTTTGAAGGATTTAATTCTTCAAGAATGGGATGTTCCTGAAAGGAGTTTGGTCACACCAAAAGCGTTGAAAAGGAGATTCCCCTTTGGGGAGGAGGTGGTGAAATTCCTAAAGGGTCCTAAAATGGATGCCCCCTCTCACAGGTGACTAAAAGATCTGACTTCTCCTTTGAGGATACAGGGAGTATCAAAGATTTCCTGGACCGTAAGTCAGAGTCCCTGCTAAAGAAAGCATGGGGTGCCAATTCATCCACTGTGGCCCCAGCGCTGACTGCAACCTGCGTTGCCAGGAATGCAGACTTCTAGATAGAAAGACTTACTAAGCACCTTTCACAGGGAAGAAAGTCTGAGGAAGTGCTAGATTCCCTTTCAGTTATAGGAAAAGCTGTTGCCTGCCTGGCTGATGCTGTAGTAGAGTTTGTTAAAGCCTCAGCTAAAACCGGCGCTCTTATTAATTCAGCTAAGGGGTCCATTTAGGTTAGCTTGGGAAGGCGATTTTATTTCAAAGGTGAAGCTGTGTGGTCTTTTTTTGAAGGGTCCTTGCTGTTTGGCCCAAGCCTGGATAAAGTTTTGTCCAAATCCTCTGAGAAAGGGAAGACCTTTCCTATCAAACCCAAGAGGGAAAGGTATAGGAAATTGTTTTGTGGCCCCAGAGCAAAGTCAACAAAGAACCAAAAAATAACCTTATAAGTGGAGTTTTGAAAGAGGTAGGTAAAGAAGTAGTTTGCTCTTCCCCTCTGCAGGTTCAAGCATTAAATATACAAAGTGACGCCAGAGTCAAAGTGGGGGGCAGACTGTCTCATTTCATTTCCCAGTGAGAGAAAATCTCAGTCCATACATTTCTCAACTCATTCAAGAAGGCTGCCGTCTAGTATTCGCATCCAAACCCCACAAGAAATTACCTTAACACGTCCTCCCAAGGACATATTTACCACTTTGCCGCTGCTCACTAGAGCTCTACTGCGGCAAAGTGGCTCTTGTAGGTCTGACGACGTAGACCTACGTCGCCAGACACTCCCCCTTATCGGCGGCGCCGGAGGCTCGCTCCTGCTGTATTCAGTCACAGCGGGAGTCGGGCCAGGGGAGGAGGAGCAGCGGCGATCGCTGCTGCTCTTCCCCGATCGTCGGGGAATCGAGTCTGGAGATCCGCCCGCCTGTGTAAACAAAGCGGGCGGATCTCCTAAGTGACAGGCAGGGCCAGATTGTAGGGTTCAGCATAGCTGAACCTGCGATCTGTCCCTGTGTCACATAGTCACCTCCCCCCACACGTCAGTAAGCACCAGGCATACATTAACCCCTCCCTCTCCAATAAAATTAACCCCTTCCCTGCCAGTGTCATTTTTACAGTAACAGTGCATATTTATAGCACTGATTACTGTAGTAATGTCACTGGTAACCCCAAAAATGTCAGTCAAGGGTCCGATCTGTCCGCCGTAATGTCGCAGTCCCGCAAAAAAAATTGCAGATCACCGCCATTACTCGTTAAAAAAAAAAAACACCAAAAACGACAAATCTTTCCCTTAGTAAACGCAATAACTTTTGCGCAAACCAATCAAAATACGCTTATTGCGATATTTTTGGTAAAAAAAAAAATGTAGCAGAAAACAAATTGGCCTAAAATGATAAAATTTTGATTTTTACATTTTTTTTTTGGAGAAATATCATGTGAAAAATATTATTTTTTTCAAAATTGTTGCCCTTTTTTTGTTTATAGCGCAAAAAGTAAAAATTGCACAGGTGATCAAATACCACCAAAAGAAAGCTCTATTTGTGGGAAAAAAAGGACGTAAATTTTGTTTGGGTATGGCGTTGCTTGACCGCGCAATTGTCAGTTAAAGTCACACAGTACCGAATCGCAAAAAGTGGCCCAGACGTAAGACAGCAAAATCCTCCGGTGGTAAAGTGGTTAAAAAAGAGAGCACTGTTAAATGGGATCCAGGAACTGGCAGAACAGCAATTGGTACTGCCGGTGCCAGAAAATTATTTTTTACCAAGGCTCTTACTCCCATATGTTTGTGGTATCCAAACCCTCAGGGAATTCCGCCTCATTATAAACCGCAGAAACCTAAAGTTCCTAGAGTACAAAAGGTTTTCCATGGTGGATATTTATTCAGTATGCAAAAACCTGTTAAAAAATGTGTTTGACTACTCTGGATCTCAGGGATGACTACTTGCATGTTCCGATTTATTCCGGAACACCAGGCTTTCCTGAGATTTGCGGTGGAAACCCAGAATGGGGTCTCTCATTGGCAGTTCAGGGTCACTCCCCTTTGGTCTAGCAGCTAGTCCAAAGATTTTCACAAAGATCCTGGCAGAGGCGATGGCCTATCTTCATCTCCAGAGAATAGCTTTAATTCCTTACCTTGACGATATACTGATCTTTGGTCTTTCGGCAATTCAGGTGAGCTCAGACACCCAGAAGGTGTTAGCAGTCCTGCAGACGCTAGGCTGGTTGGTCAGCATGGAAAAGTCATCCCTGGAGCCAGCTCAGGTTTGGACCTATTTAGGTTACCGGATAGACTCGTGGGTACAAAAACGTTTCCTTCCAAGGAAAAAGGTGGAGAAAGTAGTCTCATCGGTAAGAAGGCTGATATGGACCCCCTCGTGCTCCAGGGGAGAGAGATCCTGAGAGTCCTGGGGCTCATGTCAGCCAGCATCCAAGCAGTGGTTTGGGCGCAACGACACTCAAGATACCTTCAATTCTTCCCCCTTTCTTCCTTGGACAAAAAGGTAGAGTCCCTGGACAAAAGTGTAATCCTCACCCCTCAGGTAAAAACTTCCCTGAAATGGTGGTCAGTACCAAGCAACTTAGAGAATTGACCTTTGGGGTCAGTGAAGCCCTCTGAAAGTCACCACAGATGCAAGCACCTGGGGATGGGGGAGGGGGGCTCATCTAGAGAAAGCCAAAGCCCAGGGCACCTGGGACAAGAAAGTAGCCCAGGCTTCTTCCAATTTCATAGAACTCAGAGCAGTGGGTGAAGCTCTAAAGGCCTTCGAGAGTTCCCATTTCAGGCATGGAGATTCAGGTCTGCTCCGACAACGGTACGGCTTACCTGACCCACCAAGGAGGTACCAGGTCTAGACCCCTCCTAGAGCTCGCCCAGGAGATCTTAGGCTGGGCTGAAGGAAGGGTGGTCTCTTTGTCGGCTATTCACATAAAAGGGGAGAGCAACTGGGAAGCGTATTTCCTCAGTGGCCAACCATTAGGACAGGGGGAGCGGGAGCTGAATCCGAAGGCGTTTCACACACTAGTCCGGAAATTCGGCTGCCCAGAGAGAGATCTATTTGCCAGCATCAAGAACAAGAAGGTAAGAAGATTCTTCTCCCTCTCAAGGGAAAGAGGGATGGAAGGCCTAGATGCTCTGGCCCAAATATGGCAGTACGAGTTAGCTTATGCCTTTCCCCCTCTAACTCGAATCCCTCGAATCTTACAGAAACTCAGTCGTTCCCCGGACTTCTGCCTCCTAATTGCTCCATGGTGGCCAAGGAGGACGTGGTTTGTGACCCTGAAGGAGGGGTCCTCGGTAACTTCTGAACCTCCCAGACCCACTCTCGTGGGGTCCAGTATTGCACTCCAGGCCTGAGTTCTTCCAGTTGACAGCCTGGTTAATGAGCACCATATCCTTAGAATAAAAGGCTGCTCAGAGTGACCCACTCCTCCTGAGCAGGAAAGCAGTAATGAGGGAATATACCCTAAGTTTAGAAAACATTTTGTACTTGGCGCAGGCAGAAGCAGATTTTTTTCCACCTCTGTCCCCGTAATCTTAGATTTCCTACAAGATAGGGAGAGGAAGGGTTAACACTCTACAGGTACAAATAGCAGCTCTCAGGTTTTTATTAGACGCAAGACTAGCGAAAGAACCTTAAGTTAAGATTTACGATGGCCAGGGATAGAGCTACCCCCGTCACAAGAGCTAGGTTTCCACCTTGGGACCTGACTAGGGTTCTAGAGGCATTTTCTAGAAACCCTTTATTGAAGAGATTACTGTGTCTAATGAGATTTTAGGGTTTCCTGCACCAGCAAAGCTGAAAGCATACTCAACCAGAGCACTGGCAACCTCCTGGGCTGAGAAAGCCGGAGCATCCTGGGAACAGATTTGCAGTGCAGCCACCTGGTCCAGCCAAGACACCTTCCTGAAGCTCTACCGAGTGGAGGTGCTGTCTCAGCAAGACCTAGCCTTCGGCCGAAAGGTAATACAGGTGGTGGTCCCATCCTAAGGTAGGCCTGCGGTTACTTGATTATCCTCTCATGGGTTGCTGTCCTGGAAGGTAAGAGGAGAAAACAAGACGGTTAGACTTACTGGTAACAGTGTTTCTACAAACCCTCCAGGACGGCAGGCCTACTTCCCGCCTAGTTAAAAGGGGGAGGAAAGATTGTAAACAATAGGTGGTGAGTACCTAAATGAATGTATACCCCTTGAAGAACGGTTGGGAGAATTACTTTTTTACAACTGAGGGACAAGGAACGGTGGGGCCTTTTAACAGTTGTGAACTGATTGTGTTTCCTCTCATCTCATGTTGCCATCCTGGAAGGTTCGTAGAAACCCCCATACCGGTAAGTCTAACGGTCTGTTTTTATGCATTTTACTTGTACTTTAGCTCTGATGAAGGTAGATGTATCTGAATCCCTAAATTGCTTTTTGCTTTCATACATTGACAAACACAGCTCTATATCTTTGTTGACCCTTGGGTTATGCTGCTCTCTATTGGGGTAGGACTCTAGGGGGAAGGGGTCCCAGGGGGTATACTCCCGCTTCCTGCTCTAGCACTTCAGTTTTTTTCTGCCTAGTCAGAAGTTAGGGCCTAGTTCCTTGCTTGGATCTTTGGTCCTGGCATTTTTTCCTTTTTAAACTGAATTTTTTTTTCTGCTCCTGTGAGAACTGCAATCAACTGCCGGACTGGGCGATGGATGGATATCCTAGATCCTTACGGTCTTCCCAGTCTGGCGTGCACAGGCCTCAGCTCCTTGCTAAGTCGGCCGTGACATAGTCCCACTGAATGGGGACTGGCCGGCGAGTTAAACGCCTCGCAAGAACGCATAGCCCTGGTCACAAACTGAGTCGCAGCCTACCTCTGGCCTGCAGCACCCCTCAGTCTAGGATGGGGAGATGGTCTGCCCGGAGTGGTGCCCACCCGGTTCCATTGTGTGGTAAGTAGTGTCCCCCCTCTCCCTTTGTGGTCCCTTGGGATAGATGTGGGCTCCCCCCCGGGATGGTCAGACCCCCGGGTTGCCTTGCCTTCCCCCCAGCCCCTCGAACAGTCACGGTGGGTCTTTTGACCCCAACCAAACCCCCTCCCTCCCTGGGTGAGGTAGGAGCTGGCTTTGCCACTTGCTCCAGTAGGAGGTGGTGGATGTGGTTGTTGCTGACCGGGCTGTCCGGATCGCATACGGGGGTCTTTGAGCGGGTTCCCTGCCCCCTGGGGGTTAGTGACTGGGGCAGGGATGTCTTTTGGGCTCCCTGCGGTGGTTATTGGACTGGGGGGGGAACAGATGTTTCATCATCCACGGGTCCGCGCCTCACGTGGCCGGATTGGTCCAAAAATTTAGACTGCGTCTTTGCGGCCTACTCGTGGCTGTCTAAGTGCCTAACCAAGCCATCCGAGCTGCTGCTATAGTGGACAGTACTGCCGACGGATGCGTACCTAATGCGGCCAGATTGGGCCAAAAATTGAGGCCAAGCCTTTGTGGTCTACTCGCAGCTAATGGAACTACCTGTCCGAGTGACTGACCAAGCTGTCTGAGCTGCTGATCAAGCGAACAGCTGCCGGTGGACTCGCGACTTATGCAGATAGATCAGGCACCAAATTTAGGCCGCGGCCTACTCGCGGCTGGCTGTCCAAGCTGCTGGCAAAGCTGTCCGAGCTGCTGACCAGGTTGATAGTTGCAGACTGGCGTCTGCCTTCTCCCCCCCCCCCCCCCAGGGGGGGCATATGGTCTGCCTGGTGCCCCCCTTGGACAAGGGGGCGACATGGGGGTTCCGCATTTTTTTTAACGAAGTGAAGCAGTCGTCATTGTGTGGGTGAGGGTACTCTGGCTGCGTGTCTGCATCCTCCCGTCTCCCCTCCCCCCTCTAGAGGGCTATGTCCTATATGGAGGGCGACCCTTAGGTCTAATAGGTGGTCCTTTTGTGGACCTTTAGCCAGGGTCTCCTTGCTGGACTGTGGTCGGTGACCTCCCCTTCTTATGTTCTCGGGGTGAGCTTGGCATATAGCGACTCTACTGGGTCTGTGTCCAAAAATTTTGGGTGCTCTGATGGTGAGGATGATTCCTCTTTTACTGCACATGCGCATGTGGGGTCTCTAAAAGGGATCAAGTCACCTGGCACCAGTGATTATCCTTGGAGCACTTCAGCACTTTCACAGGAGCACCTTTATTATTATATTTGCACAATAATCCAGCACTATCAGCACTTTATTTTAAAGTTACATTTAAGGCTATTCCCTACACTTTTTGCACATGAAATTTGGACTTTCTTAATTTCTTGGACTTTTGTTATGAATTTGGATATTATAGGCACTTTATAATATATTTGCAAGCGCTGTATTTTTTTCTGTTTTACTCCTTCCTAAGGTCATCTCTTGTTTCCATGTAAATAAAAGCATTGTGTTGCTTTCCTTGTGTTATAAGCCTAAGCACCCTGAAGAGATTGCCTTACATTTTTTAGATGTGGTTCCGGCAATCAGGGTGTACCTGACGGTGACTGAGTCATTCCAGAAAATCGGATTCCCCGTTTGTTCTTACGGATGGTTTCCGTAAGGGGCTGGTCGCATCTACTGTGACCTTTTCCCATTGATTAGGCAGACAGTGTGCAGGCCTTTTGTATTAAAGGTCAGGATCCTCAGTTTTCCTGTTAGGGCATGTTCTACAAGGGCGCTTAGTGCCTCTTGGGCCTTCTGACATCAGTGGTGCAGGTTTGTCGGCGGCCACCTGGTTATCTGTGCACACTTTAACAAAATTTTGTAGGGTAAATATATTGGCATCAGTTGATGCCGCCTTTGGCCGCAAGGTTTTGCAGGCTGCTGTTGGAGAGGATTAGTCCTCTTTTGTGGGTGACAATTTTTGCCAGGTGAGCTCAAGTTGTTTCCTTGTTTGAGCTCCTGTTTTACCTGGTTGGCTACGTTTAGTCTTCCGGAAGTATGTTTATTGCTGTGTCCTTCCCACCCCTCATGTTCCCAAGGGACAAAGAAGATGTGAAGCTCTGTCCGTCAATGAACGAAAGAGAAAACTGGATTTCTCTTACGTCCTCCGACAGTCGCCGCCTCTCCATATTCGTCACAATGGGGTAATTGACCTTTGCTCCGTAGGAGTAGCTAGGCAACAGAATATGTCAATATTAAAGCTTTTAGCATATCCCACCCCCAGGGGGTGGTCCCCTCAGTCAATACCCTCCTGCTTCCTGTATCCATACCTCAGTTTCATTGTCTAGCTATCAGGAGTAGCAGGCTGTTTCTGTGCTGGGGATTTTTGTCTCAGCCTTTTATCTTCTTTTTGATTTTATTTGAGTGTTTTTCTCTATCTTTACTTAGCTGTTTATTTTTTCAGCATTAGTTAGCTCTTCTGATGAAGAGGATCGTGCGGGCTGGGTCTCGGGCTGGCCCCCCTGGTCGCAGATTGTGGGCCAGTGGCTTCCCAGCCTGCCATCGAGCGTTGTCAGGTTTTTTCCTGGCATGTGTGAACGACCCATCCCTGTTCACTGCAGGGATGCTGCGGTGAGGTGGCTACCTCACTGGACGCCATGCGGTTTCGCACCGCAGTTCTGCTGCGTCTTGGCTGCGACTCTCCCTGTCCTCTGTGCAGCGGCTTGATCGCTTGTGCGGGCTCCCCACGCCATTCAGAAGGTAAGTGTACTCTGTGTGGGGACCTGTCTGTTTAGTGGGTGTCAGTCTGGGACTGTGTAACCCTGCCTTCTGTACACACTATTGGGCTCCCTGTCTGTTTTGCTGCTTCTGTGGGCTGCAAGGAGGGGGGCCATCCTGCACTGTGCTGTGTTGCAAGTGGTGTATTTACTCTGTGTGACAGGCTGTATGCTGTGGGGCATGGTGTGACACATGTTATGCATACTTGCGGCGGCCGCTGCTGCGGTCCGCCATTTTTTTATTATTAGCTTATGCTGGCCATTCCTGTGTGAGGAGAGCGGCGCTTTTGGCGCCAAGCGCCGCCATTTTGGCGGCGATCGCTCAGACCGCATGTCAGCGCTGCATGCTCTGCCTTTGCAGTCCCCCACCGGCGGCCATGTTTGTGGAGCCTTCCATAGGCTTTATAGGAGCGGTCTGTATTACATCACTTCCTTTGCCCTGAGACCAGCGATCGATGCAGCAGCCTGAGGGATCTCTCCAGGTTTATCTTCCTTATTCCTGTATTCATTGCCTAAGTTTGTTGTACTTCTCCCTGTGGGGGTCGGTGTGTGCTGTGTGTGTGCGGTGGGCTGCGCTGCCGCGCTCTTAAAGGGACAGTACCCCTTTTTTCCTGCAAACTTTTGGAGCATGGATTCTCAGGAAAGCAAATTTCCTCCCACTTTAGTGGGGGGCCAAGGGTCTGCTGCTTCCCCCTAAGGGGGCGATTTGGCTACCATTGTGGCTAACCTAGCTGCTCAGGTGCAGATGCTTGTGGCTGCTCAATCCACAAAACGGCCCAGAGTTTCAATTTCCTCTGATTCAGAGGGCGATGGTGATGGGGCTGCTATGGCTGGGGTCCCCTTATCGGGGTCCCGTTCATCCCTGGACCTTGTAGGGTCGGAAGGGGAGGCAGAGGTTGAAGGGGTTGATGATTCTCCCCCTGGCTTGTCTGAAGAGCTTGCAATCATGGATGAATTGGTTGCTTCTATCAAACAAACACTGCATTTGCAGGATGAACCATGTCCTCCTGCCGTCCTGGCCTCTTATGGGACGCAGCGGAGACGCAAATCATCGCAGGTTTTTCCTTGCACTGAGGATTTTCAGCGCGCTGTTAGTGAACTATGGCGCAATATAAAGAAGCCTTTTGCTGTGCCAAGTAGGTTCAAGCTGCGTTATCCCTTCACACCCGCCACTGATGAACGTTGGTGTGTGCCGCCTCCGGTGGATCACGCGGTGGCGGTTTTGAATATATCTACTGTGATTCCGGCGGAGGATACCCCGGTGTTCCGGGATCCCACGGACAGGAGACTGGAGTCTCTTGCCCGCCATACTTACTCGGTTACCGGTTCCATGCTAAAAGCTATTTTTGCTTCCCTTATGGCAGCTCAGGCTGTCGCGGATTGAACGCAGGTGCTCAGGCGCGTCCTGGTGGCTGATTCTGCCCCGCCGACAACGTTGGCTATGGTAGATCAAATTCATCAGGGTGTCATGTATTTGTGTGATGCGGACTTAGATTTAGTCTCTTTGGCTGCACGTGTGCACAGCGTGGCGGTGTTGACACGCCGCTTTATTTGGCTGAAATGTTGGTCTGTGGACCAATCTTCTCGCAAAACTCTGGCTAATCTACCTTATACGGGATCTCGCCTTTTTGGCGACTCCTTGGATACGCTGATAAAGGGGATCACTGGGGGTAAGAGCACGCTCTTGCCCCAGTCCCACAAGGCTAAGGTTGCTCAAGGTAAGAAGCATGCTTCGTTCAGGCCCGCTCAGGGGTCCTTTCGTGCCTTTCGGTCGCACTATAAGGGCAAACCCTTCAAAGGCCAAGGCTCCCAAAAGAAGCCATGGACAGGTAAGCAAAAGTCCGGCCAGTCCGGATCCGCTGCCCATAACAATGCGGCCTGAAGGGGCGCCCTCACCCAGTTCTGGGGTGGGGGGACGTTTGCTCGGTTTTCTTCAACCCTGGCTGGCCCGCATTCGGGACAGGTGGGTTCAGGAGATCGTTCGGTCCGGTTACAAGATCGAGTTTCTGTCTCGGCCGGCGAGCAGATTTTTTCCCTCAAATCTTCAACTGTCTCCGGAGCGTTTGCGGGATCTGCACCTGGCGGTGCGGGACCTGCGGGCTCAGGGAGTGGTGGTTCCGGTGCCTCATCGGGACAGATTTCGGGGGTTTTACTCCAATCTGTTCACTGTGCCCAGAAAGGAGGGCAAAGTACGTCCGCTTCTGGACTTGAAAGCTCTGAACCGCTTTGTGCGGGTTCGCAAGTTCCGCATGGAATCCCTGCGCTCGGTGGTGGCTGCTCTAGTCCTGGGAGAATTCATGGCCTCCATCGATTTGAAGGATGCGTACCTTCACATCCCCATTTTCGAGGGTCACCAGAGGTACCTTCGATTCGCCATTGCGGAGGATCATTACCAATTCGTGGCGCTTCCTTTTGGTCTCGCTTCGGCTCCGCGGGTGTTCACCAAGGTGCTTGCACCGGTTCTGGCCTTATTGAGGGCCCAGGGCATCACGGTCCTGGGGTATCTGGACGACATTCTGGTTCGGTCTGCGACCAGTCAGGGTCTGGTGAAAGACCTGTCTGTCACGATGCAAACTCTGCAGGAGTTTGGTTGGGCGATAAACTTTCCAAAATCGACGCTGTGTCCGTCGGTTCGTCTTCCCTACCTGGGAATGATTCTGGACTCTGTTCAGGCGAAGGTCTTCCTGCCGGAAGACAAGCTCAGGACACTTCAGGAAAAAGTCAGGTCCCTCAGGGACGTTCCGTGCTCGTCCCTCCGGACGAGCATGCGGTGTCTGGGATTGATGGTCTCGGCCTTCGAGGCGATTCCCTTTGCACAGTTTCACACGAGGGGTCTCCAAGCGGAGATCCTGTCCAGGTGGGACGGGCGACCTCAATCTCTGGATCTTCAGATCTCGTTGAGTCCTCGCACCAGAAGGGATCTTCTGTGGTGTCTACAATCCCCGGCGGTGTCGGGGGGCAAGTCTTTTCGCCCTCTTTCGTGGACGGTGATCACCACGGATGCCAGCCTGTCGGGCTGGGGTGGTGTTCTGGGCGTTCTGTCCGCCCAGGGTACTTGGTCGGAGGGGGAATCCTCCCTTCCGATCAACATTCTGGAATTGCGGGCGATAAATCTCTGCCTTCGGCGTTGGACGGACAGGCTTCAGGGCCGTCCGGTTCGGGTGCAGACGGACAATGCCACAGCGGTGGCCTACATCAACCACCAAGGGGGCACCAGGAGTGCCCGAGCGGCTCAGGAGGTGGCCGACATTCTATCTTGGGCCGAGACGCACGTCCCGGCGATATCGGCAGTTCACATTCCGGGGGTGGAGAACTGGCAGGCGGATTATCTGAGTCGCCAGACCCTGGACCAGGGGGAATGGTCACTCCACCCGGATGTCTTCCAGATGTTGTGCGCGAAGTGGGGTCTTCCGGATGTGGACCTGTTCACGTCTCGTCTGAACAACAAGGTGGGAAGGTTCGTGGCAAGGACGCGCGATCCTCGGGCAGACGCGTCGGACGCGTTGGTGGCTCCGTGGCATCAATATCGCCTGATGTATGCATTCCCACCGATTCAGCTGCTATCCAGGTTCCTTCGCAGGTTGTCCTCGGAACCGCTCACAGTGATTCTGGTGGCGCCAGACTGGCCTCGCCGGTCTTGGTACGCAGACCTCGTGAATCTGGCGGTCGACGCTCCATGGCGTCTGCCTCTTCGAGAAGATCTTCTGTCTCAAGGACCGGTATTCCATCCTGCTTTACAGTCGCTGGCTTTGATGGCCTGGCTGTTGAAACCGAGGTCCTGAGGGATAGGGGTCTCTCCCCTGAGGTCATTCACACTTTGATCAACGCTAGAAAGACCTCCTCGGGGAAGGTTTACTACCGTACTTGGAAGGCCTATTTTGCCTGGTGTGAGTCCAGGGGGTTTTCCCCTCGCTCATACTCGGTGTCTTGTCTTTCCTTCAAACGGGTGTGGACCAGCGTTTGGCGTTGGCCACAATTAAGGGTCAGATTTCTGCGCTGGCCGTTCTTTTTCAACGTCCTGTGGCGTCTAACTCTTTGGTTAGCACCTTTGTTCAAGGGGTGTGACACCTGGTCCCTCCTAGGAGGGAGCCTTTGCCTCCATGGGACTTGAACCTCGTTCTGTCCGTGTTGCAACATGCTCCTTTTGAAAAGATCAGGGAGATCTCGTTGCCCATGTTGTCTAAGAAGGTCGCTTTTTTGGTGGCGATCACTTCGGTTCGCAGAGTGTCGGAGCTGGCGGCCTTGTCCTGCAGGTCTCCGTATTTGGTAATTCACTTGGATAAGGTGGTCTTGCGACCTAACCCTTCTTTTCTTCCGAAGAGGATCTCGAAATTTCACCTCAATGAGGACATTGTCTTGCCTTCGCTTTGCGCGAAGCCCAAACATCCTAAGGAGGTGGATTTACACTCCTTGGATGTTGTTCGGGCGATCAGGGTTTACCTGTCATCGACAAAATACTTTCGCAAGACAGATTCTCTAGTTGTCCTTCCAGAGGGGCCTCGGAAGGGCATGGTGGCGTCGGCTTCTACCATCGCCAAATGGATCAGACAGACTATTGAGCAGGCATATGCTTTGAAGGGAAAAGTTCCCCCTATGCCTGTGAAGGCGCACTCTACCAGATCGCTGAGTGCGTCTTGGGCCTGTCATCATCGGGCCTCGGTGGCCCAGGTGCGTAAGGCGGCGACTTGGTCGTCCGTTCACACTTTCTCAAAGTTCTACAAAGTGGATGTTCAGGCATCGGCAGATGCTTCCTTTGGCCGCAAGGTTCTTAGTGCGGCAGTACCTTAGGGTCCCTTGTTTTTGAGCCCTTGGCTGTTTGGGATGTTTTTATCCCTGGGTTATTTGTTTTTCCTGGGTTGTTGCTCCTGTTGAGCAAAGTTTTTTTCATGCTGCCCAGCTGGTTTCCTTCCTTTGGTAAGGTTCCTTTCTCTGATGTGGGTCCGGCGTTGCCTTAGGCGCGGCTGCGTTTCCCACCCCTCATGTATGCACTGCTTTGGGACGTCCCCATTGTGACGAATATGGAGAGGGGGCGACTGTCGGATGACGTAAGAGAAAACTGAATTTTTGTAAAATCTTACCTGTAAAATTCCTTTCTCTGAGTCCTCCGACAGTCGCCGCCCCCGCCCCTCTTTTGGGGTTTGTTTATGTACTCTACTGCTATTCTACTGAAACTGAGGTATGGATACAGGAAGCAGGAGGGTATTGACTGAGGGGACCACCCCCTGGGGGTGGGATATGCTAAAAGCTTTAATATTGACAT
Organism: Pelophylax lessonae; assembly: GCF_965119305.1. Classification (NCBI taxonomy): domain Eukaryota; kingdom Metazoa; phylum Chordata; class Amphibia; order Anura; family Ranidae; genus Pelophylax; species Pelophylax lessonae. Next base: position 261,198,919 of record NC_138770.1, on the reverse strand, counting down.
ATTCTGTTGCCTAGCTACTCCTACGGAGCAAAGGTAATTACCCCATTGTGACAAATATGGAGAGGCGGCGACTGTCAGAGGACTCAGAGAAAGGAATTTTACAGGTAAGATTTTACAAAAATTCAGTTTTTTGCCTTACTATAAAATCCTTTTCTCTGATGTTCATTGACGGACACAGCAACTGCCCCTCTAATAAGTTGGGGGGTTATGTTCTGACACTGCTTGTTACAAAACTGAAGCGCTAGAGCAGGATGTGGGAGTATACACCCAGGGACTGCACTATGGGCGTAGTCAAACTTCTTCTTTTTTTTCCGTCTAGTCCTACTGCTAGAGAAAGCAAGATAAAGCCCAATGGTCTATAACAGTGGTCCTCAACTCCGGTCCTCAGGGCCCACTAACAGGCCAGATTTTAAGTATTACCTTGGGGAGATGCAGACAAGAGTACTGCAATCACTGAGCAGCAAATGATATCACCTGGGATGCATTTCAGTTATCTTGCAAACCTGGCCTGTTAGTGGGCCCTGTAGGCCAGGGTTGAGGACCACTGGTCTAGAAGACATGGAGCTGTGTCTGTTATTGAACCTCCGAGAAAAGGATTTTATGGTAAGACCAAAATCAATTTTTTTTTTTTTGTTACAGAAGACAAAATGTTGGTCCTTTTTAGTGTACAACATCAATCCAGATAAGTCAAACCCTTAAGAAAGTAGGCAGCGAGGGGGAGGGGGGTGGCCAAGTGGAATCTATGAACCAGATTTTCTTATTTGGCAGATCACATAAAAAAAAAAAACTCTCAAAATTGCGCTTAGGACTGTGGTCCATAAATACATTGGTGCTGTTACAAAACCTCCACAAAATTACAGTTTATTAGCATAACAGGAAGGGAAAATTGTGGATAAGTCAAAATGCCATGTACTGTCCGCTTTACTAACCCTGAAAAGGAGGCTGAGTATCCAGGCCAGTGGATGGAGTGAATAATGTGACATAATTATTTTACATAACCATTGTAAACCAACCAGTGGTAATTCGTATCTACACTATTCGAGTTGTCACTATCTGTCATGGCTTAATATTCCGGAAGGACAATTTCATAGGTTGTCAAAACTGTACAAAATCAGATGAGAATGAAATGCAAAGCAAAATTCTTATCCAAAAGTTCAGTGAAAAGGGTTATCCAGAGGCCATGTTGACAGAATCTTTTAAAAAAAAAAATGCAGCACCACCTTCCACCCAGCTGAATAACAAGAACATTAAAACATCAAGCAATAGTGAGATCAGGTCAGCTAGGTTTGTCACAGGGTACAATGACCAACATAGGAAGATTGCTGTTATCATCAAAAAACATTGAAACATCTTAAAATTGGATCTAAGGCTTGCCCCCACGCTTCCTCCAGTACCACAAGTGACCTTTAGAAGGGCACGTACCCTTAAAAATATAGTTGCCCCAAGCAAATTAACCGGTTCCAATAAAAAAAAAAAGTCCCCTGATATTTGGTCTTTTTTCGACAATAGAACAGGGATTTTTCAGTGCAAAAAAACTAGGGTGCCTAACGTAAATGTATCTTTCATGGTAAAACACCTTTTTCAGACAAAACATGGGATTTGTTACCATCAAGCAATTCATTACCTGCTCATCTGAATTTGTGATATATGTGTTATGCTGCCCTTGCAATCGCCTGTAGGTGGGCCGTACTATATGAAGAGAGTAGGAGAACATTGGAGATTTATTCAAAAAGGGTGTGATAAGCATAGCGTGCCCCTACATTTTTTGTCTCATCACAACAAAGATTTTAAATGTCTGGCGGATATGGTTATTGAGCAAATATCTGATATAATCCTAACCGCCAATGAAAGATATTCCCTTCTGTGTATTATTATTATTATTATTATACAGGATTTATATAGCGCCAACAGTTTGCGCAGCGCTTTACAATGTGAAGGAAGACAATACAGTTATAATACAGTTCAAAACAGGAGGAACTAGAGGGCCCTGCTCGTGTAAACGTGAAACGTTCTGGATTTTTAAATTAAATACTTTATCACCAAATGGTTTGAATAAGGAATTAGAAACCCATAGTGTTATTTAGTATTTCTTTGATGTTTATTTTTTAACGGCTCATGTGCACATACTGTGAGCATGGAGTGGAATCCACACGCACGTGTATGTATGTGTACAAATATAGTCCATAATAAGTATTGGTATTAATATTATTATGTTTTTTTTTCTGGTTTAGGTTTAATATGTTTTGTATATTTTATATGTATTCATTTATGTACCTTTTATTAATTTGTTTTTTTGGGTGGAGACGTGGGAGCCAATCGAGGAGCAGTTTTTACCTTCCCTTAACCTTTACCTTCCCTTAAATTTCGATTCACTTGTTCTTTGGTCACATGACTTGATAAGGCTTGTTGTAGCGAAACGTGTTGTCATGGTGACCCCCTGCCATTAATCCGGTCTGCCAGCCAATGCATTCCCGCAAGCCGACATTGTTTTCCAGCCGCTGCCATCATCCAGAGCTCTTGCACCTGGCTGCACCACCATTTCATACTACCAATTTTTTCCCTGCCTTTCTGTTCAGTATAGGCACACTGTGCCTCCAGTGGCTGACAGCAAGTTCTCTCTACATTCCTCCACATCACTGATGGATCGAACAGGCACACAGCGTCTCTGCGGCTACCCGGGGGTTTCCCCTCACATTCGTGTCAGAATCATCAGCACACAGTGCCCCCAGCAGCTGACTGCAAATCGTTTGGCCTTGTCCTAGCACCGGCACACAGTGCCTCCAGCAACCGAGTGCGGCCCACCCCATACCATTGCAGTGGCTGTCGGCTCACAGCAGTGATATCATCCTCCAGCTGCAGCGTTTGGCTCCACCGCCGCCAGTCTTTCCTCTGCCTCCTCGCCCGAACAGAGCCTTTTGTGAGTCTGGAAGCGGACCGCTGCAGGTCCTCCCATGGTATGCCTAACAGTCTATAGCTCCTTGGGACAGTAACATAAGGAGCAGCTCATCTTTGTCCCTTCAGCACCCCCAGATTCTTCCGTGACAGCTGCAGGATTTTCTCTTACTTGGCTCCATTCATTGGCGAGAACACCTGGCTTGTTTTCAAGGGTTAGTGAAGCGGACAGCATATGACAATAAAGTCAAACTTGTGTTAAGGTTACACTAACATACCTTGTGAAGTAACTCTACCACTCCTCTATGCTAAATAAAAACTACACTTGTGTAATCAGTGACAACCCTTATTTATTGTCTATTACTTAGATAAGATTCAACCCACCCGGAAAGGTCTCCTCTTCGGTACAGGTTTTTAACCGCTTGCCGACTGCGCACAGTATATTTACTGCGGCAGTCGGCCCCGGCCAGGCAGAGTGACGTAGGTCTACGTCGCTCGCCTGTCACTCCTTCCAGAGCCAATAGCGGGCGGGCGCGCGCCCGCTGAGGCGCGCGCCCGCCTCGGCTCGTTCACGGAGGAGTGCGGGAGTGTGACTGGCGGACCCGATGTCCGCCGGTCACACTACGATCGCCGCTACAGCGGGAGAAAGACAGAGCGGCTTGTGTAAACAAGCCACCTGTCAGTTCTCCCTGTGTAAAAGTGAAGATCAAACAGTTCTACTATGTAGAACTGTTGATCTTTGTTTTTACACTAGTAGACCTGTCCCTACACAGTTAGAATCACGCCCCTAGGACACACTTAACCCCTCCCTGTCCAATACTGTTAACCCCTTCCCTGCCAGTGTCATTTTTGCAGTAACAGTGCATATATATAGCACTGATTACTGCAGTAATGTCACTGGTACCCCCAAAAGTGTCAAAAATGTCAGTCAAGGGTCCGATCTGTCCGCCGCAATGTCGCAGTACCGCAAAAAAAATCGCAGATCGCCGCCATTACTCGTTAAAAAAAAAAACACCAAAAATGACAAAAATCTTTCCCTTTGTTAGTAAATGCGATAACTTTTGCGCAAACCAATCAAAATACGCTTTTTGCGATTTTTTTTACCAAACATAGGTAGCGTAAAACAAATTGGCCGAAAATTTTAAAAAATTTTGATTTTTACATTTTTTTTTGGGGGAATTTCATATAAAAAAAAGTGAAAAATATTGTTGTTTTTGCAAAAATTACGCTCTTTTTTTGTTTATAGCGCGTGATCAAAAAATCGCACAGGTGATCAAATACCACCAAAAGAAAGCTCTGTTTGTGGGAAAAAAAGGACGTGAAATTCGTTTAGGTACAGCGTCGCACGACCGCGCAATTGTCCGTTAAAGTCACGCAGTAAAAAATCGCAAAATAACCCCTGGTCTTTAAGCAGGAAAATCCTCCGGTGGTAAAGTGGTTAAGGAACTTGTACTGGGTGACCTTGAAAAGATTAAAATAAAGAAGCCACCAACCAATAACTCTTTGCAAATTGGGTTGCAGACATTATGCGAACACAAGGACATAGTCATCCGTCCGGCTGACAAAGGTGGAGGAATTGTCGTGCTTGACAAGGATGACTATGTCCTTGAGATGAACAACATTTTAAGTGATAGGGATACCTATCAGATTCTCAAAAGGAATCCAACGATTAAATATAAAAAAGAGCTTCAGGCTCTAGTTGAGCAGGCCTTTGATAAAGGTATCTTAAAAGAGAAGGAAAAACTATTTCTAGTTCCCCTGGCTCCTCGCTTGCCGGTTATGTACTTCCTCCCAAAAGTGCATAAGAATCCCATTAAACCCCCCGGCCGTCCCATCATTAGTGGGATAGATTCCCTATGCTCCCGCATTGGAAGATATGTGGATTCCTTTCTCCAACCTTTGGTGATGCAGATGCCCTCTTACCTTAAGGACACTACTCATGTCCTTAATATCGTTAAGGACATAACATGGAAGGAAGGCATGATCCTGGCTACAGCGGACGTTATGTCCCTGTACACGATCATACCGCATCAACTGGGGTATGAGGCAGTACATTATTATCTGAATACTCTCAGTGGTCTGGAGAGAGTACAAATTGAGTTCATTTTGGAGATTTTGAACTTTGCAATGACCCACAATTTTTTTTGGTTCAATAACACTTACTTTTTACAGTGTCGTGGTGTGGCTATGGGGGCGAAATTTGCCCCCAGCCTGGCCAATTTGTTTATGGCCAGGTGGGAGGAGGATGTCGTCTACAAAGACCGACCGCCCCAGCTGGTGCTGTGGCGTAGGTACATAGACGACATCCTCCTCCTCTGGGACGGTGATCAATGTTCCCTTGACCTGTTCATGTCCACATTAAATGAGAACAATAGAGGTATCAAATTAGACTGCACCAGTAGTACAACCAGTATTAATTTCCTGGATTTGAATTTGGTGGTCGAGGAAGATAGGTTGGTCACTACCACCTTCTTTAAACAAACCGACCGCAATAGCTTCATCCCAGTGGACAGCTGTCACCATAAATCATGGTTACAAGCTGTCCCAAAAGGACAATTCATGAGGCTACGCCGAAATTGCACTCATTTGGACATTTTCCTTACACAGGCCTTACAGCTTAAGAGTAAATTTTTGGATAAGGGTTACCAGGCCGACTCCCTTGATAATACCATTAGGGAAGTGGCAGACATGAACAGGTCAGATCTTCTTGCCCCACGTACCAGAACCAATGATAGTCAGCCTTTCAAAAATTGTTTTGTGACCTCTTTTAGTACACAACATTATGAGGTCAAGAGAATCATGCAGAAACATTGGTCTGTCATCAAGAACGACAGAGTACTAGGTCCGGCCCTTCCAGACCGACCTAATGTCATCTTCAGAGGTGCTCCATCTTTACGACACCAGGTGGCCCATAACGTCATAGAAAGACCAGAGCGACCCATGTTCCTCCCGGAGTTAAAAGGGTTCTACCCCTGTAAGAGATGTAATATCTGTGCTCTTAATGTGTTTAAAGGTAGAAAAATTGAAACAATCAGGTCCCATGTCACCGGGAGAGAATATCCGATTAAATCCTTCATAACTTGTTCAACGCAGAATGTAGTGTATCTACTTCAATGTAAATGTGGGAAACAATATATCGGACGAACCCTGAGAAACATGCAAATCCGTATGGGGGAGCATGTGGCAAACATACGTAAAGCGTTCCCTGGCCACAGTGTGTCGAAACATTTCGAACACTGTCGACATAAAGATCCCCGTAACACGTTATTTGTGGCCTTTGATAAATTTACTCCTAATTGGCGAGGGGCAAATGCAAAAAGGGAGCTATCCCGCGCTGAGACGCGGTGGATTTATATTTTGAAAACTTATGTCCCTTATGGCCTTAATGTTGAGTGGGACATTAACTGTTTCATCAATAACAGTTAAATGTTGTTGAAACTGGAAAAGCACAATTATGCTCCATTCCACTCAATATTTGTGTAAGAATATAAATCTTTTATCCTTATATTTTTTGTTATCATGTGGTATTTTTTAGGTTCTATGATTTTTGTCGACCAGCTAGAGATTATTGTCAGGTTGAAATGTATGGTTTAAAAGGGGAAAAGTGCTGCAATCTGCCCTTTGGCCATTACTTTTTCTCCTTTTTTCCATTAAGTCAGTAATTTTGACTTTTATGACAATATATTGTTTGGCCACTAGATGGCGCTTGCTAACATCGGTAATTTTTTATATATATTTAGTCCTGCTTTATCTTCATATGATACTAAGTAGATTTTTACATTTTTTATATCATTGGCTTAAGTAACTACTGCTGTCCTTATTTGATTAGTTTAATTGAGGATGGCTAATTAGTTGCTTTGTCCTGAATCTTTTGTCCTCCTTGGTGCTGCTGTCTTTCTAATGGACTTCCGCCCTCAATGGCCAGAGGTCTGATTCATCACTTCCGCCCTTTTCGTCCGTGATTGGACGAGGTTCCGGATATGACCTTTACATGGGGTATTTGTAAGGCGTGACCGCGATGTCCGGTAACCACGCCCCTGACGACGTCATTCTGACGAAACCGGTCGGGAGGTTCCGGACATCGCGCTTGCCACGCCCCCAAGACGCCGGCTTTGTATCAACTATAGCGGGACGCCGCTTTTTACCTGTTACTCGTGTGTGTTGATCTACTGCCATGTGAGTAGAATCTTAAATAAAGCTGTTTTATATTGTCAAACGGGATTACGCTATGAATGCTTTTATCCTCTACATATTGCCATACATATCGGAGTTATTTCTGGATCTATGAGCGAGTGAGGGGTTGATGCAGTCTAGCGAAGCTTGGTCCGTTCATGCAGAGGAGAGAACCCAGTCCATAGGAGTTGTTACCTTATGCTCTTAGTGGCCCATCCATTAATTTGGAGGCCCACTCATTGCGGTAAGCTGCCATCTTGCCTATCCGCACGGGTGACTGTTTGTTTCCATTACTTTTCACATCTTGGGATCTTCACCCTTAAGTGGACTCTCCACCATCTTCATATGCTGAATGGACTTATGACTTAGTGCAATTGATTCATTTTTTGCACCATTATTAATTGTATATCCATTTATATAATTTTTTAAGTATAATTAATTTTGTTATTTATAGCGCTGCACTACTTGACACACAATATGAATGGGATTACTATGAATCCAGTGTTCTAGCTGCTATCTTGTTTTATATCATTTGTTTTATGTCATTTTATTATATCTACTTATTCACTATTAAGCGCAGGATACCCCCCCTGATTTTACTTAGATAAGATTGACAGTCATTCATACACTCATCCAGAAAAATCTTAAATGATTACAGCTGTAAGTGATTTGAACTTTTACTAAAGATAAAACTTCAGATTACACTCAATTTACATTGTAGAGTTAAAAATGAAGGTTTGTTATACAGAGTGAGGGGACCTAGATGCACAGGGTTTTTTGTCTTTTTTTTTTTTCTCGTCTTGTTTCTGATTATGTAGTGTAATAGGAACACCTACTACCTGAAAGTGCAGGTCTTTTTTCCAGTGCTACATACCACAGTTCCTCCTACAGATATACAGCACCTAATCAATTGACCTGAGAGAAGAGAGACCAATAAATTCCTATTTTCTGGAATCTAGCTGTGTTAGGCTACATACAATTTAGATACAGCTACATTGGAAGGACTTTGACACAGTTCCAAGGTTTCACTGGCCACATAAGTACGTCACACATTTGATGTTTTGCTTTGAGTTACCATTTAGAAAGGTTCTCCAGAACATAGTTCACCCTTTTCACTCTGTAGGATACCATTCAGTGATTTCCAGCCCTCTGCTCCTAACCTTGCATGGAAGAGCTAAGGGTTAGAAAAAGTCTGAGCTCTGATGTTAAAGCAGTGTTAAACCCAAAAAGCTAATATTATATTGCAGTTTACCAATTATTAGATGTGATGGCTGCATTCGTTATCGTTTTTAGGCTTTCTTTCTTCTATTTTGATTTGGTGACCTGGCCAGTAGGTCTGTTGTTTTTCAAAAGCTGAACAGTAATTCAGGAGGCATGTTACTGGCCAGATCACCACATGAAAACAGGGGGGGAAAACAAACTAAAAAAGACACAAATGTGGCCACCACATCTGAAGCTTGTTAAGCTGCAAAATATTACATTTTTGGTTGAAATTTACTTTTTTTTTTTTTGAGGTGGTGACCACAAAAGGCTATTAGTTTTATGAATATATTTAGTAGCACCTCCCCTAATAACTGCTGGTGCTGTTTCTTGATTAGCACTCTTTTGAAAATAATAAAGTGAGCATTGTAAGGCCTCGTGCTCACTGCTGCTGTTAAACTCTTAACATAGATAAGTTTGTACATTTTTTTTTTTTTTAAGAGCCCTTAAACTCCCCTCATCCTATGTTATCCTATGTGTCCATGCACACATGGATTTTCTAAGCAGGTTGTTATCAGCAAGGAAGTTTATGGGCTGTTCTCTGAATGCCTTAAAATCACGTTCAAGTGCAGTTCTTAGCACTAAAAATGCTGAATGTTAAAAAACACGCATAAACTCTAGGCACGTTTGTCACTTGTAATGGTAGTAGAAGGCATTCTCTCCTTATATTAGTGATCAGTGAGAGGCATGCGCCCCTAATATTGGGGGTCAGTGAGGTGCATGCCCTCCTTCTTTTTTTTTTTTTTTTTTTTTACATAATATATTTAATTTAGGAAAAGTAACAGTGTACAGTCAGCAAAAACAGTAAACGTACATTGAAAATTGTACAGTCATAGTAGAACAGCTGATGACAATATGTTAACCATGCGTTACCAACTGAGATGAGGGAGGTTCCCTCTCCACAGGGAGGGTTTGAGCCCGATGCTTATATCTATAAGCGAGCAAAACTTTAAAGCTCGTTATAAATTCCTATATAAAGGTAGGTATTTCTGTGGCTTGCCAGGTCTTTATATGTAGTCATAACGGAATATGGGTCATCTATGGGCGTTCCCAAGTTATGATGCAAGATTGGAGTTGACAAAGTTGGCTGTGCCTGGATATATTGGGGTTAGATGTGGTGAAAGAAGATGTGCGACAACTGTAATATTTGGGGGGTTTTCCTTTGAAGTATCGCAGGACAGTCTTTGCTCTGAAAAAGCTATGTGGTTCTTGCATAGTAACATCTGCATAGGTGGTAGGTGTGGTGGGAAGAATGGAAGAAGAGAAAGAATCGGGGAGAGAGAAGACAGGAAAGAGAGAGATATAAAAAAAAAGGGGGGGGGGGTTGTAGAAGGGCATTAAGAGGGGGGGATGTGTAGGGGCAGAGGGGGGGGGGGGTTTCACCATCTCTTCCCTCCCAAATTGGGTCTTAGAAAACTGCAACTCCTGAGGAGTATAGATGACTTGTGGAGGGGGATGGCCTTTGTGGGAGAAAGGATAATTAGATGGATGCTCATCAAGTGTTGTGCGAACATCATCAAACTGTGATCTAAGGTTATATCTAAAGTAAAGCTATTTAATCTGGAGAATTCCATGGTTGATCTGAAGTGTGTCCAACATGCCCACTTAATTCCAAACTTTGTTGGCGCATCTCTTGAAATATGAATTAGTTCCTCCATTTTTGCTATTTTGTCTATCCTGGCAAACCATTCCTCAATTGAAGGATGTGATGGGAGTTCCAGTGTATAGGAATACATTGCTTTGCTGCATTAATCATGTGCATGGCTAGAGATTTTTGGTATGTGTTATTTGTAAGGGAGGAATGGTGTAGGAGGAATTGTGCTGGAGATAGGTTTAAATCATAGGAGGTCACCATTGAGGTGATGCAGTTTGCTTCTTTCCAAAAAGATTGGAGGCAGGGACAGGACCACCAGATGTGCAAGAGTGTTCAGCGATCCGTTTGGCATCTCCAAAGGGTATCTGGTATTTCTAGATTAAATTTATGAAGAAGGGTCGGTGTACAATACCAACGTGTTTGAATTTTGAATCCATTTTCTTGTGTGGACACATTAATGGAACCTTTGTGGATATTAAGAATATATGTTCCCAATCTTCCTGTGAGAGAGATAGAGATAAATCTCCTTCATATGACAGGCAGGCCTTGTTCTTGTTAGGTGAGTGGTCTGTAAAAAATAATAAATGTATGGTGGATATGATGTGGCGTTGGGGTGTTTTTCGTGTGCATAGCATTTCGAAGGTTGTTAGTTGTCGTGAGCAAGAGGATACCTTGTTTAGTGAATGTAGGTAATGTGTGAGCATGAGATATGTCCATGTAGGAATGGGTGGGCTTTCCAATCGGGCCATTAATTGTTAGTTATAGAGCAGTCTACCTTTGTCAAAAAAAATGGGTGGCAGGCATTTGGTCATGGGGCCAGTGCTCGATAAGGAATTGGTTGTGTAACCCAGGGGGGGGAAATATGGGTTCATTCTGATCAAGGAGAGTGAGCCTAGGGAAGTTGAGAGAGAGGTAGTTTTACAGGTGGTTTTAAAGCATTTTATCGTGGGTCCTAAAAACGGGTGTGTTATTATTTCTTGAGGTATGTGGCGATCAAGTAGCCATGGTAGGGAATTGGGAGATAAAGAAGTGCTCTAGGCTTCTAAGGAGACCCAGTCTTTAAAAGAGCTGTGGACATTCTAGTCCAGTATTTTAACAAGATGGTAGGCTCGGTAGTAATTTCTAATGTCCAGAAGGCCTATCCCTCCAAGGTGTTTGGGTAAGGTGAGAAGTGCGTAGCTAATCGTGGGTTTATGGTCTCCCCAGAAAAATCTAGAGCAGGCACTTTTGTAAGTTTTGAAGGTTGGTATAGTAGATGAATGGGGATGGTCTGCAAAAGGTATAGCAATCGTGGGAGGACATTCATTTTTAGGATTGCCACTCTGCCAAAACAAGAGAAGATGAACTTATTCCAGTTTTTGAGATCAGACAGTTTATTTAGGATGGGTATGTAGTTTTTAACATACAAGTCTTGCAATCTGGAGGGAAGCTGTTTGCCAAGGTATGTTATAGAGTCAGATCTCCAACTGAAAGGAAAATTTTCTTGGCAAAGATCTACCATTCTTTGTGGTAAGGACAAGTTAAGTGCAAAGGATTTTGAAAAATAGATTGAAAAGCATACAAAGTTGTTGGAATTGGACCAATAGGATTGGGATTGTAGTGAGAGGTTCAGTAAGGAATAGCAGGATGTCATCGGCAAATGCTGCAAGTTTGTACTCGTTTAGCCGTATGTATGCCCTGAAAGCCTGGGTTTTGTCTGCTACTATTGAGGAGGGGTTCTAGGGTAATTATGAAGAGAATAGGAGATGGTGGGCATCCCTGTCAAGTCCCATTGTGAATGGGGAAGGCATTCAATGGTGTTGTTTACCGGTACCCTAGAGGAAGGATTCGATTAGAGTATAGGGACATAATTAGTTCTAACATATGGGCACCCGCCCAATCCTAGTGTTTGAAGGACTGCTGCCAAATAGTCCCATGCTACCCTGTCAAATGCCTTCCCTGCATCCAGAAATAAGTAAAAGCCTTTCTGAGGTATTCATCACATGATGTAGGCTAAGTGCCTTTATGGTGTTTTCTCTTGCTTCCCTTCCCGGTATAAAGCCTACTTGGACTTGGGTAATGATAGAGGGGAGAAGTGGAAGTCTGTTGGCTAATATTTTTTGAGAAAATTGTCCACATTAGGAAGTGATATCGGCCTATAATATGAGGTTTGTGTGGGGGGGGGGTCTTTGCCTTCTTTGGGTATAACAGTAATGTGTGCTTCCAGCATGTTGGGTGTGAGTGGATTGTTGGTAGAAATTGAGTTAAAGCCTTTAGGAAGGGAGATGTCAATACATCAGAGAATGACTTATATTATGCAGCCGTCAGACCATCTGGGCATGTTGGCTTTTGCCAGATTTTAGTTGTTTTATAGTTGATCCCCATTATCTTATGGTAATTGGGTGTTCTAGGCTGTTTGCGGATTCTGGAGAAAGTGCTTTAGGGCAATGTTTATTTGGAGATGTGTTGGTCTCGCGGTTGATATGGGTGCCGAGGCTTGAGATGATTTAAGGTTGTATAGAGTTGAGTAATATTTCTCAAATTCTCTTGCAATGTCATAGTTTTTAGTGAGTGGGGTGCCTGTGGGAGGGTGAAGTTGTTGGACTGTAGTTTTTGCCTTTTGCACATGTAGTGCTTGGGCAAGCAAGTGGCAACTTTTATTTCCATGCTCATAAAAAGGTTTTTGAGAAAGGGTGTATTTTTTTCTAAGAGAGTGCCCGGGCTCCTCCTGAAGAATCTTACGGGCTTCTTACAATTCCCGGTAAGATTGTTGGGCTAAAGTGCTTCTATGCCTTGTTTTGAGTTTAGAGAAGAGTTCTTTGAGGTGTGCTTGTTTTTCTCATTTGATGGCAGCAGCTAAAGAGATAAGTTTTCCCCTTATTATGCATTTGTGTGCTTCCCATTGTGTTAACGTAGAGGTGTCGGGGGTATTATTCTCTTTGAAGTAGTCCATGAGACATTTTTGTAATTTCTGTACTGAGGACTTGTCGGCTAGGAGTTGTTGAGAGTTGAGTCTCCATAGTTTTACTTGGGAAAGCTTTTCAGGAAACGTAAGCGTGATTGAAATGGGATGGTGGATAGATAAGACCATTGGTTCTATCATTGCTGTGGTTAGTGTAAGGGATTAGCTCGGTGGTAGGCGTGGATGACCCCTTTGGGGGTGCGTTTTCACAGAGAGATAGCCCAAAAGTGCTTGCAAACAACAGGTTTATTCTTCAAACAAGTGCATGCAGCAAAACATCCAAAATAAAATAAAACAAAATAAATCCTTGCCTCTGTGGGCGGCTACCTTCTCACAACTGGAACCTACCTAAGAAGTCTTTCCAACCTACTGTTGGGCCGACACTGCTGATCCTACAGCAGACACTCAAATGTCCATTTGTTTGCTTTTCACACAGCACAAACATTGTCCATTGAACATGTCCCTTTGTTTTCTTTCACACAGCACATGTCCATTTATAACAGGATCCTTTACTCTTCACACTCTTCACATGGAACACTTTGTCTTCTCACCTTTGAGACGTCTTCACTCGTGGTTACCCTCCTTAGCTTCACATCGCTGTAGGGGGTCTTCTCCCATGCTCACCAGCTTGTCGGGAGGCACACATCCGACTGTCCCCCTCTCCCAGCCTACACGGCGACAGGCGGCAGCAGTCCTTCTCCCATGCCCACCAGCTTCGGGAGGTACACGTATGTCTGTCCTCCTCTCCCAGCCTACACGGCGACAGGAGGCAGCACTCAATAGATTTTCTCTGGACAAATTATAGAGGCCTTGATCTCCTCATTCTGAACAGCTGAAGGCCTTTCAACTTCCTGCTGGCTAGCTCTGTAGCCAACACCCTAAATTAATTAATGGACTTTCTAAGTCAGCTGGAAATGTATCTCCTTCCTGTGACTACATTCCCAGATTTAGCTGACTTCCTGTTACATACCCCCCCCTCTTGTTTCAACCCTAGGGTTGGGACACAGATTTCCAGGCACGCATGTGTCAAGCACTGCTGACTCACTGATAAGCCTCCTATTATCCTCAAGCTTCCGGATGAAACTGTTTTGTCATCTTCATTGACGGATTTCTCATAAATGCCACACAGTTTGTCTCTCATCTCATATACACATTCTTCAACTGCATTTTTGGCATCATTTTGCTCCTTCTCGTTTCTGTCATCTTCATTGACAGCTTTCTCATAAATGTCAGACAGCTTGTCCCTCATAACCGTCTGTCCAATCCACCATGGAGGACCGTGATCCATAGGCAACTCAATTGGGCTAGTCTTAATGTCTTCAACATTCTTAAGACGCCTCTCTCTGCAATCCATAAATGTTTTCCACAAAACTTTGAGAACCTTTGCTTCACTAAGCTTTGTTCCAAGTAGGGACTCTTGACATCCCTCTGTGACTTGAGTTGCCTCTCCATACATCTGTACACAATCATTGACTTTTTGTTGTAAAAGGGAATGATCTTCCTTCTTGAGCTTTGCTTGCTCTAAGATGCTGTGCAGAGGATTTTCCAATTGAGACAACAGGCTGTCACACATTTCTTCAAAGTGACCCCTGTTCCTTTTCCCAGAGATATCAATATCATTCACCAAACATTTCATATTCATAGGCAGATCTGAAGCATTTGCACTCATCAACTTCTTAAACTTTTCGCCCTCCTGAGCGAGTCGCAGTAAAGGCCTACTATTTGATTTGATATTCAGTTTATATTTCTTGCCAAACTCTTCACAGAAGAAGCCAACCAGAACATCATCAACTTTCCTTCCACCAACATAGGGGTCAAAGGCAACAACACAGTTGAACCCAGCGATCTGGGTGGTATCCATTATAGACCTCCTCTCTGCATCAGTGAAGAAGCATGGAACTGCAACACATTCTTTTACAGGTTTCTTCAATGCACTTTCTGCTGAACTATTTGACCGCTCAAGGTCACCTAGTTCTTTTTCTCTATCTGAATTCCACATGGAATGCATCTCAAGATCACGATCAAACTTCTGCCACCCGTCTTTTACCAGTTTCATTTTAGAAATATTCTCTGAAAGGCACTTGAAATTCATTTGCTTCACGTTTTCACCAACAGCCTTAGTTTTCTCCACTAGGTGGCGTTTGCTTTTTCCTCCCAGATTTATATCACTTGCTTTAGTTTTCTCCGCTTTAGTTTTCTCCACTAGGTTTTCAGCCTGAACTGAGAAATCATCACATTTCTTACACAACTCTTTTATTTGCTGAAGTTCTAATGATACATTTTCCAATGCTTGAAGTTTTTGAAGGAACGGTTTATTCCAAAGGGGTGATTCAAGCCACGTGTCATCACATTTCTGAGGCTCACTCAGGACAGACCCCAAAACACTGATCCTTTTAAAAACTGCATCAGGCACACTATCCCCTCTTTGGGACAGATCCTCTGTTGCCTGGAATTCCTCTTCCAGTTCCTGCAACGGAATCTTCATCTCTTCTACTTGCTGTTCTAAGGCTCGTTTAGACTTTTCTAGCTCCTGAACGCTTTTCACAACATCATCCTTGGAGCTGACCAATTCTTCCATTTCTGTACGCAGCTGTTTGTTAACACTTTCTAGTTCAGCCTTACACTCTAGAACTTCCTCCAAAGAGCGAGCCAAGAACAGGGCTTTGCTCTCGTTATCACGCGCCTCCGTTTTTGCACGGTCGCGTTCTTCTGCATATTTTGCAGACACAGTCTTCTCTTCACCAAGCATCTGATCAAACTTCTTTTTCACATCTTCAACACACTGTAATGAACCAACGCTTTCTTCCATGCGTTTTTTCATATCCGCTATCTGAGCTTGCAATGTTGCGACTTGCTCTGATAGGTTTTTCTTTGCTTCCGCCTCCTCTTTTAATTGTTCCAGGAAGCCATTTTTCTCATCTTCCATTTGTTTGAGCTTTGTGCTAAAACTCAGCCTTTGACACCTCTCTTCCTGTAAGAGTTCCTGCGTGTCTTGCAGCTGCGATTCCAAGATAGAAAAATCTTCCGCAATTTCTCTAGATTTGCTGTCTGCTTGAGAAAGCTGATTTGTAACATTGTCCAACTCAACCTGCAGTCGGTTTGCCTTCTCTGACAGCTTAGCACACAATCGGTCACCTTCTGACACCTTGACTTGCGATTCCAGAAGCTGTGCCTCTACTTTTTCCCTCTTATGTTCACAATCTCCTTTTCCCTGCATAAGAGCCTTCACCTCATTGGCTAGCATCTGGGAATAAGAATGTAATTCTGCCACACAGGCTTCTTTCTCCTTTAACTGCTGCTGGAAACGTTGGGCTTCACCTTTCCAACTTTCACAGTCTGCACGTAATTCATCTACCACATTGCTCAAAGTAGTGAGCTCATACACAGTACTCAGTAATTTAGCCTCTCTTTCACTTTTCTCTTTGTCGCTGAGAGACAATGTCGCTTTCAGAGCAACATTCTGTTCCTGCGACTCCTGCAGGTCTATTTTTGTAACTTCCAAACACTGAAGACTTTTTTCCAGCTGATTACGCAACTCCAACATTTCACACATACTTTGCTTCTGCAAAGTCTGAATTTCACTTTCCTTTTCCATGAGGATGGTATCTTTCTCCATTATAGTCTCTCTGCGTTTTTGCAACTCGACCAAAAGAAGAGCAGTGGATTCTTCCCACTGTAACACATGAGACTTGAGTAGTTCATTCATTTCCTGCAAGTTTCTATGCTCCATTTTAAGCAATTCCAAGGCTTGTTCCTTTTCTTCCATTTTCCGTTGCAAGGCATCCAACTCAGCCCTGCACACATACTCGGTTTCCTCCAAACCGATGGCCTCCATTGGCTGCTGGCGTCTCTGTTTCCAGCCTGCCATGCTCTCTTGGTGATCCTTTTGTTGAGCTGCAAAGCTCCGTTGTTTCAGCATCTCCCCCATTTTGGGTTTACTTTTCATCTGAGAACCCTGCGTCTCCAAAGCAGTTTCATTTGCCCCAGTGTTGCTAGGAACAACAACTTTTCTCTTTAGCCGATTCCGTTCAGGCATGGATGGGGCTGGTTCAGACGGCAACATCCCCTCCATCCATAGAATCCGGTCTCTCATTTCATCTATCTTTGCATTTTTCAGGCGTTTGGACCGCCCCATCTTCAATAACTCCACAAACAAATTTTTCACAGTCCAGCAAACAATTTTCAGACCACTGTCTCTTCAACACATGTAGTTTTTCTCTCTCTTGCAGGATCTCTTTTCCTGCGCACACAGTTTGTGCAGTCACTTGCACCAGACACAACAAAGTTCATCAAATAATTTTGAGACCGCTGTCTCTTTAAAACACTTTTTTTTTTTTTTTCTGTCAGGATCTTCTCTCCTGCACACATAGATTGTGCAATCTCATGCACCAGACAAAGTTCATCAAACATATGCACTCCATTGCAGGGATCTTGCTGCTTCTGCCCACTGCATACCTCCACCATATGTAAGGGATTAGCTCGGTGGTAGGCGTGGATGACCCCTTTGGGGGTGCGTTTTCACAGAGAGATAGCCCAAAAGTGCTTGCAAACAACAGGTTTATTCTTCAAACAAGTGCATGCAGCAAAACATCCAAAATAAAATAAAACAAAATAAATCCTTGCCTCTGTGGGCGGCTACCTTCTCACAACTGGAACCTACCTAAGAAGTCTTTCCAACCTACTGTTGGGCCGACACTGCTGATCCTACAGCAGACACTCAAATGTCCATTTGTTTGCTTTTCACACAGCACAAACATTGTCCATTGAACATGTCCCTTTGTTTTCTTTCACACAGCACATGTCCATTTATAACAGGATCCTTTACTCTTCACACTCTTCACATGGAACACTTTGTCTTCTCACCTTTGAGACGTCTTCACTCGTGGTTACCCTCCTTAGCTTCACATCGCTGTAGGGGGTCTTCTCCCATGCTCACCAGCTTGTCGGGAGGCACACATCCGACTGTCCCCCTCTCCCAGCCTACACGGCGACAGGCGGCAGCAGTCCTTCTCCCATGCCCACCAGCTTCGGGAGGTACACGTATGTCTGTCCTCCTCTCCCAGCCTACACGGCGACAGGAGGCAGCACTCAATAGATTTTCTCTGGACAAATTATAGAGGCCTTGATCTCCTCATTCTGAACAGCTGAAGGCCTTTCAACTTCCTGCTGGCTAGCTCTGTAGCCAACACCCTAAATTAATTAATGGACTTTCTAAGTCAGCTGGAAATGTATCTCCTTCCTGTGACTACATTCCCAGATTTAGCTGACTTCCTGTTACATTAGGTAAGGGAGATCTTGTTATGTTAGAAAGAGATAGTCTAGGCGAGAATACCTGTTGTGGGGGGCTGAGTAGAAGGTATAATCCTTATCCTTCGGATGGAGAGTACTCAAGGAGTCGTGTAGTAATAGATCCTGGAGACATAGTCTAATTTGGCGCAAAGCCCGGTAAGGTAAGTAGGAAGTACCATATGTGAAAAAATAAAGGTGCGCTGATAAACGTGCGTAAAGCTGCTACCAAGATGTGTAGGTAATTATATGTAAAAAAGAATTGGTGCGCTAAACTTACAATATCACAAATAAACAATGCATACAAAAGTATAATATTTGTGAAAAATTCAAAAGAAAAAGTCCATTCTCTTGGGGCAACGTGCAAATGAATAAACTTTAAAGTGACTTGAAACAAATTGTAAATCCTGTAACTTGATTGAATGTATGTGACCACCACGTGAAACGATCCCCACCACCGACAAGCTGTTCTTCTTACCAGATAGACAGATTTATACGTGAGTTGAACATGTTAAACGACCACTCACTCCCCATGCAGCTTCACCCGAAGTGTGTGTATAAGCCGCTTACCAGATAACAATAAGGTTTGAGCATGGGAATGTAATCTCCTCTCTTCAGAATAGGCTGTCTGTTGGTATGACGATCCAAATACAGAGTATAGTGTCTCCTTGTGGCTCCGCAACGAAGGCTATCTCGGTGGAAGTCTCGTAAGAGGAAACGCGTCAGAGAGGAGGCGTGTCGCGCCGTCACTCGCGTCATCCCGTTCGTCCGGTACTGCAGTCGGACACGGGAGCGTTCCTGTATCTATTCAACGTATATGCCTGTGATACTAAAGAGACATGTAAGTGCAATTGCTTTTATCCTTTTAATAAATTGGGGGTAATGCACTATTGGTCCTCTTGCATTCTTTACATATTCGTTGCGGAGCCACAAGGAGACACTATACTCTGTATTTGGATCGTCATACCAACAGACAGCCTATTCTGAAGAGAGGAGATTACATTCCCATGCTCAAACCTTATTGTTATCTGGTAAGCGGCTTATACACACACTTCGGGTGAAGCTGCATGGGGAGTGAGTGGTCGTTTAACATGTTCAACTCCCGTATAAATCTGTCTATCTGGTAAGAAGAACAGCTTGTCGGTGGTGGGGATCGTTTCACGTGGTGGTCACATACATTCAAGTTACAGGATTTACAATTTGTTTCAAGTCACTTTAAAGTTTATTCATTTGCACGTTGTCACAAGAGAATGGACTTTTTCTTTTGAATTTTTCACAAATATTATACTTTTGTATGCATTGTTTATTTGTGATATTGTAAGTTTAGCGCACCAATTCTTTTTTACAAGTAGGAAGTACCAGATGAGGTGTCCAATAGTGGATCAAGGGGAACATTGAAGTTACCCCGAGAATCAGGATACCTTTTTAGAAGGAAGTCAGAAGTTTGGTTATGGATCGAAAGAATGGGATTTGTGATACGTTGGGACTTTATCTATTGGCTTGGGTGATTGGTTTGTCTCTTAAGGTGCCTTTGAAAAAAATGTATCTGCCTAGGTCATCCATTAGCTTGTCTGAGATCTGGAATGGAACATTTTTGGATATGAGTATTGATACTCCCTTAGAATTGGATAATTCAGAGGTTGCGTGGTAGGTTTGAGGGAAGAAAGTGTTTTCCATTTTGGGGTTGGCATTCGCTCGGAAATTTGTTTCCTGTGGGAAAACTTTGTCTG
Source organism: Pelophylax lessonae (assembly GCF_965119305.1). Taxonomy (NCBI): domain Eukaryota; kingdom Metazoa; phylum Chordata; class Amphibia; order Anura; family Ranidae; genus Pelophylax; species Pelophylax lessonae. Next base: position 261,179,043 of record NC_138770.1, on the reverse strand, counting down.
CTTTCATACTACGCATGTTGGATAACAGATGGGAGCGTTTCTCTGGTATATTGAGCCCTTTGGCATTTAAGGAGATCCGTTTAAGAGTATTGTCTTTAGTTATTATTTTAGGGGAAGGCATGTTGACTGGTGGGTATTGGTCTGGTGTTGTGTGTTTAAGAAGTAGCCCTTCCTCTTAATGTCTTTCTAGTGTGTGTCTGTGGCGGGAGGGTTTAGGGTTTTGTATAGGGAGAGGAAAGCAAGAGATGGTTAAAAAGAAGAGATTAAAAAAAAAAAAAGGGGGGGATGTGGGTTTGGTAAGAAGAAGAGGGAGAGTGGTTTATCTGATGATTGAGAAGAAACCCTGGGGAGAAGTGACTGTATGTATTTTACTGCGGCAGGGTGGCTCGGGTAGGCAAATCGACGTAGATCTATGTCGTTCGCCTGAAGGCCATCAGCGGGGAAGACGATGCGGGTGTCAGGAGGCTCCGATTGCCGTCTGACATCGGGGATCTCTCCCCGCTGAGAGAGGACAACGGTCGACTGTTGTAAACACAGCCGACCGTCCTTCTCCCTGCAATGATCACAGAGCTCATGTGATCCTACTATATAGGATCGCATGTCTCTGTGATCATTTCACAAGTCCAACCCCCATAGAGTTAAAATCACTCCCCTAGGGTCACATTTAACCCCTTGATCACTTATACTGTTAATCCCTTCCCTGCCACTGTCATTATTACAGTAACAGTGCATATTTTTAGCACTGATTACTGTAGTAACTGGTACCCCCAAAAGTGTCAAAAATGTCAGTTAGGGGTCTGATCTGTCCGCCGCAATGTCGCAGATCGCCGCCATTACTAGTAAAAAAAAAAAAAAAACATTAAAAATAACATAAATCCTGTAGTTAGTAGACGCAATAACTTTTGCGCAAACCAATCAAAATACGCTTATTGTAATTTTTTTACCAAAAATATGTAGCATAAAACAAATTGGCCTAAAATGTTAAAAAATTTTGATTTTTACATTTTTTTTTTTTTTTTTTTTAGAATGTCATATAGCAGAATGTGAAAAAATATTGTTTTTTTTTTTTTTCAAAATTGTCGCAATTTTTTTGTTTATAGCACAAAAAATAAAAATTGCACAGGTGATCAAATACCACAAAAAGAAAGCTCTATTTGTGGGAAAAAAATGACTTAAATTTTGTTTGGGTACAACCGCGCAATTGTCCGTTAAAGTAACGCAGTGCCGAATCGCAAAATAGGGCCTGGTCATTAAGGGGGCAAATCCTTCTGGTCCAGAAGTGGTTAAGGAGGGGGTAATCTTAAATCCCTATGAGGTCAAGGGGGTTGAAGTGCTAAGGGGGATGAAGAGAGTGAAGAAGGGTATCTCTCCTTCTAGTTTCCCTTTTGAGCATACGTTGATCTATGTCCAGACAGTGGATCTTAGTCTCAGGGAATGACAGGTCTTGTATCTGTTTTATTAGGGTCATAGAAGAGTGTGGTCAGAGGTTTATGGATAGGAGTGGTTAATGCTATTAGCAGTCCTTAACCCAAGAGAACAAAGCGTGTTAGGGTACATTATTGTGATACTATTGGCCTGCAAGATACAAAAAAAAAAAACCTCAATCGGTAGCCCTACAGACCAGCAGGTGCCATTTCAACAATAGAGTTTAGAAAAGTATAAACAGAGCAATGAGACTCATGGATTTGCTTTACTATGGCATCATGATTTAGAGGAGGACGCCCAGGGTTGTTACTATGTGTAAAGAATGTCATGGTTTCTGGCATCTCTTCTGGAATTCCCCTCTTTGTCTGAGGTTTGTTTGTTTTTTTTCCCCTTTTCTTCCTTTTTGCTCCCTTTTGTTGATGAGGGAGTGGGGTGAAAGGCATAGGTGAGCTGCATGTACATAGGAGGGTAATTTTGATGTTTCGGTATAGTAGGTAGCTTAGGTGTCGCCCTCAAACTCCGGTGCCACAGCTCATGTAAAATCAAGTTGAGGTATCTGATATAACAAACTATCTCAGAAAACAGTAATTTACTGACTCAAGATATATCATAACTGAACAATTATTACATAGAGTACTATCCAATCTCTGGAATGATTATGACGGTGGTCTCCTAATATTTTGGGCATAAGTAAAGAGAGGTAGGCCTAAGCAAAGGTTCAGATAATAGAATAAAGTGGGGGGTGAAGAGAGTTGGGTAAGGGGGGTAAGGAGTAGATGTGGGATAGGCGTTGGTAAGAGGAGGCAAAAGGGTTGAAAGTTAAGGAAGGAAGGTAACAGCATTCTGCCTTTGTAATGATGGGGGGTTAACCACTTGACTACAGCCCGCCGCAGATTTACTGCGGCAGGCAGCCGCTCCTGGGCAAAGCGACGTAGTCACTCTTAGGGGTGCCGGCGGCACGCTCCCCCCCCCCTCTGCTCGTCAGCCGGGGAGCCAGTGCGTGTGTCAGGCGGCTCCAATTGCTGCCTGACACCGGCGATCTCCCCCCGCTGACAGAGAAGGATGGATGGCTGATGTAAACACAGCCGTCCGTCCTTCTCCCTGCAATGATCACAGAGGCTATGTGATCCTGCTATATAGGATCGCATGTCTCTGTGATCATCTCACAAGCCCAACCCCCCCCCCCCCACAGTTAGAATCACTCCCCTAGGCTTGCATTTAACCCCTTGATCACCAATAGTATTAACCCCTTCCCTGCCAATGGCATTATTACAGTAACAGTGCATATTTTTAGCACTGATTACTGTAGTAATGTCACAGGTTTTCTTCTAAATATGAACAAACAAATTCCACAGACATTGCTGCCCTCCTAGGGTCAGGGGAAACCCAATGGAAACACTGTAAAAAGAACAAAAAGAGGGCGCACCAACCTTGATCCAGCGAGGAAGAGGGGATCTCCCTTCGAAATGCGTCAACCATTTGGAAGATCCTCCGGCATGCTGGACTCTGTCCTGGTGACCTGGTTGCTTTGTGTCCATTGTGGACTAATACTCTTTTAAGACTTTTGTGTTTGTGAGTATATTTCTTTCCACTTCATTTAACCACTTAAACCCCGGAGGATTTGGCTGCTCAAAGACCAGGCCCTATTTTGCGATTCGGCACTGCGTTACTGTAACGGACAATTGCGCGGTCGTGCGACGTTGTACCCAAATGAAATTGATGTTCTTTTTTCCCACAAACAGAGATTTCTTTTGGTGGTATTTGATCACCTGTGCGATTTTTACTTTTTGCGCTATAAACAAAAAAAGAGCGACAATTTTGAAAAAATAACAATATTTCACATTTTTTTATATGAAATTCTCAAAAAAAATGTAAAAATCTAATTTTTTTAACATTTTAGGCTAATTTGTTTTCTGCTACCTATTTTTGGTAAAAAAAAAAAAATCGCAATAAGCGTATTTTGATTGGTTTGCGCAAAATTTATTGCGTTTACTAACTACGGGAAAGATTTGTCATTTTTATTGTTTTGTTTTTAACTAGTAATGGGGGCGATCTGCAGTTTTTTTGCGGGACTGCGACATTGCGGCAGACAGATCGGACCCCTGACTGACATTTTTGACACTTTTGGGGGTACCAGTGACATTACTACATTAATCAGTGCTATAAATATGCACTGTTACTGTAAAAATGACACGGCAGGGAAGGGGTTAACTTTATTGGTGATCAAGGGGTTAAATGTGTCCCTAGGGGCGTGATTCTAACTGTCAGGGGGCGTGTCTTGTTAGATCATCACAGAGACATGCGATCCTACATAGCAGGATCTTATAGCCTCTGTCATGATCTAAGGGAGAATGACAGACGGCTGTGTTTACATCAGCCGTCTGTCTTTCTCCCTCTCCTGTGGGAGATTGCGAGTGGCCGGCGGACATTGGAGCCGCTGGTCACACGTGCGGGGAAGGTAGGGAACAGGTGGGCGAGCGATGTAGGTCTACGTCGCTTTGCCCAGGAGCGGCTGACTGCCGCAGTAAATACTCGTGCTGCAGTTGGCAAGTGGTTAATAAAACTCCCACTTGAGTAATGCACAGGGGTGGTGCACCCTATTTTTGTTCTTTTTACAGACTTTCTTCTAAGAATGCCCTTTGGCTCCATCCATCTTCCCATCAACTCTGACGAGCTTCCCTGTCCCTGCTGAGGAAAAGGATCCCCACAACATGATGCTGCCACCACCATGTTTCGCGGTGGGGATGGTGTGTTCAGGGTGATGTGCAGTGTTAGTTTTCCACCACACATAGCGTTTTGGTTTTAGGCCAAAAAGTTCAGTTTTGTTCTCATCTGACTACAGGACCTTCTTTCACATGTTTGCTGTGTCCCCCACATGGCTTCTCGCAAACTGCAATAAGGACTTCTTATGGCTTTCTTTCAACAATGGCTTTCTTCTTGCCACCCTTCCATAAAGGCCAGATTTGTGGAGTGCACGACTAATAGTTGTCCTGTGGACAGATTCTCCCACCTGAGCTGTGTATCTCTGCAGCTCCTCCAGAGTTACCATGGGCCTCTCGGCTGCTTCTCTGATTAATGCCCCGTACACACGCATTGAAAAATGGCAGGGAATTTTCGGCCAACGTCCAATCTGTCGATTTTCGGCTTGTTAGTATGATGCTTCCGACAACCAACTCCGACTTTTCAGCCGAAAAAAATCTGGTGTGCAGGCTATAAAATTTTTGTTGGCCGTCAACATAACAGCCGATTTTCATGCAGTCAGTACAGATTTTGACAGGGAAAAATCTGATGAGCAAGTCTGGGCATGCTCAGTGAAGAAAAAACACAAAGAAAACTAACCAACACATGACATCACTTCTGAAGTAGAATTTTGTTGGCCGAGAAAATTTGTGTGCAGTCTAGGCACATTCCAACCAACAAAACATAACTTGGACAAAAGTCGGACGATCGGTCGGCCGATAATCGTTGCGTGTGTACAAGGCTTGAGGCTCTCCTTGCCTAGCCTTTCAGTTTTAGTGGACAGTCTTGGTAGGTTTGCAGTTGTGCCATACTCTTTCCATTTTTGGACAATGGATTGAACAGTGCTCCTTGAGATGTTCAAAGCTTGGGATATTTTTTTTATAACCTAACCCTGCTTTAAACGTCTCTACAACTTTTTCCCTGACCTGTCTGGTGTGTTCCTCGGTCTTCATGATGCTGTTTGTTCACTAAGTTTCTCTAACAAACCTCTGAGGGCTTCACCGAACAGCTGTATTTCTACTGAGATTAAATTAATTAAATTACATTTCTACACACAGATGGAGTCTATTTACTAATTAGGTGACTTCTTAATGCAATTGATTCCACTAGATTTCAGTTAGGGTATCGGAGTAAGGGGTCTGAATACAAACACATGTCACACTTTTGAGATATTTATTTGTGAGCTATTTTGCAAAGAAGAATGGTCAAAAATGTCACTCTCTATATGTGCAAAGCTGGTAGAGACATGCGCAAAAAATCTTGCAGCTGTAATTGCAGCGAAAGGTGGTTCTAAAAAGTATTGGGCTGAATACAAATGCACACCACATTTTTCTGATATTTATTAGTAAAAAAGTTTGAAAACCATTTATCATTTTCCTTCCACTTCACATTTATTTGACACTTTGTGTTGGTCTATCAATAAAATCCCAATAAAATACATTTCTGTTTTTGGTTGTAACATGACATAATGTGGAAAATTTCAAGGGATATGAATACTTTTTCAAGGCACTGTAAGCATTCATCTCATTATTCAATGCACTGCATGCATGTCTTTTTGCTTTTCACTTTGTGAGCAGGGTGGATTTGGTGTGCATTACATTGCTTTTTGTGAAATAAAGTCAGTTGTCAGTGTGATGACTTTGTATTTGAGTCATTCAAGGAGCACTGGCCAGCAGTAGGTCATATGAAAAGTACTTGGTTGGGACGGGTAGGGGAGTGTGTTGCTCAGCTTTGTATAGAGTTGCCAAGTAACCGGTCACTGAGAAGCCTCAAAGTAAAGACAAAAACATTCCTCCATTCCTGTCAATGCAATTTCTCACACCCAGCAAATCTTTGAGCGGACAGCTTTGCAAATGTGAAAAAGAAGTTCAAAGGTATGTAAGAAAACGTCTATGGATTCCTCAGCACTGTACTTCGTAATACTGAACTGACCTTCTTTTTATAAATAATTCACACTGTTTGTATCTGTTCTGTATGTTCCAATGAAAATCCCTGATTGTAATGCACCTCTGACATGTTTTCAATGCAAAGCACAAAGTTGTTGATTAAAAAGCAAAGATGAACAGCCAGATCCTTCACCCTAATGAAAGACAGCCCAGTGTGCCTGCTGCCATCCCGCTAAGCGAGGAAGGGTCTGAAGGAGGCCGACATCTAGGGGAATCGATTGAGAACAGGCTCAGTATAAAGGATTTCACTGCAATTCAAAATCTTTTCAAGGTGAGTTCAAATTCATGTACACAAATAGAAAGATTTCTTTTTTTTTTTTCTTTAATTGCCTCTTTGAGAGGAGAAATGCCTTCTGGGCACATCATATTTTTATATGGACTTATTATAATGCTGGCCAATTTGTGAAATGCCATGGCGTAGATCCCAACTGTCCCTGATTTTGAACAATGTCCCTCTTTCCTCCTTATTTGTCCCTCATTTTGGTCTAATCTATATAGTTGTATATAAAATACATGCTTTTTATCTTTCAAAAAGTGTTTCTCGTTGCCAAACTTTAATCAAATTTCTAAATTGCTGCAATTGTAAATGTCAAAAGCCAATATAAAAGAATAATAGTGGTAAAAAAAAAAATATATAATAATAATATAGTGGTAAAAAAAAAAAAAAATACTCATCATTTGTTTGTATAATTCTCCTTTAAGAGGGTGTGGCAAGGGGTGTGTCCTATGCCTACATTATTTTTCTAATAGGTGTTCCTCATTCCCATCTCAAAAAGTTGGGAGGTATGGCTCAGGGCTGCTGTTAGAAATCATGGGGCCCCATACAGCCTACCTGACAGCACCCTTCCCCACCTTCCACGGCCGAAAGGACTGAGGACATTGATTTTATCAGTCCCTTTCTCTACAGCCTCAGCTGCACAGATGAATGAATAGGAAGCACTCTGAGGCTTCCTGCTCATTCACAAAGTTCTGGTCGCCAGTCCTCAGAAGGGATGTGTTGGAGCTGGAGAAAGTCCAGAGAAGGGCAACTAAACTAATTAGGGGATTGGAGGACCTTGATTATGAAGAGCGTCTACAATCACTTGATTTATTCTCCCTGGAGAAGAGACGCCTGAGGGGGGACATGATAGCAATTTTTAAATATCTCAATGGGGATCTCAGCTTAGAAAAAAAGCTGTTTAGTCGAAGGGATTGCATGAGGACTCGGGGGCATACAATGCGATTAGAGGAGAAGCGTTTTAACCTCAGGCAACGTGGGGGGTTCTTTACTGTTAGGGCTACAAGATTGTGGAATTCTCTACCACAAGAGGTGGTTTCTGCAGGAAGTATGGTGGCTTTCAAAAGACTATTGGACGTGCATCTCAAGGATCAGAACATTCAGGGGTATGTGAGATGATTACAGCCACACACACCTACACAGGTTGAACTGGATGGACTATTGTCTTTATTCAACCTCACCTACTATGTAACTATGAAGCTTAGTAAACACAGCTTACTGTTCTTTAGTGATGAATGAACACTGGAGTGATTAGTACCGATCACTCACTGTTCATTCAGGAAAGCAAAGGGGCCAGTAAATTACATTTACTGGCTCCTTCCCCACTCTCCGTCCTGGAACATCCCCTTGCAGTGTAGCTAGAGGGAGGGAGAGGAGGAGAAGCTGGCAGCGCTGCAGGGGGAGGTGGACAAGGATCAGTGTCTGCAATAAGACAGTACAGCTGGCCCTTCAGCTCAGCTGTTCCTGAGCCCCCCATTTGAAGTGATGGGGCCTGGGCCCAGTACAGGGGGCTGGCTATATTGTCTTATCAGCGGCCCTGGAAGTGCATGCACTGCAGTGCAGAGTACGGGAATGGAAATTTCTGCCCATGCTTCACAATGGCTTCATTGAGATAAGCACTTCCAGTGCTGTGTGTGTCCTGCTGGGGAAATTCTCCTTCACTTTGTGTCCCAGAAACCAAACAAAACGTAAAATGAAATCCTTCCAATGTTAAGCTAACCATACACCAATAGAACAATGTGTTTTTGGAACTTACACTCCATTTACATTATGGGGATCTGTACAGGAAATCAACTGTAGTGACAAGGAAAAAATTGGAGTGGAAGGATGGACATTTATTTCTCAAACAAATGAAATTCCATCTTTGAATGCAGTTTTCATTCTGAAAAAAAATGTACTTACTACAAACATAGAATTCAAAACATTGGCAAGGCAATTGAATTCAATTTTAAAGGGGTTTTGATACAAATTATATTTTTGAATTGAGGAAGGAACGTTCAAATGAAATTTTACTGCTGTACAGAGAAAACTCTATCCGAGATAGCTGCAACTAAACTTGTGTCCCCACTGAAAGGTTTACCCTCACCTCATGTTCTATTGACAGTGGATGCCATCAAACATGATGTGTGACTAAAGCCAGCTATAGATGGTTCGAAAGATCAAGGTGGCAACCTACCAGTGCAGCTAGTGATATGGGGATATAGGATAATGCCAGCCATAGATGTTTCGAAAGATCAAGGTGGCAACCTACCAGTGCAGCTAGTGATATGGGGAAAAAGGATAAAGCCAGCCATAGATGGTTTTGAAAGATCAAGGTGGCAACCTACTAGTGCAGCTAGTGCTATAGGGATATAGGATAAAGCCAGCCATAGATGGTTTGAAAGATCAAGGTGGCAACCTACCAGTGCAGCTAGTGATATGGGGATAAAGGATAAAGCCAGCCATAGATGGTTCAAAAGATCAAGATAGCAACCTACTAGTGCAGCTAGTGATATGGGGATATAGAATAAAGCCAGCCATAGATGGTTTGAAAGATCAAGGTGGCAACCTACTAGTGCAGCTAGTGATATGGGGATATAGGATAAAGCCAGCCATAGATGGTTCGAAAGATCAAGGTAGCAACCTACTAGTGCAGCTAGTGATATGGGGATATAGGATAAAGCCAGCCATAGATGGTTTGAAAGATCAAGGTGGCAACTTACCAGTGCAGCTAGTGATATGGGCAGGGCTGCTGTTAGAAATCATGGGGCCCCGTACAGCTTTCCTGCCGGGGCCCCTTTAAACCCTTCCTTCGACTACACCCCTGGGCCCACCTCAAAACAAAATGCAGGTTTGTCGCCGTTTACAAATGTGAGTGGGACCAGCATGTGCGTTCACAATAGGCACATGAGCATAGGGAACAGGGGCAGTTTTTTTTTTTTTAAATCATCTCTTTTATTGCCATCAGAAAGGCTGAGCCACATTACTAGTGATAGCATGGGCCATGACAGATCCTCTTTATGTAGAGATCTGGGGTCTATTAGACCCCAGATCTCTCCTATGGCCTCCAAAGCATCAAACCAAGATCAGTTTGATTAGGTGTATGTTCAGGCTGGTAATGGCTTGTTTATATGAGACTGAAAGTGATAAAATCCTCGTCACTTCCAGTTTCTGACATCACACAGTGGGAGGAACAATGTCAGTTCCTCTCACTGTGTCCCAGGAACTGCATGCTGCCGATCAGATGGGGAGTGCCCAGTAACAGGGTTGGGACCCCCTTCCACGCCCTGTAAAAGTGATCCAGCGGCTTTTTAGTCACTAGGATTACTTTTACTTTGTGCTGAATTGCTGGGGCTACAAAATTATATCTCGATCATTGCTGGAGTGATGACCGAGATATCACCCTTCCAATCCAGCGAGGTACTGGTACATTGCTGGATGGGAAGCAGTTAAAAGGGAGTGGTTGGGGGAGGGGACAGTAAAAACACAGCTCATCTGCTCATGTTTACTACTCCACCACAAGTGTAGTTTATCAACTGACTACACCCTATGATCATCAGCATTATAATCACACAGGCAACACAGTCAGCAAATGCTCTATCGTGGCTCTGTCAGAGTGTGCCTCATGGCTGTTGGGTGCTGACATAGTACAGCCATAACAATGTCAGCACCTAACAGTCGTGAGACACATTCTGACAGAGTCATGATAGAGCATTTGCTGACTGTGTTGCCTGCGTGATTATAATGCAGATTAATAATGATAAACTCCTGTGCTGTGTGTTAGAATCCTCGCTGTGTCCCAATAATGCTATCTTTTAATTTCTACTCACTGTATGGAGTGCAGCCATGCTGTCCCGCTGCTTCCTGTCAACCGCTTCGCCACTCGCCACTTCACATCATTCTCGGCACCCGAGGATGTGAGTATCACTCCGCCAGGGAAGCAGAGGGTAGCGGCAGCCGGCCGTCCGGGACTACTTCAGCAGCAGAGCAGGCTGCGGTGCGGCTTTATGTACATACGTCCCGAAAAATAAGAAAAAGTTCCTTCACTGCCCTATGTTCACCTGATTGGGCCCAGGAAAACTTAATTACACCCACCCTAAGCAAGTAGGAGTGGGGATAAACTTTAAAAAGCCCTTTTTTTTTTTCTTATGCAGAAACAAACTGTAATGCTGCCCAGGCTCCCCTGTGGAGCTGATGGGGTTGGGCCCAGTACAACAGGACCGGTTGTACTGCCCTATCAGCGGCCCTGGATATGGGGATATAGGATAAAACCAGCCATAGACGGTGCGATTTTCCCTTCTGCTGAACCAGCTGAGATTTGATCTGTGTATTGGCAAGCTGATAGATCGAACAACATGGGTACAAGCAGTCTTCCAGATTTTACATGTGATTATTGCCAGCGGCATCACTGTATTACCCAATACTGGCCAGGGTGGCAGACCCCGTGCAACTCCACCACCCCCCCCCCTCCCCCGGGAGAACACAATCGCTCTGTGGGAGAAATTCCCCCTTCAACACAGCTTGTGTTGATGGGGGAATCTAGCGATTTACAGGAAAGAAAATCACACAGTCTATGGCCGACTTTATCCTATATCCCCATATCACTTGCTGCACTGGTAGGCTGCCACCATGCTCTTTGCTTTGTAACAGTCTGTCTTTACCTACTGGACATACCAACTATAAGTCTGAAGCTAACCATACATGTGGTAATTTGATAGTGTAACTAAAAGTCCAATTACGTTTTTTTATTGAAATTGAAGACATTAAATGGTGGTTTTGATAGAGATGGGATTGAAATTGCCCAAACAAACCCTGTGAAAAAAAATCTGATCTTATTTAAAGTGGAGCTCCACCCAAATGGGGAAGCTCTGCTTATTTGCCTCCTCCCCCCCTCTGCTGCAACATTTGGCCCCTTTCAGTTGGGAGGTGGGAGCGGGTACCTGGTTTTGACAAGTACCTTTGTGACGAACTCAGATGGAAGTTCGGCCCCCTCCTCCTTCCTCGCTGGGCCATTCACAAAGCGCAGCATGCCTCGCTCATGCACAGTAGGAAACCAGCTGTAAAGCCGCAAGTTCTCACTGCTGGTTTCCCTTAGCCAAGATGGCGGCAGCAGCGCCTGAGAGCCAATTGAAAAATCAGCTTGGATGAAGACACCGCTGGATTTGGGGACAGGTAATGCCTCCTACACACGCAACGATTATCGGCCGACCTATCGTCCGACTTTTATCCAGAGTGGTGTTTTGTTGGTTGGAATGTGCCTAGACTGCATACGAATTTTCTCGGCCAACAAAAATCTACTTCAGAAGTGATGTCATGTGCTGGTTGACTTTCCGTGTGTTTTTTCTTCTCTGAGCATGCCCAAACTTGCTCATCAGATTTTTGTTTGCCGAAATCTGTACTGACTGACGGAAAATCGGCCGTTGTGTTGACGGCCAACAAAAATTTTATAGTCTGCACACCAGATTTTTTTCGGCCGAAAAGTCGGAGTCGGTTGTCGGAAGCATCATACTAACAAGCTGAAAATCAGCAGATCGGACGTTGGCCGAAAATTCCCGGCCAATAATCGATGCGTGTTTACGGGGCTTAAGTGTACTAATATTGAAAGTCAGCAGCTAGTGGAGCCTGAAGCTCCACTTTAACATAATTGCTGTCGTTTCTTTTAGAGTTTTCAGTTTTGTATATAATTTTAAGTTTTCCCAGGAAAATTAAGACTTTCCGTGATAGAATTTTGACAGCAATATCTTTCTTTTTTTAAATGCCTAAAATCTGAAAAAATGAAGTTGTTTCTCCACTAACTTTATATGTAGGTATTCTCACCCAGCGAGCGTAGCCTGACAAAATGACTCTATAAAGTATTTCTCCTTCCTCTGTGCACCAGCATATCAAATCATGATGCCTTTATTGTATCTGTGAACAGGCATACACTATTTTTTTATTTTTTTTTTTTATCTTTTTTTTTTTTTACATTTTTGGACCATGTTTTATATTTACCTACATGTTTAAATTTTAATACTGGATTCACATCTGTGAAGTGCATTACCATTAATTTCACAAAGGCAACCCTTTCATTTGATTGACCATTGGTCAGTCATTTTACTAACATAATTCTGCCCCATTTGATCTCTTTCCAAGCACTAAGCCTAAGATTTATCTGCCATCTGCTTCACTGAATCCATTCAAACATTTGCAAATATTACTGAACCCTGATGAAGGGGGAGCATGGTTTGCCCCCAAAATGCATTGGCCATTGCTTTGTGAATTATAAAGCTGTTTGAAACTCCTTTCTGAATTTGGAGTGGCACACCTTCTGCTTTTTTATTCCTGTGTAGCTATTGGAAGGTAGCCCTGTTTGCACATGAGCCACCTAACTACAGTCAGTGTGCTCTCTGAATGACCATCGCTACTCTATATGAATAAGCATTAATGACAGAGCCAGTAAGAGGGAAATCTTTCCCATCTTCCTGCGGACACACAGAGGGATAATGTTAATGTGCATGGGGTGATTAGGGTGTGCCCAGGCACACCTGGCACACCCTGTGCGCAAGCCAATGGGAACATTAATTTTATTGGCTGCCTAAGGTGCTAATCATACAAAGAAAGTTGTACTAAAGCAGTGTGCCACAAAGCATGGCATTGCAGTGCGCTGTAGCACAGGTGTGTGGGGGTGAAATTCTGCGCAGCGCAGCAATACACATAAAGCAATGCAACAGTATAAATCTGGCCTAAATGTTTCTTCCATTTTAACCACTTAAGCCCCAGAGGATTTGGCTGCTCAAAGACCAGGCCCTATTTTGCGATTCGGCACTGCGTGATTTTAACGGACAATTGCGCGGTCGTGCGACGCTGTACCCAAATAAAATTGACATAATTTTATTCCCACAAACAGAGCTTTCTTTTGGTGGTATTTGATCACCTGTACGATTTTTATTTTTCGTGCTATAAACAAAAAAAAAGCAACAATTTTGAAAAATGAACAACATTTTTCACATTTTGTTATATGAAATTCTCAAAAAAAATTTAAAAATCAAATTTTTTCACATTTTAGGCCAATTTGTTTTCTGCTACATATTTTCGGTAAAAAAAATCGCAATAAGCGTATTTTGATTGGTTTGCGCAAAAGTTATTGCGTTTACTAATTACGGGAAAGATATATGTCATTTTTTATTGTTTTTTTTTTTAAACTAGTAATGGCGGCGATCTGCAATTTATTTTGCGGGACTGCAACATGGTGGCGGACAGATCGGACCCCTGACTGACATTTGTGACACTTTTGGGGGTAGCAGTTACATTACTACAGTAATCAGTGCTATAAATATGCACTGTTACTGTAAAAATGACACTGGCAGGGAAGGGGTTAACTTTATTGGTGATCAAGGGGTTAAGTGTGTCCCTAGGGGCATGGTTCTAACTGTTAGGGGGCGTGGCTAGTGAAGTAATCACAGAGACATACGATCCTACATAGCAGGATCGTATAGCCTCTGTCATTACTTCAGGGAGAATGGCAGAAGGCTGTGTTTACATCAGCCGTCTGTCCTTCTCCCTCTCAAGAGGGAGATCGCGAGTGGCCGGTGGACATCGGAGCTGCCGGTCACACGCGCTGGCTAGGCAGGGAACCCCCTAAAGGCTCGTGGGCAAGCGTCGTACACCTACATCACTTTGCCTGTAGGGGGCTGACTGCCGCAGTAAATAGTCGTGCGGCGCTCGGCAAGTGGTTTAGCAAGGAACTTAAAGCGGTGCTCCAGCCTCCCCCTTCAAAAATTAAAAGTCAGCAGGTACACATACTGTAGCTGCTGACTTTTAAGATTAGGACACTTACCTTTCCTGGAGTACAGCGATGTTGGCACTGCAGCTGATGTTTCCATCAGCTGTCGGGTGCTGTTACCACCATTGCCGATAAGGGAACCCGGCAGTGAAGCCTTGCGGCTTCCCGGGCGGGTCCCTACTGTGCATGCGCGAAGCGCGCTGAGCATTCTAATTGGCTCGGCGGCGGGGGAAGGAGGAGGGGGCCAAACTTCGGAGAGACAGCCGTCTCCCGGAAGTGGGGAAGGGTACCTGTCAAAACAGGTACCCATTCCCCCCTCCCCCCCTCCCCCCCTCCCCCCTGAAAAGTGCCAAATGTGGCACCACAGGGGGGAGGAAGCAAATGAGCGGAAGTTCCACTTTTGGGTGGAACTCCGCTTTAAAATAACACTGTCATCAAATCTTAAAGAGGTTGTACACCGAGAAAAAAATTTTTTCTCTTCTTTACATCCTGAAAGAGAAACCCATAATGAGCTAGTATGCATCGCATACTAGCTCATTATGAAATACTTACCTTAGAACGAGCCCCCGCCGTGCCGTCCGCTTACCTGTATGACGGGCGACATGTATAGTCGCCCGTCTTCCGGGATCGCGGCATCGGGCCATCTGATTGGCTGGAGCAGCGGTGACGTCACTCCCGCGCACGCGCGCGGGAGCCGACGGTCACGGCACAGGGCTCTGAAGGAATGGCACGATCTGCCGTTCCTTCAGAGCGCATGCGCCAGTGACGTCACTGGCTGCATTAAAGGTAAATATCTCCTAAACGGTGCATGTTTAGGAGATATTTACAGTACCTATAGGTAAGCCTTAATATAGGCTTACCTATAGGTACAACTTCCTGAGGAGGGTTTACTTCCTCTTTAAATGCAAAAAAGCCCTGCCCCTGTAAAAAAATAAATAAATAAATAAACTACCTACCTCTTCAGCTGCTTGTGCCCCAAACACTGCTCCAATCAATAGGAATTGCTGACCGAAGTCTGTAAAAAAGCCTGACACATCTGGAAGCTTCATTTCTCTGTGTCCCTACTCAGTGTTCACTGGGTTCTCTCCCTGACCCTTACATCACTAATGTGTTCTTTAGTGATGTAAGGCCTTATGCCCACTGGACTTTATAAAAACGCCAGTAGTTTTAGCCGTAGGAAGATGTAGCTGTAGAATGCATTATGCAGCATCTTTGCAGGAGCGTTTTTCAGCGTTTTTGTTTAGCAAAACTATACTCCCACAAAAGCACATGGCTCAAAAACATTCATGGATATCGAATAGCAGTGTTTTTCAGGTTTTTTTTTTTTTTTTTTTTTTTTTTTTTACAGTTTTTTAGAGTTGGAGCAATTTTACAGTTGAAAAACTCCTCTCATAACCCACTAGTTCAGGGATATTTTTCCAGCCAGAAATGCCCCTGCCAAAAATGCTGATAAAAGCCTATGTGTGCATGGACACATAGGATAACAGGCTGGGGAGTTTACTGGCTGCAGAAAAAAACATCCAAAGCCAAAAACAGCCGCTGTAAAAACGTCCAGTGTGCATGAGGCCTTTAGGGTTGGCAGGAGAAACCACAGAGAGCTACTGGGGACACAGAGATAGACACTCCTGAATGTTTTGGTTTCAAAGGGAGTTTCATCCTGTTATTCCTCTTTCTCAGAGCAGCACAAGTCAACTCAGCACTTTAAAATCAGTGGCGTCTCCAGCTTTTATATTTAGGGGGGGCACATGGGGGGACAGGGACAAAAGTAGGGGGGCCAACTATAAAACACAATTTTTATAATATATATATATATATATATATAAATTATCTATCTATCTAGAATAGAATGCACTCCAGAGGCCTTGTTACAAATTCACTTTTGTTTTATGAAATATTCCTGACAATGGGCATCAAACTCATAAACATAAAGTACACCTCACAACGGGCATCAAACGCATTAACATGAAATATTGCTGACAACGTGCATCAAACGCATAAACATGAAGTACTCCTGACTAGGGATGCACCGATCCGATATTAGGATCGTATATCAGTGCCGATACTGCCACAATAGCTGGATCAGGGGATTGGTAAAATAACCGATCCGCGGCCGATCCGGTTTTGCTGAGTCCCGGCTCAGCCATCCCTTACTTGGTGCAGTAAAAAAAAAAAAAAAACTCCATAGCGCAGGTACTATTCACCTTTTTTACTAAATGGTCGGGAATACTTCATGTTTATGCGTTTGATGCCCATGGTCAAGAATGTTTAATGTTTATGTGTTTGATGGCCAATGTAAGGAATATGTCAGGTTTATGCGTTTGATTCCAAAAATGGAAATCAAACGCATAAACATTAAATATTCCGGACAATGGATATTAAAAGCATAAACCTTAAATCACAATGTGGACTGACACGCTGACAGAATTTTACAGCTGGACATAGCAAACTTACAGACATGTATTATACATGTTTGCCATGTTCAACTGTAAAGTTCTGTCAGCGGGTCAGTCCACATTGTCATTTTCAGGGGCGTGAGGGCGGTACGAGAAAGGAAATGTGCAGTGGACTCACTGCTCCACTTACCTGACACCTCTAAAACCGATGTCCCCAGGCCTGCTCCTTGTGTGCTGGCTGTGTCTGGCTCCTCTGCTGCCTCGTCTTACCGGTGACTCCACTGATGTTGTCCACACACTCTGGGCCTTCAAATGCATAAAACATGAAACATTTGTGAAAAATTGGCCAAATAAAGACATAAGCATGAAATATTCCTGACAATGGGCATCAGTCACGAATATTTCATGTCTATATATTTGAAGGCCCAGAGCATGTGGACAGCGGATTAGTGGAGTCACCTGTAAGGCGAGGCAGCAGTACGCAGCAATGGAACCAGACACAGCCAGAACACAAGGAGCAGGCCCGGGGACATCGGTTTTAGAGGTGGCACTAGTGGAGCAGTTCAGCCCAGCTGTAAAATAAATTCGGTCAACATGTCAGCCCACATTGTCATTTTCAGGGGTGTGAGGGTGGTATGAGATGCAAATGTGCAGTGGACTCACACCCCTGTCCCCTGAAAATGACAATGTGGGCTGACATGCTGAGTATGCTGACAGAATTTTACAGCATTGTTCAGCTGTAAAATTCTGTCAGCTCAGCATGTCAACCACATTGACAATTGTTAGGTGTGAGGGTGCAAATGTGCAGTGAGTGGACTCACTGTTCCAGGCCGGCTGAGGCTGCCCCTCTAAGCCGATGCCCCCGGCCTGCTCCTCGTGTCCTGGTGGCTGACTCGGCCTCGGCTCCTCAGAGTCCTCCTTACACTCCTCTGTGCTGGCGCTGCTATTGCTGCTTGGCTTGCTGCCTGTGCCGTTCCGTACCTTGCCTTGCCTCGCGCCACCGCCTAACCGTCTGGTCCGGTCCGGTCCAGTCCCTGACACACACAGTGGACAGACTGCTGACTAAGTATTCAGTCAGTGCTGTCCACGTGACGCCACTCCCGCGCGCGCTTTAGGCCTGGCCACCTAGGCTGGTGCTTGGTGCGCGCCGCGCATTCTCCCTATGCTGGCGTGACGTCACGCCCCCCGCCGGCCCGCCCGCCGTCCTGTGTTTGTAGAGGCGCTGCGCACAGCGCGAGGCGTCTCTCTCAATCATGAATCCATTCTAATGTTAAATGTGTGCACATAATTAATTGGGGGACCCCAGACTAATTTTGGAGGGGCCATGGCCCCCTCTGCCCCCCCCCCCCCAGTGACGCCACTGTTTAAAATGATTGTAAAGTCTTGTTGTTTTTTTGTTTTTTTTTAATAACAAACATGTTATACTTACCTCCTCTGTGCAGTTGGATTTGCAAAGAGCAGCCCAGATCCTCCTCTTCTTGGGTCCCTCTTTGCTGCTCCTGGCCCCTCCCTCCTGTTTAGTGCCCCCACAGCAAGCAGCTAGCTATGGGGGCACCCAAGCCGAGCTGCAGCTTCGTGTGTCCATTCAGACATGGAACTGCCATTTGGCCCCGCCCCCTCTCTCTCCTGATTGGCTCTCTGAATTAGATTGAACGCCGCAGGAGCCAACGGCGCCGCTGCTGTGTCTCAGCCAAATCTCACCCTAGGGACACCACATTTAATTAGCACAGGAATGTGCTGCGATTCCTGTGCGAATCACATGCAAGTGTCCCGCATGGCATCAGTGTGAACCCTGGCTCAGTGTAAACCAGGGCTAAAGCATAACCCTGAGTGAGGCCCACTTGCTCAGGGGCCATAAGTTATCAATCATAAGGAAATGTGTTTCAGATAATCATGATTTGTAAAGATTAGCCCCTTTTTTCTAAAAGATTTCCGTCAGGGTCATGTATAAGAACTGCAACAAAGGGTAGAGTTTGTAAGCCCTATGGAACTGTTAGCAGTCTAGCTCTGAGAGTAAAATATGAAAATATCTGATTGGTTATTGACATTCTAGCAATTAAATGGGGAGATAAGGCTCAAAAGAATACAATGCATGCTGAAAGTATTTACAGCGCTTCACTTTTTCCACATTTTGTTATATTATAGTCTTATTCCAAAATGGATTTAATTCATTATTTTCCCTAAAATTCTACAAACAATACCCCATAATGACAATGTAATAGAAGTTTGTTTGAAATCTTTGCAAAATATTATATTAAAAATTAAAACCGAAAAAAATCCCATGTACATAAATATTCACAGCCTTTGCCATGACACTCAAAATTGAGCTCAGGCACATCCTGTTTCCACTGATCATTCTTGAGATGTTTTCTACAACTTGATTGGAGTCAACCTGTGGTAAATTCAGTTGATTGGATATGATTTGGAAAGGCACACACCTGTCTATATAAGGTCACACAGCTAACAGTGCATGACACAGCACAAAGCAAGATATAAAGTCCAAAAAATTGTCTGTAGACCTCTGAGACAGGATTGTGTCGAGGCACAGATCTGGGGAAGGGTACAGAAAAATGTCTGCAGCATTGAAGGTCCTGATGAGCACAGTGGCCTCCATCCTCCGTAAATGGAAGAAGTTTGGAACCACTAGGACTCTTCCTAAAGCGGACTGCCCAACCAAACTGAGCGATCGGGGGAGAAGGACCTTCGTCAGGGAGGTGACCAAGAACCTAATGATCACACTGATAGAACTTCAGCATTTCTCTGTGGAGAGAAGAGAATCTTCCAGAAGAACAACTGTCTATGCAGCACTCCACCAATCAGGCCTGTATGGTAGAGTGGCCAGACGAAAGCCACTCCTTAGTAAAAGGCACTACAAAAGGCACCTGAAGGACTCTCAGACCATGAGAAATTTGTTTTGAAACTCTACCAATTGTCTGGTCGGATGAAACAAAGATTGAACTTTTTGGCCTCAATGGCAAGCATAATATCTAGAGGAAACCAGGCACCGCTCATCACCTGGCCAATACCAGCCCTACAGTGAAGCATGGTGGTGACAGGAACTGGGAGACTAGTCAGGATCAGGGGAAAGATGAATGCAGCAATATACAGAGACATCATTGATGAAAACCTGCTCCAGAGCATTCTGGACTCAGACTGGAGAGAAGGTTCATCTTCCAACAGGACAACGACCCTAAGCACACAGCCAAGATAACAACGGAGTGGCTGTGGGACAACTCTGTGAATGTCCTAAAATGGCCTAGCCAAAACTCAGACTTGAACTCGATTGAACATCTCTGGCTCCCCATCCAACCCGCTGGAGCTTAAGAAGTCCTGCAAGCTTGTAGCATCATACTCAAAAAGAATTGGCTGTAATTGGTGCCAAAGGTGCTTCAACATTGAGTATTATATTGCTCAAGTATTGAGCAGAGGCTGTGAATACTTATGTACATGTGTTTTTTTTTTTTTTAATTAAATTTGCAAAGATTTCAAACAAACTTATTTCAGGTTGTCATTATGGGGTATTGTTTGTAGAATTTGGAGGGAAAAAATGTATTTCATGCATTTTGGAATAAGGCTAACATAACAAATCGTGGAAAAAGTGAAGCGCTGTGAATACTTTCCGGATGCACTGTAGGTCTGATGGTCATGAGCAGAGTTGTATAAAGTACTCGAAACCCATACTTGAGTAAAAGTACAAGTGCTCGATCAAAAAGTGACTTGAGTAGAAGTGGAAGTGCTCGATCAAAAAGTGACTTGAGTAGAAGTACTAAAGTATTCAACATTTTTTGTACTTAAGTATTGCAAGTAGGGATGATCGAATGGTTCGGGTCGACCATCGGTTCGACCCGAACATTGGCTGTTCGAGGTTCGGCCGAATTTAGAACTTTTTGCCCAAAAAGTTCGGGATTCTGCAACCAGAACCGACCAAAATGCAATGGGACAGGAAATGGGCTTTGCCCATTAGCAAAAGCCAATTGAGGGGGCAGGAGAATGCTAGGAATGTGATTGGAGTGACTAGGGGGTCCATAGACCAATCATTAGTGAATACGCCCCCCCAGTATATAAGATAGCCCCCGCCAAATTCCTAGAATTGTTATACAGGGACATGGAAGAGAGTGGAAGCAGTTCGTGGACTTCTGCTACAAAGTGTCATTTAGCATTTATTAGTTTGAGGAAAGGGATATCTAGTGTAGTTAGGGTGCTCTTTTACACTTTAGTTAGCTTTAATAATTTAGTTTCTGTAGGGAAAGTGTTAAGTGCCAGGGTGACCGTAGTGTAGTGTAGGGTGAACTGACAGTGACTGCTATGGCAGGTCACTTTCGCTGCAGTAATATGGCTTCACCCCCGTCAGCTTGCTTTTTGGCTGCAGGCGTCTATAGGGATTTTTTGAGCACATGTTTGGAGTCAGGCATGACATCTGAACATGTGTATAGGGGGTATATATACACACCCATGTATGTATATATACACCTGCACATATATAGGTGTGAAAGGAGCAGAAAACACTACTTGCGCTAATGAAATAATTAACACCAATATATTTACGCTCCTATCACACCTATATATGTCCAAGTGTAAAATACATATAAGTATGTGTGTATATATACCACTATACACAAGTTCAGATGTTTTGCCTGCCTCCAAAGAACTCAAAAAAGTACCAAAAAAAAAAACGCCCAGGTGTGTTGTTGCAGGCATTTTTTTGGGGGTTCTTGGAGGCAGGCAAAATATCTGAACTTGTGTATAGTGGTATATATACACACATACTTATATGTATTTTACACTTAGACATATATAGGTGTGATAGGAGCGTAACTATATTGGTGTTAATTATTTCATTAGTGCAAGCATATATTTCTGCTACTATCACACCTATATATGTCTAGGTGTATATATACATATAGGTATGTGTGTATATATACCCGTATACACAAGTTCAGATGTTTTGCCTGCCTCCAAAGAACCCAAAAAAATGCCAAAAAAACGCTAGCGCCAAAAAAAAACGCCCAGGTGTGTTGTTGCAGGCATTTTTTTGGGGTTTTTGGAGGCAGGCAAAACATCTGAACTTGTGTATAGTGGTATATATACACACATACATATATGTATATATACACCTAGACATATATAGGTCTAGCGGTAATGAAATAATTAACACCAATATAGTTACGCTCCTATCACACCTATATATGTCTAAATGTAAAATACATATAAGTATGTGTGTATATATACCACTATACACAAGTTCACATGTTTTGCCTGCCTCCAAAAACCCCAAAAAAATGCCTGCAACAACACACCTGGGCGTTTTTTTTTTTTTTTTGGCGCTAGCGTTTTTTGGCATTTTTTTGGGTTCTTTGGAGGCAGGCAAAACATCTGAACTTGTGTATAGTGGTATATATACACACATACTTATATGTATTTTACACTTAGACATATATAGGTGTTATAGGAGCGGAGCTATATTCGTGTAAATGATTTCATTAGCGCAAGCATTTATTTCTGCTATCACACCTATATATGTCTAGGTGTGTATATACATATAAGTATACCCATATACACAAGTTCAGATGTTTTGCCTGCCTGAAAAGACCCAAAAAAATGCCCAAAAAAACGCTTGCTACTAGACCGGCAAGGTGTGAAAAGAGAGAAGCCACTAACCTGTTCTATAGGTGACAAAATACAAACAATCTTTTTTTTATGGTTCTGGACATGCGACAGAGCTGAAACTTCACAGGTACACTTTTTAGACCCCCCAGATACTAAATCCAAAGACATTTTTTTTTTAATTTTTTTTTTATTTATTTTTTTTAATTTTTTCAATAATTGGCTTTCTATCAAAAATGACAATTTTTAAGAACTTTTTTTGTGTGATTAATAGTCCCTGGGGTATGACCCAGAACCCTAGGCACTTTTTAGGGGCATTTATTGGGTTTTAGGGCTTCAAAATGGTGTTTTTTGATTACCGAAGTTCGGGTCCCATTGGTTTCAATGGGGTTCTGAAATCCGGGCCGAACTTTTGGGAGGTTCGGGTGTTCTGGTCGAACCGAACTTTTCAAAAGTTTGATCATCCCTAATTGCAAGTAGTTTTTTAAAAAAATGTGCTACTCAAGTACTGAAACTAAAAGTACAAGTACTGTGTTATGTAGTTATTAAAGAAAGAAGTCAAAAGTTTGAACATCATATTGTCTTTTATTATTTCAAATACAGCTTTTATTTATGCATACAGTAGCATTTATTTTTGTATGCGCTGATAATACACATGTTTTGAGCTTCATGAAACCTTCCATCTACTGTTCTGGCAGTGGTAATTTTTATAATAGTAACGAGTAACTATGCAGCACAAAAAAAAAAAAAAATATCGGAGTAGAAGTATTGAAATCATCGAAAAAATGTAGTGAAGTAAAAGTGGAAGTAGGAGAAAAAAATTCTACTCTAGGAAAGGAAAGTACAGATACCGCCTTTCGGTACTTAAGTACAGTAGTGAAGTAGTTCTACTTAGTTACTATACATCTCTGGTGATGAGTGTGAGCTTTTTCAAGCCAACAACATGCTCAATTCTGATAGAAGTTAAAATATGTATAGCTTTTATTACGCAACATTTCTTTCATTGCCAGTACCGGACTACCTATGTCAGCCTTCACTCAGTAGATGATTATAGGAAAATAAAGGTTTGCGTCACATTTCAGTGGTTTTACATAACAGCTCATTTTACAGTCTTAAATTTTGAAAAGCAGAAATAACCCTAATGAAACTGAGGGTCAAAGTATATACATAAGACAATGTTCTGTATGGGAAGAGTAAATGTCTTTCAGATAAGCATGCTATGACATGTTAAATATTAATCTTTGTAGAGAAGCTGTGCAGGAAATCTATAAATAGGTGAAGGCGATCTATAAATAGGTATACTTATCAAAAGGTGCATCTTTGCAATGAATAAATCATATATCAAGATTTCCATAAGGCACTGTGAGCATAAAAATTAAAAAAAAAACCCACCATATATACTGATTACATGTACTTTTTTTTTTAGTGTAGCACTGCCCCCGTAGGAACTGCTGGATATTAACTCTGTGGGCTCCCCTTTTTACCAGCACACGATTATAATTAGATAAAATTAGTGAATCCCCCTTTCTCCTGTTGGATCTTCACAGAAATAAACAGTCTAGAGGTGTTGGTTTTTTGTTGTTGATTTTGTAATTACGATAGGAGAAGGAAATAGTGGGATACTCCAACTGAACTATTCACATAGATGAGGAATTCTATCTTCAGAACTTTTTTAGTACTTAGGAACAGCCATGCTGTTAATCCACACAGCCACAGGTGTAGATGGTGTTACGTCTCTTTCTCTCTTTACTCTCTGACAAGACGACTTGGTGAACAATATCTTATCTTCAGGATACTCTCTATCTCTAGCATCTCCTTTCAGCTGACACCCGTCCACGGACTATCCTAGGAGCAGGGGTGGCCACCCTCAGGTCCGGCCCCTTGACACAAGTTTCTGTACTCACTTTACTGCAGAGACAGATCCTCCAAGGTTTCCCCTCACAGTCAGCTTCCCTGGACCTCTGGGTTGAGCTCTTCACTGCTACTCTCCAGGTCCTCAGGATGACTCCCTGAGGCCGCATGGCACCTCTACATAGGAAGAGGCAGCCTCCAGGACTCCACTACCCAATGAAAGACCTCGAGCCTGTATCAAAAGCCATGTACCCATTCGTCAGGTTTCCTCCCACTGTCCAACATGCCTCCCTATTGTACCAGTGTGAAACCCTCTCTAGACAGAATGAGTTGCATCATGAGCAGACCTCACTAACAGATCCTGTTCTCTGGTAGGCAGAGAACAATATAAATGTACCTGCAGTTGTTCTGGTAAGCAGACAGAGCTTAAACTATACTTTCTCACTAGCACCTACCTAGGAGGGTGCTACAATCGCAAAATAAATATTAAGCTTTACTTTGTTTTTAATGTGTTTCAAACAAAAGCAGACTTTGCCTGGGTTCACACATGCTGCAGCCGCGGCTCACTGCAGGGGTCCGGTGCATCCCTGTTCGCTGTTTCAGGTGCGAATCAGGTCTAATATTTCGGCAGAATTCAGACCTGAAACGGAGCCAAAGAGGCACAGGACCCTTTTCCATTGCGTACCACAGCCGCCCCAGAGCTGTGTGAACCGGTTCAACCTAGAGCCGGTCACACTCTCCTGTCATGCAAATTGGATGCAGGGAAATCCACATCCAATTCACATAAGTGTGAACCCAGCCTCAAGATGCTCATACATGGGCAGATGACACATTGACAATGATGGACTTTTGGTGTCCCTGAATGTGCTGGGCACAGTGTTGGGACCCTTTGCAATCCTGTTCCTGATTTTACTTGTAGGAATAAAAGGGAATGATTGACTATTAATCATGATGAGATTTCCAAAGACCTTTTCACCTTTTGAAGGTGACTTAAGGTTTCTGTAAGTGGGTAGATCTCCTATTAATAACAATGAGTAACCTAACATCTGCTTGCCAGTGTCTCAGTCAACATATTGCCTGTACGGTGGTTAGCATCCTGACCTTTCAGTGCTCTGATCCTTCTACCAGTAAGTCCTCTATATAAATGGTGTTTGTATGTTCTCCTAGTGTGTTTTTGGTTTCCCTACCACAACCCAAAAAAGCATGGACACTAACACCCCTTTTACATGGGCTTTCCGATCAGGTCCGCCTGTCCGTTTTTCAGGTGGACCTGGTCAAGCTCAATGCAGGCCTTTGGGACAGCAAATGTAAATGGACTTTTGTTTGCTTACATCAGAGTCTTTCCAGGTCCAATTAAAAAAAAAGGACTGCCTCGTCTTCCATTTTTCCATATCTAAACGTGATGGATCAGAGGTAGCCTGATTTAAACAGTTCATTTACATCTGCAAGCCTATGGATCCAGCATGGGTCTGCCAAAGTCTGCTGTCAAAATGCAGACAAAACATGAATGGGCACAGATGTCCCAAAAGTGACATCTGTCCCGTTCTGCTTCTGTTCAGCAGGGGATCTTCTCATGGACGCAGGGGAGCGTGCTTGTGTGAAACAAGGACTCTAAATGGATCTCCAACAAAATTGAGCCTTCTGTGTGCATACTGTGTGTACCTGTATGACTGTGGTAGGGTCAGTAGATTGTAAGCTCCTCAAGGGAAAGGAACTGATGTTAATGATCTGGTGTTCCCTGTCGTACAAGTATTTATAGATACCTTTCTCCTAAGCTATGTGATAATAAGCACATGTACTTATTAAAAAGTGTTTTTTAACTCAAAAGGTGTTTTATCTTATTGCATTCTCTGCATTAAAGTAAAAAAACCTTTCAATATCAGTTTCCCCACTCCCTAAACACTTAGCTAAGTCCTCTCTCCATCCAGTGCTTTCCCCATCTGCAGCATCGCTGCTCTCTCTTCTTAGCCAATGGCTGCAATCACTGATCAGTGTATTCTGGTGGGTGGAGTACCCCTTGTCAGAATACAATAGCACAGTGGGAGAGATCCCTGTGTCGCTTGTGTTGATGCAGGGATCTTTCAGTTTTTTATTTGTTCAGCCACTATGTGTATATACCCAGCTTTAGTCTGGGGGTGGTGACTGGTGAGGTGACCAAGCTTCATTGCCGCAGCAGGGTAAAGTCAGGTCATTAACCTACTGTATCACTGCTGTTTTGACAGGTTGTGTCACTCTCCAGACTAGATAGACAGTAACACAAATTGATTGACAGGTAAAATAGCTCCAATATGTTTTGACTGTCCTTTTAGCACTTTACCTGGTGTCCAGCATTAGAGCCGGTTCACATACAGGCAGCCCGACTTGCCGGGGCGACCTGTGAAGTCGCGGTGCACAGTGCTCAGCGCGACCTCGGAGAGACATGCACCGACTTCATATCATTGAAGTCAATGTAGGTTGCTCCAGGTCGCCCCAAAGTAGTACAGGACCCTTTTTCTAAGTCGGAGCGACTTGTGTCGCTCCTATTAGAACGGGTCCTGTGCTAATCAATGGCAGGCGACCCACGGCGCCTTGTCAGATGACCAAGTCGCCTGACAAGTCGCCCCAGTGTGAACCGGCTCTCAATGAATATGTTCTCACTATTGTTTATCTTCTGGTAAGCCTTTGAGTGTCAGAATTTTAGGAGCTTCCAGGTTTTATTGTCAAAGCTTAACCACATGCCGACCGCCGCAAGTACATATACTTCGGCGGTCAGCCCCTCACAGGCAAAGTGACGTATACATACGTCACTAGCCTGTGAGGCTCTGGGGAGCGAGCGCGCTCCAGCTCCCGTGCGGTCACGGACCCCCCCCCCCGCGCGTGTGACCGGCGGACCCGATGTCCGCCGGTCACTCGGCGATCGTCGGTGCAGAGGGAGAAAGGCAGGCGGCTGATGTAAACAAGCCGCCTGTCATTCTCCCCTGTGTAGGAATAGTGATCATACGGTTCTACTATGTAGGACCGTTGATCACTGTTCCTACACCTCAAGCCACAGCCAATCACAGTTAGAATCACGCCCCTAGGGACACACATAACCCCTCCCTCTCAAAAAAAGTTAACCCCTTTACTCAGTGGCGGCCTGTGCATAGGGGGCGCCAGGGCGCCGCCCCCCCTAAAAAAAGAAAAAAAAAATGACAAAAAGATCAATAAAGTTTTCAAAAAAAAAAAATTGTGTTCGCCGGCCTATGTGGAGGCTGTGGGGGGGTGGGGTTTACGACCCAGAAGAGGCGCCGATTGGCTGCCTTCTGGGGCGTAACCTGGGCGCAGGGTACAGCGCTAGGAAACCCCCACTTTCGGAATGTCCTGGCTGTGATTGGTCCAGTCTCCAGCCTGGACCAATCATCATCCAGGGCATCCGATGCTGACCCGTGACCCCGCTGACGTCGGTCAGTCACGAGTCAGTGCGGTGGACGGACGGGCACTGCAGAGCGGAGCGGACTCAGTCAGCGGAGAGGAATCGGCTTCAGAGAGAGACCCACCCGACCAGGCAGTCACCTCACCAGGCCACAGCGTCTCCAGAGGAGTGGAGCCGGAGGTCATCTGGACTGCAAGTGCAAGAGAAGACTCGATCGATCACCACCGGGCGGTAAGTGAGTCCTTCTCAGCGGCAAAATGAAAGTACAGCAGTCAGAACTTAAGTATGTAAGGTACAGCACAGTTTAGAAAGTGGGAAGGTCAGAGGCTTCTTAGCGCAGAGGTAGTCCTGATGCACTGGGGAGGTCCCCTATGTGCCCAGGTATAAAGAACCCTCCCTATGTGCCCATGGAGGAGGCGTCTGATGTGACAACTTCTGCGCTCCAAACCAGACAACACTGAGAGCCATGATTGCACCATGATTTGGGGTACAATGCTGGCACTCTGCAATAATTGGGGGACAATGCTGTGGCGCTCTGCAATCATTGGGGGACAATGCTGTGGCGCTCTGCAATCATTGGGGGACAATGCTGTGGCGCTCTGCAATCATTGGGGGACAATGCTGTGGCGTTCTGCAATCATTGGGGGACAATGCTGTGGCACTCTGCAATCATTGGGGGACAATGCTGTGGCGCTCTGCAATCATTGGGGGACAATGCTGTGGCGCTCTGCAATCATTGGGGGACAATGCTGTGGCGCTCTGCAATAATTGGGGGACAATGCTGTGGCGCTCTGCAATCATTGGGGGACAATGCTGTGGCACTCTGCAATAATTGGGGGACAATGCTGTGGCGCTCTGCAATCATTGGGGGACAATGCTGTGGCGCTCTGCAATCATTGGGGGACAATGCTGTGGCACTCTGCAATCACTGGGGGACAATGCTGTGGCACTCTGCAATCATTGGGGTACAATGCTGTGGCGCTCTGCAATCATTGGGGTACAATGCTGTGGCACTCTGCAATCATTGGGGTACAATGCTGTGGCACTCTGCAGTGATTGGGGACAATGCTGTGGCGCTCTGCATTGAAAGGGGCTCGCACGCTGAACTCTGCATTGATGGGGGCACGGAACAGTTGCATTGAAGGGGGCACGCACGCTGAACTCTGCACAGTGTTTATTGCCTTGAAGGGGGCACAGCACAGTTGCATTGAAGGGGGCATGCACGCTGAACTCTGCATTGTTGGAGCACAGCACAGAGTTCATTGCATTGAAGGGGGCACAGCACAGTGTTTATTGCATTGAAGGGGGCACAGCACAGTGTTTATTGCATTGAAGGGGGCATGCACGCTGAACTCTGCATTGTTGGGGCACAGCACAGAGTTCATTGCATTGAAGGGGGCACAGCCAGGGGCGTAACTACAGGGGTTGCAGGGGTTGCAATTGCTACCGGGCCCCATGCTCCAGGGGGCCCAGTAGCAAACCAGTGGGTGAACTTCCAGGATCTCAAAGGTCACACTTGCGACCGAGCCCTGGCATTGCACCACTGTGGGGAGGCCCCAAGATTGCAGGAAGGGGGCCCACTGCAGAACTTGTGAAAGGATCCTGCTGCGGGACCATAATAAAAGGCCATGCAACGAGAGTAAAGAGCCCCAGGATCAGTGGGAAGAGCCCCGGGCTTAAAGGGAAGGGCCCCGGCCAGGGGTCTGGGGGGCACTTCATGGTTTCTTGCATCGGGGCCCTGAAGGTTCTAGCTACGCCTCTGGGCACAGCACAGTGTTTATTGCATTGAAGGGGGCACAGCACAGTGTTTATTGCATTGAAGGGGGCACAGCACAGTATTCATTGCATTGTGGGGGCACAGCACAGTGTTCATTGCATTGTGGGGGCACAGCACAGTGTTCATTGCATTGAAGGGGGCACAGCACAGTGTTTATTGCATTGAAGGGGGCACAGCACAGTGTTCATTGCATTGAAGGGGGGACAGCACAGTGTTCATTGCATTGAAGGGGGCACAGCACAGTGTTTATTGCATTGAAGGGGGCACAGCACAGTGTTTATTGCATTGAAGGGGGCACAGCACAGTGTTTATTGCATTGAAGGGGGCACAGCACAGTGTTTATTGCATTGAAGGGGGCACAGCACAGTGTTTATTGCATTGAAGGGGGCATGCACGCTGAACTCTGCATTGCTGGGGCACAGCACAGTGTATATTGCATTGAAGGGGGCACAGCACAGTGTTTATTGCATTGAAGGGGGCACAGCACAGTGTTTATTGCATTGAAGGGGGCACAGAACAGTGTTCATTGCATTGAAGGGGGCACAGCACAGTGTTTATTGCATTGAAGGGGGCACAGCACAGTGTTCATTGCATTGAAGGGGGCACAGCACAGTGTTTATTGCATTGAATGGGGCACAGCACAGTGTTTATTGCATTGAAGGGGGCACAGAACAGTGTTTATTGCATTGAAGGGGGCACGGCACAGTGTTTATTGCATTGAAGGGGGCATAGCACAGTGTTCATTGCATTGAAGGGGGCACAGCACATTGTTCATTGCATTGAAGGGGGCACAGCACAGTTGCATTGAAGGGGGCATGCACGCTGAACTCTGCATTGTTGGGGCACAGCACAGAGATCATTGCATTGAAGGGGGCACAGCACAGTGTTTATTGCATTGAAGGGGGTACAGCACAGTGTTTATTGCATTGAAGGGGGCACAGCACAGTGTTTATTGCATTGAAGGGGGCATGCACGCTGAACTCTGCATTGTTGGGGCACAGCACAGAGTTCATTGCATTGAAGGGGGCACAGCCAGGGGCGTAACTACAGGGGTTGCAGGGGTTGCAATTGCTACCGGGCCCCATGCTCCAGGGGGCCCAGTAGCAAACCAGTGGGTGAACTTCCAGGATCTCAAAGGTCACACTTGCGACCGAGCCCTGGCATTGCACCACTGTGGGGAGGCCCCAAGATTGCAGGAAGGGGGCCCACTGCAGAACTTGTGAAAGGATCCTGCTGCGGGACCATAATAAAAGGCCATGCAACGAGAGTAAAGAGCCCCAGGATCAGTGGGAAGAGCCCCGGGCTTAAAGGGAAGGGCCCCGGCCAGGGGTCTGGGGGGCACTTCATGGTTTCTTGCATCGGGGCCCTGAAGGTTCTAGTTACGCCTCTGGGCACAGCACAGTGTTTATTGCATTGAAGGGGGCACAGCACAGTGTTTATTGCATTGAAGGGGGCACAGCACAGTATTCATTGCATTGTGGGGGCACAGCACAGTGTTCATTGCATTGTGGGGGCACAGCACAGTGTTCATTGCATTGAAGGGGGCACAGCACAGTGTTTATTGCATTGAAGGGGGCACAGCACAGTGTTCATTGCATTGAAGGGGGGACAGCACAGTGTTTATTGCATTGAAGGGGGCACAGCACAGTGTTCATTGCATTGAAGGGGGCACAGCACAGTGTTTATTGCATTGAAGGGGGCACAGCACAGTGTTTATTGCATTGAAGGGGGCACAGCACAGTGTTTATTGCATTGAAGGGGGCACAGCACAGTGTTTATTGCATTGAAGGGGGCACAGCACAGTGTTTATTGCATTGAAGGGGGCATGCACGCTGAACTCTGCATTGCTGGGGCACAGCACAGTGTATATTGCATTGAAGGGGGCACAGCACAGTGTTTATTGCATTGAAGGGGGCACAGCACAGTGTTTATTGCATTGAAGGGGGCACAGAACAGTGTTCATTGCATTGAAGGGGGCACAGCACAGTGTTTATTGCATTGAAGGGGGCACAGCACAGTGTTCATTGCATTGAAGGGGGCACAGCACAGTGTTTATTGCATTGAATGGGGCACAGCACAGTGTTTATTGCATTGAAGGGGGCACAGAACAGTGTTTATTGCATTGAAGGGGGCACGGCACAGTGTTTATTGCATTGAAGGGGGCATAGCACAGTGTTCATTGCATTGAAGGGGGCACAGCACATTGTTCATTGCATTGAAGGGGGCACAGCACAGTTGCATTGAAGGGGGCATGAACTCTGCATTGTTGGGGCACAGCACAGAGATCATTGCATTGAAGGGGGCACAGCACAGTGTTTATTGCATTGAAGGGGGCACAGCACAGTGTTCATTGCATTGAAGGGGGCACAGCACAGTGTTTATTGCATTGAAGGGGGCACAGCACAGTGTTTATTGCATTGAAGAGGGCACAGAACAGTGTTTATTGCATTGAAGGGGGCACGGCACAGTGTTTATTGCATTGAAGGGGGCATAGCACAGTGTTCATTGCATTGAAGGGGGCACAGCACATTGTTCATTGCATTGAAGGGGGCACAGCACAGTTGCATTGAAGGGGGCATGCACGCTGAACTCTGCATTGTTGGGGCACAGCACAGAGATCATTGCATTGAAGGGGGCACAGCACAGTGTTTATTGCATTGAAGGGGGCACAGCACAGTGTTTATTGCATTGAAGGGGGCACAGCACAGTGTTTATTGCATTGTGGGGGCACAGCACAGTGTTCATTGCATTGTGGGGGCACAGCACAGTGTTCATTGCATTGTGGGGGCACAGCACAGTGTTCATTGCATTGTGGGGGCACATCACAGTGTTTATTGCATTGAAGGGGGCACAGCACAGTGTTCATTGCATTGTGGGGGCACAGCACAGTGTTCATTGCATTGTGGGGGCACAGCACAGTGTTCATTGCATTGTGGGGGCACAGCACAGTGTTTATTGCATTGAAGGGGGCACAGCACAGTGTTTATTGCATTGAAGGGGGCACAGCACAGTGTTCATTGCATTGAAGGGGGCATGTACGCTGGTCACTGCATTGAAAGGGGGCATGTACCATCTCCTGTACCATCACCTGTGCCATGCCTGTACCATCACCTATGCCATGCCTATACCATCACCTGTGCCATGCCTGTACCATCACCTATGCCATGCCTATACCATCACCTGTGCCATGCCTGTACCATGACTTCAAAGTCACGCAATTTTTTACTGCGTTTTTTGACGCGAAGCAATACCTATTACATTTTTCTTTTTGCGCCCCCCCAAAAATTTTGAGCACCAGCCGCCACTGCCTTTACTGCCAGTGTCATTTTTACAGTAACAGTGCATATGTATAGCACTGATTACTGTAGAAATGTCACTGGTAACCCCAAAAATGTCAGTCAAGGGTCCGATCTGTCCGCCGCAATGTCGCAGTACCGAAAAAAAATCGCAGATCGCCGCCATTAAGCGTTAAAAAAAAAAAAAAACAAAAATGACAAAAATCTTTCCCTTTGTTAGTAAACGCGATAACTTTTGCGCAAACCAATCAAAATACGCTTTTTGCGATTTTTTTTTTTACCAACCATATGTAGCATAAAACAAATTGGCCAAAAATGTTAAAAAATTTAGATTTTTACATTTTTTGGGGGGGAATTTCATATAAAAAAATTTGAAAAATATTGTTATTTTTGCAAAATTGACGCTCTTTTTTTGTTTATAGTGCATGATCAAAAAATCGCACAGGTGATCAAATACCACCAAAAGAAAGCTCTGTTTGTGGGAAAAAAAGGACGCCAAATTCGTTTAGGTACAGCGTCGCACGACTGCGCAATTGTCTGTTAAATTCAGGCAGTGCCGAATCGCAAAATAGGCCCTGGTCAGGAAGGGGGCAAAATCTTCCGGGGCTTAAGTGGTTAATTGAACAAGCTGAAGTTAGAAGCTGATTGGCTACTATGCACAGCTGCAATCTAAATCTCCTCCACTGTGACCGCATTAGGGCTGATCTGTCCCAGACACAACCACGAATCGCATAGGCATGAGGAAGTAGATACTCAGGTAGGATAATACCTGAAGAAAGATGGTGCCATCCCTCTGGTGAAAACATCTGAGAGGAAATAAAACTTGCATTTACACATTACAAAGTATGTATGCACTCAATATGAAAAAATATATCTGAATTTAGATTGAATGATAAAATATATCTGAATCTAGATTGAATGAAAAAAAAAGATATCTGATTCTAGATTGAATGATACAATATATCTGATACTAGATTTTAATATAATGCATTTCCCTATTCTTCCAAAACACAACACATTAAAGCAGACCTTTTCTTATAAAAAATGTATTTTCCTCTGCCTTCTCCTACCTCCCTTTCTCATATTTAAATATTATTTTTCTTTATCTTCATAGCGCCTCTCTCATTTTGGCAAGCATAACACCAACAACCCCCGCCCCCCCCCAAAAAAATGTTCCACAGAGCAACAGTTCCTGGTAAAGCCTTTCAGCACATGTGTACATGCACAAGTTTCCCATACATGCACAAAGACAAAGCTGATATGAAGCCCCATACCTTGGCATGTCTGTGCATGCATAGAA
Source organism: Pelophylax lessonae (assembly GCF_965119305.1). Taxonomy (NCBI): domain Eukaryota; kingdom Metazoa; phylum Chordata; class Amphibia; order Anura; family Ranidae; genus Pelophylax; species Pelophylax lessonae. Next base: position 261,145,303 of record NC_138770.1, on the reverse strand, counting down.
TACCCCCTGTGCTTGCACAGATCTGCCACAGGGATCTTCCAGGACCCAGTGACTGGGTAATGTCCCTCAGCACATCTGATCACGAGCCACACTAAGAGAGATGATCGCGGGGTGGCTGAAGTTCCACTTTAGGCCGGGTTCACATATGCACGGCAGGGGGTCCGGGGCATCCCTGTTCACCATTTCAGGTGTGAATTAGGTATGATTTTTTGTCCAAATTCAGACCTGAAATGAAGCTAAAAACGCACAGGATCCTTTCCTAATGCAGGCTGCGGCTACCTTGGAGGTGTGTGAACCGACTCCGTTGAGAGGCGGTCACACTCTCCTGTCATGCGAGTTGGATGCGGGGAAACCCCCTTCTCTTTCCTAAATACAGTACATACACTAAGGGCTGGTTCACAGTGCTGCGATGCCAGACATCGCATGTGATTCATACGGCATTGCTGTGCACATCACATGCGATGTCAGTGTGATGCAAATTCAGCCATACAAACTGGCTGAATTTGAATTGCATTCTGACCAAACTCATGCAGGACCCTTTTTTTTGGCCGCACCAGAATCAAATCGCATGGGTGTTCACACCCATGCAATCCGATCCCTGACTGAATTCACAGTTTGCACTGTGTTCTGTGAACTGATCTGGGGGTGTCCTTAACTGTGTATTGACACCCGCAGTGGTTCGCAGAGGGCAGTGTGAACTGCCGGTGATTCAGGTGCGATGTGAAAACCCGCACTGAATTCGCAGATTTTCTCGCATCACGCCAGTGTGAACTGGCTCTAAAGAGGAAGCCTTAAAGTGGAGGCAAACCTGATTCATGAAATTTGACCTAGGCACATATATCTGCAGTGTTTTCTTATCTTTCTCCAAAGTCCTAAGTTCCGTAGCTACCCCTGCTCTGTTCTTCTGTTATTAGCATGATAACTTTTGCCAAGTTCTCTGTCAACTGAAATAAAACCAGGCTGATATTTGGGTTGGGGTGGGTGCTATAAATAGATTAGCAGAGAGCTGGTCTGTTCACAGCACATTCCTTCCTTCCTCTGCCTATGTGGAGTGAGGGGGAGGGGTGTTTATTTCCTCCAATCAGCTGTCACACAGTGTATAGCAACACAACACTCCCAGTGCTGAACAGGAAGAGAAAATCTCTGACATGATGTTCACTTTCTGAAAGAATATATAAAGCTGAAGACAGCAGATATGCATATAAAACTTATGTAGGGAGATTTGTTTCATCCCTGTGTATCATCTGAGGCTGTTCACTTTACTGGGTATATGTGAGGGTTTACAAGCGGAGTTCCACCCTATTTTTTTACGTTGCACCTTCTGTTAGATTAAACGATTCTTAAAAAGAATTGGATAGTTATAATTTTTTTTTCACTTACCTGATTTATTCTGAAAAGTACCTTACCTTCCTTCCACTTCCTCCCTCTGCGTCCGTGGCCCCCGATGTCACTTCCTCCTTTGCATTGACTCTTGGGAGATGAGCGGCATCAATCCCAGGAGTAAATGCGCCTGCACCGGTGTCCCTCTTCACTTCCGGGGCAGGCGCGTCATTCTCTGCCAATGGATTAGAACAGCTTCTGGGCATGCGCAGAACCCTCTGGGGGATGACGCGCCTGCCCTGGAAGTGACAAGCAGGGCATTCTGGGACACAAACCTCACGGAAGAGGACACGAAGAGGGATGCTCCGGCTTCAGCTGCCCACACTGGAAATGGCAGCGCTGGACAAGACATTTTCAAAGTAAGTATTTCTTCTTACAGGTAAGTTAAACAGGGGACAGTTCAGAGGCTATCTTTGCTTAAATGCACTAGCCCTGACTATCCCAGGGGTATTTTTATCTAAAAATAAATCTAATTCGCATAAGTGTGAAATCAGCCAAAATCTAATTTTTGTGATTATTTTTTCCCTATGAAGTAAACAGATATGCATTTTGGGCTTGTTCACACTGTGTGTATTGACTGGTGTTTTTCTGCATTGGATAAATGCCAGTCACTGCAAGGACAAATAGAAAACAATGTGTGGTGTGGTGCAGTATGAAAAAATGCAGACACATTGGATGGCACTGCATGTCACTGCACTGCAGAGCAACAAACCATGCTGCTGTGGGGACAAGAATGAAGTGACACTCTTTGACACTTTAAATAAAAAAAAAAAAGAAGGAACATAAACGTTGAAATGCGTGTGCATCTTACTGCCCTCTGCTGGACCTCACACTGGTAGCTGACTGCACATTAAAATGCTCCATTCACACCTGAGCGTATCATTTTCAGGCATTTTTTCGGGCGTTTTTTCAGCGTTTTTCAGGCCTTTTTTCGGCGTCTTTTTTAGGCATTTTTTGCAAGTTTTTGGAGGTAGGCATTGACATCTAACAAAAACGCTTTAATAAAGTAAGCAATAAAAACACTTACAGTTGAAGTAAGGGTAAGCAAGCAGGAACAAGCAGCAAAACAAACCGCCAATGCGGTGTCCACAGATGCTTCCGGTCTCGGCCATAGACCGGAAGTGACGTCACCCGGCCGAGACCGGAAGCATCTGTGGACACCGCATCGGCGGTTTGTTTTGCTGCTTGTTCCTGCTTGCTTACCCTTACTTCAACTGTAAGTGTTTTTATTGCTTGCTTTATTAAAGTATTTACCTACTACACTATGAGCGCCCCCTCTTGTCATTTTGATAATCAAGTGGCATAGGAATATACCGGGATACAAGTCCCCATAAGGAGAGGAATTTCCACTACAGACAACTATTCTATGATCTGAGGAGATATCCACTGTCCATTCCCAGTTATACTTCCTTGGAAAACCTCCTAATGTCCTTGATGGTGATCTAACACACCAAAAACACTCTTTTGAGTGTTAGTCCCCGTTCACACTGGGGCGACCTGTGAGGCGACCTGGTCACCTCACAGGTCGCCTTCCATAGAGAAGCTGCGGACCCGTTCTAATAGGAGCGACACAAGTCGCGCTTCTTTGGGGCGACCGTCATAGACTTCAATGTTATGAAGTCCGTGCCGGCCGCTCCGAGGTCGCGGCGCGCTGCTCGCACCGCGACCTCGGAGGTCGCCCGGGAAGTCGGATCGCCCCAGTGTGAACGGGGCCTTAATGGAGGTGAACGGCAATTGCACTTAATCTAGGATTAGAGCTCACAAATTAATTGCACACGTATATCACTGGATGAGATTCTTTGTTTTATACACTGGAACACCCTTGAACTCTTTCACCCCATTTTGCATTTATTTATTTATGCATATCCATTTTGTGCACACCATCCAGTGACACATGGTCTATTTATGCTGTTAGCATCCTCAGTGTTTTTGTATGCTACTTTATTGCATCACTTGCAATTTTATTTATTTGCTGTTCAGTATTGTCACAGTGTTGATTTATTGCATCTTTTGCACTTTTATGATTACTTATTTATCACTTCACTAAGCACTTCAGCACTTTTTACTCATTTGCATATTTTTGAATATTTATCACCTTATCAGCTATTTAGCTAATTTTATGATCTTCATTGTATATTTCATACTATATATTGTTTAATTCATCATATATTTCTTGTGAACACCTTTCATCCACTTTGTGTTTTGTGGCCCACCATTTTAGAAATTGAGCGCTGATTCCCCCTTTCCTTCACTTTTTAACAGTAAGTGGTGACACTACTACAATCGGCAGCTGATTTCGGTGCTCCACTCATCTTCTTCTGTTATTTATCTACCTCATTGGTAGCGCATTGGTCCCTCCCATTTTTTTAACAAAAACGCTTGTAATCTCATGTAAAACCTCATGTACTTTTTTGAGCTTCAGGCGTTTTGCTTCAGGGGACAAACACTCATATGTGAACAGGGGCCATTGAAATTCATGAGATTTTTCTTGTTGGGTGTTTTGAGACTTCAGAGATAAGT